>NC_139416.1:12333928-13000714 GCF_905368555.1 Meleagris gallopavo
TAAGATTTAGATAATTTTAAATGTTACTTGATTTTAATCTTTCTGAGTGCCCAAAAGGTAATCTAAACCTTCCTCGTCTAGCAAAACTAGAAGCAGAAACTAGGAGCAGAAAGTATGAGCTAATTGGGACTTTTTAATGTAAGTATTTAGCAGGCAAAAAAGTGATTTAGTTTATTTTCATTTACAAGAAGAACATTTCCTATTCACAGGCAAACATCTTTCTAGCTCTAATTCAAATATATTTGTGCTATTGGTATTACCTTCATATTCTGAGACCTGTGCAAAGTGGTAGATTTTGGGGGATGGCATTTCCCTGCTTGCAATTTCCCATCATTGGAAGACACCTTCTAGCCTCTGTGAAGTGGTTTCTAGTTACTTTTATTGTATAGAACCATAGAATATTTGAGTTTGAAGGAACCTTTAAATGTCATCTAGTTCAACTCCCCTGCAATAAACAGGGACACCTACAGCTCCGTCAGGTGCTCGGAGCCCCATCCAGCCTGACCTTGTGTGTCTGCAGGGATAGGGCATCTATCATCTCTCTGTGCAACCTTTGCCAGTGCCTCATTACCCTCATAATAAAAAATCTTTTCCTTATAACGAGTCTAAAACTCCCGTTTTAGTTTGAACCCATTTCCCTTTGTCCTATCACAACAGTCACTGCTAAAGAGTCTATCGCCCTACTTTCTTATAGCCCTCGCTTATATAATGAAAGGCCGTTATCAGGTCTCCCAAGAGCTTTCTCTTCTCCATGCTGAATAGCCTCAGCTCTTTCAGTCTGCCTTGTAGAGGTGTGCCATCCCTTGGATCATTTTTTGTGGTCTTCCTCTGGATGCGCTCCAGCAGATCCATGTGTCTCCTGAGGACAACACATCTGGACACAGTACTCCCGGTGAGGTCTCACCAGCTCAAAGCAGAGGGCAGGAGCACCTTCCTTGACCTACTGGCCATACTTTTTTTGTGCACTTGACCCCACTGATGATATCATTGATGATGATATTAAAGGGCCATAGTACTCACCCCTGAGGGGCACCACTCGTCACTGATCTCCATATTTAATGTAAGTTAATGCTTACATTCTTCATTATATATTTAAATTAATATTATCTTCTTTTAGTTTGAATTTTTTCCTCTCTGGCCATGTAGTGACGCCATTATATGGATGAATTATATCACAGAATTGGTAAGAAAAGAGAATGTTAAAAGAACCTTGACCTCTTTGAAAAATCACTCTGAAATACAACTTAGAATTCACTGAAGAAATCCACAGATTAATGCTTATTGCAAGAGAGATATCCAAAATTATTAAACCTTTGAATTGATTCTTAAATTTTCTTTCTACATTGGCATGCAGCCAAGTTTACTCTGCTGAATGAGTCTACAGTGTGAGTATCTAGGAGATCACAGCAGATTTGAAACAGGCTCATTGGCAAAATGACTCTTCCTTGGAACATACCTTTTGATCTGTGGATATGAGAGGTGAACTTGGTTTTCTGACACTGATTGGATTTTAAATACTGAATTAATGAGATTTTTTGTTGTTGTTATGTGGTTAGGACTTATATGACTGAAGGCTGAGGAGCTTAAAGTTGTTTGCCACAGTTGTGAGGTTTTCTCATCTGGATGCTTGAGGGAGCGATGAATGGATATAGCCTTGCTTTGTAAGTCAGGGCTGAATCTGCTTCTCTTATGTTTGGGCCCTCTGGAGCTAAGTCCCGAACAGAGAACAAATCTATGGGCATACAAATGTATTCTCTGAGAGTCTGAATTGCAGTGCAGTAAGTATGAATGATTTACTTACAGACATTTCTTTCGTTGTCTTTTTTTTAAAATGTATGTATGTCCACAAGGGCATATCACATTTTTATTATTTGTACTTTTTTTAAATTGAATTTCTGACATTCAGGAAAGTCTAGAAAAGTGAGAATCCATATAGTCATATGTAAGCCTATTCATCTGAACACATAAATACAGTTTTTAGTTTGTATAAGGTACAATTATAGCTGTAACTACTGTTCACATTGACATGCTTGTGTTGCTTGCATTAACTAGTTGGCAATTTTGCTGGGCAGCGAAGCGGAGCAGAGTTCAAGCTGAGCTAACCTCCTCAGTATTCTCTCAGGTTCTCATATAGGTTTTGCAGTACTTATGGAGTTATGTGTTGTCAATGGTTCTCAGCTACTAAAGGAAAATCAAATAGACATGATTTATTTATTAGAACATTTTTGCTACAGTTTGCACAGATTCTGAATGGAGTTCATTCAGATCATTCAAGCTATCAAATTGTCATACACGCACAAAGCATATAGTAATTATACTCTGTCAACTTTATGCCTCCATCTCCATGGATTCCCATTTCCATTAACAACTACATTGAGGATATTTCCTCAGTGTCCTCACTGTGTTACTCATTAATAGTAAGGAATACCCTATACTTCAGTGATTTCTAGTTAATAGATATATCAAGAGCAACAGTAAGTGGAGAAGTAATGTAGTTTGAAACTAAAACCAAGACTTATCCCTGAAGAGCTAACTTAGGCAAGAGAGATGTGTATTAGTAACATAATACAACTGCATTAATATTCCTCCAACTCAAAGATGAATATCCTGATATTTGCATTTTCATCCCTCTTAAACTATATCTGAGATCTGCTTGATACGGGATTCTATTTAATTCTTTTTTTTTTTTTTAATATGCTAGATTGCATCCTGTTTACCTAAAGTTCTCTTTTAAAAGTGAAGTAATCCTTTTCTCAAGCATGTGTGTACTACGCAGTGGAAATTTATTGAATAATATCACAGATTTAACTAGAAGAATCTTCTAAACATATTTCAGTTTGTAGCCTGTGAGATTTGTGAAAAGCACACCAACAAGTGACAGAAATCATAGCTAACAAACTCTACAGAGAACTAAATGATGATACCTTTAAATTTCCCAAGCTTTCTGGTGTAGCACTGAGTGGACTGTTTGAGACTGGTGTTTTCTTCCCAACCTTCTGACCATGTGCAGTACTGGATTTCTTCGATTGCATTCAGACCAAATCTCTGTAACAGTTTATGAGATACACCACTGTGAGCATATTCAAGCATAGACAAGTTCTTTTATAATTAGTATAGACTCCAGCCTTTTCAGATATAGCAGGAGATAGAGGGATGAAATGTGCATCCATTTGAGCTGTTTCATCAGGTTACACAAAGGCTCTTCCAGAATGTCTCTTTTCTCACACATGCACAGACATGAGCAAATCAGTCACCAGGGCAATTCCAAGCCTAATGCAGAACTGCATTGGAGAAGATATTTGTTAGCCTAAAGCAATCCTTTTAGCCAAGTTGTTAATCTATGAATGAGGGTTTTTAATTGAATTTCTGTTTTCCTTACACTCCAGACAATGTAGTCGTGGAGCTATTATTTTGATGTTGATTGACTGCTTATATCAAGCGACCCTTGTTATTCAGCTATGCTTGCCAAACAAAACTCATGCCGCTGGCTTGTTATGTCCATCTCCCTCCACCAAAATGTTTGGCAAAGAATCAGAGCTGCCCCAACTAGTGGAAATTCCGGTGAATTATTAATCAAATCAGAGGATGAAAATAAAGACAAAATCTTGAAATGGAAATGGTGATTTGACCATATAAAATATTTTCCAAGCATGGAAAATAGGAATCTCAAGGACAAAGCTGTGGGTTGTATTTGACAAAGGTAATTACCCATATACCAACTGCATTCTTTTGAAATGAAGAAGTATGAGGCAATTTTATCACGTAATGGGAAAGGGCATAAAGCCAAGAAGACTTTTTATGGTTTACCAAGAATATAAATGCAATAATTGAGTCATCGCCCAGCACATGCTCTAATAAAGTTATCTACATTTTATATTACCTTAAAAAATACAAAGGCAATAATTAAAAAGGAAAAGAGACATAATTACTCTTTAGAATAAGCCTTCAGCTATGATGTATTTAAATGCCATGAAAACCTTTGCTCATGCTTTCATTTATTTTATTTAGCCTTTTATTGTAAAAATGACTATAGGCATTCTTTGCAATAATTCCAACATTTTAAAGGGTTACTTTGGTGTATTATATAATTGCTTCTAATTTAGAGCTGAATAAATTTCAGTAAGTTTAAAAAAATAAGGAAATAAGCCATTGTGGAGGTATAAACAGGTGAATGGTGACTTGGACTGAATGCCAGCCACCAGATCAGGCTTCCTAGGGTCCCACCTAGCCCAGCTTTGATATCCTCCAGGGATGGGTCATCCACAACTTCTCTGGGCAGCCTCTGCCACAGCCTCACCAAACTCTGAGTAAGAATATTAACCGTTTTCACTTCACTTTTTTTTTTTTTTTTCTGACTTACTGGAACTCAAACAAGATAATGCATCATCTTTGCACTGACAGAGTCCAGCATGTTGTTTTTATTCATTGGCGTGTAAATACAGGACTACGCAGAGCTCCATAGGTTCCATAGCGGGTTGCAGAGAATTAGTCAGTGGAGGGATGGCATGATGTGTAAAATAGTTTGCTGGTCTTAGCTATTGAAGTGCATTAAGACATGCAGCAGGTTTTCCCATCAGTGTTTTTCATAGCTCATGAATGGCAATAGATAGGATCCACATGGATAATAGTATGGGAGTGGCTGTATTATGAAGGAATATGAATAGCAAAGGAGGGCACTAATGAAACAATCTGTATATAAAGTAGACTCATTAGTTTAGGATATAGAATTAAAATTCAGGTATGAGGAACAAAATAAAAGATTGTAACCTCTGATTTCAGAGAAAAGAACTGCAAATATAGCATCTGAGTAATTAAAAAGACGAAAAATTGAAGAGGTGGTGAATATAAGAAGGATAGAGAGATCTGCATCAAGAGTCTAGTTTCTTTCATTTTTGTTTTCAGGTCTAGATATCTTAGTTCTAGCAAGTATTATTCCTCTTAAAAAGCATGTGCAGTATTCTTCTAGTTTGATAAGAACTGATTTATTACTTCTAAGCATAATGTGACTATCATCTATTTTTTTTTCCCTGTAAGACTGAAGTATGAGAGTAAGTCAGAGTAGAGGTTTTTGAGTAGACTTGCTTTAGTCAATCTTCTTTAAGAACTTTTTTTCTTTTTTTTTTTTTTCCTAGAATAAAGAGTCAGGGAAGCATGATTTGAGTTCCTAGTGAAGTTGCTGAATGGCAATGATGGTGTCAGACTGAAAAACAGAGGATTTGTAAAGATACATACTGATATGTTATATGTGAGATCTTTTTGTTATTGATGTGCAAGTAAAAATTGTTTAATTCTGAACCTGATTTAATATCAGCACATCTAGCAAAGTTTTATCCATGAAGGAAATATAAAGTCAATGAATAGCACGGCTAAGAAATAAATATGAGCTCTGAAAATGATGAAATTTAAATACTTCTGTAATAAAGACATGTTTGATAAAAACTTTTATTAAAGCATTTTGATGTTTTGTCTAACAGTAAGAAAGAGAGGGATTTAATTTAAACTATTAATTATTATGCTTTAATCATGAAATCATTTAAAATAAAAATCCCCAAATATTCCAAACGTTCTCAATCACTCTGCTTATTGTTGTTATTATTGCTGCTAATCATTATAACATTTCAAAGCTAATTATAATTGACAATAAGACCTTGCATATCTGAGTCAATATTTTATAACATTTTAATATGCATGATGTATTAGCATATTAACAATGTAATTGCTCTAAAGTGTGGGCCAGATTCCTGACTCTTCTATGCTAGCACAACTCTCTTGATTAACTTGGAATCAAGCAAATCATGCCACTGTACATTTGTTTCATCTTAAACTTTTCTTCAGTTTGCTTCCAGCCTGTTTGGCGGTTTGTTTTTTGAGACTGATCCTATTCAGTTACAAAGTAGTACCATATTTTCTGGACATCTCAATGTGATATTTAGAAATGAAAACTTACAACTTCCTAGCAACAATTTACTCATTACACTGCCTCAGAAGTTCTGAAATCTTAATTAGTTTCTGGTGTAGTGATCTATAAGAAGCAAAGATCTAGCAGCATTTCCATTGTGTTGTTGCTATTGGCAGTTTATGTAATACAGGTAGCAGAAAGATGTGGTTTCCTGTTGTCTGCCTCTCTGTCCTTACTGGTAGATGGTGAATGAAGAAAAACAACTTTTCAGAAGCCTATAGTGGGCTCTGCCTTCTGTTACAATTATAGGACTGTAAAATTGTCCTACTAAGTTGCAGATGCATCCAGAGATCACAGTTGCGGTTAGTTTTGCTGTTGCTTATTCTTGAAGTGACTTATAATGTTAAATAAACTTGATTTTTCTTTTATTTACATTGCTTTTGAAGAAACAAAAAAAAAAACAACGATGTAACTTCAAACATTTCTAGCTTGCCTTTCTTTATGGCTTGCAAGTCCACTGTTAATAGTTGTTAAGCCTTAGACCATACTTTTAATTTCTGTACTCCTTAACAGTTCACCACTTACAGATGTAACACAGTTAATTTACTGAAAGTGGCATAATTGCAATCTACAGCCTGACTTGCATTCTCAACAGAAAAAATAATTTTCAACAAATGCAATACTCTATCAGAAATACAGGTTGTTTTCTGCCAGCATTTGTTTCAGTGTGGTTTCTGGATAGATGTGTGGGTGGAAGGATGTTAGCAGTGTACTTTTTTTTTTTTTTCTTCAGGATTTATTTAGGATCTGTGAATAAAACAACATTGTTTTCATTGTCATATACCTGATGTGACTGTAGCAGCTTCAAATACAACCTGCTCAAGCAGCTATACTAATAATTTATTTTGAATTATGTATTTGTTTACTCATATTGATGTGTCACATATATCTTGATTATGTGTCACTGTGAGTATAAAGCTCACTGTGGTCAAAATTAGATATGCAGAAGTACAGTCTCTAAGGACATACTGCTTGCAAGCAGAGCTTCTGACAAGAGACGAGTACCCGTAATTGCTACTCAAATATTGAAAAGGTGCTACCGTTCCTGATTAGGATGCCCCTTCTAAATCTCTTTTCAAGCCTTACCCCTCTCTATTCCCCTAATTTTAATAACTGCCCTTCTCTCCTAGTGCTTCTCTAGTGCAGTCTAATCACTTGTTATGCAGTATGTAGATTACATGTAATGAGGACTCATGTTACCTAGTACATCTACTATTTACTTAGTCTACTTCATTACAAAGTCTGAGAAAAAATAGAGGTGATTTTTCACTGGATTTTTTGAAACACAAATATGGTGATTTAAGGGAGATCACCATTCAGTGTGATTTATAATAACCTGAAATTTGAATTTCTGGGTTGTTGGATATGCTGGAGAGTTGTTCCCTCCAGCTCTTAGCTGAATACAATTTAGTTTTGTATGAGTTGTTTACTTCAGCTCCTTTAAGGACGAAATTGTAGCTCAACATGACCTCTTTTCTCTGACACACTGCAGCAGTGCAAACTTTCCTCTCTTAACTTGCATGGCTAAATTTAAACAAAGTGATGTTTTTTGCTTTCCTTTTATAGCTAGGGTTCTGCTAGAAGAGACCCTCTTCACAGCTGTAAACTACATTTGAGTGTAGTTTTGCTGTTCTAAGCTAGTTTTCCCTTCTCAAGGCTTTTTGATCTATCTCTGTGCATTCAAAGAATACAATACCATTCATACACACCAACCAAAATATAGTACTTCTACAAAAAATTATGAACATTTCCCAGTTTTGCAAATGGATCTTTCAATTTACTGAGGATCAGAGGTAATTATGGAGTAACTAAGGCTGCTGAATAACTGCACAGCTTATTGGTATGAAAAGTAACAAAGAGGTTGCATTTGAATATCAAATTATAGCCTACCTTCAGTTATGCAAAATGGGAGCTAACCGATTCCATCAATACATATTGTGTCTATATGAAAATAATATACGAATATTTTAAAAAGCATTTTTGATACAGAGGATACAGTTTCATAAATTTTTGAAATTAACAAAGTACCCAGTTGAGGTCCTGGTTTTAATTTAAATTGTATTTAAGTTTTAAATCTTATATTATTTAAAATGTAGGAAATAGGTAATGTTATGGAATGTAAGGAAATGTAATTAAACATAAGGACTGGATTAAGATTCCAGAATAGAAGAGAGCTGATTAACCTCAGCAGACGTGAAATCAGACCTTGAAGTGAAAGGGAAAAACAAATACAAATGCAGTCAGTTTGAGTTATTTGGCTACTAAAGAGCAAGCAGAGAACTCTGCGCTGGATTAGGTGAATGTCACAAATAAGAAAATGATCTGTTTGTCTTTTTGCAGACGTTTCATTTTTCTGCAAATTCATGGTAACTGCTTCAAATTTTCTATTTGTTATGGGCTATATTAAATAATTTTTGTCTTACATGAAAAAAAAAAAAAAGCCCACAGAAAATGAAAGTGAAGACTTTGTCTGAGCAAGGCCTGAATAATATGAATTTCTATAAGTAACATTTTCTGTCATGGCTTTTGCATCTATCACAGAAATTTTACTCTGTTTTTGTGTTAGCAGCAAGCCTAAAGAGTAATATGGCCTTTTATCCCAAATAATACATCTACGTATTGATTAAAGTAGGTAGGTGGCCTAACTTAGTCAGTCTTTACAGATGGAGTTATTGAGCTCTGGAAACCTTTTAACTGTATATTCAGCGTTGAAATCATTTACTTGAAAATGTGCTCTGTCCTGTTTCCCCTTCTCCTTGTCCTTTCCAGAATATGCAGTCAAAATACACTTCTCACATGTTAGCTGGGTGGCCACTGTGTGTGGCCATCCTTGTTGTGAGAACATGCATTTTCTGACTATTTTTCATGGCATAGAGGTAGAAAAGTGAACAGAAACGAAGGAGATAGAGGTGTTGAGCAAGTCCTTGGTGAAACTTGCAACAATTTATAAGTGCTGAAATAGAAGCAGAATTTAATGTAGCTTTGCTCTTGATTTATTCTTTTTTTGTTTTGGAGACCATAAGAAATAAATTGATGGATCAATCGAAAGGCGGCGAAACTTTTGAACGCCATTGTTATTTTTCTTCCAAAGAATGACTTATGGAACAAATCTGATAAATATGTTTCACATCTTTTTCTTTCTCCCTCCCTCCTACACACTTGTACATACAGAGATTCACCACAATCTGTACTCATCTAGTATGTCCCAGTGTGCTGAAATAAATATAAACTGAGGATTAATTTTGAAGAAGAGCTTGTTTCTTGTCTCAGCTTCTTATAGAGAAGCCATTCTACTATGCACTGATATGTTCTATGCTTATATGGATATTCAACAACTCTCAGTATTTTCTTGTTCCTTAAGAATTTAAGAATTTTTTGAGAGGTTTGCAATCTTCATGGAGACCCATTTGTTTGTTTGTTTTATGCTTTGGTGGTTACATTTTATCCTAATTGAGAAATAACTTATGGTCTGTTCTTTTTAAAAGAAATGATGCCAATTACTGTTGTTTTTTCCTGACGATTTCAGAGTCTGTTTCAGGCAGTCAATCTCTTTTGAATCAGATCATTACGCAACACTTCAGACAAATGAGCACAGTTTTTACTGCAGTATGTGATTTCTACAGTTAAACATCAACACAAATAAAATTTCTGTTTTACAGTATCATCTCTGCTTCTTAGGATACTTGAAGTTAGACTTGCCAGTTTTGTATGGCAAAAGAATTGTATAAGCTGCAGTATTACAGAGATAAAGGATTGCACAAAGAAAGCAACAACTTATAAAGGGAAGATAAATTTGTCCTGCATTTAGATTGCCTTACTAATGTCATTGGATAAAATTTTGATAAAAGCTTGGGGAACAGAACAGTTAAAATACAACTTAATAAGTTTGAAGTATGAGAGATATAAAGCAAGTGCTGTTGTTTTTATTAAGTCAGTGATTCAGATTTTGTTTTGATTTCTCTGTGAGAACTGGGACTTCTAATTTAAAATATTATTAGAGTAGAAATTTCACTGAATCAGAGAAGCATGAAATAACCATTTCCAAGCCATATGATGATGATAATACTAATAAAATATGTGTTATTCTGCAAGAATCTACTTCTATACAGATACTTAATTTTACTTAAAATGCAAGGCAGTTTATGACTTTTTAAAGAGAACCTTGATGTGATTTTGGGTGCTTTAATTAAATGAGGGAAAAGTGGATCAAACTGGATTTCTTTTTGTTAAATAAATGATAAACTTACATTATTTTGGCAGACAATAATTCTGTTTCTTAATGAGCACTGCTTTTTAAGACCAGTGACTATTAAATATAGATATGCTTAATATTTTTAGATGTTTCACCACAATGTTCTTAACTTTCAAACCAAGCATTTGCTTCTCAGGTGACAGTCCCAATGATGCACTTGTTTTGCAAGACCAAAGGTAGTTCTCTAAGTTGTGCATCACCATAAATACAGCTGATGAAATCTTTACAAATTCAGTTAGTTTGTTAAGAGATAATGTCTCTATCTTTATTCTCTTTGCAACTTCAGTAACCAGGCTTACAATCTACCTGAGAAGTGAATGATTTAGTCTAATTCTGATGACTTTGTGGATCAATGGAAAAACAAACAAACAAACAAGATATTAAATTTTAAAAAATAAGTGAAATTTAATTTTGTCATTATTTTAGAATATAACTGACTTTGAGCACTGAATACTGATCAGTGTGAAGACAGGCTATATACTATGGCAAGGATCTAGCATTCTCTTTCTTCATTCACTGCTGGGAATATGTAGGTGTATGCTTTACATAACAGGTTTCCAACCTTTTTGCTTGCCTGGGCCACAACAAGTGAAGGGGAATTGTCTTCAGCTGCAGCATAATGGATACATATTTTATTTCTGTATATTTTTTATTAAAACATAAAGAAAAGAGAGCAGCAAAACCATAAAACTAGAGGGATATTTGACCTTGTTTTTGTGAAACTAATGCATCAGTCTGCTTCAGTGGAATTGGTTGAAATTCTCAAAGTGTTTTACTGCTTCGAACTTTGCAGTCATTTTAAGTTTGAAAACAGGCAGTTGAAAACATTTCGTCTTGTCAGTGTTTGGTCATTACTTGCCATAATACGTATACTTGGGGTGATTTTTGATTTACTGTGATTCTTATTAAATTATTAGTTACTTTTCATTTAGCATGAAGTGAATAATTATTGAAAATGTTACAGTGACAAAATAATGTGATGTATTCAGTGTGGTGGGCAGTACAAGCAGTAGATAAGATTTCCCTCTCTTTCTCAGCAATAAACTTCATCATAGTCACCAGAACCCTAATAGGTAGTGGATATCCCCTTGTTCAGACATTTCCAAACCCGTTGGGTCTCACTTGTGTTTAGTAAATTAATTTTTTAAATGAATTCTCATCAAGTTTCTAATTATAATATATCTTTAAATTTAATGTTTGTATTTCTGATGAAAGACAAACATTTTGGGGGCAGTCATAAGAGACATGAATAATTTCTTTAGAAGCTTATCTAATTAATTACATTTCTCTGTAATGTCTTTAAAATTTGAAATGCCATCATTTCTTTAATTTAGATAAAAGCAAATCTTTAGTGTTTAAATATGACACTTGTGCTTAGAATTCTGATAAGCTAGAGATTTCATAGTCTGTATTTTTATCAAGATTTGATAAAGTGTTTTATATTTTAAGTTTCTTGATTTGCATATTAGCGTTTATTTGATGGCATATACGCTCACTTCACCTGTTAATAAAGAAAATCATATCATGTGAAACTGACATAAGTATTACTCTTACAGTATTTTGATAGGGATTTCTTTTTCTTCTGTGACACATCTCTTTCTAAATTAAAACTTGTGAGTCCTATGACTAGAAAGCATTTAAAATTTGATGCCTTGTAATCTTCCATATCCTACATGGGTAGAATTTGTGTATTTCCATCTATCTAGAAAATATATAGACCTTGCTTGTAGCACTAGTACATTTGTGATAGTGTGATTTTATTCTTTTGAAATAGGGAATTTTATATTATTTAAAATTAATGTTATTAGAGATATTGAAATTTACACAAACTTAGATTTATGAGTGAAGCCTCAAAATAATGTCTTGTTTTAACATACAAGGAAAAAAAGGACGCAAGAGGTAGGATATGCTTAGGTTACAGTACAGTTAACTTAAATCAAAACCACAAAAAGTACACAATGTATTCTGTGGTTCTTCCTTTAGTCACCTCTACAAATGTTAGAGCTGCTACAAGTCACATCACACCTCCAGCCCACTGGCATAGCCTAGCTACTTCTATTTTTTAACAATTATTTTTACAGTTCTATTGAGTATAAATCAATAGCAACTTTTGCCCCCCAAAATTAATGCTGTCTTCTCCTAAGCTATTTCTGCACTGCCAGAGACTAGAACCCAAATGGATTGCTAAGTTGTCACTACTGTACATACAGCCTGACTTAATGCAGGAGCGGCAACAATTCAGGCAAAAGCATATAGTTAAATAACAAGTCCAACCTACAGTTTAATTTGCAATATGCAATTATTAGAATTGCAGTATGCAATTATTAGAACTGCAAGATATTGCGTTTGTAAAATAATATTCACTAAGAGATGGATTTTGAAACTAGGATTGGATTACTTGTAAATGTATGCATGTCCTATAGAACATTTCTTGAGTCTTCAGATCAGCTGATCACCTACGTTTAAAAGGAATTTGTGTATTTGTTTTTTGAAGAAAAATCATAAAATCTAAAATATTTATTAATAATCCCTTAGAATGATTATATTGAACTGGAGGAAAGATACTAGAATGTGACTGTGAAATTTATTCAAAGTGGAATGTGAACTGTTGCTTTAGCTTTTCTTTCCTTACAGCTTAATAAGATTATTCTACTCTGCAATGAAAAAAAAACTCTTTACGCAAAATAGCTTTACACTACAAATTATGAGACTTTACTTTGGTGAAGAAAGAAGTTCATAGGTCATTTTCTTGGATAGCTGGAGATGAATCAAAACACTCCACTTATCCAAAGTACAATCTAGTTTTACCTATGTCAATCTGCAGTTTCTTTCTCGCTGTGTGTTTTCACATTAATAGTATTTATAATGGAGAAATAATAGATGTGCAGTCAGAACAACTAATAGAGTAAAGCGTTCTGTGCTCTGTGAAAGATAAACAAAGAAATAAATCTATGTTGTTTACAGCCTTTCCTTTTTCCATGTATAATGGACTTTATCAATAAAACAATACAAACTGCATCAAAGAAAAATCTTACCAATTTAGTCCAAGAAAGGTCTTCATGGAGATAATCTCCAACAAATACTGTTTGCAGTAGGGATGTATTTATTCTTTTCAGCCACAAGATACTGGCCATTCTTCTTTATCTCATGCTCCAACTACAAGTCACATCATTACAGATCAGTCACATCATTACAGATAAGACAACTCAATTAAGGAAGGACAGAAAGAATATGGTTTCTAGTTAAGAATTTATATATAAAACCCAAATAAAATATACTTACCTTTTATGCTATGATTTCTTTTCTTAGGGAACCACAGTCAAGTGTCCCGGGTGCCTGTTACTATCAAAGTTCTTGATGTAAATGACAACGCTCCTGAGTTTGCATCAGAGCATGAAGCCTTTTTATGTGAGAATGGGAAGCCTGGACAAGTAAATATCTCCATGTTTTTTATGTTGTATAATTTAGAGTGTTAGAGTGGGGTGCAGTTTCTCCCTGTCATTTTATCTTTAATCTAAAAATATGTGCCTATTTGTTCATGGTAACTGTTAACATTCCTTTAAGATATATCTATAATCATATTCCCTGCTACATCGCTTTGTATATGAACATATATGTTTTTTAAGGTAAAGGTTGGTATCTTGAGACAATATCCAGAAAAAATGCTGAGTGTCTGTAAGCTTCCCCTGTTTCCAGTATTTTTGATGGAGCTCATCACTTCATAAGTTCATGTAGTTTAATAGCTAAAAGTGTAATCCAGCCTGAATCTCAGGGAATGAACTAGATTGCTGCTTGTCCCATATATAATTTAGGAGTAATGCTTAAAACAATCAAACCATTTTCCCTTGCCTATATCTTAGTTATAATCACTGTCTATCTAAGTCTTACTCACTTTTCTAAGATAATTGGGAAGAAAAAAGAAATCAGGAAAGCCAAACAGAGTTTGATGGAAAGTCAAGTGATTTGTAACTGAGTTTAAAGTATCTAAAAAGGGACAGAGTTTTGGAGAACTTGAGTTTGAGATTTTCCTTATATCTCAGAGGAGAAAAAGAAAACTGATTTAGCAGGTTATTTGCTTCATAATTTGATGAAATTAGAGTGCTAGCAGAGAAATGTATACAGCACCCTACAAGGGAAATATGCCTAGCTAGACTTCAAAAGTGAGGTTTAACCTGTGTAGCCTTTTTCAAAGGAAATCAAGCAGATTTCTTAAAAGGCATTTATTTTGTAGACAAGTGTACAGATTTAGGGAAGAATATATCATATGCCAAATAAACTGCAAGATAAAAATTCAAGAAAATGTTTAGACTTTTAGAAAGTAAAGCAGCATAATAAAGATTTAACTTTTGTCCATCTTGAGAAACACAGCATGTTACAGCAATTCACTGTTTTGAAACTTTCTAATTTATTTCTGGCTTGTGACATTTTATTTAAATAAACAGCAGCTGACAGCATGACACTAGACTTGTTAATCCAACTATTCCTGTGTCTCATGTGGGTGTTAGGCATTGAATTCACTATTTTCCAAAGTAGGTTACCTGACAATAGAGTTAGAAATGATTTTCTTTTACTAGTACTAAATGACAACTCTATTGTAGTATATGACAATCTACCTCTACCAAGGCTGGATTGCTACTGTTGATTTAACTTTCTAGCACTCTTATTTGTTTAATAAAAAGGTGTCAAACATGTGTCACTCAAGAAATAAGAATTCTTTCTACCCACTGAAAAGATTGGAATGTGCCCTTATGGGCAGACATTTCTCAGGAAACACTTATGTTACTGTTGGTACTGAAGTTCCTCTAGCTCAGAGTGGGTTTCTGTTTAGCTCAGGTGGATTTCAGAGGCTGAATAGTTCTGTTTTGTATGCTATCCTAAATTGTTCTGAGTATACTTTAATTTTTTTAATCCAGAACTGGGTAAGCTTTCTTCAATTCAGAAAGATGAGCTGCATATTGTATTCTGAATATATTTATCAGCCTTCAGATGGCTTAAAGAACTTGAAAAACCTTCCCAACACTTTCACTTTGTAATAAAACCAAATTTTTATTTGAAAAATAAAAGATGATTGGGAGTAACCTCATAAAAGTGGCTTTTGTTTAAGCACTTTTGGACAACTTGTGTAAGCTGTATGTTCAATTTACCATCACCTCTTATGCTCTCATTCTGATGGCAGATGTCTGTTGAGCATGAATTCTTGTGTGAACTTTATAGGTGGTTTTTCAGTATTTGGCTGATCATGGATGAGGTGACACCAATTCTGCAATGTAATGTTTTAAACAAATGAAGTTATAAGAACATTAAGTATGCACCAGTCCAAAGTAATCAAGGTTAGATTCTGAATTTGTCATTTAAAATTTATTTGCTCCTGTAAAGGGTTTAGTATCTGCACTACTGGATTAGTTTTTCTTCTGCTTAGTGTTTTATATTCAAATTCTCTCTATATTCATATAGGAATAAATCCTGTTAATCAGTCAAGATGTAGAATTCCAAAAATGAAGTATGTCTCAGCTACAAAATGTGAGAAGGAATACCGTTTCATACAGGAGCAAAAGCCTAATTTGGATAGTTCTCCAAAGTTTAAACTGAAATATTACAGGTAGAGGAAGGGCACAATCAAGTTTTCGTATTTCAATATATTTACATTTATGAAATTAATATAAGTTTAAATCGTATTTGAATCAACATAAAGGAATTATATCCGAACCTTTTATGGAACCCTATTTGCAGCCCCTACATGTGTTGACTGAACCATCCAGTTCAGTTTCTTAAGTGTTCTGTTTTGGGTTCCGGTATAATTGCAACTGGCAAGTGCAGCTGCCTGTGATGTGACAGAATGTATTAAAAACTGTTGACGTATAATGTTACCAGATGTGTATGCTTTGTTTTATCCTACCTGTAACTGTGGTAGAGCCAGTAGGAGATGATGAAGAGCAAAGTGGAAGTGGGGGGGAGGAGATGTGTTCTTCTGTTCTCATGTGCTCCTTGCAAATTTTTGCACACAAAGGAAAGTTGTCATAAGTGTTTTCTGTCGGCCTTAGGAAAAAAGACTTAAACATAATGTTACAGTACTTCCAATTTAGCAATAAAGCAGCTCATAATTCTCCATTTGTTACTTTTTTCACACAAGTCACTAACTAAAGCCAGAACATTCATGGTTTTGCTCGTTCCTCGCTCACTGTTCTCAGGTCCACAATAAACTGCCGTTTCCTCAAAACTAAGGTGCAAGAATTTCAAGCACTTCAATTGCATAGGCAGTAATGTACCAGAGTGTAAACTTATGTGTAAACTAGAGCAGTATAAAACAGAATAGAATTCTCTCTCAGCCTCTGTCAATTTTATTTAGTTCTTCTAATCTGTTTTGTTAGATTGGCTTTTTCTATTGTTAGACATCTTCAGATAGATCATTGTAGATCCTTGCAGAGAGTTGGCTCTAGGTGCAAAGTAAAGTAAAAATGCTATCATGAATCTACAGCTCATAGTATTATGGACCTGTAAAGTAATTAAGAAATAATCATGTACAATACTGTCAGTTCAGAAGTGTTTTCAGAGTTGGAGGAACAATGTACTAATTATTAGGAAATATTTAGAAGTAGTTGTGAGTTGCATCACAAGGAAGGACTTTTAAACAGTACCATGTATACTAGTCGCACGTAGGTATTTATAATGCATTGATAACACTGGTGATAACTTTGTTTTTCTATTTATCCTTCTACATCATTCATTATCATTATGCAGGTAATCTTTTTATAGGTATTATTTCACAGTGGCTTTGTAAAAGTACAACACAAATTTGCAGACTATAATGCTGAGTTGTCCTAGGGGATCATTTAACTATTAATTTCAATCCTGAGTTGCTTGTTGAGCAAAATATGCTCATTTACTGTTTTCCCAGTAAGTATATGTACAGAATCAAATATATACATGAATTTTTAATACAACATCAAAGTTGAAATTTTATATGGGATAATTTCAGAAATTTCAAGATTGAACAGCTAAAGAGATAGAAACTTGCAGTCCAGTGCTTAGAGATAAGCAATGCAAAAATCTGTTCTCATTTGGTTATTATTATTGATCATTTTTGTTATATAGAACAAACATTTGTTCTGTCCACTACTACATGGAGAGAAAAAAAAAGTAATCTTAGTAAAAAGTAAGGCAGAACAGCCCAGGAAATTTCTCTACCATGTTATGAACAAGTCAAGAGTTGGAGTATTACTTAAATACTATTTCATTAAATGATTACACAGCAGTGACCAGTAAATCATGCTCATGAGCATACTAGAATGTAGTCATGAGTAGCACTGGACTTTACTCATGTCAATGGAGTTATGCTTTTTCCTTTTTTTATTTTTTATTTTATTTTATTTTTTTTTTGAAACCTTCGTGTTAATGCAAGCACGCAAAGAAATAAGGTTGCTATGGGAACACTAACTCTTAATTCCTTTATGTGTGCATGTAACCCAACAACTGTAGTATTTCACTAAGCTTGTCTTTTGCACATGATGTTTTGTGCATTTTTAGAGAACAAATGATTTGGTAAACAGTGAGGGGAACTTTTGGAAAGATTGAGGTATATCTGGTTTTCCTGTAACAATATACACAGATATATACATATATATACATATTCAGATTCTATTTCTTGAAAATTTCCAGTCAGAATAATGCAAGAAAGAATTAACACTCATGTAAACAGTGAAGATTAAATTGCAAAACCATTGGAAAAACTGTGCCTATTAAGTGCAATTCACTGTGCCATTTTCCTTTTTCCTTTATGCTGCCATATACTAGCAGTGTTTGAGAACTTGAACAATTCTAAAACATATGTCTAAAAACTACTTGTTTGAAATTTCATTCCAAATTGTACTTACCTAGGATGCAGAATTTGTGGTACTTAGTCCCAACCTGGAGACAGACACACATAGCTATTTCAGTACCATATGTGTCTGCAAGGAGCAAGCATGTTCCACACCTGTAAATGGAATGTCTGCATACAGTTTTTCAGCCAGTTACATTTTATCACGCTCTAGGTGAAATCCTAGGTCTGTAGGATTCATTATGCAGTTATTAAATTGGAGACCTGCTTCTTTAACCAAAAGCTTGATTATTTTTTTTTTTCCCCAGTATCTTCTAATACATGCATTTGAAATCACGACAATCAAAGGTTCAAACTTGGCAGATAGAGTTAACAAAAAAAAAAAAAAAAAAAAAAAAAAAAAAAAAAAACCGTATTTAAACCATCAAAAACTTTTTCCAATACTTTTTTGATCATAAATCTGCCCTGTCCAGAATGTATTATTTGGCAAGGAAGGAATTCACAGCTTGGATTTTTTCCTAGAACATCCTACACATTGTGAATCCCTACATCAGAACCTGCTCAAATATTTCTACATACATAATATTAAATATTTATGTTTTGATTCTAGTCCTTGTGTTTGTCTAATAAGATTTTGTTCTTTCTTTGAAACTTGAAGAACATAGAAGACAAAGTGTGGTACTGAGTGCTATCTTATATGTAACATAATGCAATAGTCATAATTCCTCTTGCAGTAAAAAAAAAAAATAATTATTAGCATTTTTTAGTGAAGCTTTGAAAATCTGAAGTATGTTAATTTGTTTACATTTTTTGTTCTAATCTTTAAAAATGAAATTTGTACTGTTTTTTTGTAATTTGAAATTAATTGTCCAAGAAATTATTGGTAAACTACTTCAGTCATTACAGAAATAAATACAGAAGAAAAAAATGTTAAACTCAACAAACATGGCAAAGTTCAATAATTCTCATTAAATGTCTAATAAACCCCATCTAGCATGAACTAACCACCACTGAAATTCGTGTCTGAACACTGGATATAGATTCATAGTTTTCTTTGTTTCTACTCCAATAGAAAATCACATGGAATGAAAACAACTGCACTACAGTATTAAAATATATATATCAAAAAATTTTACTGATTATTTTAAAATGTTTTTTCATCCTTTCTTTTTCCATACAGCTTTGTATGATTTGAAGATGATCAACTGCAGTATCATTCTGAGTAGTGCTGGAGGTGAACAATGTCAATGATCTTGTGCAGATAGTTGAGATACATACATTGCAGATGCTGTGGTTGATCATATAAATCATACAAGGTACTTCACAGAGAGTTATTCAGAGGAATTCAGCCTATCCAAGCTCATTCCTCTTCTAACTCTACTATCCTGCATTATTCTGGGAATCATTTGCTGATAATAATATTAAAAAAAAAAATTTTTTTTTAAATCCTAGTATAGTAATACTTGAGGTTTTATTAAAATTAAAGAAAAAAATCCTATTTTCTTCAAAATTCCAAATACAGTGTTTCTGAAACACTCTGCTCCTTCTTTATTAATGAATAATAATTTATTACTTGCCTAAACTTCAGCAGTTTTTCTGCCCCTTTTTATGTACCCATCTCTCCTTATTCTCTACCACCTCTTTCCGAAAACAATGTAATGTGCTAGATCTACTCTCCATTTTCCAAATGTTTAATCTAACACCATTAACAGCCTAGCAGGCTTATACATTTGCAGTTTTAGTCTGTCACGTAAAGAAGCAAGAATATGTCCTATAGAATGAAATGTTCTTTGCAATACTGTATGTTTATTGAGTGTGAATTTATGAAACTATTTTCTGTTGTAGGTAATTCAGATTGTCAGTGCTGTTGACAAAGATGATCCTAAAAATGGGCATTATTTCTTGTATAGTCTTCTTCCTGAAATGGTCAACAATCCAAATTTTACTATCAAGAAAAATGAAGGTAAATATAAAATACATGTAATATATACCTGAATAACTGTTTTGAATTATTTGGTTAACTTCAGATTTCTTTACCAGTTTGTTCCTTGGGCGGTATCAATGTAGGTAATCTATTTAATGGTACCTTAATTACATCTTTTACACCATTCCTGGTATATTTAGTGTGGATAAAAAGAAAGTATAATGTATACTAAATTTAGATCCAGCAAACAGCTCATTGCTTTAAGTAAGATTTTAAAGGATCAATTGTATTTCTAGTAAGTTGAAATTCCAGAGATAAACTCTAAAATGAAAATCTGAAACTGTTGATAAATATCATCAAATGGTCTTACGGGGATGTAGATGGGAGAATAAATTGAAATATCTATTAAATCCCACAAAAGAAACACGTTTTAAGCCTGTTTGTTGTCTGCATAAAGGTTCCAGAGTATTTCAGTTGAGCATTTTTACTAGAAAGAGGAATTTGCTAAGTCATCAAAGCCCAGAAGGGCACTTTGTATCACTGTGCTTTAGAGCTCTTCTGAAAGGGCATGATACCATTTTGTAGTACTACAGAAGTGGAATTTCATGCACAATGGAAAAAATACCCATTTAATATTGTTAAAGAGTGGCTTTAGACTGATCCTTTTTTTTTGACACACGCATACTTAAAGGTCATATGAGAAAGAGCTGGGAATAATCACAAGAATGCTACAAACAGTGCTTTATGTATTTGTACTTAAGTGAATATTCAAAAAAGTTTTTCCATTTTGGATTTTTGTTTTGTTTTAAAATAAATGTTATCCAGCTGGGAATTTTAGTTAAGTTCAATCTATTATTTCTCTTATATGCAACGATAATTAAGGAACTCCTTGTTATAATAAGACGTATTTATGCAGCATATGTGCACAGGTGTAAGAGTAATGTATGAAATGTCAAATAAAAAGAAACTGTTGCTTTCATTTTTATTATTCTAGCCGTTCCAACGAAGAAGAATGACAGCACCATTTTTAAATGCTACTGTAAAAACCTAAATTCTTAAAAATGTTTAAATATATACAGATATTTTTTTCCTTTCATTAGATGTTTTCTCTTGCAGCATTCACTAAGTATATCTCTACTTATATCTGTACTTCATGTGGGAAATGTCTCAATGTTTTCTGCATTTACAGAAGATTAAAAATTCTCTTCGAAATTCATTTCATAATCATCAGTAGTGTAACATAAATTGAATTAAGCATCCTGAATGTTAGGTGGCTTGCTTTGCACAAAGTCAACAAAGGTCTTAGCATTCCTCATCATGTTTAAATATTTAGCTCACATAACTAATCAGCTTTGTCCTTCCAATCTGTTACACATTTAAGACTCACTCTTACTTCTTGTCACAGCGCACCTGACCTGAGTAGGAGTGAGGAACCTTTCTGTACAGCGTTCTAAAAAATGCATTTTAATCAGTTAAATATGTAAATAATTTTATAACAACAAGCTGAAATCTCCCAAAAGGAAAAGTCCACTTGAAGAGACTTTTCTGATTTAATCTTTCAGTATCCATTAATAAAATTTCCTCTACACATACCACCCTTTTCTATCAAGATTGCTCAGCAAGTGATTCAGTCTATGGCTGATGATAGAACATGATCTCCCACAAGAATCAGGTATTCCTGTCAAATCCAAATCAGGGTATAATTTGGTTGAAATGAGGTTTCTTGTCATTTAAATATAATAAATCTCTAATAAATTATTTAGTTATGCCACTTAAAGACTGAACTTGGTCATATCTTTGTATTGCATATATCTGCCAGATAAACATGAGCAATTATTTGTATTGAAAAAGTCCATTATTCTTTAAAAAAAAAAAAAAAAAAAAAAAAGGAAACTGAAGTGACAAGTCAAAATTCTCCTTTTTCATACTAATGTATATATGGGCTGTCCATGCTATGTAAGGAAATGCCTGTAACAAAACCTGTTCTGATTTCTGAAGAATTGTCTTTCTGAGGATTAGATCAGTGCACAAGCTGCTTAGGTTTGGAACTGAAAAACATTTTCTCATGCTGGTGGGCAAATTTCTTCACATCTTCCTCACAGCTTTGCCTTCCTCCCATGTTCTTGGCCTCCCGGTGGATTTCTTCAAGGCATTAGAGACTACTATGATGACTGCTGAAGAAATGATATCTTCTTATGGATCTTACAGATCAATCCCACTATCTCAGGAAATCTAATACAGAAATCCAATCTTTTATTTGCCAGCATTAATGATTTTTAAAATTTATTTAAATTGTTTTTCATGTTTTGCCTTCCTACAAAATTCTCTCCAGAGCAGAGGTAAACAAAAACACCCCTGAAGAGCTTTTCTGAAATGGTATTACCCTTTTGGATTCTTATTTTGTGTTTTTGTTGTTATTGTTGTTGTTGTTTTGTGGCATTTGGCAATTACTTCTGTACTTCATGAAATAATGACATTATTTATCCGATGGCAATAGTATACAAACTATGCAATCTGGCTTCTTCTGTGGGAAGAAGACTAATGCTCTATTTCCATCCTTCATACAGAAGAATATTTAAGAGAAATATATTTTGGAATTTTATTCTGCTATTTGGGCCATAACCACAATTAATTCATTGAGTTTGTTGCCTATGGGATAATTCTGTTGTTAAAATTTTCCAGACTGCCTCAAGGCAAATTCACAAGATACTTCAGTAATTAACTGTGCTGCCCAATTATACTACAAATATTCTGATAAACTACTTTGTCATTAACAAATATGTTTACTGGGATGACAAAATGGTGTATCTTCATCAGAAACAAAAATTAAAAAAAAAAAAAAAAAAAAACACATCTAAAAGTAAGTTATTTTATAGAAATTACCCCATGACTGTAGTAGAATCTATTCCTTTAATTGATATACTGGCATACTTACTTTGTTTCCACTGTTAAACTTGCATATTTACAATCTCTTCTGTGTAGACAGGATGTCCTAAAAGAACCGTAGAGGCTGTAGTGCCTTTCCGAAGTAAGTAATGTAAAAATGTAAGTTTAACTGTCATCGTACATCTCATCAAATGTCTGTAGATCATCTCTCAGCTGTGTTTATTTCTCATAGCTCCTGATCTGTTCTTCCTGTTCTTTTCCCAGCTCAAATGTCTATTACAGAATAGTTTTTCTTAGGTTTTGTGCCCTGCCTAAATAGGCAGCTACTAATATGGAATCAATTGATCCTACTTACTGTCTCAAACTGGTATGCAAGGAACGATGCTCATTTATTTTGCCAGATGCATAAAATTCAATACCATCAGGAGAGAAATAATAAAATTGTGGTAAAAATGTAAGAAGTTAATGCAACAGGAAAAATCATGTAATACTTTCTGTGCTAATGCAGGTGACTAAACCTGTGAGTCTATGTCATATCAAAGCCTTGACTGCCTGCTCAGACAGTGATCATTTACTTTTCACTTGTCTTTGGGCTGTGCCAGTAGGTAGAAGTAAAAGTGGGAAAAATGAGAGTAAGTGCTTTGTGTAGTCCTTCTGACAAAATTCAAACCAGCAAGAATCTAAAACTTCAGATTAAAATATCTGATGTTTAGACAGAATTGATGTACTCTAGCAATGTGTCATTGAATCCATAGCTGAATGTAATTAACCCTTCTGAAAAGCTGTAGGAGCACAATGAATGACAAAAAAACTGATGGGAATTCAATGACTATTAAGTATTTTGTATGGTTATGGCATCAGAAAATTGAAATGAGACCCCTAGAAATGGAATTAGCATTTGTTGACATTGTTTTTATAAGGTGAGTAATCTTCACAAAGTGTAACCTAAAACCTAATGCCAGTAGATGGATTGTCTCCTGCATTCCAAACAATATGCTTACAGCAATACCTGTTGTCAGCATTCACTTCCTACTATTCTTATGGTTTCTTTAGTTTGTTCAAGTGAGAACAGAATTTTGTACTAAAAGCTTTTCCACAGATATAAACATTTTGATATGCTGCCAATGCAATTTTTACTTTCAAAAGCTAGCAAATACATCTTTGCCATAAAATGACTTCAAGTTTTTCCCAAAAGATGTTTCCATCGCATTTCCATTTTTC
Source organism: Meleagris gallopavo (assembly GCF_905368555.1). Classification (NCBI taxonomy): domain Eukaryota; kingdom Metazoa; phylum Chordata; class Aves; order Galliformes; family Phasianidae; genus Meleagris; species Meleagris gallopavo. The sequence continues at coordinate 12,357,987 of NC_139416.1, forward strand.
TCATGCCAAATTCTGTTTCCTAATGGAATAAATTCTGAATCAAATGTTCTACGGTGCCTTTGCTGCGCAGCTCTTCTGACAGAAGTAATGGTGCATCACTACTGTATAAATGTGGTATTATGTACCTAAAACTAGGGCTCATATGGCAGCAGTAACCACAGGGTTTTTTGGAACATGGGCAGACCTTACCCTTACAAACCATCTTAATGGCATGCATTTGTAGTCCTGCAAAACTTCAGTAGCTTTGTAAGTAATCAGCCTGTCCTCTAACCAAAATACTCAATGTCTGTCTGGAGATTTGAGCTCTGAATTTTGGCCAGTTTGATTTTTGGGAGTACAAACAAAAAAGATTGTTAGTTTGACTTTTTAGTATTATTATTATTTTTTATTGAAGCAGTATATATACTTCAGTGATTAATTGTTTTATTGATTCTCTGTATCAAACTTTATTCTCAGCCATGCATAGGCTATAATGCTTAGGATATCTATAACAGCTCCAAGACTATTCATGTTTAAATGTCCATTTCTTTTGTGCTTACCATCCAGCAAGTCTAATCTGTCATTTGATCTGTGGTGTCTTGAAAGTAGTAGGCAAAATGTCAGTCACTTAAAAGGAAATAACCTGGTTTTATAATAACTTCAGTCACTAACTGGCTTGCATTCTTTTCTATATATTGCACATCTTATTCAAAAATTGCTATTTCTCATCACCTCCTTACTACTGATAAAAAAAAGTTTCTAAACTATTCAGAAATAGCCAGAGAGCATGATATATGCAACCATTCTTTTTGATATTCTAAATAATAATTAAAAAAAAACTGATTAATTTTTGAAACTACTTCTATATCACTGTGTTTTTAATACAATAAAACCTAGAATTTTTCCACATCTTTTCCTGAAAATATTTTTAGCAATGTCTGTCAAATGCATACCTGGAGGGCAAATCTTTTGTTCCCATGGGAGTAACTCATGCTAAAATGAGTTTCTTTCCCTGCCTTTCGCATTTCTTCATAAGTCTCTCTGCCATTGTCTCAGCTCGAGCTAAAGTGCCTTCTGTGGTTTTGATTGACTTTTCTTTCCAAATACGTACCTCAGAGTTAAGAGGTGGCACCACTATTTCATTGTCCTCCTTCCACTTTGCCCAATTTCAAAGTTAACCCACTGACCTCTGGTACAAATTGCCTTAGCAAAGACATCATTAAACCCATCATTTCTTGATGGATGTACAGTGAGCATCTGGAATAACAGCATCCATATGGTCCCTTGGATATTAGCTGTAAATCCTCTCTTTTTTTACAGTTTCATGCAATTTTTCATGAGCTTTAGGAAACTTCATGGCCCAGCTGCCATCCGTGCCAGAGGATGTTTCATGATGGCAGTTCTCCAGGGAAAGCACATGCTTATACATTTCTGATATGTATAATTATCATCATCATTTTTTATACATAAATATTTGGACTTTCAAAGTATGATTTTAAAATGTACCAAATTACGTTCTTACGTAAAATTATGTAAAATTAATAATTAGTGATATTTCTTACAAACTATTAGTATTTTTCTATCAGTTTTAGTGGCATGGAATAGCATTTAAAAGACCACAGCTAAAATTATAAAGGAATGTGTTGCATAATCTGAGATACAGTATTGATCAACCTCTCCCTTAACAGGTGTAGTTTTGTCAGTGGAAATCACAGGGAACACTTTGCATAGCCATTGTAAAAGTAGTAGAGTTAAAAATAAATTATGCCTATGTATTAACAAACAACAAGTACAAACTGCTCTATAATCTGGCATTTCTGTTCCAGGGTCTGCCATCCACAGACACAGGTCGTGTTTCTTCCAGGAGTTGCTCATAGAGTAAAAAATGTTGTTATAAATATCATACTATCAATTTTTTCCTCAGCATGGTATTGAAACTGGAACTATGTAAATAGCAAAGTTTAACATTTATATAAACTGAGGATAAGAGATTATTTCTATTTTTAGTGAATAATGCACTGATTAATATCAAATTATTAAAATACTTCTATTTTAACTTGGTTGAAAGATTTTATAAGTACTTTAATCTGTTTTTATTATAAATGATATATTACAGAATTTAAAAGAGAAAGGTATAAGGATGATGTTGATGTTTTTCTGAGTACAAAGGTCTCCGTTTTACCAAAACAAAAAATATAATGGATAGTGAAGCTCCATGAAACATTTTAGTTTTGTCAACTCAGAATACTCTGATGTGAAATTGTATTTCCGAAAGCTCTTATATACTTTTTGGATACATAATTAACTTTCTGATTAAAAAATAAAAATGTGACTTATTGGCTCCAACTACCACATTCGATAGATGATGTACTAGTTAGATTCCACTCAAGAATCCAAGCACCTTTCAAAGAAAAATGTCTCAAGTCTTTCTTGGTCTACATGCTGGAAAGCAAGTAATAATTGTCATCCAGTGGTGTGGTGGTAAGAAAACACTGTGCTATCTTACCTCCTTCACAACTGGAGCAGGCAGACAGAGAGATCCTGGCTTGACAGGAAAGGACAGATTCTAGCTTCCAATCCATTAATGTTCATGAAGTGATATTCAGCCAGTGCAAATACTTTCCCTAGGCAGGTTGTTGTGCCTTAGGTTGTAAGATTTGGGTCCCTAGAATAATTTGTTTTTACAACAGAGGAAATGCAGTTCCATATTTCTAAACTTTGGATTCCTTCATTCTTAGACAATTGGCCATATTGAAACTGATTTGGATCAGAAAATACGTTAAGTCATTCTTTGTAGGAAAAGTAATTATTTTCTTATATACATATCTGACAGAATTCTAACTTGCCAAGTAGTAGACTAAGTTTAATGACCAAAAAAGATGAGCCCTTTCTGCTAATGATATAGCAATAAGTGAAACCAGGTGGATTTCAGTACTATAAGTCTTTAAGTGTTCTAAAATGCTAGAAGAGTAGAGGAATTTTATGTTAATTATAATATTACCACGGGACTCCAGTGCATTCCAGTAGCACTCAGAAGTTCTGTCTTTCCAGATAGTCAATGCATTTCCACTACCATTGTATGATTTCATATTCCTGTTCAAGTAATGTATTCAACTCCTTTCAACTATACCAATTTGCAGTCCTAGCAAGGCTGTATTTTCCATGGTGGAATATTATTAGTCCCATCTAGTCTAAGAATGCCAGTGAAAATATTCTCAGTGTATATCTTTTATAGCTAATAGCTTTCTGCTTACTTTTCCCTTTCTTTCTTTACTATCATCACTATTGACTGTGTTCTGTTGTTCTCTGATGTTCTGTTTTCCCTTGATGTTGAATATCAATTGAGTGCTATTTGAAACAACTTTGCTGGCATAGAAGGATGTGATGTTATTTTCTGAAGTGATCCACATTAATGTGGATGGGAAACCAGCATTTTTCTACTCCAGTTCTTTTTGTGCCACTTCCTTCACTGACACCTGCTTCTGCTGTCTTTCCCATCTTTCTTCTTGCATGCAGATCACTGCTCTTTCTGGATTCCCGTCTAATTAGAAGCATAGAGCAGGTGAAGAATAAGTGCAGTTCCTCTGCAAACATACTTTTTAGCCTTATCCAGATGGTTTACACCTTCTTACAATGGTTATGTGCTTTTCACCACTTTGATATGCTAAAAAAGAGGTGAACTCTTCTTGGTGCACATAGCTACTCTAGCTGAATATGTATGTCAGAAAAATAGAATCAGCTCCTCAAAGGCTAACTCAGCTACCAGCTTCCTCCACGCTTTGACCATTCTGCCTATTCTGTCCATCTGAAACCTTATTCACTCCTCTCCTGTATTCAGGATGCAGGGCTCCAGACAGACAGATTCCCTCTCTCCTCCGCCCTAAGCCAGAAGTGATCCACCAAGTCTTCATTCGACTGGAAAGGCCAACCTGATGAATGAACCAGCAAGGAGGGGGCCATCTGGTAAGCCAATTGTCCGCTTTTAGGCATCTTTAGGCTCTTCCTCAGCTCTTCTGTGTTCTCCAGCACATCTGTACTTTCACAGTATTGTTGCTGGCAATGCATTTCTCTTGGAGCAGTTCTGTTCCTAATGCTGTTTAACTTTTCAGTGCTGTTTTAGTTTATCTCTGTGATGACAACTTCTTTCCAATCCTCACAAATGTAAACTTTTCTACAACTAGAGAAGAGTTATACATACAGAGTGGAAAGTAAGACTCATTTCCACACCATCATATCCTTGCAGCAAAAGCATTTTTTTATCCTATGAATCAACCACAATTAGGTAGATATTTCGGTACACTTGTGTAAACATGACCCAGCTCAAGCAACAGAAAATGTGAGTGATGAAACACAAGATAATAGAGTATATATGCCGCATACCATTACATATACACCACCAGAGTGACTTTTACTTCACGTATTTGTACTTTATTAATTGTGCTGCTCTTAACATAATGCTGCAAAGGCATCAATTATGTTTCATCTCTTAAATCAAACTAATTAAGAACCAGATGTAAAGTGAATGAGAAAGATCTGAGGTCAGTGTTGTGCACCATATGTATGACAGTGCTTACTCATGATGAGGAGATGGATTGGACAGCTGTGAATTTTCCTGCTGTAGGAGTTTCATCATGCCCAGAAGGTGTCACATACTTATCTTTTTTGAGTTTATTTCTTTAATTTCACAACAAAAGTAAAGGGAGGTAAGCAGCGCTGACATTACTTTAAAAAAAAAGCAAGTGATAAAAGGTTATGAAAGCAAAAGAAAAGATTTTGGTCAGATAATTCGCACAAAAATAAAACTATTATAGTAATGATTATGTAGAAGGATGAAAGAAATAGTAGAGATACAAATAAAATCTTCAGTATGACAATTTCAGCAATATAGTGGAGAAAATAATAGTAATAATGGAGTGTCTCAAGACTGCAGTACTTATCAGAAAGAAAGGCCTTGTCCTTACTAACTACAAAACTTCTAAGCAAAGATTTATCAAGACAATAGCAAGATTCACAGTACCAGCTCTCTGGAATTTTTAAAGGCTCCTGTAATACATAACTTCTTGAAACAAACAAAAAAAAAAACATGACTAGTTACAGTCTAGGACTTTAAAGGTATTCCATAGCATTATTTACCTCTTCTCTTATCTACATCAATTTTTTTAAAATCACCAATCTCTAGTCAAATATGACACAAAACACACCTATTTTGTGAAATATTTTTGCATATCAAAATGGAATTTTCTTTCTCTTCCTTCTTGCTTCTCAATTCACTGCTTCATTATAAATGTTATATTTATTTCTTTTTCTTAAACAAGCAAATAAGACAGAACAAAAATTTATGCATGTAGTAGCTGGAAAACAAGTTCCACCCTTTTTAATGTGGTAATATCTGTTTAGACAGATTGTTTCCAGTGTCTACAGCAGTTACATGGCTCCTTGCATTTCACAAGTGTTCTAACTATGATTATATATGCAGATTAGTAAGCTTAGTATTATCTCATTACATTCAAAAATGTTCTAACATACATGTTGCTTTCGTGTAAGGAGAATTAGCCAAATTGTTGTCCTACATGGGCAGGCAGATCAGTTTTCTGAATGCACAGGTCTTAATCAAGTGAGAGTGAGAGGAGAAACCTGCATAATTGTTCTGCGCCATCATTTGTCATGTTGGGTAGGATTAATAGGTTCTCTGAATGATATAAGTATCTCTTCTGCTGGCTGACAGTTTGCATTGAGAATATAAGATTCTTATAAAACAGAAATATCTTTCTCACCAAAATAAATCACAGGATCTGTTGAAGATAATATTTAAAATCTCCAAAATGAATTGTGTCATTTAGAACTCAGACTATGTGGGAGCAATCCTCTCCACCATTCCTTGTGTATTTTTTCTTGGTTGTTTGTGTTTTTTGGTTGTGTTATTATTAATTGCTTGTAGAATATTTGGAGAGAAGTTCATACAATTTTAATCAACTGTCGTCTGCCAAAGTAGCACTTTGGGTTTTGTAGATAGATCTTATTCTTCCACATTTTTTGCAGGAAACACCTCCTGCAGTGCAGATAGATTTAATTCGCTGTATGGGAATAATGATGTCCTAGAGCTGAAGTTTCCGGTAGGACATCAACCTACCCTTTCATCATCTTAATATCTAAATATATTCACCATCTAAACAATATAACCTTGTTATTTTAGCTTTCAGTTCACTGTTATGTTTTGTTCTGTTCTGTTTTGAATGTATGCATTTTCTCTCTAAGTAGGTAATTGGTAATGATAGTACAAAACCCTATTCTTCCTGATTTTGAACTTCATAAATTTATTGGTTGCTCACATTATGGCATACTTTGTTCTGTCATGCTCTGATACATTCTGTTCAGGAGAAAATGCAATTAATTTATTATTTACTTTAATTGAATATTTATCCTGTTGATTAATTAGAAAGTTTCAGCTGTAGTAAAGATTAAAAAAACACCCACTCTTCCACTACAGCAAGAATCTAAAAAGGCTAAAAATTAAAATAACATAAGAGGAAAACATCACCTATTAACTATTAAAGATTTCCACTAATTAGTGAAATTCTCATTTTATAAAACTGAATTTTAATAAACCCACCATACAGAAAATATAAAGCATGCAGACTATTTGCACATGGTTCCTCCACTAAGATAAAAGGTACTCGTTTTTCACACTTAGCCTAAAGGATTGTTTAGATAAACTACTGCAATACAGTTTAATGTGAATTAAAAGAAATAAGAATGTGTTCCAGTTTGCATCCCATATTGAACCAATTACACAAGTGGTGTATCGGAAGGAAGGAATTATTTGAATTGTAGTCATTCTTCATAGGAGGTGACTATTACTTTTATTATTATTTGAACTCTATGTCTGTGCATTCTCCTGATTTTGTCTCCTATAGTCACATTTATCTCATACCCTTTCATTTCACCATCACTCCCTTAGAGATGACTATTTAGCAAAGAGCTGTATTTCTCTAGCAAGAGAAAATATAGCAGTGACATTTTTAAACATTTCAGCCAGTGCTTCACATGCCAAGCCTTAAGGAATAAGAGACAAAGCCCCCTTTGGTTATTTAGGTTTATCAGACCTAAGAGTATTTGGTTTTCTTTTTTCTTTTTGTTCCACTTAGCTTCATCTAACCTCTAACTGTGTGCTCATGTAAATAAACTTCACATTTGCTGTATGTTGAGGGCTATGTTGTGGAGCAACTTTTATATTACAGTAATTTTTTCATAGATTTCATTCTATAATAAGAAATAAAGTATTATGCGTAGTTATGAATGGTATTAGGCATTGCAGTCACAAAACTTAAGAAAGGAACACTAGTAATAATCATGGAATGATGATGCAAGTACTCTGCTTGTACTCTGTAGGCTACTAGTCTAGTTATATAATCTCTGTGTTTGTTGTTGTGCCATGCATACAGTACAGATGTTCTTTTAAAATGTTTTTCTGATGCTCACGTATGACAAATAGCACCCATTGGCTGCTACCTATGGATCACTAAGGAATGAGATTTTCAAGAGCGCGTGATGTGTCTTTTTTTTTTTTTTTTTCCTGAATCTTCCAGTTTGAAAACATGTAAAAGTGATTCTATAGCTCAAGCAAGGAAATAGCGGAGACCAGACTGAAAACCTGGAATACTAAATTCAGAGGAAGATGGTTTAAACTCAGTTCTACACCATATGTCACCTTTTACATTGTCTTTATCTATCCCACAGCTTCTGTCCTTGTGCAACCATTTTCTATTTTTAATTAGAAAAATAATGTCTTATAACATATTTCCTTTGTTTTGTGCTTGTCTAACACACAGATGTATTTGCTAAAAACTTTGTGGGGTTTAAGGACAATCTGTCTACCAGAACCACTTGCTTCAAAACTTTGTGTAAAGAACTTGGCTTATTCTAGACTTAACTTCATTTTTATTGATCTTTTTTCTTCTTTTTTTTTTTTTTTTTTTTTTTCACAGTAAGGAAACTTATCTTTCTCGAAGTATCTGTTGTTTTTTCTGCTCTCCGTTTGCACTGCAGCACTCTTCTTTCATGATCATAATTGGTTTTGGTATATTAAGATGCATTCTCCTTTGCAGTAGAATTGCCCAGTTTCCTGTGATGCTATTACATGACCCTGCTTCATATTTTTACTGCAGCTCTTGCCTATACACTTCATTTGTGCTTTGGCAGACTCTTCATCATGAATTAGAAGACAACAGGAAACAATTTCACTGTGATATACAACTTTTTCTCTTTGCATGGAGATGTATTACAGATTTTTTCCTTATAAATCCTCAGATTCATATGAAGAAAATGACTGAACGTTTTTTTTCTGTTTTGTTGCATGCGTATTTCAACTGTGACTGACAGTCTTTACTTTTTGCAGAATCTCCATCATTGGGGATACTAAAAGGCATGTGGACACTCTCCTGCTATAGATGCCCTGCTTAAACACTCTTTGATTCTGTGAAAATTCTAGATCTTATGGACTAATGCTATAAATTAGCTTGCAGATTTATAATATTTATCAATATAAACATTGAGTTTGTAATAACTCCATGGCTGTGATGTAGAATTCGAATGCTGGCATCTTTTCTCTCCTTCTTCTTTCCTAGCTATGGTGTTTATAGCATGTATGTAAAGTTAGGGTCTTACAGTAGGTATGGGTCTTGAAATTTACAGACGTTACCATATGTTCCTGTGGACCTCAGTAACCTGTGTATACTAGCTTGGAGTTTCTGGCTATGTCAGGTTTTCATAATGCTTACAGGGTGTACAAGTATTCCTGAGAGCAACTGGAATGTTTTGTTTGGAAATTTAATACCATGTATTCCACTCTACATGCAGGAATATTTTTTTTCCACTTACTGATATTCCTTATCTAGATGTATTTTACCGTGGCCAGCATTTCAACTGAACATTAATCTTTACCATAGGAGACTTGTCCTCATTGAGAGGTGTGCACATAATAACTTACTGTGGATGCTTTAGGTGTAAGACAGGAGTATAAATTAGTGCTATTAATGTTATGATGATAAAAAATTGTTATTGTTATATGTAATCTGCATATATGACTGTCTTCAAAAAGTCATTATCAGTCTGCCTGTGTGCCCAGGGGCAATCTTCTACCATAGCATTTAAGTCTTTGAAATTACAGAATGCTAATGTAACTCTTGATGACATTTACAAAAACATATTATAGCACTTCTTTCAGTCCTCTCACAGAAATTTTTCTCAGTGAAGTTAAAGGGAGTTCTGTGTATACAGAAACTGCAGGGCCTGGCACTTTTTAAAATCAAAGCCACAGTTTTTTTCTTAAGCCACTTCATTTGAAGAAAATGTTAAGTAAAATTTTTTTTAATCTATTTTTTGGTTTAAAGGGCCTCAGCCAAAGTAAGTTGCATTTAGCTTTCAGTGCTCTTTGGCAGAGAGTACACATTCTAGATTTCTTCTCATAGCAAGTTCATATGTCAGAGTTATAAACACTAGAAAATTGTCATTTTGTAATGGAGATTCTGACAAGACCTTTATTACACCAGTACCAGTAGACAACATTCCTGTAGGTGCTAATTATGTTTATTGGATTGGGGTTTTTTTGAGTGTTTCTTTTTTTCCTAACAAACCCATGATTACAGAAAAAAAAAAAAAAACAACAAACACATCAAAATGGAAGTACATTGATATGGCCTGAATATGTGTCCATAACTAGTTCTAGGTTTATAGGTCTGATTCCAGGTTCAGTTTTAAAGGAGTGTTAAATGATCTACCAGTGAATTAGTCTAAACTCTTGTGGTGTGCATATGGACGTTCCACAGCATAGGGATAGAAAAAATAATCATTATGGCATGGGGAAGTGCATTTTCTTGGTGGGAAACTAATTCACTTAAATGCCAAAACATGTCACATTTTATAAACAGAGATATTCCTACTTTTATTGTTTTCTTTTTAACACTGTATTCATAGTTTAAATTCTAGAAAGGAATTCATTTCAAACATCTGTGATTGCATTAATTCTCTTGAAAACTCTGAACTTTTGTGGATGCAGGAATTAAATCACTGAATTGAGAAGTGAGGAAGGTGAGGAACATAGGATCCTTGGAACTCTTCCATCAGCTACCAAAAGTAGTATAAATTTCATTGAATCTCCTTGAGATTTATCATTACACATAATAGATCTCCAAGTCAATGTAATGTGTAAAACTGTAAATCTTTGTGACCTAAGGGGCTTAAATATCTGTCTTTCATTAGTTTCTTTCACCTCCTAGATTGCACTTGTAAGTATGCAGTTACAAAAAGAATAAGAATCTACTGTCTATAAAGAGAAATACAGATGACAAATCCTAGGAATGTTCTGGCTCTATTTATCTTCTAAGTATGCTACTGGAGTCTGGTAAAACAATAAAAGAGAGTTCTTGGTTTAAATGGAAAATATTGCCATTATTCTATCAAAGCATCACAATACACAGTATTACTTTCTGAAACTTTTTGGTTAAAATAACAAGATAATAGAATTAGCTAGAATATGTAGATTTCAAAAATGATCCATCAGTCTATGCAAATTGCTGTGTTAATAATGTATTTTTAATGCTAAGCACATTTGACAGCCATTTCATCTCTCTTTCTAAACTGGAGCTTGGCAACCTGCATTAATTCTTATACTTTACAGATGTAACATTCAATGCACATGCCATGTAGTGATGTGATCCGAATAAAGTAAAGCATGTCAAAGCAACGTGATTATTAGTAAACAAGTTTGTGACTGGCTTCTTGAATACAGAACAGAAAAATGAGAGGCAAAAGCCAGTGCTGTTTTAGCGTATCTTGCATCTTCACTGGCCTGAATTTTCTTCAGATATGGAAGTGTCAATCATAACTGGCACAATGGAACTTGGAAGAGATAAATAGGCAAAAAATCAAAGTGGATGAGATTGAAATCATGGCTGCTGAGTAAAGTTCAGTGAGAACTGTGGTAACTGTATAGCTTGAACAGACCCAGAGCCCAAGGTTTCCTTTTCTGACTTGCCATTATTACCTGTAAATTTAAAGAGATAGGGAAAAAAAATATTTTATCCTAATTATTTCTCTTCCCTGTTAATAATAAAACTAATATTATTTCATTCCATGCATGCCTCAACATGATTATTTCAGCAACTGGGATTTTCCTTCCTTCAGTGGGTTAAAAAAACCAAAGTACAAAAATCCAATAGTTGCTGTTGTACTGCAAGTGAACATATAGATATGTTTGATTATAGCTCTGCTGTACTAAAGGTCAAAGGAAAGTTTTAGAATACTTAAGAGACAATTATCTAAAGTTCAGACTTTTCCAAAGGAATAGAACTAGAAATTATACAGACCATTATCTAAAGTTCACATTTTTCAAAGGAAAAAGGTAGGGGAAATGCCTATGCCATTCCTTTGCTGTCATATGTCTGGGATTGTGTTTGTTTTTTAATTCTGTCAAGAATTCATTTACTGCACATTTTGCATGACATTAGTTTTAACATGATTATTCCCCTTTCAAGAAATTTTAATGTAATGATGTATCCTTGTACATGATTAAATATTATTTTGTTCATGATTCTAAATTCTCCGCAGCACTTTTTATTTCTGCAAAGAAAATGTGCTTGGTTGCTTTATTCATTAATAGATTCGCAGTTCAATTCTGGCATAGGCTATCATTACTTCATTCAGTTGGTAAAGAAAAAAATCAAAATACAAAATACATTAAATGTTCCGATTCTTTACCTCATCAATATATTTTCTCCCATGAAATACTTTCTTTTCTTGTGTTCTTATATATGTCTTAAATGAGTATAGAAAGCCTAGGTAACTAGAAAAATAGAAGCTCATTGAGATATTTGATAGTAAGTCATAGGCATGTTTTGTGAATTGTCACTGTGTCAGTATGGTGCAGTCAAGAGAGTTTGATCAGCACAAAAGCTTTTTACTTTTGAACCTGACATCTGCAATCAAACATGATAGCAGTCATCAATCTAGTTTTTGGAAGATATCACATGTTTTTGACATTCACAAAAAGTGTGTCAGTTTGAACAATATCCTTTTATTATTATTATTTTCAGATACTCTCTAGTCATACTCTAGCACATATGTAAAATTACCCAGCAGTTGTGAACGTAAGTTCTCATAGAAATGTATTTTGTAAATATGTACCCCAATGTTGATACATACTGTGTTTAATTATGAAACAAAATTGTTATGCTAATAAAAAAAATGTTTTCTTCACCTACTAAAGATTGGTAACCTTGTAACAAGCACAGTTAGAATCACTCTCTTTTAAAAAACTTTTCTTTTAGCACAACTTACAGCCAAAGACAGAAAGTAAGTCCTGACTTCCATAAACACAGTTGAATCTTTCAAAACACATTAAAAGCATTATTTTGGAAGCAAGTTACTAATGTTTCTAACCTGTACTCTAGCATTGTATAAAAAACACAGATCAGTTTTCAGCACAGGGCCTATCTTATGAATATAAATCATAGAATGGTTTGGATTGAAAGGAAGCCTTAAAGATCATCTAGTCCAGTCCAGGAGCACATCTTTCACTAGATCAAGATACTCAAAGCCCTGTCCAGCCTGAGTTTGAACACTTACAATTATGGGGCATCCACAACTGTTCTGGGAAACCTGTTCCAGTGTCTATCCACTTTCATCATGAAAAATTTCCTGCTGATAGGGAATCTACACTGAACGGTTTAAAACCGTTGCCCCTTCTCTAGTTACTGTAAGCCTTTCAGTGTCTTTCTCACAAGTGCAGTATATGTATACAAAGGCCGCACTATAGTTTCCCCACAGCTTTCTTTTCTCCATGATGTACAATTGATGCTTTGTGTTGCCTCCTCTGTTTTTGTGCTAGATCAGCGGGTACTGAATATTCTTTCACACTGCTCTTGTTATTACCAGAATAAAGACAAATTCTGGACAGTTTATGGAAAGAAATCACATGGATGAGTGTGATCAGTGAATCATTGCTGTTACATTCATTGGTTTTGTTTCTGCTATTCTAGTCTAAATATGTTTTATTTGTAAATCCTTTCATAAAAAGGTATGCATTATTAATGAAATATGCAAAAGAGTGATGATTAAGCTATATAAAAGCATATAGTCTTTTTGAGAGACATCTGTGTCTTTGGACAACTTTATTAGTTCGCAGTTTCTAAAATAGGGATTGCAGTACTTCCTATATGCCACTATTTCTTTGTCTTTAGGTTTGAATTTTAAAGAAAACAGAAATACCAGTGTTACTGCAAATCTTTTCAAAATCTGTGTTTAACACTGTGAGATCTGCAGTACTGTATAGTAAGTACTACAGGAGGCATGTACGTGAGTTAACAGTTATGCTAAGAGCTGAATGTTCTTGTCTGGTGCATTTGCAGTTGACTGCTAAATATTATATAACAAACATTTCATAGAATTAGGTAAGTTCTGGTTTCTCTGCATGTACTTCAGGAGTACCTAGTGAAGCCTTTATGATAACAAGTTAATCCCTCTGTTATTTCAAGTTTTTCTATGAGAATAGATGTCATTTATCAACTAGAAAGGAAATGAATGAGCTTCTTTTTTTCATTAGAGGAAGCAGGAAGTACCATAATAAGGATATTCTTTCTGCTCTTCTATTTTTGCCAAGTCACCCTCTGTTTTTAGGCTAAACGTATACACAGAACCCCCTTAAAATAATGACTTCGTAAAATAGTTTTGAAGATCTAATAAACATAAAGAAACACATATATTTGCTTCTGGATTATGTAGCTGTGAAGTTTCCAATTATGATTTTCTTTCTTCATGTAAGTAACATATGCAGCATAGATTTCTACCACAAAGTCCTTAATACCATTAATGATTTGATCTTTCTGAGAAAATTATATCAGGTAGAGAAAAAGAAAGAAAAATGATTGTGTAGTTATAAGATTGAACAGCAGGAAAGTCCACTCATCTCAAAAGTATTACAGTGATCATCAGGAAATTAAAGAATTGCAGTAGTGTGTGCAAAGAAAATGACACTTGGATATAAAGTGACCGCTTCTGTTTTTTTGGTTTGTTGTTGTTGTTTGTTGTTGTTGTTGTTGTTGTTCTACCATTTTATTATCTGACTTAAACTTGCAACATATATGTTTTGTGCAAAGTGAGAGATGAAAAAGTTGACTCCTGACTCTTAATTTCAGGCTTGATGTCAATGCCGTTAGAGTCACTCATGTCTGAAAAATACAAAAGTTGCTTTGTATTAAAGATATTGCATTTACTTTCAAAATATTTCATCCAAAAACCTCTAAAGAGATTGGGGGTTCTTGCGAACAGTTAGAAATCTGCATTAAGCACATGGCCCTGTTTTAAGCATGGCCTCACTTATGCTTATTGAAACCACTTTTATCTAGAAATCACACTGGGCATCTTCTGAAGACCTACCATTCTGTCACGCTTTGTTTCAGCTGTGACAGAGATATTCCCACAGCAGTCTATTTAATGGTTGTTTCACAAATCTGCTTGTAGGCAGATCTAGTTGAAGCAGACTCCAGAGAAAACTGAAATGTATTCATTGAACTTGATTTTAAACCAAGATTTGGGGAAAACTGTAAGGTGTGGCTGGTTACTTTATGCAGTTAGTTAATGTATTATAGAACTGGAATAAATAACAGTGCCTGACAGTTTCACCTCTAATTGTTCATAAGTTTTTTACTTCTTTCATTTTTGGTCAAAGTATTCTTCGATAAAAAACAATTCTACCTCTTAAATGTTTCTTTGTTTAATACTATGGAAAATAATTCAGCCATTCAGAAATCAGCAAAACACTTCAAAACACAACAAAATATTTCAGACATTAGTCCGCATAAAATAAAGGAAATAGTGTGAAATTAGTTGAATGCATTATTATTATACCAACGTCATTCTCTGAGAGAAGCAGCTTACAGTATGATCCACAAATATTGGGTGTCCTAGTCAGCTCTTTTGTATTAACTGTAAATTTTGGAAACTGAGTTATCTAAATGACTGATTTGATTTTAAGTTTAAATAACATGGTAAAAATGAGCTGCAATCAAAGTTCTAGTTATGTATTTTTGGAGATGTGTTTTATGTGACCTCATGCTGATGGAAAAAATTGTGATGAGTTAAGTAAATTATTAAGATCATTTAACTTATACTATCCTTTAAGCTTGCAAGATAGAATATAGGTATTAGTCCATCCTGTGTATTTGGTACATGATCAATGAAAAGGGATTTAATAGGACTGTGGCATTTCAATCAAGTTCTTCAGTCCTTTCACTTATAGAAGAGTAGAGCATTTAGGGAAGCTCACTTTGATACTGAGAATGTCAAAGAAGTTTCTGAATATGCCTGACTGTCAGTAAGGACTTAATGTCTCTCTCTACCTGTGGCAGGTTGCCTCAGAGCTTTATTAATAGAGAAGGTTGAGGTTTTTTTGTCCACCTGTGATTTTCCCTGCTTTGTTAGAAGTAATGTGAATAAATAAGTAACCTGAACAGTGCTACAATGAAGGATCAGCAGGCTAATTGGAAAGATGAGTGGAAAGTGATCGTCCCCTCTCCTGCTGAGAACCTGCTGCCAAGTTAATTCATGCAGCAGTGCTGGAGGTTATTCCTGGAGGAGATTCCTGCTGTTTTCTCAGCTATGGGTAAAGAGAATGTCCACAGAGAGTAGAAAGCAAATCAGATAAATTGAGTTTATTGCTAATCAGCTGCTAGAATTTATTTGCAAGTTCTGAGAATCAACTAAAAAGTCAATTGGAGAGTCATTGTTCTTCACTCAAGAGTCCTATTTCCAGCAGCATCAAGGGATATTTAGTCTTAGAAGACAGCAAAGAAGGGGAAAACATTTGTTGCTAAACAAAATCATTGGCAAAATTATTTGGTTATTTTTGCTTTTTTGCTTTTTTTTTTTTTTTTTTTTTTTTTGTGCTTTTTTTTCATTTTCTGTTGGCTCCTTCTTACTGTTATTGCTTATTTCCTCCCTGGGGAAAACAAATTGTCTAACACAGTTTTTTTCTTCTCTTCTATTCTCTTGATACCTTATTATATGATGTTAACTATTCAGCCATTATAACATCTTTTACACTTAAATAGTGGGGATAAATGTTCCAAATATCTTCCTTATCTCATTTCTTCTGAACCAGAATTGATAACCATTACTGGTGCTAGATCGTAGTACGCAGCATGGCTTCACTGGTTGGCAGAAATAGGCACTTTGTTTTCTCCATCCCACTTCAATCTTCTTGTTTTTGTCACTTATAATAATCTTCCTTTTTTCTTTTTTTTTTTTTTATTCTATTGTTCTGGCTTACTAGATTTTTCTGAACCAAGCTGAATAGCAGTGAGTGATTCAGAAAGTAAGGTTGTCATCAGCAAGAGCAGGATTTTTGTCATTTCTCTCTAAACGAGGTGCCATACCTCTTCCACATGTCTGTAAAGGGCAAAGATGCTAGTGTTCAGCATATCAATCCAGTCTTCCGTCTTGGACAGATAAGAACTGTACCAGGCTTTTAGGAAGGAAGAAGCTATATTGGTATGGATTTCCAGAACACAAAATCGCTGTATAATATAACTGTAGAAGTCTTCGGAGTTCTGAATAAATGACTACAGATGTGACAGTATTCTGAGTGGGACTTCTCACAGAGAACTGTAAACTGAGCCTCACACCATTTTCTCTCTTAAAAGGTTAAAGCGAAAGGATTAAGGATGCAACTCATGCTGAGATATTTTTAATTTTTCAGGAGACAGTCAAGTGGACAGACAAATTTTTCATTGTTTGAATATGATATGTGAGTGCTGAGAAGGAAAAGAGTACTATCACATAAGAAGTGCACATTAGTCACGTATTTTGGTAAAACTATATACTGATATTCAGGAAAACATAACTACAGAACTACTTTTTTTTTTTTTTTTTTTTGGCTAATGTAACGTAATGTAATGTTCCTTGCATGTCAGTTAGATAGTAAGTATGACACTGAGACTGGTTTGTCTTTCACATGTATGCATTAAATTATCGATACATTCAGCCAACAAGAAGGAGTGCAGGTTTTTCTTAATTTGAAAGGTGTGATAGTTTTTGACTTGAAACACACTTGCCTTTTCTACTTCATCATAGAAGCAGAAAAAATAATGGGCTATCATCAAGGAGTTGCATCCTGCTTGAGCTGTCAGAATCCTTAAGAGCTCATTCTCTGAAATTTATCTGTAGTAGAAACATATGCTTCCTTTAATTTTAAAAAGAGCACAAGAAAGGGCTGGTCTATTTATTTAGCCCCAGGGTGCTATCAGTTGTGATGTGACTGTTTCTAACTTGAATAGATAAAACCTCTGGATTCCTGGAAAGAAAAATCTTCAGAATTTTTTTTGCTCTGTGTTCATATGAATACCTCTTTACAAAGTAGTTAATTTGTAGGTAGATCTTCACTTGTTATGTATTCTAAATGCTATGGAGATCTCTGATACCATTATATAACTTGTGATGTAAGTTGTAGGAAGAACTTCTCTAGGTTGTATGAATGTGATTGGTAAGTTTTTCCACCAGGGAAGGGAGACAGGAAGACTACAAAATCAAAGACCCTGAACTTCAGCTGAAGACTGTTCAAAGTTCAGTTTCATGGTCACTGAATGAGAAAGCAAGCCTCCTGTGTTTCTTCATGAGAATCAGCTACCCCATGTTCTTAAATATCATATAGTTTGTTTTATGTCAGAAATAAATTAATAGTTATCCACTGATATAGGTTCAACTTGATACAGGTCCAAACCATGATAACATTTAGTAATCATATTCTGTAACTGCTGTTATTTTCCTTACTAGTATATATCCAAAAGACATCAAGAATAAGATATTGCATATAATTTTTGTTGTTGTTGTTGGAGGGGGAGAGAGGCTGGAGTGTTAAAAATGTCTATACAGTATTAGTTTTGTGAATGTTTTCCCCTTCTTTCTCTGCATCTTTCTTTTGTACTTCATGAACAGCCAGCTCTTTGGAACATACTTGTGTCTGTTATGTTGTGGTAGTGATATATGCTGCACAAATACCATGGGCTGTCAGGAATGTTCGTGGTGATCATAATCAGTGCAAATTAAACATCTCTAAACTATTTCATGTTTCCAAGTGAGCATCTGACCAGTACAAAGTTCGAAGTAGATACAAAGCTTTCATATAGTCACTATATGTATATGCAACCACAAGTTGTCATGTACTTCAGCTACCTTATTTTTTGGTTCAAACTCAGGAGATGTAAATAAATCAGTGGCTTGCACATTAGACATGCTCACTGATCATAGTTTGTAACTGAGCATGTTGACACATACATGATCACTGATATTTGAAAGGAATATGTTGTTAAATTGCTAGAATCTCTAATTACCTAAAGGTACTAGAAGATCTCAGGTGCACACTCAGGGGTATTACTCACAAACTATCCATATGTTAAAAGACCACTTTAGATTCTTACAACTATGTATGATATAATCTATATGATTTCTCTAAGCAAAATCAAATTTACTGGAATAATTTATTGGAGCAATCAATTACAATTTTTAGTATTTAAAATAGCATTTAAAGTATCAGAGATGTCTGAATGAAACCGAGAACTGAGTGATTATGAGAAATTTAACTGTGTAGGAGAAAGAGGACAAAAATACATGCATAAGCAATACATCAAATGTTCAGCTTGATACACACAGAAAAAGCAAATGTCTGCATTTGCCAGTAAATGGACTGAGTCTTAATACCATCACATCTACAGTCATTGCTGTATTTAACTCTAAGTCTAAACTTAAGTATCTGTACAGGCCCCTGTTGGCATCTTGTGAAAAGTTCAACTTAGTACCTTACTAAAATGGTATTAAACCATCATGAAAAAAGAAGACAAGTACATCTAAGTAAAAACAAGCATACACATGCCTGCGTAACTTTAAAAAAAAGTGATGAATAGTGATGAAAAAACATCAGTAAGGATGTGCACAGAGAGGAAAGTGAGGGATTGCTATTAGGTTCATTACTCTTGACACAACAATGCATATGTTGTACTTATTCAACTGGGGCATGGCAAGCCAGACAGAAAGGGGAATGACCGCTCTATCACATGCTGATGATTTGATGAGTATTGTGTAATGCATATTTGTTTGCGTAGAGGTTTTTAAGAAAAAGCTGTGGCTTTAGCAGTTATGCTGTGCAGTGAAGCAATGCAAATTTTCCCTCTTTCAGATAATACTCTCAGCGTTTTGGCAAAGCACAATGGATTCAGTCGGCAGAAACAAGAGGTATACCTACTGCCAATCATAATAAGCGATAGTGGAAATCCTCCCATGAGCAGTACTAGCACTCTTACTATTAGAGTCTGCGGTTGCAGCAGTGATGGTATTGTCCAGTCCTGTAATGTTGAAGCATATGTACTTCCTATTGGACTCAGCATGGGAGCCCTAATTGCAATATTAGCATGCATCATTTTGCTACTAGGTAAGTATTCATTTCACAACCTGATGTTCAAAATTTTTCTGATTCATAGGCAGTTGTAAGTAAGCAGAGAAGTCACGTGTAAGGACATAGAATCTAATGGAATCTGCAGCAGTACTGAAGGACATTTCAGAACTGTGTCTCTTCTGTACTAAGAACTGAAGAAAGGCATACAAAACAAAGTCCCAGATTGAAAGAGTGTTACATATAAAATACATTAAAAATTATGAGACCAAAAACCAATTTACGTAAGTAAAAAGGTGAACGGAGTGCATACTGCACCAAATGGAAAATAGTTTTGTTGTATTTGTAAGACCTGTATAAGTTTACTCTGGATTTAATGGCATAAGAGATATTACAGTTTAAAAAATAAGAAGCGCTGTGTATTTTAATTAAATAAAACATGTCTGATAGAACAGTGAAAGCCTGTTTCTGTACTTAGCAGCTTCAGTTTATAATGGAGATTTACATTAGTAACTGAGATTTTAATATTAAACTACAAAACTGCAAGTATAACCAGTTTAGAGCTTATGCATTTATCCATGATTCTGGTACTGATGTATCTGAGATCTTTCTTTCTCTCTTGCTGTGTTGTTCTCTTCTCAATTACATCAGAAACACCAATTTCCTTCTGTCATTAGGTCTCTGTTTTCAGAAAAGCTTCATCCTAAGTGCAGACCATTATAGACTAATGTTCATTGAATGATGTTAGTTTGACTTTACCTAGATTTGTATCTTTTTTCAAGTGGAAAAAAGGGAAAAGTTGTTTAAATTTGAGTTTCAAAAGTGGAAATAGGCATTATCTTACTGCTTGTAAAAAACTGAATATCAAATGTAAATTTGAACTGATAGTAAAAAAACAGGACAAACCAGAGGTTCTGATCAAATTTTCATCATTTGAGTGAAGTTGAATTTATTTCTTCTTTTTTCTACCCTTATTACCTTTATTTTCACAAAAAGCAACCTATTATCACCCCTAACTATGCCTAACATATATTGTTTTTATTTGAATTTTTTTTACCTAATTGGCTTGTGATGTTTTTTTGCAGTCATTGTAGTGCTGTTTGTAACACTAAGAAGACATAAGAATGAGCCTTTAATCATCAAAGATGATGAAGATGTGAGAGAAAATATTATTCGCTATGATGATGAAGGAGGTGGAGAAGAAGATACAGAAGCTTTTGACATTGCAACGTTGCAAAATCCAGATGGAATTAATGGATTTTTGCCTCGTAAGGATATTAAACCTGATCTTCAATTTATGCCCAGGCAGGGTCTTGCGCCTGTTCCTAATGGTGTTGATGTTGATGAATTTATTAATGTAAGGCTTCATGAAGCCGATAATGATCCCACAGCTCCACCATATGACTCTATCCAGATTTATGGCTATGAAGGAAGAGGTTCAGCTGCTGGTTCCCTTAGTTCATTGGAGTCCTCTGCATCAGACTCAGATCAGAATTTTGACTACCTCAGTGAATGGGGTCCTCGCTTTAAAAGACTTGGAGAACTTTACTCAGTTGGAGAAAGTGACAAAGAAACTTGACAGTGGATTACAAACTTTTTCACTGTTGACTTAACTATCATGTAATATTCTAGGGCCACTGCTGTTAGTTAAAACTAATGTGGCTTTTTGTTTTAGAGGCAAGTTTAGCGCCAGTCATCTATAAAATCAACTACATTGTAATGTTGAACCAAATAAAAAAGTATATGTTAGGAGGTTAAGTCTTGTGGAGTGTGAAGTAAAGTATGTGGAGTGTCTAGAAGTCTTTGGATATTTGATATTCACTTGACCACTCTGAAGATGGAGATTTAGATCTTTGATTATCTTCAGTGAATTGAAAAGAATGAATTGGTGCTTTCTTAGGAAATGGACTTGCAGGGATTTTGCTGTTGAACAGTAGCTCCTGCCAGTATGTGTAAAGCTAATGGTTTGTTTCTGCATTGCCAACAAAGATCCCGACTCAGAAATGTTAAAAGCAATATCTTGGTCTTCTTAGCAATGCTGAATAGAAATAGCATTGTAAATCCTTACTGGCTTCTACTGTGCAGTGACCATGCATTGTACATACAGTAATTGTTGGCCACGTAACCACAGACTGAATATCATCTTTAAATATTGTGTCAAGCCTTAAAATATTCACATGTTCTTAATCCATTCCAGTTATGGGTAATAAATCCTACTCACGTGCAAAGATTCAGATGCAGGGGTCCAAAACCTTGCTTTACAAAAGGAGCTTTTTTTCTAAAAGAAGGATCAATCCTGTACTTCTGAAAGGAAAGAAAAAACTGTGAAAGGGGATGGACTTACATATATGAAAGAATTACTGATTTTATTGCTAAAGATCGGATTTATTTGTTTAATCTTTGAAATAAATATTTTATTGGTGTCCATTACTGCTTTTATTTATGAAGATTGATAATCTATAGAATAAGATTATAAAGAAAACTAAATTGTATCATTTAGATTTTTTTCTATATATCGTGAATGTTTAATACATGTACATTTTGAAAAGAAAAATGACAAATTGTTGTAGGTTAAAGCAGTAACCTCTCCATTTGCAGTAGCAGAATTTTAGGAGATTGATGGCAGGAATAAAATTTCCCAGAAAAAAAAACTTTTGACAGTTTTGTATCTTCTTCATAAATCTAATACCTGGTGTTTTTAATACAAGCACAAACAGCTGGAAGTAAACTGGTTCATGTGAATATTTAAACTATAGACTTTTAGAAATCCACACATAACACAGTACAGTAAAAAAAAAAAAAAACATGCTTATAGTTCTCCACTGTATTAGAGCAGGAACCAGTGTGTACATAATTTTACTGCTTATGTTATTAGCATTTCTTTTCTATAATATTCATAGTGATGCACCAGGGCTCTTGCACACAGAGAAAGAACAGCACTAGAAGTTGCAAGCATACTGAATTTGTAATGCAAACTTGCCATTTAGAAGTAGCAATTGTATAATAAAACTATGTATTACATGCAAATCATTTTAATTTTCTACTTTGTTTTGATGCTATATTATTGTTTGTTTATTTACTCCATGTATTGTATTCAGAGAAACTCCTGTATTGTTTCCTACTTTGTGAAATATATTTTTATAAATACTTTTCTTGTTATTGCTTTTCTTTCAGTTCTACCTGTACACTGCAGAAAGGAATCTGCTTGAATAACTTCATAGTCTGTGGAGGAATGTAGTTTCTCCAAAATCATTTATTTATTAGATGAATACAGTCAAAATAAAAAGGAGAATGTTTGAAGCAATTTTTGACAGTGTTTGGAAAATTAGATATGCAGCAGGCTGTGACCACAGGAGTTATCTGTGTCTAATTTACTGCACCATGCTGAAAAATAACTTTTCTTTTCTTTTCTTTTCTTTTCTTTTCTTTTCTTTTCTTTTCTTTTCTTTTCTTTTCTTTTCTTTTCTTTTCTTTTCTTTTGTCTTCTCTTCTCTTCTCTTCTCTTCTCTTCTCTTCTCTTCTCTTCTCTTCTCTTCTCTTCTCTTCTCTTCTCTTCTTTTCCTTTTCTCTCCTCTCCATCTTTTTTCAAGTAGTGCAAATAAAAACAATATTTTCTCCTTAGGTTCCTGAGAAACATCTGTTCCACAAAGGTAAACATCTGACTGCATCATCCCCAAGTTTATCTATCTTTCAAAACAGGAAAAGAATTTGTTTCAGCTTTGGTGTATCAGATGTTAATGACTCCAGACTGCAGACAACTTATATGCTAACACCACTTCTATATGAATTTTATTTGAATGATGCATCTAATTCATTTAAATTATATATTGTTTAAAAGCTCTGTATCTGAGAATTTCGAAGCAATTTTAGTAATACTACTACCTCAACAGCCCTGGGAGCAATGGAAGGTGCTGTGAGATATGGATCATGTTACTGTTTATAGTCATATAATCATTTAGGACTAGTAGCTCTGACTATGTGTTATATAGTATTCACTGTAGAGTTTTGCAAAAATCCTTTGTAGAAAAACTCACAAATAGATAACCTTCTGATTGCCATTTTGATTGAAAGTTCCATCTGAGACCTTGACAGCACATCCAGTAATAAGATTTTCAGAAAAAAATCCCATCACTGGCACTGTGGGAGAGGCAAAGCATGACAGAAATCTCATCATTGTCAGTCAAACAGAGATGGTAGTTACTCTGGCAGGCATAGCTTTAAACTGTGCATTTATACAGGCTTTAAACATGAATATTTAAAATGCACAAGGGAGAAAGAATATAATAAATGTATGGATTCTGCCAATAGCCACATGCTATTTTTTTGAGTCATTGCTACCCCACCAAAGGAAAAAGACTCATTCTGCAAACAAATACATCATTTGAATATAAATCTTAGAGCAATACATAGTAGAAGTTTAAATGTGGATCATTGAGTTGTCCAATATTTGCTCCTTTATTTGACAATGAAATTAATTCAGTGTAAAATTGTTTTGGATAACAATGGTATTTAGGGGGATTAGAATCATACCACTCTACATTTGACATCTAGATTTAGACATATTAGTAACATTCTTTTTAAGCATGTAGAATGGTAATTCATCTTTTTCAACAACTTTTAATTAGCAATTGAGTCATTGTATGTGACAAGGAAAATGCATTAAATTAGAATTATTAATACTGATAAATTTGAGAATTTAATTCTGAAAATCTTTTACAAGTGCCAAGCGCCTTAGAGTCCCATTGATTCTGGCTTGCCTTCACCTAGCTATGTCTCACACTCATTTGTCAGAACTGCTAAAGTAAATCATCCCACACATTAAAGCTGGGATTATGCATTTTTGGCCTGGACATTGTCCAGACCAGAAATCCAGCTCAGGCATTTAAATACGGAACTGCTGTGAAGTGAACATGTACATTTTTACTAATTAGTACTCAGATGACTGAAGTTCTTCAACATGTTCTGTTCTGTAAAGCAGCTGAAAGCAGATGCTATTTGTGTGCTGTGACCTTGAAAACAAATCATGGAAAGCTCATTTAGATATAATGTATTTTTTATCTGGTATCATTTATACCTTTTTGTCTATGATGAATTTGAAATGACTGTGAAATATGCAGCAGAGAAAATGGCTGAAGATTTTCATTTAAATCAGCAGTTGCTGATCACAGAAGAAGCATTTAACACTATGGCAACTCCAAATACCATCAACTGTATCTCAGCATAGCAGTAACAATTCTCAATCTGGAGATCAGACAAAATGTCTGCAAAATAGTATGTTCTAAATACATTTATTTGCACAGCTCGACTAGAGATAGACTTGCTGATTTTGATAGAGAAGACTAAATCAAACTATATTATATGCATGCAGTTGTATATACCTACATGTTTGTATGGATTCTTTTTTAATTATTACTATTTTAACTGCCTGCATTGTCATTAAATGTTAGAAATGAATAGATGGATTTTACAAAGCTTCTCCAATATCTTTAGTAAATTGCTAGGTACTGTGTCTGTTTTTTTCTTGGGATATAACCTCTGTCTTAATTGAACTTTTTGACTGCTTCTCTCCTTCTCCCTGGCCCTCAATTGTCTTGAGCTGTGATACCATGAATGTAATGTTAGTAAGTTCAATATGACCACATAGCTCTTCTTTTCAGCTGGTTTCAGATGATGTGCTCAGTATCTGGAGACAAACAGGTAAGCCAGAGCAGTCACTTTCATTAAACTATTTAAAATAACTTAATCTATTTGTATTTTTTTAACTACAGGTGTATATTTTTATTCTGTAATACAAGCAACTTGCTTTTCAGATGTAGTCACAGGGCTGTATTGTCATTTCAGGGAGTTCAAGCACCACATTTAAAAAATATGAAAAAGAAAAACCAACCAAAACAACAACAACAGAACCCACCATGATTGGAAGCAGTACAAAGCCTGTTGTAGGAGAACTTAGAGTGCACAGTCTTGGTTACTTATACCAAAGAATTGCTTCTGTGCCTAAAATGATACTGAAAAATCCAAAGCCAATGATGGTAATTTTTAGTTAATTGAAAGAACATACAGTAGCATCATATGTTCACAAGTATTTCTGACCAAGAGAAATGAAAGGAGGTTACTGGGGAAAAAAAAATAAATCAGAGTTGGAGAGTTTTTTCTCAATGGTAGGCTGCCCTAGTAAATTGAAGCTTAATAAAGAAAAAATGTGGGACCATTCACCATTATTAGAGTTTTCAGAATGTAGCAGGTGTCGTTAGCAACAGAGAGTATTGATGGAGTGAACAGTAGAAGCTTTCTGTAGTCTATCATTCAGATAAGTTGGACTTGTATTATTTCTACATTTGTACACTATTTGTGCAAGATAATATTCTGGCTTTGAGGAAGGTGGAAACCAATTTAACTTGCAGTATAATTCACTGTGATGGGTTTTGTAATCACACTGCAAAATGAGTCTAGCTGCTGTATTATACAATACTGATACTGGCTTATGTGCTGCAGAACTAGTCCTTCTCCAAATAATGTCATAGCATTCTAAATGAGAAAATATAAAAGCACTGACAATGCTTTTTGTGCAACTGCAAGTAAGATATCTTTCAAAATGGCTAATAAAAGCAAGCTGAAGCACACAGTTTCTGGCAGAGCCTTGTAAATGTGCTCATTAGCATTGCAACACAACTATTTTTTCTTTTTTCTTCTCTTATCCCTCTTTCTACCCCACCCATTATAAAAATTAAACCAATGAAATGAACAAAATGAAAATTTCAACATTCCTTCAGAGAGAATATGTAATAATTTACAATATTCTCTTTCTTTTCCTTCCAGTATTTCAGAGGCTTGCATGAATGAAATCTATGTGATAATATGCATGAGTAGAGGTTACCTGTTTCCTTATATGAATGGAGCATTTATATTTTGAGGGCAGTAGTACACTCTACTTAAAATCTACTCAAAATAGAAACCCTAGAGAAGTTCCTCTTGGGCATGGTCAACATCCCACATATATCCAGGGAAAGATCCTCTTCAGAATATACAAAACAGAACTGTTCTTTTCCTGTGCGTTTCCAAACAACTCTTTATATACTGGTATCTCAAATTCCCATTCATGAAATTTGTTCTGTGAAATATTCCCATATACAGACTCACTTCATGGTGTTCATGAACATGTAGCTGTTTCTTTACTGTGGTATAAAGGTTTTAATTTGTGATATCTGGAAAAAGCAGGAAGACAGAAGGCAGACAGCACAGGTAACTTGTTCCCTTATGTTGAGAAATAAGTTAGCTATATGTTATCAAAGATGTACATCATGACTTATAGCTGTGGTCAAAGAAAAAATGGCTCTATCATGAACAAAACTATAGTTTCAGACTCACGGTCACATGTACGAGTATAATCCACATCTGAATACCAAAGTCCTGATCTCAGCTGTGTGATACAAGCAAGTAGAAAAGTAACTGAAGGTAAGTGACAGATTATTTTGGCAATGCGTATGATGCTCCACCCCCTCCACACAGGCTGCTCTTGTTGCAGCAATCAAGTGAATGCTTATTTTGTAGGCTACTGAAGGAGGTTATCTAGGCTTCTGCCAGGGAAGTTCCAAAGTGGTGAAGGTAGTCAAGAGCCTGATGACTACAAAGGTGCGGATGTAGTCTTTGCATTAACACAGTTTTTACAGTCTTCTAGTCAGTACTGGCTTCTTTTCAATTTTTGCAGTTTCAGGTCTAACTGTTTCAAGCTGTAGCAATACAGTATAACCTGTTATACCAAATAAAGGCAGAGTATTGTTAGGTAAAATGTCATTGCAACACGGAGCAGGAGATACAATTAATCCCTGCAGAAAAAGGCCAAGTATGAATCATCAGATGCTGTAGGGTTTTAATAGATATTTTCCAAGCCTTTTTTTCCACATGAAACAGCAGCCATTTATTTTATTGTACATAATATTTCTTCTTTAAATAAAAGCTGATGATAAAAGGTCTCTGTGTAGACTGTCACAGTGCCTGCTAGCTGTTCTTTTATAATTTACAAAGCAAACTGGATTTTTTTTCAGCCCGTGATGGTACAGAACCAGTACAACATCTGATTAGAGCAGAAGACTACATTGCTGACTTCTCTCTGTCCCATCTTCATGAACTCTTCTGTCTTGTTTAGCCATTAGTTATGTTTAGCATTGTCTTGTCTTTTCCACATGATAGCTCATTTTAGAGCTGTTTGTCCCAGATTCTGCTATGAACCCTTCCTTTCAGGCAGTGTGTTAATAACAGGGAAGAAAAGCAGTATCTTACAAATTTGTGAATGCCTTAATAACTGCTTTTCATGTTTCTTTTCTTTTTTTTTTTTTTTCACAGTTTCTGTTTCTGAATATATTTTATCAGTTAAACATACAAGAAAGAATGAGGTGAGTGGTTTTTTGGTTGTTTTATTTTTTTATGTCAGCCCTAATGTGGCACAAACAATTTATTAACAAGGAGAATTTACTTCCCTTTCTGCTATTGTGATTGTCACATGAGCAAAAAATGATGGGAAGAGTTCTGTTGTTGTGGTTTTTTTGTTTGTTTGTTTTTGTTTTTTGTTTTTGTCACAAACTGACTTCTAGTTGAGAATAGAAAGAAGAAAAGTAGAAGACATTAAAAAACAATAATAAAAGATATCTTTTCCTAAATCTTCAGAATGATTCTGTCCAGTTTCAATTTGAACTCCACATATAAATTCCGGTTCTAGAAATTACACGTACCAAAATCCGTAGTTGCTGGCTAACTTTGCCTCAAGAAATAAATGCTAAACCAAATGTTTGCATTGTAGAACAGAGTACACAAATAAACTCCTTATTCTCTACTCAGGAGGTAATACAAGGGATGCTCTGAAAGTACTGCCTCCTATTTTATTATGTTGGCCCACAACATCAGAGGCAGATGTTGGTGGTATGGCAGTAGAGGTTGAACTTTCCTAGCAATATTCCCTTAAATTTTGATGCTGTGCAACAGATGGCAGCAGAGGGACAGCCTGACAGAATGGTGTCTGACATGGAATGGTGTAAGAAGGAAAGATGTGGAACTGAATTCCTCCACGTGGACAAAATTGCCCCCCATTGACATTCACTGATGCTTGCTGAATATTTATGAAGGCAGAACAATGGATGCGAGCACAGTGAGGTGGTAGGTGGTGCATTTCAGCAGTGATGACAGTGACTAACAAGCCATATTCTAGAATACAATGTAAAGCTGTCATAACACGAAATGAAGAGCATTTTAGTCAGATCATACATGCAAATCAGCTAACAGTGACTATGTTGAAAAATGTTTTGTAGATGAGAATTATCTCTATGAAATAGTGTTATTGTGCTCTTTCCATATATTGTAGTTTCCATGGAAATAAACAAGTGGCATTATTTTTTGACTGACCTATGAGAGTTCAGGTAAGTTCATTTTATATTGAAAACCATGTTGCCATTGCTGTATATTCCTACATCATTCAAGCCTAATTATAAGCACGAGTATACATACAATTTTTTTGCAAACTGAAATCTAGTGTCTCTTCTTATGAAAGATTGAGCAGTGACTACAGAATTTTATTTTAAGTGTGATTTGTGGAATATTTTGTGGGAATTAGTACAGTACTGACAGTCACTGAAACATTACTTACATTAAAGGAACACACATGATTGCTGCAAATGATCCTTGTATGTGGATTATGAAAAATGATGGCCCAATATCTATTTGGTTTTCAAAAAGGAATTGTGAGACCTTTAGTCCTCAAGGATAGTTTGGTTACACTGGAATGCTGGAAGTCAGGACAGGTAAAAACTGTGAAAACTTCAGAGAAAACAAGTTTACAGAATATAGGAAAAAATGTTGGGAAGACACAGATGGTTATGATATCTTTCCAAAATGAGAAGAATTTTACTGGAGTGGTGGCAGTTTTGAGTAATCTGTTGGCTTTGTTGCTTAAATAGCTAAAAGTTAGGTAGTGCTCCTGTATGCTGTTATAAGCTTCCTGATCCTAATTTTCTGTTTTCATATGAGTCTAGAAAGCAGCAGGCTGATCAGTATTTCAGGAAGTGAAGCTAGGATCCTATCAGTTATAAATTTGGGGTCCTAAGTAAACATTTTGTTACTTAGTATCCTAAAAGAGAAGAGTGACTGATGAGTAAGGACAACAAATTTAGTAGTCCTATCAAGTCCCCATTGCACCAAAGGGTGAGTATTTTAGCCTGAAAAATGCAAACCACAAATTTGTGTTTTGATATTTGCTTTTGATTGCTTTTATGGGGAATGTGAAGCACAATAAATGGATCAAGAAAAAAAACCGTGGTACAACCCAGACATAATACAACATATCTTGATCTGATGCAATGCACAATCAGGTAAAAGCACAGCTAATTATTATTTTTTTTTTCAAAGCTGAAATTCAAATTAGGAATACCTTTCAGCATGTAGATAATGTGGTTTATATTCATGGCTCTAGATGATTCACGTAAAACATTCTAACAAGTTTCTAGAAGTTGTGGAGGGCTAATGAAAAAGGGATGCAGCTGAGAGAAAACAAAAAAAAAAAAACACCCCAAAAAATTCAACCCTGCTGTGACTAGTTCACCTGGCTGAAATCATAAAACTTCCCCTGTGCAAGGAAACTGGCTGAGACCTATATACTACTTAATTAACACTTAAACCCACAACACTTAAGCCCTCAGCACTACAGTGATTTTCTCTGAGGACATAAACATAGAGAATAAGCTTCAAACTTGCAGGCTATTGCTGTTATGTTGGCAATCTCATATATCATTGTAACTTCCATGCCTTTACTCAGTGGCTTTACAATTCTGTAGTGCAGTATAAGCTGAAAATGTTCAAAATTGTGCCAGTCAGCTGGTGAGAATTCAAATAATGTACAAGAGTTGAAAGTGAACGAACATCTGAAACATAAGGTGTCACTTATAATCAAATCACTGTATTGCAATCTGAGTCTGAATATAATTGTTTTTAGTGTGTATGCAGTAAAACCCAAAACAGATTGGGAATGTAGTGATTTCTGGCATGAGTAGCAGAGCAGAAAGCAGAATAAAAGAGAATAGCATAGCATGAATTTCTTTCTCCCAAATATACTAAAGTGTAAGGGAGTATGCGTGCAGAATATAGGAGAGAATAACAAAGAAATTTTGAAAAATAATTGTAAGCATGAACGTTTAATGTCCTGACATTCTGTCTTTATAAGCAGGAATAAAAGTCTAGCTTACACAATCATTGAATATTTCCTTTCTGGGTAGTTAACTATTAGAAAATTTTAGAACCTGCTTAAGCTTTTTAATTCACTGCTCTTATTTGTAAAACAAGCAATTTCTAGTTTACTTGTTTTAAAACAAATTGCCATCACAGTTAATCTGAGCACTAAAATACACCTGGTCATCTAACCAAGCTTCAAACAGGGTTTCGTATTTCAGGTTGCCTTTCACCAAGGGTAGTGACAATCAAACATCCAAACATCCTTAATTATTTCTTTCTGATGTTTTGGTATTTCATCTCTGATTTTATATTTATACAGATTTTTTTTTTTTTCCTGTTTTAACCTGAAGGAAATATATCTGAGGATTATTTATTTATTTATTTATTTATTTTAATGCTGTTCAAAATGGAATCGTCTTCAAAAACAGATGGATTTCTCTACCAACACTAATCTGTACTAACACCAGGGAGAGCTACAATGATCCTGATGATGTTAATATTGACACTAGAAAAGAGAGGGGCAATTCAAAATTTTTCTTGAAGTTCTAGGTTTAAGCCTGATCTTGGTTGACAATGAATCCTTCAGAGTAATACACAGACAGTGGACAGGACTATGACTGAGTTATGAGTAAGCATCCATACTGCACAGCTGTCTGTACATAGCAGGTAGTGAATACCACAGAAGCATGATGCCAGAGAGCGTTCTTCTTTCTTCTATAGAATCATAAATAATTGTATTTTGGAGGGGGACCTCTTCAGGTCTCTATTCAAATCTCCTGTTCAAAGACCCAAACTTCAAAATTAGAAAATATTTGGGAATTTATGCAGTTAAATTCTAAAAATATCCAATATTACAAGACTTCCCTTGTCTTCATCTGCAAGCCCTTTTTAGTTGCATATATAAATATTATGTTCATCTGTGAAAATCATGCTGGAGAATAAAAAGCAATTTTTACCATGGAAAAGAGAAGGCTAATGGGGAAATTAGTCTTCAAGTACCTGAAGAAGTATTAAAAATTTTCAGGAAAAAGTCAGAAAAAGAAAAATAGGAATCAATTCACCAAGAATCCTGCATCTCAGTTAAGTATGGGAAGAGGAAGGGAAAGATTCTCAGATACATATAGAGATTTGCACCCAATTGGTACAAGTTCCAAGTAAGTCCAAACTATGTAGGGGTCCTGATGAGTCTGGAATGATTTTACATGGAAATCAGTGCATAAGGACAGGCTGTACATGGAACTAGTATTGTGAATCATGGAAGCATTCTTGGCATTGTCTATTTAGATTAGCATAAATGAGTTCAGGTTTGTCAAAAAGCATTATCCTGTCTCATCAGGAGACCTGAATATGATTTTTGTTCTCACAGTAGCACTGAGCACTAAGTGTGAGTAAAGACATCAGAATCAGAGCCACAGAAGATAAGAAACAATGTTTCTAGTCTGTTGCAAGATTAATTCCTCTTGAGATTTAAGAAAGATCTTGTTTTAGATCTCATTTTGTTTATATATATATATATGCAATAAGCTTAAAGAAGTTATGGTACTATAAATAACTTGAATTTTTGAGTAGGAATTGTCACTGTAATGCATGGATCAATAAGGAGGATTTATATAGTTCCCAAGTAGATACTTCAGAACAGTGGTCAATTTCTCATTACCTTTTACTCTGTGCTGTCCTATTTTATGTGCTATTCTTTCAAAAAATATTTCTGGCTTGTCTGTGTGCTTTGTTGATATTTCTGTAGAATGTATTACATACCAAACCTTTTATGTAAGGGGAAGTGGCAAGAAAAAAAAATCCCCTCCCTTGCCAATTCTCCTCTCCCTACCAATCTTACCCTGTTCTCTGACACATAGGTAGATGTAGATGTATTTTACGAAGGCAAATACCATTATGTCTGTTGTTTGTTTACTACATCAGCTTGAACTACTCAACAAAATACACTAAAAGTATAATAGGAATCTATTCTTTTAATGTTGCTGTGATGTTCTCCAGCTTCTACTGAAGAATAGTCCTCTGCTGAGTTTAATGTCAGTGCAACTGACTGACTAATGATAGATCACTGTTCAGATGTATAATCTGCCTCGTATCTAAAATTTCATGCTTGCTTCAAAATCCTGATTTTATTTATATATATTTTTTAATAATTTGCATGTCTCTGCACTCTGGGGCACCTGAGTAGGATGGAACTGTGTGGAAAAATAGTCCAAATGGGGATGGTAATCTCCATAGATGAGAAAATGACTCTGGCTTGCTCTTTATACCAAAAAGATGCTTTGGACAAGCATTTGAAATGCATGTGAAATAAGCCTTCAAAAATTTTAGAATCATCCTTGCATCATAAAAGGACTTTTCTGCATCACATCAATGGGATAAAATGAAGATGAAGGTTGTTCTATTTAAAATTATTTCTTTTTCACATTAGTTTGAATTTGTCTTTTATTCACTCTGAAGCAATCTCAGTGGAGATCATGTGACAAAGGCTTCCATTCCTATGCTTGAAGTTTTACACTTCAATGACACACTTGTACTTCTAGATATAAGA
Source organism: Meleagris gallopavo (assembly GCF_905368555.1). Lineage (NCBI taxonomy): Eukaryota > Metazoa > Chordata > Aves > Galliformes > Phasianidae > Meleagris > Meleagris gallopavo. Next base: position 12,391,160 of record NC_139416.1, read on the forward strand.
CATAGAGATAAGTAGTGATTTGAGCATGCCCAGAATCCAGAATGTGCTGCCTGCAAGCTAGAGAATAAATATACTTATTATGGGTTAGTCATTCCCGTTCCTGAGGGAATGGAGAATAGAGAAGGAAAGACTTCTAAACAACAGCAACATTCTGCTTAGCTCTGCACTGCACGCACTATGAATGTGATGAATCCTTGGGTAATTCAGCCCCGCTGAGCATCTACTCTGAAGTTGACTGGCATAAACATCAAGGAGCTATGCTAGGACTGAGCTGCTTTGACACACAGAGTTCTTGGACAAATGACCATTATCACTTGTTCTGAGCTGATTTGCAAGCAGGTAATACAGGATGCTTTATTTGAGGGGAAAAAACATAAAGGGTGTGTCTTTGTGAAAGGAAATAACAGAGTCTTTGTAAAATTGCAAGAAATTTTGCATTTAAATCTTTACAATACAACATGCATGACAACCTTGCTAGTCTTCTGTTTTGTTATAATGTGTCAGGCTGACAACTAACCTACAGAGAGTGGATGAAACAACCTCCATCTAGACACGTGAAATTCCATAATTTTTCCAGATTCCTAACCATTTCTTACACAAATATTAATGAAGTGAATTTGTGATCCAAAGCCACCTGAAGCCAATAAAAAAAAGAAACCTGAAATCAGTGAGCTTGCTTACTATCCAACTTCTCAATTTACACTAGTGTAATCATGCCCCTATATGGACACTGATCCCTGGAAACATCTGTGTAACAAATGCTATCCTTGATAGCAATTTTGCTTTCATCATATTTTTTTTTCATTTGTCCCATGCAATAAAAGGTCCTAGGTACTATTCCTGAGTGTTTTAAGGAAAAACAGAAGGCCTGGAGAGAATGTCTGCAAATGACTTCTTCTTTGCTTTTTGTGATGATTATAGATAAAAGGATAAGAGAAGCTCCTTGAAGAGTTACATTCTTTAAAGGTATGACATTTCCCTGTACATTTATGCATTATTTGTTTACCTAAATATTTCCTTTTCCCTGTTCTCTGTGTTTTGGAAATAAGAGAAGTTATCAATCACTGGGAACTGTGCTGATGTTTCCATGGCAGTTTTGTAATTAGGTCTGTTCACCAGGGGCTCCCATTAGTCCAATAAAATCATTTGTACAATTCTTTCAGATGAAGTATTACACTGTGTTGCTAGCCTACAAATAAAAGAATTATTCAAGCCACAGATACTTACTTTCTTATTGGTAAAAACACTCAAGGTCTTTATTGTGCTTTTTTAAGTTTCTCAGTCTGATCTATAAATGCAGGCTCTGATCTAACAACATATTCCCGCACAGAGAACAAGCAGTTAACAATTCCTACTTTAAAAAGTGCTAACAACTGGACAACTTTTGCTCCCAAATGACCAAGAACATTATTATTTAACCAGTAGACACTTTTCATTAAGAAGGAAGAGAAGAACAGCTCTGTAAAGAGATCACATCTTTTGCATAACTGTGTTGTAAATCAGCATCTAACAATGGTCTTTCTGCTGAACCAAGATAAGCCAAAGCAGCATCTACACCTGGTAAGAAAGAGATCATTAAGATAAACTCAACCTATTGCAAAGATTCTTCTGCATACTGGCAATGTGCCATCAAAGCTGAGATGTGACCTTGTCTTGATTTGACTTGGCTTTACACAAGTAAATTGAATTCATCCAATTGTGACACATGGAAGGATTTTCTAAGGTATTTCTATTCGTATGCTTGTATCTTCAAGTACTGCCATGTGAAACTGCTGAAGTGCAATGTTTGCTAGGAAGGAGCTGATATGACTAAGCTGTGGGAGAATCTTCAAATACACGCTGGACAGAGTGAGTGAGTTTGTTTCCATTTTGACATCTGATGGGAACTCTGGTGACTTGAGATTTAATGTAAATTTTTGGTACTGAAGAAAATCATAAGGCCTCTGTATAGTACTTATCCAGTGTCCAATTCTTTCTCAATGTACCTTGCTATCTCTCATATGCATTATTCAAATAGTTATAACACAAAAACTTGCAGATTATTTTGGTTTCTCCAATAACACTGAGCAATTAATTCTTGTCATGAAAAGATTTCAATTGCTCTTTACATTTAAGTATTGTTTGCAGGCCATTCTTCATTTTACCAGAAATTTCTGCCATACATATGGTGCATAGAAATTTTCCTCAATGGTATGAATGTATTATTTATTGTTTTCTGCAGCAGTATAAATGTAGTTCATTATATTAATAACTCCAAAGAGATATGCAGAGACTTAATGAAGTGTCTATATATGCTATGTTCAAAATGGCGAAGGAATGGAAATCACTGGCAGTGTTTCACTAAAAATCACAAGTATCAGAAACTTGTTGAAAGTTAAAGGTTTTCAGTCTTCTGATAAAAAACACATTACTTGTTAGAAGTCAAGTGGCATTCAGAAAGGAGTACTATTTTGGCTAAAACACCTATGTTTGCCTGTGATACTTTTACCTCTTGTTCTTTACTCCTTTCCAGGTTTCAGTTCACATAACAGTCCTGTTTCCTGTTTCTAGGGCGGTAAAATGGGACAAATTTCAAGGAAATTGAAGATATTCATTTTACAGCAGCTTTATTCTGAGAAATTCAAATTTCAGTCTAGTTGGTCTTCTCATCCTGCGATCTTCTCTTTTATAAAGGAGAGGGAAAAAGAAGATAGAGAAACATTATTTTATATCTTGTATCAGAAAAATTCTATATCAAGGCTGAATGTACAAAGTGGTATGTCAGTGGTAGTATTTGGACAGTGAGGACTGTTCCCATTAACTTTAGCTTTGTTGTACGGACAACATGACATCTCTCTTGCACTGATGCTGGCTGTTGTCGCAGTGAAGCTTTTGTTCATGCAGTGCTGAAGATGTAGTTTTTGGATTGTGGCTTTTTTGGTGATTGAGAAGGAAAGTTAAAAAATAGCCTTTTTAATAGAAAATACTAATGATTGCTTCAGTGCTAGTTACCTAACCATATGCGGAAGTCCTCAGAAGCAGAACTGTAAAGTCCTAAATAGAGGGACAACAGTGTGAAATATTGGCTGTGGAAGACACCAGCAAGGTAAGAAGCAAACTCCTAAAACAGTCTAGGAGTTGCATTTCATGCAGTAGTGCTATGGATATTTAAGGCATCTCTATACAATTTCTAAACAAAATATCAATGTGGAGAATGAAACTGTGGAAAAAAGCAACCCTTCTGCTGAAAATTAGGCAAAAAATGAATAAGAAAAGAAAAAGTGATACTGCTTGCCTGTCACTGAATATCTCCAAATTAAAAAAAAAAAAAAAAGAGCTTATTTGAATATTTGATTACCTTTGAACAGGAAATTCAAGAGTATTCTAGATCTTTTCTGAAAATTATTGTAATCTTCATCCTTTTTTTCTGTCTAGCAGTTTTTGTTTTTCCTTTCTAACAATAAATATGATCTCTTCTAAGAAAAAATGCATATAAGGGAAAATATGATGAAGAACCTTGAGAAAAAATCTGAGCTGTGACTGTGCTCAGAGACAACCAGTGACAAGTAGAATAAAAACATGGTCATTGTTTTTAATTTTTTTTTTTTTTAATTCAGAGGAAAAAGATGTTCAGCCCATATCATTGCCATAGAGACCTTGAATTCCTGAATACCCTGTTGTTGAACCTTTAGAGATGTATGGGACATGCAGAACACACAGCTCTTATTAAGTTCAGAATATGCATAAATATAAAAACGAGGTATCATCTACCTACATACAGCCTGTAATTTTCTTCAGATTAATTTTTTAGTATTACTTCTAATTTTAGTGTTTTTGTTAGCATATGTTAATTTGCTATGAACTAAAAGGCATGGCTTGCCTGTTTAAAGCACATTGAATTTTCAAATGTGTACCCAAAAGATGGAATAGTGAACAAAGTTTTCTTGTTTAAAAACAGCCTACTGTTTCCATGTGTTCTTTTGTTTTTGTTTGTTTGTTTTAATATAACTTTCAGTGCAGTTATTTCTTCCTACAGTCCATTTGAGAGCCACGTGGTTCATCAGCTCATTGCCTTAGCATTTCAATCCAAACTAAAAGATTTTTTCCCAGAGAAAAACCAATAGCATAGTTTTACCAGTAAAGTATATCTATATATATGTTTATCTCTCTCTATATATTTCATTTCTCATCACATTATGTTTGAATGTAGTTAGATGAAATGAAAATTATATCCTTAAGCAAACAATGGGGGATTTTGCTATCATAACCTTTAGGGTCAACAATCTCACTAGCAGTCAACTTTTACAATTGGATGTTGTTTTTAGGATAGGAATTTACAAGCTGTTAAACTAAACAATGAATTAAATTGTCCATGAGCCATCATCATCTGATATAGAAACTCCCCCTGGGTAACGAGCTGCTGCTGTTTCAATGCGAAGTTTTGGAAGGATTTAATACATTTTATTTTTTGCCAGTCTTACCTTTATAGTGAACAGTCCCTTTTTTATTATGACAAAAAACTGTGCCATCAATGTAAACAGCTCCAGATGCACGGTGAAAATTCAGCAGTCACAATCCACAAGCCTTATTTTAATGAATGCTCACAGGCATCTCTCTCTTCTACTAATTGTTTTCAATCAAATTTAAAATACCACAGATAGAAAGCAACTCAGTGGTGCATTTACAGTCTCCATTAACTAATAATTTTTATTAAATATATTTAAGAAACAATAATCTGAGAAGATACCTTTAGGAAAGGATTTCATCTTTGCATTTTGAAAACAGTAGTATTGTTTGCAATAACCTGTCAGCCCAAGAAAGATGTTGAGAAAATAAATAAATATATTGTGATATCATATGTGCTATGTTCTTAAAAGTACATAGACCAGATTCCTAACATGCCGAATGAAGCTGTTTTGCAGTGACTTAAGTGTACAAGCACTTCAGCTACCATCACAGGGGCTGCTTATTTTACACACTTTGATGTAATATTTCTGCCATAATTTTTTCAAATACTTCATTTGTAAGTACTAGCCTTTTCATACAAATTCTATTGTTTTTGTTTTATTCAAATTATGTACTACATTGATAATTCTAAGTCATTTCTCCACTGTGTTTCAGCTCCCCTCACTTTTCTGCTTTTAACTTTTCTCTATTGTCTTTATGAAAGAAACAGTCCAACCCTAATATTTTATTTTTCCTTTAGAAACATTTGCATCATAATGACTCCAAATAAAATCATCTTTTGTTACTCACTGTTCTCTGTGCTTGTTCTGACCACTTTATATTGCATATGTGTAGGCAGAGAAATAGAAGGCTGCCTTTGTGAATTCCAAGTTCCTTATAGTCAACTGTTTCTGGAAAAGATAGGCAGAGCCAGGTGCTTACTCAAGACAAACAAAAAAACCCACAGACTTTTCCAGTTTTAATATTTCATTTGTATTGTTAGATGCTTAAGGAGGAAGAAAACAACTACAAAAAAAACCAACCATCATGATAATTTATGTGCGTGTGAAAAAATGTTCAGTCACTTTTCATAGGAACTAAATGTAATTTATGAAATCTTTTATAAATAATCTGTGTCATACTCTAAGCAAGTCAGCAAACCTCAGAGACCTTAACTTGTATGGGACCTTAATCAATTTCAATCAATTAATTAATTTCACACCTCTAATGAAAGTCTGTAATTTTTTGAGAAGTCTGATGATCCTGTAACATGGAACATTACCAACATCTAGTCTACGTGCTAACCTTGTGCTTAAATTCATGACAAGTGCACCAAAAATGTCCTGCAGGACACAAAATGTCCCATAAAAATATTCTAATTCATCATGTAGTATGAACTCACTAATTTGCAGGGAGAACTTTCTGTCTAGTGAATGTACTGGTTCTGCAAAGCTGTGACAGAGTTCAAAAGGAGGAAAGGAAGCCATCGGCTCTGATAAAAGCCTTGGATTCTTAGATTGTACCATCTTAAATATTTTCACACAGATACGTCTGCCTGCACAGTATATACATTCAATGTGGGAGAAGAAAACAGGGAGAAGTAATAGAAACTTCTGTAGATCTTGGGTAAGACACCAGCTGTTTGTTTTTTTCAGGGATTGCTTGGTTGGTTTTGTTAGGTAAGCAAGGTACATTGCTTTTCAACTTGATAGAAGGGCCTTAGAGAATTATATAGGATGAAACAGATAAGCACATTAGTAGCCTCTGGTGGGCTGTCAAACAAACAAACAAACAGAAACAACTAAAAAAACCTAATGTTCTCAGTAACTTGAAGATCTGGCTGCAGTGACTGTTTGGCAGTCACCAGAATGGATATTACTGAGTTTTAATTCCAATTTGATAACCAATATTTCCTCTTTAAAATGTTACATTGATTAAGGATTTGTCTAATATGATGTTTTGACTTCAAATTCTGTTTGACAGTAAGTATAAAGCCACTCTGTATACATCCCACAGCACTATCTAGGGTGAAAATTTTCAATTGTAGGTTAAGCTTATGCAATGTCATTTTCTCAATCATTCCAGCTTTAGCTCATGCTTCCTACAGTACCAATTTGTTAACAGAAAAGATAAATGCTTGTCTCTATCTGAAACTTAGCTTACAGATAAGTCGCATGAATGAAGACAGAAGACTTCTTATCCCCCATTAATTCAGTATACCAAAAATAAAACCACAGTCAAAGAAGTTTTGCAAAGTAGATTATGGGAAATAATAGATATGTCATCAAAGAGTCATTAGTTCGTGAACTCTGGGGGCTTACTGCTGTGCTTCCATGTCAAGGTAAATCTATGTACAGACTAGCAAGAGGTCAAGGAGGATATGAAGTTCTCATAGTAAGAAAGATATGGTCTATACTCTCTGACACCTTCAAACATTTAGAAGTCTACACAATACAAGTTAGAATGTTCCTAATTGTGTTCAGTCTCTCAAGTAATGGATAGTCTCTAATACTGTTATAAAAGGGAAAATTTGGGAACACGGGGCCTCTACTACCTACAGCAGCAAAGAGAATCACCATTTTGCCAGTGGTTGAAGACTACCTGTGGATGGCTGCTGGTAATCTTCATCCTGGCAGAAAGTTTTAAGAAAGACCTGTGTTCTGTACTGTGTGGTATAGTTCTGGTTAGCTCTCAGGTGAATTAAATGAAACAGGCTGTTGGTTAAAATTCTCTTCGTTTTTTCTATTATATGTCAGAAGAACATTTTTTAAACCCTGCAGTGAGAGTCCATGTTAAAGAAGGCACTATATTTAATGACAGTTTTGAAAGGTTGGAAACCAACTCAGGAGAAAACAGCAAAATATGAATCACTCCTTTAAACCAGTGAAAAGGTTTTGAAACTATTTCCTCTCCATTCTTTTGTACACAGTGCTAAGTTCCAGAAATTAAATTGTCTAAAGGAAAGACTTCTGCTAGATACTAGGCATAAGGTACTGACAACGTTGCTTGGTCCCAGGTGATTAATTCATGTCACTCACAGTCACTGAATGACAGCTAGTTTTTACTTCTGTTATGACTGTAGAGCCAATGATATTATGAGCTGGTATATATTTTGTTGCATGCGTCATCAGCAGAATTGCAGCTGGGTCTCACTTTTATTAGAAAGATGATGTATGAAGCAGAAGGAACACAGCTTGACTTTCAGAGCCCAGACTGAGTTTGCTGCTCTAGCAGTTGGAGAAGTGGGAGAAAGGCTTTTGACATGCAAATGTTGTATCATTTTTGTACAAAAACAAATGATGGATGATAAATACCATATCTCATTATATATACTTTACACTTTGCAGACAGAACCACACTTTGATATGCAGAACCAAGAGAAAAGGAGTCAAAGGGGGAGGTTATGATAGGGACATAACTGTCTACAAATAATTGAGCAGCAAGAATCCCTGTTGTGTTATTGGTAGAGACTGAAAATGGCATAATGAGGAGCAATAGCGTGAAATTACTGCATAAAAGGAAATATTTAAATCAGACATTAGGAAAAAAAGTGCTTAACAATGAGAAAAATTGGGCAGTGAAGGTACATATTTGCAGAGATATTTAAAACATCACTGTGAAGTGTTCCCAGCTTTGATTTCACCTGACAGGTAGTTATAAAAGTGGCAGTTTCATTACCCATTTGATCTGTTTACTTGGTCATATTTATTGATCTTAAGTGAGAAAAAAATTGTTTGTAGATCATACTGTTCTCCTCTGGGTACTGGCTAGTAACAAAATGAGGAGAATAAGGTGAAGTTTACTGAGGTTCAGTTATAATCAAGGTAATTGGTGCTCTTTGAAGGAAGATGACAGTATCCTTTGGGCTCCTGAAAGATGTTGATTTCAGTACTAATGTTGAAGTGACAGAAGCTCATCACATTACTTAAAAAGCAAATTTAAACGTATGGTTATTCTAAGCAGAAGAGTAACTTTAAAGACTGCAGTAGTTATACTGAGATCTGCGTAAGAACATAAGAGAATCAAGGTCTATTGGGAGAAATAATAGCTTTAATTAAACTGCTGAGTCTCTTATTATAATGTAGCATTTTAGTAGCTTTTAGGTCTCAGCCTTCTTTCACAGGTCAAAATAAAAAATGGAATCATTTCCAAAGTTTGGAGAAGTATGTAAGAGAAGAAAAAATGTAAAAGTTAACAGTAGTTCATCTCTGTAAGGTGAAACAATTCAAACAAAGTCTTCTGTGTAATGAACTGTGAGAGAGAGAAATTTTTTTGAAAGTATCCTGAGGACAGGAGAACAGTTTAGTTGTATTGCTAAGATTTCATATGAGTAAGTAGAGGATGTTTGCTTCTGGTTTCAGAGTTCTGTTTTTAAGTCTTTGGCTACTGTAGAAACTGTTTATTTCTCATTTTGGGAGTGTAAGGGCAAATTAAGGACATACTGCACATTCTTCTAATGTTGGGCATAGCAGAGAAGACATCCTTAATGCCTTCTCCTTGGAAATGTGGTTTTCCAAATGGAAACAAGTCCTTATACAAAGTGAATTTTGCGAAGAACTTCACGTAGTTGTAGAAAGTGTGGTAGCAGAAGGGAAACAATTTCATTTCCTAGGTATTTGCTAGAAACAGTATTCTTGTATGAAGTGGAAAGATATCTCTTAGAATTGGGCAAGTCAGTCCTCTGCTTATTAGTGAGGCTAAAGTATCATTATGCTGAAATTTCTCAGAAAGCATTCGCTAATTTCTTCTTTGTTTCTTGCTTTTATTTAATTCTTTTGTAAGGAAGCTTCCTGCGTATTTTTTTGAAAATGCAGAGTATTTTAGAATTTGGAGTCTGCTGAGACTCCTCTCTATCCGTAATTTGTGCTAGATTCTATTACGAACAGTCAATACTTGAAGCTTACTTAGGAACCACAAGAAATCCATTATATGTGATAGGTTACAACCTTTAACGTTGTAGTATATTGTATGTGTTTAGCTTAGACTTTTATAATTTAGCTTAGTTTATTTTAGGTCAGATCAATACCACCTACTGAATTTTGTACTGCTTCCAAGACACTGACTACCACCGTTGCTAAGAATAGAGCCATCCAATTACAATGCAGAAGGGCTGCTCCGAAAGTAATGCCTCCTATCTTATAATGTTGGTCCATGGCATCAGAGGCAATATTGGAGGTAAGGTAGTAGAAGTTGAACCTCCCCACAAATATTCCTTTAAATTTTGTTGCCATGTGACAAGTGGCAGTAGAGAGATGGTCCAACAAAATGGCATCTGACGTGAAAGTATGGATTAAGCAAAGGTGTGGAATTCAGTACCTCCGTGCAGAAAAAAATCATACCCATTGACATTCATCAATGCTTGATAAACGGTTTTCAAGGCCAAGCAGCAGACTGAGGTGGTGGGTGGTGCATTTCAGCAGTTATTGCAACTTGATGAGTCCTTACAGACTGCATTACTCTCCAGATGAGGAATCTAGCTGACAATATGGAAAACTTGGGCTGTGCTCTGAGATTAACACAGGTGGATTTTCTTTCGCCATCTCAGGCATTAGTAATAAAGAGACAGTTTGCTGAATTAGGCCCCTGCTGTCTCCTCTGTAACCTGCTGTACAACTGTAACTGATTGGAACCTAGCAGACTATTTCAATGAGGTACTGGCAGTAACACCTTTAAGTCAACTCTAAATTATTTTGGCTCCCCAGGAGTAATAGAAATAAATTTTTATTACTAACTAGATATGACTGGATACATACATAGATCAGAGTTACAGAGAAAGAAGGTGCCATTTAATCTTGTCACTTTCCAGAGCAGAGCAATACTTTAAATAAGACCTGACAGAATGCTGCTCTTTCTGGTGTCTGAATGGACAACTTGATACATTACTGTGTAACATCACCATTTGTTTGCAGTTCCTCAGCCAACTTCCAGTCCAGCTGGCTTGCATCCAATCCATTTTGAATTGGTTTTGAAAGATTGTGTAAGACACTCTGTCCAATGGTTTATTACCATAGAGATTTTCAGACAGATCATCCTTTTAGAAGCTTTTTTTTTTTTTTTTTTTTTTTTTTTTTTTTTTTATATAATCTATATTTCTATATGGGCCAGCAGCCCTGAAGCCAATTTAAACAACCTTTGGAAGACATCATTCAAAATATACTCTTTTGGCAGACATGCTGCAGCCCATTCCTTTTTCATGTTTGTTGTCTTCTCCCTCTCTTCTGTGTTCTGGAAATATTAGTTTCTTGTTTGTTAAAGTACCCCTTAAAATCAAAATTAAAATGAATGGAGACAAAGATATACGTTGCTGAAAACTTGTTATCTTCTTAAACTCACCCAGTTTCTGGATGGCAGAATGATATGGTTCGCAGGCTTTTGGGGTTAAGGCCTCAATTCAGCTTCTTTGCAAAGAGCTCTTTGCCAAGACTTTCCTCCTTGTGCCCTGGTCCTCTCCCTAAAATAAGAATTAAAAAAACCTGACCTTTGAGATCTGCAATAAAAAGAATGCATTGAAATTATAATTATTTTTTTTCCAGTTTGTAACCTCTGATTTTTTTTTCTGTTATTTTATTTTTATTTTTTAGGAGAAAGTAGTACTGAAGTTCTGTGTTTGCTTGTTTCTTTTTGGGACGCTCAGAGACATTCTCCCTCTACATGACACACTGAAAGGTAGCTGGAAACATTGTTCTTTTGAGGCTACTCTTTCTGAAGTGTTGAATTAATATGAATAAAAATAATAATACAATAAAAGGTCTTGTTTTCATATTAGAAAGCATCTTCATTTCTTTTTCTGGTAAAGATGATAAGAAAAGCTGCTGGTGCAAATGGAGCAAATTTTGGTGTTTTTTAATGTTTCAGTGGGTAACTTTTCAGTAAGATGACAATGTTTCTTGCATTGCTGAGAAAGGAAATAATAGATTAGATAATTTTTAGCTCTCTCTTCATCTAAAAATGTAATGTCATAACTCTTTCATTTCCATGTTTTCTGCTTCCCGTTATTTCTAAAAGAATGAGTCAGAGAAATGGAAACATAGCTGCTGTGAATAATTTAAAAGTGGTCTGAGAATAGATAACCATTACTTCTGGTGATGCTGCTTGTGATGGTTACACAATGATAAGATTATCAAAAGAATTGTGGGAGACAGAAAAATGGAAGAGCTGCATTAAGTCATGCAGTCATTTTTGCTATTGTATGATTATGCCTTACATTAGTTTTACTAATGGCTTGTCTGGCTACCTCTGAAAAGTCAGAGAAAATGGATTTCCAGTATTTCACCAAAACTATCTCTATACCTTCTGCATCCAGTGAAAGATTCTTTAAAAAAAATTCATCGTACGACTTCTAAAGTCTGCTGCTACCAAAGACACTCCAGGTCAACAGAGACAGTGGTCACTCCCATTCCCCTTCATACAAGCAATGAAGAAACATATTTCATATTTGTTCCATTACAAAAATGCATAAAAATATCCAGGAAGGATTCCATAACATTTCATAAAAATTAATGAACTTAATACATTTCCTGATATTTTTTCTCTCATTTATTCTGTCTTCGCTCTTTCACACCATCACCACTGAGTGGAATGCACAGCCCAGAGTTTACAGTTTTTGTCCAGCCAAACTATTTCTGTTTTTCTCTGAAAATAGGATGACACAATGCTCACCCTAAATATTCTCTCACTAGCAAAAGGATAGGATAAATTTACTTTTCTGCATCTTCAGTAATCCTCAACATATTGCATAGTCCTGATTCTGTACATGATTGATACTGAGGTTAAAGATGGAAAGAATATCACTTGTTCCTTCATACTTGCTTTAGAAGGCTAATACCATAAAAAGCAACTAATTTATTTTAATTTTTTTTTCTGATTTCACTGTTAGGTGAAAAGAAATTTTGGCTTTGCCATGAGCTAGAATGTGCTGAGAGACTGTAAGATCAAATTTGACCAGGGTGGAAGGATACCATTTTCCAGACTGCAAATTCAGAACTTAACTGCCATTTCAAAACCAAGATTTTCTGTTTGCTTTTCTTCTGTTAACACTGTTTTCATAAAAGATTTTAATCCTTAACTCAGATAGAGAAAAGGTCTGGAATTATAGATATAAATGGCCTAGGGATACATGAAAGCAGTGGATAATTTTTTCTCTGTTGCCTGCCAAAACAGAACAGTGGATATTTCCCATTTGGCATTACTTTAATTAGCTGATTCCATTGTAACTACACAATTACCTATCTATTAGTATTGCTTAAGCTCTGTTAATTTTCTGAAAAAGTCTACCTGTGAAACAGAGCCCCTTCTTACAGCTCTACAGTGAGCCATTTTCTGGCTCAGAACCAGGCAACCACCAGCATATAAATATGAAACGATAGAGAAAACTGAGTTCCAAGGAGCTGTATGATTGCAGAATTGTGGAAATCAGATTTCATGTTTGCCTGACAGCTGACTTAACTGGGAGAAGCTGACCACCTCTGGTCTTCTGAGAACTGAGCGGACACCAGGAAGCAGCCTGATCATCTCTTCATTCTTGAACAGCACATTGCCTCATCAAGCCCTCTATTAGAAAAAATCTCTCTTGCACCTGTGTGTTTGACAAAAATCATATGTTCTGTTTGAGATTTGAAACTTCTCTAGTTCCATGTTCCATAAATTCCAAGTTTCCAGCCAAAGCTGTACCTTATCTTTAATCAATGGTTTGCATTTCCAGCAAAAAAAAAAAAAAAAGGAGTTGGGCAGCTGCTCTGCTGCTTCCCATCTGCATCTATTGAGCTTATGTCTAATAAGCATATATAAAACTGAGACTAGTGCCTTGGAAATCCTTCTAAGTTTCACCTGAAGGCCAAGCAGTTATATTCCTCTCAAATTATCTGTGCTTTAAGCCTAACAACTGCAGATTTTTCTCTAGCTTCTCTATTTATCCTTCTGCCAATCTTTTCCCCCTCAAAGATTCAAGCAACAGTTGTCTTTAAGGGAACTGGTCATTTGTCATTGTTCTCAGCTCCTTCTACAGGATAAAATCAATTTCAGGGGAAAAAAAAAAAACAACAAAAAAACAGCCACCTATCATTAAAGCTTTCTGATGTTGTTCTCTGTCAGAAACAATTTCAATTTTGTTCTGACTTTAGTAAATTTCACTTATGGAACTTAATAGGTTAGCATTTTAGATGTTTCTCTGAATGTAGGGAGAAGAGCAGGAGGTGAGGCAGGACAAAGGGCTTGTCAGGCAGCTACTGAAGCAGCTGCTGCTTCAGCCTGTGCTGAGGGACACAGGGCAATCTTTTTCTTTGAAAGTACAGGCAGTGTTATACATATTTATTTAGTTTTTTCTCCTTTCTTGTCTAGAGGATATCAATGGATGAATCTCAATATTTCCATGAATTTTCCCAACTTAAAAATTGTTTGTCTCCAAAACACCACAGAGATGAGCCAAGGGAAGAAAAGCAAAACTGATTCATGTCAGTGCACTCAGCATCTGCACAGCTTTCCCAGGCAATGGGATGATGGGCTGACAGAAAGTTGCTAAACATTCATTCCATGCTTTGCTTTGCTTTGTTTGCAGATGCATCACCAGGTAGCTTACATCTCAAGCATTCTCCTGCAACCCTTACAAACCAGCATAATTTTCCATTGGCTGCCACACCTTCAGAGATTATTGAGAGGAGACAGCAGTCCTCAGCCTCTCACTAATAGCTGGACAGGATTAGCCCCTGCTGAGGGGAGTTTGAATGCACCAATCAGAAAAAACCACTTCCCCCAGCCCGAATGGGATTGGCTGAACACAGTGGGCACCACGGGAATATGAGAAGCTCTAAGTCAAAGTCTGCCTAGCAACCCAGAAAGTTCTGGAAGCGTTAACGGTTGATGGGCAGCAGGTGCTGGTTCTGCCTGCTGCACTGCAGCTGGGTGCTGTGGGTGCCTGCAGTGTTTAGCCCCTTGCACTTCCAACTGTGGTGTAATTGTGCTGTTTCATTTGCCTTCTTTTTCTCATCCTTGTGAATTCTATGTGTTTCTTCTTGGTAAATGTAGTGGATTACGCCTCTGGGAAACAGCTGTGAGGAGATGGCTGCTGTGAAGCTTGCCTGAAGAAAAGGTGGGAATTGCTGTCCCAGCTGCTGTGGGTTACTTGGTGGTAGTGGTGTTAAACTTTTCTAAAAACAATTGCACAGTGCTGGCAACCTCCACCCCATGCTGTGCAAGCATCTCACCTGCACTGAGATGGTCTCTGTTCAGAAAATAGTTTTGTGTTTAAAATTCTGCCCAGACCATAGCTGATTCCACCCGGCGTGCAGCCTGCGGTCCTCTTTTGATATTTATGAGGTCAAAGTTTTACCACTTTCAATGACTCATTTTCTGTGCTGCGCTGTTGATTTAATTTAAAGCTGAGCAAACAGATGAAACCATAGATTGAGGGGTCACAGCAAAAAGGTAAATCGATAGCTTCCATATTCAAATAGGCTTTGATAACTCCCTGCAGCCTGTTTTCTATTCCTTTTTGTTTCATCCTCTCTTCTAAAATATAACAGGCTGTTTCTTATTTTGGTAATAATTCACTAAATTTAAGGAATGTTGAATTCAGACAAAAACCATCTTGCAGAGCAGATCATTTACTAATGGAGAAAAAGGACTCCAGTCTGTTCATAGAAGTAGCCTATCAGCTTCACTGGGGATTTTAATTTAAATAATCTCTGAGAGGTGGGACTGAGAGATTTGGATTTTTGCCTGTTAATGAAAATTTAAAGAGTAATTACACTATTAATACACATCAAATCCTTTTTTTTCATTTTGAAACACTTTCAAATGCAGTGTAAAATACTAGTACTTTTGCTCAAGGGGGTAGGGAGGAATATTTTTGTTTCATATCCATGGCAACTCTTATTTTTATTAGTCTTTAAAAAGAATTTGCTATTCCTGAACCTCTTTTTTAAAAAGTTATTGAATCATAGACTCTTTATTTTCTATTAAAATATATTTTGTTTATTGAAACATTGAATAACTCTTCCTTTTTAAAAGAGTATAAATATAAAAATGATTATAAAAAACAGAATTCTTTAAAGATGAATTTTTCTCACTTCAGTTCAACAGCCTTAAATATTTCAATACTGGGTAACTCCGAGTATATTCATTTTTTATGTTAAGGAACTGAGGCCTCTCCCTTTTAAGAGAATCAGAATTTTGGGTTCATCTCTAACTTCTGGTGAAATTCTTGCCTTTTTCCCTGGAGATACGTGTCCCATATATTAATTACTCTGTCTATACCTTCTTCATATTAAATAGGTGAAATTTGTGTTGTGGCTCAGACTTACCATTTATTGTAAGGAAGGAAAGGAACACCTCAATACAGCTTTTTAGGGTTTTGTTTTGTTTTAATGAATTATTCTGTATTAGAAAATAAGCAGACCAAAATTTGTGTTACGTAAAAGTACAAAAGCAAGGTTCCTTTTCTTGTAGGCTCAAGAACTTGAAATGTTGAATTGATTTTAGTAATATTTTTAAAGTGAAATTAGATTTTTGGAAAACTTATAAGAGTAGAAGGAATCAACATTAGTTACAGTTTATAGTATCAGTGGGAATCCCTGGCAACGATTCTGATGTGAACTGGAAATAACTTGTGGCTTCATCAGCACATGCACTTCAGCAGCATCCTCAAGTTAAGCTTCTCTAAGCTTGCAGGTTTTACTAGTAAGCTGTCCTTGGATTAGCCTCAAAGTTTAATTTTCATCAGCCTTGCCACATTTTTTCATTAAAAATGAATCTAAATAATCTTTCACTGTGGAAAAATGCAAATGACATTAACTTAGGACCTGTGTCATGGTAAATGACCATTCTGAAGAGCAGCCTTTCATATGCTATACCCTCCCTTTCTGAAAGAAAGGGATAAACTGGGAACAAATAGATGAAGCAGAATGTATACATTGAGAAAAGGGGGGAAAAAAGCTACAAAACAAAGCTGGAATTTTGTTTAATAGCCTTCTTACCTTCTATCAGAAAGGGAGTAGCTGGGATAAGCTTCTAGATGTGAGAGTACTGAGTCTTGCATGTGTAGGAATGGCATTCTTTCATATGTTTGCTAATGTTCACAGCTTATATGAATCTGAAAATGAAGCCAAGTAATGTGCTACAAAGCCTTACCACTTGACTAATCTAAATGTTGGAGCTGCATGAACATTTTCTATGCCCTGAAGAACACTTCAGGAAAAAACCTTTTTCTGAGATGAGCAACTTATTCCTTGCTTTTCATTTGTGTTTTTCCATTTCTTTTGTGTCCTTCCCAAAGCAATTCTTGTTAGATAATGGCAAAGGATCAATATTGCATTTTCAGAACTAAATTTTAAAAATACGTATATATTGAAAAAGTGAAAGTTTGTGACAGGAATATTTTTCTTTTGCCACGTGTTAGGCTGCATTCATTCTCCTGGGAAGATTGTTTGCCAAAGGTTCTCTGAGCATACATCCTGTAAGGAAGGAACCTTGTTGAGAAGTGTGCCACTGGATTCTGCCTGAGAAGGTGGAGAGAGCCAGACAGTCAAGTGGCAGTGCAAGAGGGGCTTCCCATGCACTGTTTAGAGGGCAAAGCTTACTGCAGCTGAGGAGACCATGGAATCGGTATCATGAACCCAGGAAGTGGAGAACTGATGGAGGAATGCAGTAGGTACATCTTCTTTCTGTCTTATACATCATTGCTTTTAAAACTATTTTAGTCTCATGCTGCAATTGAGTTTGTGAACTCCTTGGTCTTTGTGGAGTTGATGGCAGGAGAAAGCTGACAGCTTGGAGTTTGGGTATTTTGCCTTCTTGTCAGCTAAGCTAATCAGTTATGAAGAAATAAAACAAAACAAAAACCCTCTTTTGTCTATCTCCTGCTAAAAATAGTTATGTAAAAAGATAAAATTCACAGCAGCTTGAAAGTGCTTTTTAATTTAATGTTGTGTTAAATTAAGATACTTGCTAAAATACAAGACCTAAAAGTGGATTCTCTATCATTTTTTGAAAATAAATCCTTTGTTATTTTTAGGTGCCAGTATCTTAACCGACTAAATAGATATAATTGTGCATTTTAATAATCAATATTTTAAAAGACATTTTGTGGTAAATTAAGCCTATGAAATCAATATTGAATAGCGGTTTAAAAAAAAAAAAAAAAAAGCTGTGAAAAGTGAATTAGCTGTTTGTTTTCACCTGAGGGCATTTGGTAGGTTGTGTTGTTTTCAGATCTGACTGGAAAATGTTTATTTTTCTTATGATACCATTGTTTTGATGATGGATGCTCTTGGATGTTATACTTGAGAAGTGTTTTCATCATTTCTAGTCAGGTAGGTGTGCTGATATGTTTAACTTATATGAAAGTCTAGTATTTGCTCAGAGATACAGAGATGCATCAGTTTGACCTGATGCAGCTTAAAAATGGATTTGAGTACATAAAATTACAAATTCCATGTTGTGTGAACACGTTCTAGAGTTCAAATACCTAGCAGTGGAAAAAATATATTGTATACAGGATTGGTATTTTGAATGGCATGTGCTTGTTTTTATCTTTTGTGCCTACCTTTGTAATTGAGGAAGTCAGTGGAGGAAGAGTATCTAACCAAGTGTTGAAGATGATTTATAAGAAAACATTGGTTACTATTGTGTTGTTTTGGAAATGTTCTAATCTGAGACACACAGGTTTGATTTGCTTTCTGCACTGTGGCTGCTTTTCAGAATTCAAGTCAGGATTCAGTCAAGCATACTAATCTTAGTATATCAGCTGTGAATGAGGTTTCTTTGGAGATTGCTTAGTTAACTATGTGACTGACACAGTTTGGGAACACGGGAGGACACTGATGAGGCAGTGTGTTATGGCAAGATGATGCAATAAAAATTTCATCAAACTGAGAAAGACGATGCAATAAAAAGAGGACCTGAGCCAATTGCCTATATGAATTAATATATTCATATATTCCATATATATATATATATATATATATGGGGAAGTTCTGCTCACCACAAAACAAACAAACAAATACAAACTGATTCCATGGTGTCTTAAATTTAAGTGGGGCTTAATTTTCTATATAGTATCTGTTGCCACAGTGCCATCTGAAGAAGTTTCTTTTACAATATAAAGCTTGAGCTGTTTAAAAAAGCTCTTTTAGTAGTGTGATATATCATGCACCAGTGTTGAATGGTAAATGTGATGAAATGAATGTATTGTAAGGAAAAAAGTACTATTAAGAATTCAAAAGGAAAAAAACCTTCCAGAACTTCAGGTCATTGCTCTCCTGCTCTTTGAGTGTATCTTCTGCACACTGTGTGTGGGAGCCCTTCTTTTTGGAATTCAAAATAAAATCCATCGGTATATTGGAAATGCAGAAATTTGGAATTCATTATTACCTAAACATGCTTTTTATTTGTGTTTAAATTTTCAGTTCGTGAGAAAAAGAAACTATTTAGGTGGATATATGTATTCTCATTTATAAAACGGAGTGGAAAATTGTGCTTTAAATAATGCATTGCTTTCAAGCGATTCCCATAAAATCAATCTACAGTATACTTCTCACAGCAGTGGAGATCTTGCTTACAGAACTTAGAAACACCTTTAAGCAACTGTTACCTCCAGCTCAGTTTTTTTGCCATTGATTTTTTTTTTTTTTTTTTTTTTTGGGTCAGATAAATTATAAAGGAGTTTGATTCAATTAAGGAACAGCAATCACAGCTATAAAAACTTGAGCAATTAATTTTTTTTTTTAAATCAACACTATGCAGTATTTTTAGAAACTCTTGTCCCCACTAGAGCTGTGAAAGAATTCTGCAAGCAACTGATTTCTCTTTTTTTTTTTTTTTCCTTCCATGTCTGTTGTTCAAGGAGCATCTAGAAAGTTCAGTTTTTAGTGTAGTGTGAGTAGTATTTCTGGCCACTACATGTAGGAGTCCAGTTCACATCTTTAGTCTGTCCTTGGAGCATAAGTTCTCAGCTGCTTTCTGAATTTGCCATAACTGTTTTGAACATGTTGCAGAGCGAAGTCTTTGGGATATGATAGGCTTAATGCTAGGTTACAGATTGCGTAGAAAGTCACTTGGTTCAAGTTTGCTACAAAGGTTTCACACTGTGTGTATGCTTATGTTTCTGTTCAGCAGATACTGTTACAGAAGTATGGAAGTCTGCACCAAGAGGAAAACCTTGTATTTAAGTTTTCCTGTTTCAAATTGGTTTTCCAGCTAAGCCTGATCAGGCTGAAGCATTTAGAGTGGTGGTAGGAATGTTTTTTTTTAAATTATTATTACTATTATTATTTTTTTTAACCTGAAAACAGCAGACTGTAATTTACACAAATTTCAAATGAAGTTTTACAGCAAATCCAGTCATATTAAGTCATGTTTGCATATTACATAATCAGGGGCTGTGTGATCTATACTTTTGTTTTCTAATTAGTTATGCAATGCTTTGAAATATTAGGATTTGAAGAGTCAATCATAAATGTTCCTCACAAATATCTGTATTTGCTGCATGGGGAGAAGAGGAGAGAGAACAGCTATTTGTTTTCAAAAACTAAAGTTTCTGAAGTGGAAAATATTTTCTTTAGGTCAATTGATTATTGACATCAAATATTTCCATTTCTCAGATGATGAGCTGAAACAAGTCCTGCTTGATGAGAACAAAGGCTGCTCTATTATAGTGGATGATTAGACTTCCAAACCTAATTATCCCCTTTGGGACTCAGTACAAACCTAATGCAGCTTGGATTATGGAGGCAGGTTCTTCCTTTCAACTTTGTTCAATAGATTTCTGACAAGTCTGTTCTTACAGATGATTGTGCTTCAGCATAACGATTGTAGAAATCTCTGTAAAGGAATCACTGGATTTTTTTTTTTTTTTTTTTTTTTTTTGGTAATTAGAAGGGAGTAGCTATTGTGTTTAACTTCGTGACTTCTTTTTCCACATTATTTTTATTCAAATATTTTTTTTCAAGCACATCCACCCTTACGTTCAATATATGAGAAGTGATTGATGCATTGAGTGTCTACCATCTGTATAACATTTTCATTTGCAAAACAAAATTGTCATCTAAAAGTGCATTTGTGTGATCAATTGAAGTGGTCATTGAGCAGTTTAATTGCCACATCTAATTATAGCTTGATGTGCTGATGAATGGCATAGGAGTTAAGGTAAACTGGGGAGTCACTTAGAGTTGCATTTGTGTGTAGACAGACTGTGTGACATTCAGACAAGAACATGGCTGCTCGGTGTCCCCTTAAGGCTACCAGTGGAGAAATAACAAGGTTGCAGGTAGGCACTGGAGCTTCAGTGATGAAGTTAACTGATCAGCTTTAGGTGTTTCCAGTAACTGATCAACTGATCCGTACTGCAGATCCTAAAACGTTAAAGCACATTTGATTTTCAGAGGAGGATAACAATATATATATATTGTTATATATATATCACAGAATCACACAGAATTGTAGGGGTTGGAAGGGACCTCTGGAGATCATCGAGACCAACCCCCCTGCCAAAGCAGGTTCCCTACACCAGGTTGCACAGGTAGGCATCCAGGCGAGACTTGAGTCTCTCTCTCTCTCTCTCTTTCTCTCTCAAGTTTAAATCCTAAGCTTCACTGTGTTGTCAGTGTAAACATTAGTGCTTTTTGCAGATTATACTTAACACAAAATACATTTTTAAAACAACTGTAAGTCGTGTATCAAAGTACATCTATCCATCTCTTTTACTTCTTTAATCAGCACTTCCATTACTGCATTTTTTTGTAGTTAAGGTATGAATAGTTACAAACAACAGACAGGGAAAACAGAAAAATTCTTCTACGCTTGTAAACAACAGGAACTCAGTTTGCATTTAGTGGTTTTATATTTTGCTGGACCAAAGTTAGAGTGAGTACAGATTCAAATCAACATTTTTTGATTAGTTTGTAATTTACTTTTTATTACTAAAGCAGCTTTTTCTTGAACACCAAAAAAAAAAAAATTGATTATTATTGTTTAAAACATTGACAATTTAAATGATTATAATCATTTTAATAAATAATTTATTATAAGATGATAGTTAAAATACCGACTGCCTCGCTTTGCTGATTTCCTTGATCCACTTCTTGAGGAATTTTTAAACAAGCACTAGAATTTCATTAAACCTGCTCATTTTTTTTAAAACAGTGTATGAAGCAACCCCAGCTATGGCAAGTATCCTGGGAGGTGAGAAAATGTAAATTGAGTATTTGCTGGTAGAAAATCAAAAGAGAAGGTGGTAGTTTTGATAACGTCATAATTATCATCTTGGATATAGAGTTCAGATTTTACTTTAAGGTATTTTAAATATGAGGATCATTGTATCCTTTTGTGCTATTTTGTGCAGTAGAACACTGGCAGACAACATAGAAAATTTGTATTTTTCATGTATTTGAAACCAAATTATAACATCAGTTATTTGTGTTTATCCAAACAATCCATAGCTCCAGTACTGGTGGAGTTTGTCTGGGTGTCTCATAGCAACAGTCCTTTAAGAATCTCCAGTCATCCTCTGTGTTTTGGATCCCGCTTGTTACTGAGAACAAGAAAGGGAAAAAAAAAAAAAAAGCACCTAAAACTTCTGTGGTATTTATTATATGTGACAGAGAAAGAGGCTGAATTCTGAATACGTTTGTAGTGTTGTTGGGTTTTTTTAAATACTGTTTCAACTATTTCTTGAGGCTCAAAGAACATGGAAAAAAATGGAGGGGGAAGGGAGGGAAAAATGCCTTGACATCTAAAATGTTTCTAGCCCTCTTGTAAATATGTGTACACCCACTCCTACATTTCAAAAGCAGCATGCAGAATTTTTCTCTTATGCTTCCACAAACTTAATGGGAGTCCAACAGCTAAATTACCATGTTGTTTTTTTTAAAGTGTTTGATTTTCAGTATTTGCTTGGAGGGTTGCCTTCTGTAAACTCTATTATCATAGAACTTTTCGTTTTTTTTTTTTTTTTTAAAATATATATATATTGTCATGGTTTCATGATTTTTCGTTATCAGTATTCCACATCATAACATCATGTAATGCACTGGGGATTGACTGCTGATGCTCAAGTTCTGGGTGCCTGTCCGGAGGAGATGAAGAGCTACATTTCCCCAGGGGGCTTTGTGGTCAGCGAGGAGATATAACTCCCGGCAAGGTCACCTGATGTTCGCTTCTCTGCCTGCGCTTCTCTGCCTGCGCTTCTCATCTCAGTGTTGTGGTGAGGCCGATCCACCTTCAATTTCACGCACTCTCTCTCTCTCTCTCTTCTCTCTCTCTCTCTCTCTCTCTTTCTCTTCCCTCATAAAATTCTGCTGATACCATATTTAGTAAATTAGTTTGTTTCACCTCAGGTTGTTGCCACTGTTTTCAATTATTTCGGGGTCCCTTATTTTCCTTTTCCAGGGGCGAGGATCTGCGGATCCCTCTGCCCTTCTAGTCATGGAACCGGGCTGAACCAGTCCGTAAACCATTGACGTTCTTGGTGGAGAATGCGGGCAGAGAAGCGCAAGCAAAGCAGCGCAGGCAAAGAGAACATATATATGTAGAGATGAGTACAAATTAAAACTTGATAAAATTTTGGCTAGAAAGAGTTCTTTGCCAGGCTTCTCGCTTACTGACATATAAGAATTTAGTTTGGTGACTAGTTAATCTCTGAGATTTTAAGACTTGTTAGCTTAACATTTACACATAGTGCTGCTGTATGGGGAAAAAAAATAAATTGAATAGGGACCTCTCCAGATGAACAGTGAGAGAAACATTGGTTTCAGACATCTCATGTATGAAGAGGATATTGTAAAGTACTGCCCAAACATATTCAGTGCAGGGTATTCTCTCCAGGTACCTTAGTGCTCTGTTATAGATCATAATTATTACAGTAGTGTCTAACTAGAGCCTGGAAATAAAGATTTGACATTCTTTTTTCATTAAAAGAAGTGCTGAAAATTTCTCATATATGAAGATACATTCTTGGGAATAAAAGCAAAGTATACCTGTTTATATCCATAGTACAGATAGTAGTATAAAAAAAGAAATGTAAAATGGATAGCAAGTTATTATTTCCTCTGCTATGACTGTTGAATGAGTGTGTTGTATGCACACGCAGGTATCTTATTTCATATCAGTATTTCACTTTTGATAGTGGAAAGACAGCCAAACTATTACAAATTTCTACACTGCTGCATAGGAAATCCCCCCCATCTTCGTACCGGATAAAGAAGAATATAATGTGATATCCCTTATATTTCGTGCTAGTGGGCTGATGAGTGAAATTTGAAGTGAGTTCTTTCAGTGAATGAATTTTAAAATAATTTTTCAAGATCTGCATAGGTTTATAGGATGGAGCTTTGCTATTGGCATGATGGTCTTAAGGAAGTAGACAAGACCAAGGCTTATAATAACTTATAGGAGCAAATGTTAGGGTTAGAAAACTTTAGATGAGTTTTAAAGCACATAAGCCTTTCCTGTAGGCTGAAATATAAATACCAGATCTCAAATGCAAGTGCAGAGTTATTGCTCAGTTTGCCTTGGTTTTATAGAAATTTTTTCATATCCAGGATGAAGTTAAATAAGATCTCTGTTCTGTGGTGGACTTGATACTCAGATGTAAGTTAGGCTATTTGAATCTGTGTCCCCTGCCTCCATCTAATATTTGGCTTCAGATGCATGTCATTGGTTTTAGTAGTAGCGAAATTTCCAACATACTTGAGAAGAATTGGATTTTCTGTCTATAAGGTAAAGATGTGGATACTCTGGGCAAAGTGTCCAACAGCATGGCCTTTTATGGCTTTGTTTGTTTGTGTCAAGGTTTTATGTTTTGTTTTTCACTTAAGAGGATTTGATGGAATTCTCAAAAATCCCTATTATGGTAGTTGATGCCTTCTTTCTAAGACTGTATGAATTTTGGTTGATATCCATTCCCACATAGGAAATAGTTTCACTCTTCAACTTCATAAAGTTCCATGTAGTAAAATTCCAGACTTGCCATACCCTTTTTACTGCAAATATCCTTTAGTACCATTTTAACTTGTATAGTTATTTTGCTATTTTTTCATAAGTTTTTGAAAGTCAAAATGCATTTAAAATCTCAACATGTTCAGCTTTCCATTGTTGATATCTTAAAGTACAGTGATAGGCTCTGTATGTCTTTCAAAACTGTTTTTCCTCAATTGCAAGTAAAACATAGAATGGATGTACTGCCTATTTTCAGTAGGAAAGATTTGAACCCACTTGTTCAAAAGGCTGAAACTCTCTTAGCTAGCAACATTTTTTTTAATGACTGTAGTAGTTAAACTGCAAATAGAATGTAATTAAGTAGCAAATCATTATATAGCATGGAATCTAACACACAAACAAAGCTCACTTTCTGGAGGAGGAAAGAATATTAAATGTAAAGCCATTTAATTCAGTAGGAGAGGTTTACAGCCTCCCATCTTGAAATACAGAACAGAATTGCATTGTTGGAACCTTAACACACAATGCTACTTCAAGACAGAGATGACTTAGCTTCTTTAAGTGTTCTATAGAAACAATCAGAGAACACGTTTTCATGAAGTTTCTTTCACAAAGCATGCAAGATAATAAAGTTGCTAAGCCTTCTAAAGTCTGTTATCACTTGTGTCCTTTATACTCTAGGATTTTTTGGCTTTTAAAGTTATATTATAAATTTAACTAAAACTTACCAAGTCTGCCTTTTTCGTGGAACTAACTCAAATTCAAAACGAACATTTTACCATACAATTCAGATGGTGAAAATCCTATCAAAATTCTAGTATGTTAATTGTGTAAGAACAACAACAAGAAAAAAACTAAAAAAAAAAAAAAAAAAAAAAAGAAAAAAAGAAAAAGAGCTGTTCTCTGTAAGGACTGAGTTCCTGTACCTCTTGATCTTGTCATAGAATATCCTTTATTACTGAGGGACTACCCCTCTGTTTACAGTAAGCACAAAAAGTACTGCGTTTTTCTTCCTGTGCAGGTAACGAATGAGAACTAAGAGGTTCTTGTATCAGAATGTTTTCTGTTACTTGAATGAGAAACTCAGTAACTTATTTTTAAGATTCAGTCATAATTACTATGGGTTCCTTAAATTTATTTCTTTGAATAACTAACTTGTATTCTTTGGATTCTTTGCTGCAGCATAGATCAATCCATTTGATTTTCCCAGGGGTCATATGTTCTACCTTTGGCAGGACAGAATAAGACAGAGGTTTTATTGGTAGGGCATCAGAACACGTTTTGTGGAACGATCTAGTTAGGACAAATTGTTACTGCGCTACATGGTGCTGCCAAATCTCAGTGGATATTAAGGTGAAAAGTGCTTGTGTTGTAAATTCTATCAATGCAAGAAAGCTTTCTGGGGTATATGGAGCTGATGAGCACAGTTTATGAAGTTTAAAGTTTGATTCAGCAAACCGAATTGTGTAGCCTGAGTTGTTGATGTGATCCTTCTGGACCCTAGATTGAAGAAACAGCACTGGCAAATTCTAACTCCCGGGCATTTTCAGTTCTCCTTTTTATTCCTGGGAGAGAAAAAAAAAAAAAAAAAAAAAAAAAGACAATTGGTCTGTTACATGCTGGTATTAAATTTGCTTTAGAAGGTATTCCCTCTGTGTGGCTGTTCATAGACAGCCTGGAATTTCTGAAGTTTTTAATAGTAATATTGTATATAATTGTAGAAATTCCAGAATTGCTACATTTTTATTATTATTATTATTATTTCCTGGAACAAATAGACTGTTCTTCATCAGGATGGCTGAATGGCTCTGACACTCAAAGAGCATCTGGGAAAGGAGCTGTTGGGACATTTTTTGGGAGAAGAAATATTTTATTATTTTTTTAGGTGCCGAGGCACAGATTTCAATTATGACATAGCTGCTCAGTAGGTAACTTTTAAGTAATTTTTTTGACAGATGGTTGTACCTGTGAGATGGGTTATACAGACTGAGTGGCACAAGAGGTCAGTACTGAATCACCTTATGGTGACAATTCTCATGGCTTCCAGCTGGTAGTAGGAGAGAATCCTGGTGAAAGGATTATTAGTAGAAAAATACAAGGTCCATCTTCTGTTTGTTGGAGTCCATCATGGTTTTGGTAGCACTGTGATGACTGCTTTGTTTCTTATCTTGAAGAGAGATTTATTATTCTATGGCCTTCCCCAGGGTCAGTCAAGGGAGAAACCAGCAGGGGTGGGAGCAGCAACTTCAACTGCTTTGTTGGTAACAGAGATTTTTCTTTTTTTATTTATTTTATGTTTTTTTTTTTTTTTTTTTTTTTTTTTTTTTTTTTTACCTCAGAAGCTGTCTGAAAGTTTGATGCTTGTCTTCCAGTCCACCTGAGCCATGGTCTGCTTGGTGATGGGGTTGGAGGCACTGAAGCAGGAATCCTCAACTTCAGTCCAGGCATGAATTCACACTGGTCTCTGCCATTGCTCAAATTTATACAGTCAGGGTCAGTGATGTTAGTCACCTCCCTCTGACTTTGCAGCCACTTGAGTGGTGACCTCACTGTCAATAATTGCTGCTTTTTTTTTTTTTTGAGGTTTCATTCATTTGGTAAGTTGGTAGTATGCTGCTTACCTGTTCAAATCTGAATGCAGTACCTAGAAATCTATGCACAGAATATATGGAATCACTGTTCTATTTTAGAATTTGAATTATTATGAGAGGTTGTAAATACTGCTTTTTATTTCATTTGAAATTTAGAAATTATTGATTTCCTACCACGTTATTATTACTTAATGATATTATTAGGTGGAAGCGATATAATGGGTTCATGTAGTATTAATGCACTAATGGATACTGTGTGCTATATTCCTGTTTGCTTTCAATAAATTTCAGTAGTTTGTTTTTAGGGGGTCAGAATATATGTTGTTTCAGAGTGACTTAAATGTTTGCTGCTGCAATTCTGGGATATGATGATGAACTAGACTGGTACTTTCAATAAAGTGAGGGACATTGTAGCATAGTTTTTTTTGTTTTTGTTTTTTTACCTTTGAAGAATAATAAATTGGCAATTCACTTTCAAAATCTTCTGTACCTGGTTAAACCCTATGTAACTTCGTTAATAATATTATATATTCTGTTAATACATTTGATCAGACGCTTGCGCTAAGTGTGTCCAAAATCCTCTGGAGTCCATATGTACTGCTAGAAGTGTTTCTAGGTTCACAGAATTTTTTGTTTCACAGTTGAATTATTTGAACATCAGTTGAATACCCAGATAAGCTGATATGAGTGGAGGTGAACTTACTGGGGCTTTTGAAATGGTTGGGTAGACGCATGCACAGCCCCAATTTCAGCAGCAGGCATGAACAAGAATGACTGTTCTTGAAGAACAGGTTGGGATTGGCAAGGCAAAATTCCATGACATAAGAAAACCATACTGGCTGTTCGCAAATGATTTCCATTTTATCTCTTCTGTCTTTTGTCTGGAAAATGAGGTAGATCTACTTCTGAATGTTCACAGGAAAGCTAGAAATTCAGAGGAAAATCATGTATAGAAGAGAAGATATGGCTATTCCACTGATATTTTTAATAGTCATGCATTCTCAGTACTTTGCACTGACATATTTTCCTTGTTCACCTAGTCATGATTATTCGCAAGATACATCATCCCTAACGATCTTGACATTACTGGTGAAAATATCACTACTTCCAGTTGTAACTCTGGATTCTCCTTATCTGGTATTCTCATTTGACATCCATTATTGTTTGCTGTTCTGAAAATGTATTTTCCTTTGCTAGACGGTTTAAAACAAGCAGGTTATGTTCTCTTGTTGAATGGATGGTGAAGGAAGAAGAAAGGATTTCCATAATGGTTTAACAAGAGCACTTAATAAATAATTTATCATCATCAAGTGCCAGCCTTATCTGAAACTTGACAGGTCTTTCTTTTATGATTCAGTAGTCTCTGTGGTGACCTGCTGTACACGTTGGCCGTCTCTTGATGTTATAAATGCATTCTTGTGTCATCCAGGCACAGTTCCTTTATATAATGTCAGAAGCAGTGGTTTGATGTTGCTACTGATATCCACGAACTGTGTGTTAATAAATGAAATTCTCTCAGGAAAATACTATTAAGCATTAAAATACTTTCTCATACAATATTTGAATTTGCAATCATCTTGCTTTATGTAAGAAAGTGGTTTTCTTTATTGATTGACGTTATCATACAGTCAGGCAGACACTATAGAAGGTAGAGTCACTTTTTTGCATTGATATATGTCAAAAGTTAACAGAGAAAGTGTCCTTTCTGCTAGAGAGAGTTAATATGCAGGAAGATAATGGGTTATAGAAATGTTGCAAACCTTAATAGCGTGAGATCAATATTATTGCTAAAATGCTACTACATACATTATTAAGACCTTCTTCAGAATTGAATTGCTTGAAGCACAGTTGGACTGCTAGAGGATTCAGTATTAAATCTTTACAAAAAAACACTAATGGATCTGAAGTTTGGGAAAATAACACTTGCATTTTTCTTCTAGTTTAGGAATATGAAAAAATACTTCGGAGTGTAGAGCTGAACAGAACATTGTTAGGCCTATTTGTTGCTTTGATAAGAAATGTTTGAGATTTAGAGAGCTAAATTAGCTGATAGTGGTGCTAGACTATGTTGCAAGAATTACATATATGCTTGTGTATGTATTTGTCTGATGGGAAGAGAATGAGCAAGATAATCCTGGTCTGTTTTATTAGCAGTATGTTCATAACTCTGATACCATATGTCTGCATCACTACTGAAGCGTCTTGAGACACTGCTGTATTTTAAAAACCTCAGAAATTTTACCGGTCTCGTTATTTGAATATTCATGTACCTATGTGATTATGGAAGTTAAATGCAACACATACAGCAGAGGTACTGTAGCTTGCTGTGTCAGTTGGAAAAACCTCATCTTAAGCAAATGAGTGATATGCTTGCACACGTGCAATGCAACTATGAATCTCTCTCTCCATACTAATAGTACTTCTTTCATATATCACATAACAACAAACAGAAAAAGTGACAGTAAAAATATGAGGGAAAAGGGAGCGGGGAGAGGAAGAAAAATGAAGAATTATGAGACTCAGGGCACATTGCACAAAATATGACTTTTAAGTTACTTTTTCTCTAATGGGAATGTCTGTGTGCATAAAATCAATTATAATTTACTAGTTTAAAGCATGATGTTTATGTGGGTACTCTACTTCTTATGTTATCTTTGAATAGAAAAATTGAGAGATATATTTTTCAGTAACTGTTTTACAGGTTATTTTTATTTGAATCTTCTTGCAAAGTTCCAGTGTAAGAAAACAGTACTATATGTAATGAGATTTGTTTGCATACTTCTCAGCTGATTTTGTTGGAAGATTGTCTTTTTTTCTTTTTTACATCTGCTCTTTAAACACATGAAACATCTGAATAATACATTTATCTGGTGGCATTTCATGAAGGCTATTCACTTTAAAATTCCTTCTCTTGATTTAAAAACAATAAAAAAGAGATTGAAAAGGGCCTATGAAATTGATTTCCCATGTGAAATTGCTATAAATTAAGAGAGCAGCAAATAGGAAAAACACCTTTTTATGGGTAAAAATAATGCAAGGGCTGCTATGAAAGTAATGCTTCTGATTTAATTGCATCAGCTCAACATCAGAGGCAGATGTTGGTAACATGGCTGTAGAGGATCAACCTTCCCACCAATTTTTCATTACATTTTGTTACCATGCAACAGAAGGCTGCAGAGGGGCAGTCTGACAAAATGACACCTGACAGGTAAGTGTATATAAAGCAAAGCTGGGGCATTGAATTCTTCCACGTGGAAAAAGATGGCACCCACTGACATTCATTGACACATGCTGTACGTTTATGGAGAGCAAACAGTGGATGTGAGCACAGAGAGGAATGGGTGGTGTGTTTCAGCAATGGTGATGGTGGGTGCCTCTGCTGGCAGATTTTTGTCTATGGCATGCAGGCTCTTGTTTTTTGCTGGTGAAAATGCAGAGCTGATGGTGGAGACTATGTTGAAAAATATTTTTGCTCTGTGAAATGGTGGCATTGTGATCTTTGTTCCTGTTGTACTTCTTTGTGGAATAAATAAGAGACATTACTTATGGATAAATATTCATATGTTATAATTTTAGAAAGTTGTTTAGGTTTTCTTGCAGTTTCTAACTGCTACAAAGGCAAATAATATTGTATTACAGAACTGTTTAAGTTGCAGATTTCTGAATTCAGAAGATTACTACCATTGCCACCTTTTTGTATAGCTACAACTTTGTTTTTGGAAGTAAGTTTTTGGAAGTAATTTTCTGTGAGTGAGCTGTAAAGGTATATTTGTGAAATGGTATGTGTACAGAATGCCTATTCTTTGATAGATGTTGTTTTTCAACACATCTAGGGTCACTGGCTGATGATAGCCTTATGCTTACTTTTTCAACATACTTAAAGATATTTTATATGCACTTGAAACTTTCAGAATGTTGGGGTTTAAATCTGGCAAATAGATATGTCCAAGAATTTCTTTTACTACAAAAGTAAAAGAAATGGTGCATGTCTCTGCTGATCCTTCTTTCATTTTACTTAATGGAATCTTAATTTCTTGTGTTGTTTTGGAAATTATCCACATAATCTGAGTCAATCATACATAAATGAAACTTAAAAAAAAAAAAAAAAAGAGGGGTTGCTAAAAAGTCACAACCAGTTTTTGCTGGTGTTTCAGCAGTAATTTTGTCAGCTATCTAAGGGTTATATTTACTTTCCTGAGCACTGTATTTGCCTGTCCTAGACAAAGTGTTTAGGGTACCAGGAAGGATTTTGTGTCTAATTTCAAGATGATGATTGCAAACACATTCTGTTACCTGGAAATAAATCCAGTGTTGTGGATCTCAATTGCCTTCTTGAACAGAAAACAACTGTGATACTAAAGGAAAGACCTCATGGAGTCTACAGCTCTGATGTCCACTTGAAGTGAATAGTGTTGCTTATTTTCCGGCTGGATCAAGACCATAGACAAACTGCATGATCTCTTTGCAGAAATATTTGGGAAATCTCCAGTATTAAAGTCAAATGGCTGAAGTTAACGTAGTTTTGACAACTCATGTGGCCTTCAGTAGTATGCAGTGTCAAAAGTTGTTCATTTAATTTAATATCTCTTTGTTAGCATTGTTTATTAGCTTTGTCATGTTTCACTGCTCTAAAACAGTAAAATGACTGTGCTGACTTAAAATTAATGGGAAAACAAATGAATCTTTTCATATAAACAGGAGATGAAAAACAATTGATTTCACCTTCACAGAGTGAATTATAGACTTTGTAGTATGAGATGAGATGCAGATGAGAGAGATCATTTCTTATTCCTCTTCTGAATCTCAGAAAGGTGCTTGGGATGTGATTATTTGAAAAATTGCTTGCTATCAGAACAGCACATCAGTTTTTGTCTTTGAATTTTAAGGGAAACACTCAAGAAAGTAAGATACTGATTTTGAAAATTTACTTAATATTCTCATCAGAATTTAAATTAGAATTGTCTTGATTTAAATCAGAATAAGTAGACGTGCTTTTTGTGTGTAGTAGGGGGCCTGACCAGCTGGAAAGGAGTTTTATGCAGAGAAGGACCTAGCAATCCTGTTGCACAGCAAGTGTCCGTGAGCTAGCAGTGTGCCCTTGGGGCCAAGAATGCCAGTGGTATCCTGGGATGCTTTAAAAAGAGCATTGCCAGCAGGGCAAGGGAGGTTGTTTTCCCCCTCTGCTTTGCCCTGGTGAGGCCACATCTGGAGTTCTGGGTTTTCCGCTTCAAGAAAAATAGGGAAGGACTGGAGGGAGTCCAGTGGAGGACTACAGAGATGGTCAGGGACCTGGAGCATCTCTCTTATGAGGTAAGGCTGAGAGACTCAGGACTGTTCAGTCCAGGGAGGAGAAGACTGAGAGATGTTATCAATATTATCTTATAAGCATCTAACCCTTATAAGCATCTAACCCCTATGATACTGTGAATGTGTGTGATTCTGTGATAATTGGAGTTTACTAGGGGCAGTATGATCTATTGCTTCATTTTGGGATCCACTTGAGAAATCAAATGCTGTAGAAATAGTAAGGTCAGTGAAATGCAGTGGAGTAAACGTAAAGCATGTAATTAGTATGTATTGCTAGAATTCATGCAATGAACTCATTTAGTGAAATTTCTTGTGTGAAGTGCAAGAAAAGATTCTCCTTTGCAATAGAAACTTTGAAACTTTTTTCAAAAATCTGTTACTGGATATTTCGTATTAAAGCACTTGTATGTGTACAGCTTTAATGTATGAAATTCACATTAAAATTGATTAAATTTTAATGACATTTAGATCCTGATCTGTAGGCTTTTATATATAGGTTTGCCCTTAATTTCAGTGCAAGTGGGAAGTATTTAGATCAGTGGAATGTAATGTAAAAAGATAGTAAAGTGTATAGCATGGGAACAGAGAAATGCTACCAGAGCTAGGCTCACTGGAACTTATGCATCACGTCCTGCTCACAATACACAACTGAGTTCTTAAGAGTCCTGATGTACAGAGGTATAGATTTTGAGGTATATCTGTATATGAAGAACCCTATCAAAGAAATAATAACTTAGCTTTAACCT
Source organism: Meleagris gallopavo (assembly GCF_905368555.1). Lineage (NCBI taxonomy): Eukaryota > Metazoa > Chordata > Aves > Galliformes > Phasianidae > Meleagris > Meleagris gallopavo. The sequence goes on from NC_139416.1 coordinate 12,424,155, forward strand.
ACATCCTACAGTGTCTCCATGCTTCAATTCCCTCCTGTTTTTAACACGTTAAAGGAGGGAGGTAGTGGACAAACTTATAAGCAGTACTATAGTTCCTAAGAAAAAAATTTATTGAGTTCTGTTTTTAATTGAAATCAGTTTTTTAAATTTTTGTACACTTAATACATGTTCTTGTAATTTCTGAATTCTGATACTGTTTCAGAAACAAATGTACTTTAATGTGTTGTCTTCACAGAAGGCCAAACTGGCTCTAATATTTATCTATGTATTTTCAATGTGTTGTCAATCCTTCTAGAATCTTTTGATAAAATGTAGCATTGGAAGTTATTTGTTTTGTCAGGAATTAATAAGCATGTTATAAAGTACGTCAGCTGATGTAACAGTTTAAACCAGTTTTTTTCACTATTTAAAACCACAGTTCTTTGTATTTAACAATGAAGTAGGTGGATGTTGTGTTCCTGGAAATTAAGTAGATTATAAATACAAAGACATGGCACTTAATGTTTTAAATGAGAAAGTGAAAAAAACCACAGGCTGGAATACTGCAGCAGTAGTGCCAGCCATCATGCATCTTCCTCTTTACCCTAATTATGTTTTTGTAATGGCTGCCTAAAGATAAAATAACTTGTATTTGCCAAAAAATGTTAACAGTTCTCTTCATATTCATAAATTTATCAGAAGTTGGATAAAATTTGATATTATTAGAGGTTGATATTTTTTGCTATTAACAGTAATAATCAACATTTGCACTGTTACACCTCTGTCTTTTTTAAACTGGTTCTTATAACAGGATTATGCATCTTATGAAGATCACATTTATGGTCAGACCTTTCCTCTGGTTAGCTAATGAGTACACATAATAATCCCTGCAGTTCTTACTGCCAGCTGCTGAGTTTGTGGGAGAGGGAAGGGATGGTGGAGGTGTAATATTCTTGGCTTGTCTACCTAGTTGTAAGATGAGATTATTTGATTATTTCCTTGTTCATTGCAAAGTCATATCTTAGAAAGACTTGGATTTTTTTTTTAATTAAAATATTTTAATTATGTTTGTGTAACATGCAGTTAGTTGCTGATGAGTTGCCAGGATTAGGATAGACTGATTCATTGTCATTAGAAGCCAGTCTATAATTACGTAACGATGAAAAGAACCACAGCTCTAGCTGCAATATGTATGGTAGCTGAAAGAGTGTTCATAATTGTTTTTTGTTTGCAGTATGCACTGATGATCTAGTCCGATTCTGAAATCAAGTCCATATGAATAGATTATGGTGCTTCTCCATTATTTGGTGAAATTCCATTAAAAACAGTGGAGTTGATGCAAGGTTTCTTGCGCATGAATTTGATTGTAGACTGATAGGTCTGAAAGACTGCCTGTATCCAGGTTTGACTTTTTTGTTGTATTTAATCCTTAAACTTTTCACTTTTTCAGATAAAAGTAATTTCTTTAGTGTTTTTTTTTTTTGGAAGTTACATTAATAGGAAAAAATAGACACTATGGATGCATGTGTGTATAACTTATTATAGTATATAAATATAGCAATAATTAATGTTATAGTATATTAATATAATTGAATGACATTTATGACTTCTGGATTCAATGTCCAAATCCTTTTGTACAAAAGAAGCAGCATTATTGAGAACTATAGATGAGCCCCCATTTTGTTTCACTGCTAGAAAATTTGTTCTCGTCTATGCAGTTTGAACCTTCTGATATAAATTTCACTTTTCTTTTAAATGTTTAATACAAACATTGTAGTCACATGCTCTGTAAATTTTCTGGGGCACATGAGCGGCCATTCCATGACACCCTTGCATAGGAATCCTATTTCAGCTAGGACTCTAGATACTAATAACATACTGCAGCTGCTTCTAGCTGCATGTTGCTTTCAGTACAGCTGGGAAGAACTCAATTTCTCAGCAAGCAATGATTAGCATTTTGATCTTGACAAGCACTTTACTGTCTGAATACCAATATCTCAATGATTGTTTTCACCAAGCAAGGCATAAACAGCTATTGCATATATCGCTTCTAGATAGCATCTGCTTACTAGAAACACTTGATCAAATACTCACATGTGATTTTTTTTTTAAACTTTATTAGAAGTAACCTCCTCTGATTTATATTTCTAGAAGTATAGTTTTATGTATCTAAAAATGCTAAGTCAACTGATTCCAACATGAAATCCTGGAAGATCAAAAGAGCATTTAGTGTTTGGTGTTGTGATGTAATATGGTGGTGCTTCCTGCCAGTGCTCCTAGCTACATGCAAATTAGCAGTATTCATGTGTAACCAGGCAGCATTTATAGTTTACAGATTAGCATAGCCTGAGATAAATCCAATTATCTCTTCCTTGTTTGTTTGCTTTCGTTATGCTTTTGTTTTGGGGTACCTTCCTTGTTAACATTTTAGAATAATTTATAGAACTATTATTAGGCTTGTGGTGAGTAATAAGATGTGTCACAAGGCAGACATGAGAGAATGCACTTTGTCCACCCTTTTGTAAAGGAAGCATCTTGTAAATGAAGCCCAAGTACAAGTGACTAGAGAAATTGAAGTTAGTTTTGCTATATATTTATCCTTTGCTGGAAAATAAATTTGAACCAAGATTAGCGTGTGCTCCTGGTCACTTTTTAGTTGTTAGAGAAAAGCCTCCTTTCTTCTAGGCTAACTGTAAAATGATGTCTTGTGGATAGCTGAAAGAATAGAAGATTAGCTCCAGATGTTCTTTCTAATATTCCCTTTGTAAGTTGAGGAATACTGCTAAAATGAATATGCTGCAGCACATGACTACAATGCATAATCAAACAATATTTTCAACTGAATGGTTGTTAGAATTGTTCACAAGACAAACTGTTCACTGTGCAAATGACTGTACCAATTTATGGAATAAGTATTTGTCTGTTTAAATAATATTACCACTCCTTTAAATAGGTTAACTAAACTTGACCACATGGCCAGACATACCTACATCATGTGTAATTAGGATGTCCACTGTGTACAGGAAGCTAACAGCTGCTTAACAGAAACAGACATGGTAGAACCTTCAAGATGATAGCTCAGATCCATTCTGTTGTGAAAAGGAGCCTGTGTTGGTAAACATTCAGATTTTGGGCGAGAGCTGCAGGCTGCCAGATGCTGATGAGTCAGGCTGTCTCCCAAACCAATTTCTGAAAGGCCTGAAGGATATGGAATTGGCCCAGTACAGTAGGAACAGTGTGTTCAAGCTCACGAAATCATACAAGTCTCTTTCCAAGTCTCTCTGTATAGCTGTAAGTGTAGTCTTGTCTTCAGGCACATTATTGTTTATTATTGTTTTCATCTCCATTGAAGTTGATAGGAAAAGAAAATGTTTGGAAATCATTTACCAGGGAATTACATTAATAGCAGTAATAGCAAATGAATTAGTTTGCCAGTTCAAGATCTGCTCCTGAGCAGTACCATCCAGCTTATTGGAGACTTGAGGCTAGCTGTGACTTAGCTCACCATCTGGTGAGGTTTTAGATGAGAAGGAGCAGTGTCACAACAATAAATCAGCTGATAAAACTCAGTTACGTGGATCTGTGAGGAATGTAAAAGACAGATAGGAGTAGGAGGTACCGAAGAAGAGGTCTTACCTTTTAGAAAATTGTGTAAAGGTTATAGAGCATATTGACACCTTGTGGGAAAACATGCAGAAATATGGTAAAGAGAATGACAGAGGGACTATGAGACTCACTTAATTATAAAGAACAAAAGATGGTTTGAAGATTGCATGAAGAAATTGAGGACCATTGTGGAGTATAGCTAATGCACATTCAGTTATCCATGGTTTTAATAGAGAAAATATCTGAAGAACAACTGAAGAGTTTTTGAGGAGAATCTCAAGCACAGGCATATTCCTCTCCATTTGCACTTTTTTTTTTCCTGAAGTTGGAATAAACTTCAGAAGAATTCCTCGGTAATAAATGTCATCGTGGGGATGCTTTGTAGAAACATACTGGAACATAAATGTTTTGGAGTCCCTGTGAAATAGCACATTTTCTTGGGAATAAAACCAGTCATTGCACATACATCTTTTACTGAGGTCAGGATAAGGTAAATGTGGGAGAAGTACTTAAGAAAATTCAACATTAACAGAGTGTTAAATTGCTGTCAAATGGTCTTATGGCATTAGTGTACAGGGAACACATAATTTACTTCCAAAGAAAAGTTCAGATGGCTTTCACTCTTTTGCAACTAGAGTTCTAGAACTATAAAATACATGTGGGCAGGAGCTCTTGTACAGCTCAGGTGCTTGACCTGTAGCATAGACAACAGCATTTTAGTTTGTGGTCAGTTCCTTTATTCTCTATTTCCAAATTTTTCCTGTCTAAAAAGAATATCTATAATCTGCTCAGTTTTTTTTAGAGTGGAATTTCGTGCGCTATTCTACAGAGTGCTGGATCAGCTTTGTCAAAAACAAAAACCAACCAAAGGGGTGTGTGGAATCTATACAGTATAAAATAGCAAACCTCTCCTGCTCTGCCACCTTTTTTTTTTTTTTTTTTTTTTTTCCCCATCAAGGTGATAAGGTTGCCCCTTAGGTGGAAATACTGCTGTGCTTAGTCTATGGGGAATGAGGGTCAGATGCATAAAAACTTGTCTTTCTTAAAGGTAATTTAAAGCACAAATCTGAATCTCTTTCCTACACTGAGTCTTCTGTTTAGTTTCTGTGCAATATTTAATAACTAATAATGTAATACAAAAGTAAATGGATTTGATACATCCAGCTTCTATTTTTTTGAGAAGAGAATAAAACACTAGGATAATAATTGGAGTCTGAGTCCCTGAAGAGCAAAAGAGGTAGAAGTATAAATGTGTGAAATAGTAAATAAATTGAGAATCTAAAATAGTTACCCAGAATGTAATTACAGAAAGGTTTAGGGAGTAGTGCAGTAAGAGTCTTAATGGTGAAATGACTAAAGATAAAGGTAGATATTTTCTATAAAATAGAACTGTTTATCAAGAATGAGAAATTGAGTAGGCAATCAAAAACCTCTGGAATAACAAAGCACCAGGTGTTGATAACGTTCCATTTTGGGACTCAGAATTTTCAGTCTGATTTTGTTAGGAGGGGAAACATCAGGGAAAATAGGTAAGAAGTGGTCATAATTTATAGAAAATTTTGACCGCATAGGAAAGAGCTATTTGTTGTTTAACCCAATAAGCAAATGGTTGGCACTAATGTTCCCATAGGTTAAGTGTTATATTCACCATAACTGATGGAATCACTTAGGAATTGCTCAGTCAGTGAAAAGGAAAGGTGTCAGCCTGTGGTTCTCGATGGAATGTGGCTTGGCATTTCTAAGCTACTATGTTGGAATGCATTTTGTTTTCCCTCAAGAAGTTTTATGCCTTTTGTCTGTGTTGTTTTTTTTTTTTTTCCCCCCTAGATTTGAATTATAAACAACTACCAACTCAGAAGTTTCTGTTCTTTGTTTCAACTTTAAATAAATAAATAAAATAAAATAATGCAGTGAGTCTTTAGCTTGCATACTTTTTGTGTTAATTCAGCAGTCTTTTTTGCTTTGAAGATGAGCCAGAGTAATACATCTGTGCTTTGTGGAATTGGCCCTTACATTAGGGATAGCTGAGCCTCATTAAATTGGATCCTGGATTATACTCTGTCTACCTGCAAACCAAACAAAATGATACTTGGTTTTTGTTGTTTTCATTTCTTTTTTTTCCCCCCAAGTATTTTAGGAGTAATAGAAGAGGAAATAATGTTTTGATGAAACTGAAGTGCATGTGAAAGTAGGCTAAATACAAGTAATGCTATTTGTACAAATATATGGGAAATTCTATACAAACACATGTAAGTAGCACAGAGTTAATAATTTATAGAAATGATAAAGGTTCAGTAAGTTGTATATCAAGTTAAGATCCTACTTGGTTTTGCGTTCTCAAGTATTATGAGTCAGCAGCTTTGTAACTACAGCCATCTGAATTTCAAATGCTAAATGTATTTTTAACACTGCTCTAGAATGCATAAAAAATTATAGAAGGTCACCCTTTTGAAAAATTTAGCTACATGTGTAATTTGATATAGGTAGTATATCACACATTGCCCACTGCAATGTATCAATGTACACTAAAAAGCTTATACTACAGAGTGCTGCTTATGTCAAGACACATAGATGCCTCTGACGCTTGTAAAGACTGTCAATTACACTACTTATAATAATGAAAGGCAAATTAGTATCCATAGGAATTTATAAACCCATATGAGTAGCAAAATATTTCAATGCTTGTCCTTGTTAAAAGGACAAAATTATTGTAACACTTGGCAGAGAAAGACTAGCAGCAAGAAATTCTGGATGAGAAAAGCTTTGTGACCAACACAAAATGGTAAAACCAGGATACAGCCAGCTGTTAAAAAGACATGCTCTCAGACACTAAGCTGCATTATTTATGTTGATACTGACTGCTAGTGACAGCTTCAGAAACTGAAGATGCTATAGCAAAACTAGATTTATCTGTTCAGAGAGTTTTAAGCAAGACTGAAGAGGAGTGATGTATTGTAGAAGATAATTAGGAGAGCTAAATTGTCTTCTGCAGGACAGAGGCAACTTGTCTTATTTTGTTTGAGTTTTTTTTTTTTTTTTTTTTTTTTTTTTTTTTTTTTTTTTTTCCCTCCCCAAGTACTGGAATGAGATGAGGAGTGCAAAGACCAAGAAGTTCAGGCAGATATTCTGATTAAAAATATGGAAAGTATGATAATGGAAAACTTTATTATAAGAGCTGTGAAATTCAAAGATCTTCTTGTACAGAACACATGTGTAGGATTACAGAGAAGCCAAATGTCTCTTGGGAGGCTCTTTATTTGGCGGTAAAGAAGCAAAAAAATAAACAAACAAACCCACACAGACCAAAGCGACTTGACATCTTTGTCAATGAGCAATATATCTGCTCAGGTTCCTTCATATGTTGCATCAGTGTCCATGGTGAAAATAACACTAGGAAACCTTATGTGGATCACAGCACTGAGGAGCACCTGATGCAAAATGTATTTTTAATATTCATTTGAATAGTTGTTTTAAGGACATAGAAGAAAATGTTGTCAGTTTAAATATGACTGTACCTCCTGTGCAGTTCAAATACTGTATCATAGTTGTAGAACTCCTCAAGCATATGAAAGGTGGGGTGTGCGCTACATATTATGTACTTCTCCTGTTTTATTTTTAGATTGCAGAATAGCCTTCCGGAGGGTTTAGTACAAAGTTAATCACTAGAGAGAGAGCTGGACTCTTGTAGCATTAGAAAGTATAGCTTTGAGTTGGTGTAAAGGCATGGAGTTTCTGAAGGATGAAAACCCAAAGTGAAAGGAAGCTTCTTCTGACTGTTACCTGTGTAGTGGGTGGCTGAGTAAGTAGTGCAGAAAGCCGTAGATCTTTCTGTTTTGTTTCAGTTCTCTTACAACTGTTTCTTTCACTTGTTCTATGTAAAATGTTTTGGCTACAGAATAACCTGACAAATGGCTGGAATACTTCATTCTTTTGAAGTGCTGACTCTTCCCACCTTAGCTGTATTAAAAGTTTATTGGAACCCTGTGATATTTAGATACTGTTGAAGCACAGTTACCTTTTACTCACTTTTATCTTAGGATAATATGTTGATATTGTCTATCTAGCTATTGTCTATAGCTATTGTCTAGATTTTTTTTTTTTTTTTTTTTTTTTTTTTGGTAGGAGTTTATAGAGAGAAGCTAGAAACTAAAAGAAATGTAAAGCACTTCTGAATTAGATTATGACTGGTCAGACCATCCTACCATATGAAAATATCTGACTAATATCCATGTATATTTTTACTAGCTTTTTGATTTAGAATCCATGTTTACTTATTTTTATGTGCAGGTTGATATGTGGATGAGCGGAGGTCATTAGAAAGTAAGTAAACCCACACAACAAAACAGAGAACAAACAGAAAGAAAACAGCAGCTAGATGCTAACTGATGAAAGTATTTACAAACACTGACAATTATTTGCATGAGAAACAGTCTTTGAGCAGGCAAATATCTGTTAGTGAAAATTCGAGTAGATTTTTATCTTCACTGAGTGATCAGGACAGATTAAATTGATGTCCAGCTTGTTAAATTGTGTTACGTGCTAGTTAGAATGTAGGCAGTAGGTACAGGTTGAGCAGAATATATAGAATGCTATTGTTGCTAAAACAATGATGAACTAATCTCATAGGAACTCAGTTATCTCTGATATTTCATAATTTTTCCCCCATATCATCAGTTAAAGAATATTTGATATGCTGAGTGTATTTGATTGAAAATAACTAATTACAAGTGCTTTAACTTATTGGAATTACTTTACTGGAAATGTAATAGAAATGTCTATTTCATATCAATATGAACACTGCGTGTGTGTGTGTGTGTGTGTGTTTGCTTTTTAAAAATTCCGTCCAGTATAATAAATTTTATGCTTTAATTGCATGTTAACCTTTGAGAAATTGTCCTTCTGGGAAAGCTTCCCACTAGAATATATAGTTTCCAAATTCGGTAATGTTACAGTTGCAGGTAATTGCTATGGGGAAATAAGCATAATCTGTTTTTATGATCATGCCAGATCAGAGACTTCTTGGTCTCTAGGCCTTTTAATAAAGGTCCTTTCAGACTACGTTATTTGACAGTATGCGTCATTGATTTAAGAGCAGGAAGACCTTTACCTACGCCTTGGGCCTAAAGAAGACTGCAAGTTTTCTCTGCCAGGAAGCTTTTTCTCTTCAGAATTCTTGTCTCAGATTTTTAGATACAGTCTCTGTTTGAAAATTGAAGTAAAAATTTTTGCATTCAAAATCTAACATTTCTGAGCCTTACTTTCACTTCCTGGAAATATGTCGGGGGAGGAAGGGGAAACAAGATAATAATTGTCGCTGTTATCTAAATATGAGATTCATTACTTTCAGAAACTATCACAGTTTGTACAGTGAACAACTCACTAATGTTTTGAACTGTTCTATGTCCCACAAAGTCCTTTTATGTCGGGGGGGGGGGTTGGAAAGAGAGATGAGAATAATTTCAGTGGATATAATCAAATAGAGTGACAGCTTTAAGGGCTGTGTTTGTTAAAGTACAGTGGCTGATTAATGGATGTGAATGTGAGATTAAATGCAGATTTGAATACTTTACAGTTAATAAAATAAGATAAACTAAATGTTCTTGACAGATTATTGAATGTATTTTAAAGTACTATTTCAAATAGATTATGTAAGTGAGCAGAATAAGTTTTAAGGCTTAGTTGTATGAGCAAATTACCATTACATAATGAGCAACTGTCTCTCAGCTGGCCAGTACTAACTATTTAAGTATATAATACTACTCAATAGCAACAGCAAGATCATATTGCAGATTCTAGATGTTTGATTGTAATAATGTGACTTCAACTTGAGGAACAGAAATAAAAAGGTTAAGGAGAAGACAAAGCACATGGGTCCAAGTTTGAAAGTAATTATTATAAAAAAAAAAAAAAAAAAAAATACAGGATTTGAATTGAAACAGGTTTTTCATCTTTCACATGAGACCTTGGAATAAGATTTATACTTGATTTCCCTAACTAACTGTAGGGGAACTGCTAGGTCATGGTTTGAACTGATGATCAAGCACCTGGTGAAAGGGTGTGGCTGGCCTACAGAGCACAGGCAAATTGTTTTCACCTGTGCTCCCCTGATGACCAGAAGGGGTGGAGTCAGGGGAGAGCCACCCAGGACTCATATAAGGGCCAGCCACTAATGAGAGAGCATCTCTTGGACCTAGGTCCCTTCCTGCATTAGGGGTATTGCATAGCCAGAGAGCTCCTTCACCAGCTGGGTGAGTTCCATTCTTTTTTCTGTATATGACTATTGGCCTACCTGCAAATACTTATCCTGGTATCTCCTAGAACCTGCCAGAAGCAATTTTGCTTCCTCGTAAGCAGGAGAGTATCTGTTTGTACATTTCTGTGATAGTGTAACTGTGAACGTTGTAATGATTGCTTAAGTTCCTTGTGAGACATGAAGCTCTTGTACTCTTATATGAACTCTGTTGTATTAATATTTTCACACCATTGGTTGCAGACTCGCTGTGTACCAAACCTGCGAGAAGTGCAACTGACTCTCCCCTCCCCTACAAATTTTTGTCATCCATAACAAAAGTGAAAATACGTGATGAGAGATGTTCTATTTTTTTCTTCTCACTGCAGTCTACATCTTGGCTGTTAAAGTATGCTCTAAGAATTGAGAAATACAAGATTTGTTCTTTTGCTGAATACTTTCATGAATGTCACAAATCCAAAGCTATTAAAGGCATCAGGAAATTGTTGCTTCTTGTCAGTAGGACTGAATTAAACCTGCTAGAGCTGACCATTCTTCTTATGGAGGTGCTTGTATTTTGGACAGTTTACATTTGGCAAAGGAATGATTACATCCTTCCTGTTGTGGTGTATTCATTGCTAACTGCAGAAAATGTGATGATTACAATGGCAGTTTACTGTCTCAAAAATGAAATCTTTGCATGCGTTATAACAGAGTTCATTGAGAAAGCTTGTTGATAGTCAAATAATTCCAGTATATAGTAGAGCATGTAGTAGAAAACTGAAAGTTATGTGAATTAATGAGAGGAAAAAAGGTGGAACATTCTTACACAGTTGTAAAAGAGAAAGGAGTCTCTTGCCTTGTCACTTTATTTTTTTCCTAGATGAAGGTGTAAAGTAAGACATTCAGAAATATTTACCAATCAAAACACAAGATCAGATAATTTATATCTGAAGTAGATTAATGTGCACCCTTTTCCTCAGGAGAAGGTCGTTTTTACTGACCCAAATGGCTTTGCGCTTTCACCAGGAAGTATTGTCAGGGAAAAAAAATCATTTTTTGCAACCTGGTGAGATTTATTGAGTAACCTTGTCATTTGGATGCTCGAATGACATGACACGTTCTGTTCTGGGCACAGGTGATAGTGATCTTTCATATGTGTAGTCACTGCGCGTTAGACTCATCTGGAAAAAGGGAGGTGAGTGGATCCTAGACTTTTTCATGACTATTCCAGCAGCTTTATTCTAGATGGAACTGCTTCAGCAAAAAAAGATCAGTGCGTTTCAGAATATAATGCAGTCTAACTGGCATACTTGTCCAAGAAATGAAAACTTAAGTTGAAAACTTGGCTCCAAACTAGTCAGAAATAAGGCTAAAACCTGAAATGTTTTGAAACAGTTCAGGTTGAAAGCTGAAATAAACCAGCCATTATTCTTCATAAATTGTAGCATGTGTTGTATTCCATAGTATTCATTATATCGTATCTAACAGAATATTCAATTTATAGATCATATATTGACTTCTGCAGAAGTTAAGAATGTTAATTATTCAGCTAATTTAAGTATCTATGTTTTGCCATTCTATGGTAGTGTCAGAACATTAAAGTTCATTAAAGTGATAAAGGAAGCCTTTTGAAATGGGAATATAAATGAAATGAAAAAGATCTGACAGGCTATGTGTTAGTTAGGTTTAAAGGCCAGATACTTTTGATAATAAGTTTTAAAGCATTGAACTGTTTTCCCTCTTTGTCCTGTTCCCAGAAGGAAACATTTAAACTTAGTTCTTGACTGTACCTTTCTTACAGGCTTTTTCAGCTTTGTGGGTATTAACTTCCCAGTCTTAAGATCTCCAATTTTTTTTTTGTTTGTTTGCAGTTATCTCAAAAATAGGACGCATGACTCCAGTGTCCATTTACTCTGTGAAAGTTTTTAGCCTATCAACTGTTTGCTGTTGAGTAAATGCTGGAGAAGTTTAAAGTGAAAACATTATTTTAACTGAGGCAAATGAAATTTTTTATTATGAAAATGTGTAAAACAACCAGCTGAGCAGCAGAGTGCAGATGTAGAGCTATCATGTCTCCTGTGTTGGCATTGTTGCTTACGGTTGTTTTTTTTTTTTTTTTAATATTTTATTTATTTATTTATTTATTGCTGATATTGTTGAGGTCACTAGAGATCCTGATCAGAACTCTGTGATTGTGTTCTAGTGTAAGATTCTGCTCCACAAGTACTTTATTCTTTTAATGGCTCGAGATATTCTAGATGCAGTTCAATATTATTGGAGATTCCAAGGCATAACGTCACAAAATTACTTGTTTTTTTCTAATGTTAACCAGCTTTGTGTTTTGGCCTTACTTTTTGTGGCCTTCTTTTATATGGGACTGGCAATGAATCACTTGTGAAGTCTGAGGAAAAAATCTTGCTGAATACTGAAAGATGTTGGTGTGTTAAACGCCTTTATCAGTGGTATTTTTATTTACTGCTTCAGGCAGAAAGTAGAATTGCTGTGATAAATTTATTTCTCTAATGCATGCCAGTCTGGAAAAGCTCTCTATTAAGAGAGATGTAGAAGGAGAGAATTGGAATCAGGGCAGTTTCTTTAATTTCAGTGGTATTTAAAGGTCCTTTTGTCAGCACAGCAGTACATGCTGGGTCACTGTGTCATAGTAATGGTTACAATGCAATGTTCCATATTTATGCTATGCTTTGTGTATCATGTAAATACATCCCCCTTCAAGATAAAAACTTTTGCAGCAAGTACCACAGTGACACTTGTGTCCTGACAGTGTTGTTGTAACTTTATTTCTGGTGGCAGAAGAAATCAGTGCATCAATAGTTAGTTTATTAAGCATTTAGTTATGTCTTCCTTATTTTAAAGAAATAGTAAAGCATGTGTCTTAATTTTAATGAAAACAGTGAGTGTGTGTTACAATTAGCTACCAGTGTTTTATCTTTTTTCTTCTTTTTTTAAAGGAGATCCTGGAATGTTGCAAAACTTCTTGTTTTCTGGGTTGTGTTTTTAAAATGGTAGTGCTATGCATTCACTGTACGAAGATAATGCCTCTGAGGCAAATGGGATGTTGAAATTAAATCATATCACTTGAGATAGTTTAATTTTCACTTGTTCTCTTGGTATTGATTTTATTTTTTTTTTATATTTCATCAACTCAAAAAGAAAAGAAAAAAAAAAACCAACAAGACTAAAAGCAAAATTCTGACCAATAATTAAAAGGGTATCATCTGCTAGTACAATAATACAGGCATGAAATGAAACATAAGACTATTGGAAAAAAAAAAGTCAAAATATGTCAAAAAGCATCACTGAAACTTTTGGAAAACTCTTTTGAAAGCAACACCATAATACACAGTGCATATCTTGCTCTGAAAGTAATGCCTCCTATTTGTTTCTATGGAAGCTACAAGAGATACAAAGGGTAAGATAAACGCTATTTGATGGAACAAATTCTCAGCTACAGAACACTGTTTTTCAGTGTAGTCAATCACTATTAGCTGTGCATGTCATCAGCTGTGAACAAGAACCTGCATGCTATCCTCGTAAAATCTGCATGTTTGTCTGGAAAAAGGCTTGTTTGTGTATCATTCTTGCCGCTTCTGAAAAGTACCACCCACAGCCTCACTGTGCTCACATCCACTGCTTGGTCTCCTTAAATGTTCAGCAAGCATTTATGGATGTCACTGAGTGCAATTCTTTCTGTGTAGGAACTCAATTCCACACTTTTGCTTCTTATGCACTTCCATATCAGATGCCATTTTGTCAGCTGCTCCTCTGCTGCCATCTGTCACACAGCAATAAAATGTAATGAAACAGTGTAGGGATGTTTGAGTCTGCACTGCAACATCACCACCATCTGCCTATGATGTCATGGGCCTACGTAAAACATTAGGAGGCATAACTTCTGGAGCAGCCCTAGTGTTTCTTTTTTCCCCCATTACTTCTGTATTTTGGAGTCGTTACATGTACTTCCTTTGGCAAGGAAGAAATAAAATCTTCATAAAATGAGGCTATACTTAACTGTTAGAATGCAATGAATAAAACTTTATAAGTTATAAGGAGTACACTAAAGATTTGTACATGGAAACCAAATCTTCAGTTGCAAAACATTTCTGCTGTGTTCTCTAGTCTTCAGTTGGGAGATAAATTATCTTCTCACTCATGCATATTTTACAAGACTAAGAATATGTGTTCTGTAATACTTTCTTTTTAATCATCTTCCTTTTTCATTTTCTCAGGATTAGCTTTTTTTTTTTTTTTTTTTACACTTCCTCCTCCTATTTTTCACGTTGCACATTTCTAGGTTTCCTTTTTGCTATTTTCAGCCTAGCTTTGCACCCCTCATCTTCTGTTAGCTGTATTCCTCTTTGTCTTCCTCCGAAACACCTATAACACATCTCTATTCTTGAATAAACTGTTACATACTGGTGTGAAGTAATATAGAGGTCATTACAGAACAAAAGATGAGGTTTGTAATATTTAGTGTTTCCCACATGAGGGCTGATGAAATTACAACAGTGAAAAGAGGACTGAAAAAATGAAGAATAGTTACTGGGTTAATTGGGTACTTGTGAGGTCATTTATTGTAGGTGGTAAAATAAATACAGATGTAAAGGCATACTTTCAATCAGAGAAGACTTGAAATTAATTGTGTTACTGTTATGTCACACTGGGTAGTAGACATTTCCTGGCTGTAGTAGGTTGTATTAGGAACAGTCCTGTGGAATCAGTAGGGCAAGAGGAGGTGGAACTCGTTGTAAATAATATGCAAAAAGTTGATGCTGTATTTGGTAAAAAATCTGTGCATAACTTTATATGTGTTTCTCAGTTCTTATCCATGACTAACCAAATCTTGCACTCAGACATGTTCTACTAATTTTAGTCTAAGAGCAAAACTACTGTACTTGATAATTAGTTCTGTATATTGTGCTGTGATTGTGTAGGAGTATTTGCCAGCTCTGAAGGGAATTTGGCAGTCTTCTGGGGGTTTTGCTTCTAAAGCACACAAAAGTCAGGATCATCATCTAAGTCTAATGCCATGCGCTACTGTATGCATTCCAATCATGGATATAATCCTAACATCAAATTCACAGTTTTCTTGGGGACAGCTAATTTTTTTTTTATCATTTGTATTTCTGTATTCCATACTGACAATTCATTTCTTTATTTTTAGTGGAGCCTTAAAAATATAGAGATTAACGTTTTCTAAATCTCTCTCTAGATAGAACCCATAAGGATTCTGACTCAAAGTGGGTTCTAATTCCTAATTCAGTGATATGTAAATTGAAGGTAACCAGGGAAACCAAGAGCTTGCTGTCCTCAGAGAGTGTTTTTTGGAAATAGTATTCTCCAATCTGCTGTGATCTGTGTGCTTTGAGAACGTGATATATGAAAATGATCTTAACCCACGTAAAAAATAAATAAATAAATAAAACAGCAAGACAGGAGCCTTTTAATGAGAATTCGATCATACAGTTTTCAAAACTCTTTATGTTGTATGAATTTACTAGATTAAAAAAAAAAAAAAGTGAAGTGTGTTTTAAGCTGCCATGTCTCAAATTCAGCTCCTTTGAGCAGTATTGCAAGTACTTGTAGATGGAGACACAACTGAGAATGTTTTTTGTTAGGTATCAGTGGTGTCTCTCAGTAAAGATATATGCCAGGGAACATGTACTCTGTGTTTCCTGACACATGTCTGGTCACAGACATTACACGTTTGATACAAGTTTTGTGGATACTTTACCTTTTCCTGGTACTTGGAGCAGAATCTCCTTTCATTGGTCCCTGATGTTTTACCTCTAGATCAGTAATGCTGAACTGCTGCTAGATTTGATTTTGATAGTGGCTTTTTGTTTTGGTTTGCTTATCTTCGTTTGTTTTGTGTGTATGAGAGAGGTCTTTTTTTAATTTCTGTTTTATAAGACTAAATCTTTAAGTGTACTTAAAGGTAAGCTGTTCATTTTATATTATTCCTACAAGACCAGATTTCCTTCATGGAGGGCTTCAGAAACAACCTTCATTGCCACTGTGCTAAAAACAGCACTACCTATACAAGTTAACTTTTAGGATTTGATGTTTAGAAACTTCTCAATCACTGTGCTACTTAAGAATATGTACTGCACAGTCTTTGAAATGAATTATGAAGCCTATGAAGATATTTGGAAAATGTTTCAAAACAAATTAAAAATTAATGACAAGTAAAGTCAGATTTCTTTTGTGGCTTATATTTCTTCACCTGCAGATAACAAAGAGTCATCAAAGAGTGAAAACATTAGATTCTAATTTAGGGTGATTTACTGAAGGAAAATAATCACTAAACCTCCAAGATATTTTTTTTTTTGACAACTCCCTAATACATCCAAGCTGTTGATAAGAGCTGCATCAAGCTATCTAATAAATCAGCCAGAGTAATTGAAAGAAATACATGACCTACTGTCATTCAGAAGAAATTATAACTTTAAAAGCACATCTGGAGATTTCTTTCAAATGTGATTCAAATTTGATGTATGGTTGAATAATATGTTTGTCCTGCTATTCATATTCTGTTGCATCAGTTGCCCTGTAGACACATGTAATAAGCAGACTAAAGTCTAGTGAGCTTAATATATCCTGCATTTGAAAAATCAGTCCCCATATAACCCAGTTAATTTTTTTTCGTGCTTGTATGTGGTAAGTAAAGACATAAACATTGTAAACGTGATTTTTATAAATATTTCTCTTTATAATGGCTTTTCTTCACAATAATTTGAAAAGAGCTTGAAAAGGGCCTTTGAAATTGATTTTCCACGTGAAATTGCTGTAAATTAAGAGCAGCAAGAATGAAGTTCTTTTTTACAGGCTAACCTAACACGAACTGCTCCGAATGTAATACCTCCTATCTTATTATGTTGACTCAGCATCAAAGGTAGATATTGGTGGTGTGGCATACATGTTCTTCATTATATTTTGTTGCCATGTGGCAGATGGCAGCAGAGGGACAGTCTAACAAAGTGGCATCTGACATGAAAGTGTGTGTGTGAAACAAACGTATGGAACTGAATTCCTCCACGCAGAAAGAATTGTACTCACTGACATTCATAGACACTTGCTGAATGTTTATGGACACCAAACAGTAGATGGGAGCAGAGTGAGATGGTAGGTACTGTGTTTCAGCAGTGGCAATGATGACTGTCAGTCGCCTCTGGTGGTGAAGATTTTTACAAGCATGGCACACAGACTGTTTTACATAGCTGAAAAAAATTCATAGCTAATGATGATGACTGTGTTGGAAAAATGTTTTGTCTGAGAACTTACTGTATAAAATAGTGCTATTGTGTCCTTTCTATCTGTTGTAATTTCTGTGGAAATAAGTAGGAGGCATTACTTTTCAAGCAACCTATGTGAAATAGAAGACGTTACTTTTGAAGTAGCTCCCCATACATTTTCTTCTATTGCAAATGTGTTTGCATAATATTCCTCTTGGGAGTACTACTGGATTTCTTTTCATTCATGGATTCCTTCTTCAAGGAATTCAGCAAGATATAAGAAGCAGATTATAATCCCTACTCCACTTTTTTTTCCTCCCTCAGTGATAAAACATTATTGTTGGTTATTTTGCATTCTTTTTACTGCCTAGATTTTGCAGAAACATCTCACATAAAATGCTTTTTATGAATATCAGTAAATTGTTATAAATGTTTCACTTTTTGTAAGTGGATGTTTTCTGAGGAGTTAAGCCTGTTATAAAAATTTGGCTGGTACTGTGAAATACATGTATGAGTAGAAGACTACTACATGATTTGATAATACTTTTACTCTTCCCCTTGTATTGAAAACTGTTCCTTGGGAGGACTCAAAACCTTGTCTCAAAAATGATTACAAGGAAGATCTTTTTCCTGCTCACTTTACAGTATGTTGAGGTTTGATTTGCATAAGCAACAAGAGTTGCTTCAGTTCTAAGAAGTGAAGAAGCACTTCAGGTAAATATTTTTTTAATAAGAATGAAACATAGAAATAATAATAAACATTTATTTATACATTTGATTCTGTTTGCAAATCCTTTCCAGAGTTTTCTGTGATTTGCCAGCTGTTTAATTTATCATGTTAGCTCTTGACATTTTTCTGATAAGTATGAAAGATAAATAAATCTATCACTGTTTTGCTTTCTAACTGCAATTGCATTTTCAGCATAGGGTGCACTGAAATAATAGATTGCTTAGCAAAGTAAATATATGAAAATGGTTGTTTAGAATTTCAGTATAAGCAGTAATTAGAGTACAACTTGTCATTTGTGAAATATTATGGCATATTGTGACTTTATTTTTACAGAATCTGTTACATAGCTGTCACGTTAATTCAGCTAGAAAGCATTCTTTATGACAATTCATATAATATCATAAAGTCAACCAGTCATGTTTATTACTGAATCATGTATGGCTCAATGTTGAAATTAAATTGGAAAAGAAAAAGACAGTGCAGATTTAACTCAGTATAAAATGCGTTTTAAAGGAAGCAGATCTTGTTTTCTTGATCCTCTTATAGTCATAAAGCTCCTAACATGAACTAGCTTAATACCTTTCTTCAAATTGAGTGGATGGACCTCAGAGAGAGCTTCTGTGTTACTGAAAATGATATAATGCTATTTTGAACATGAACTGTACTTACTGTCCTTGTGAACTGTGGGGTGTGTGTATGAGCAGTGATCCATTGTTTCTGTATATGTTCAACCTTCACATCCTGAAAGAGTAGACTTTTTTTTTTCATCGTATATCTTTGTTAGGCACTGCTTAGAAGGAAACAACTTTCTGTATGATTGGAGTCTCATGTCTTAATCTCTCAATGCTAGATGTGTTGGTATCTTTTCTACGTATTTTGTTTTTCTCTTATTTTCATCGTTTTACTGTAGAATTGTTATTGGTAGTCTTGTACATTTCTCAAATAGCACCAGATGTCAACTCAGGCACCTTTTCTTTGGCATATCTGTATAGCCTTATCTCATTAGAGCAGGTACAATAAAAGACGTCACAACATTTGTGTAAACTGAATGTTTTTAGAAGTGGCTTTGCAGTTTCTTATGCTTCTTTAAATAAGCTTGAACCGTACATGACTTTGCTGCTTCATAACATCGTACTGGATTTAAATCACATGGCATTACATAGAGTTGGTGCGGCTGGACCAGCTTAGCACAGTTACCAGATGATTATTTCACTATAAATATAATTAACATTACTTAGCAAAACATCCCTCTACTGATTTTGTTTTTATTAACACGGCATAGAACAGTGATAGTCAATATCATTAAATATTTTTATCCTTCTTAGATAAAAGTAACAGAGTAGTTATTATTAGAATAAATAAAAAGGTTTTACGAAACATATTGTTATATAGATATCTATATACTTGTCTAGCTGTATTTATCTCTGAAATGGTGAAGACTTTTTCCTATTATGCTTAGCTCTAGCTGAAGTGTTCCCTCTGCAAGTTCAAAACAGAAGCCATTAACTACAGTAACAGGATCTTCTAAAAGAAGATGTTAGTCACATAAAAGTAAGTTAGCATTCAAGACATTTGAGAATGCATTTTTTTTACTTCCATCTCAGAAATAATGGAGCCTGTTGCAGAATCTCAGTTCTAACTCACTTTGGCATTTCAGTCTTGAAAAGTTATGCCAGCTTTGTTGAATAGAACTGAACTTAAACTTCTAGGCCTTACCTGGTGCTCTTCATCAGGGAACATTGACTTTAAGTTGCATTAAACAACAAGAGAAGCATTTGGAAAATGTCTTAGACGAGCATATTAAGATGCTTGCATTTCACAGCTGAATATCACTGGTGACAGGTAATTTTCCAAAGTTCCTAATAGGTTTTCTTTTCCCTTCAATTTCTCTTATTTTTCAGTATTCCTAAATCCTCTCCCATCCTTTCACACTTCTATCTTCCCAGTCATGTTTCATTAAGATTGCAGGAACAGAAGAGTGTATTGAAAAGCTCCTGAAGTTTGAGTATAAAACAAAACAAAATGTTTGAATGCTTTGCTGTGATTTTTGGCATATGTAGTTATTTTATTTTTAGCAGTTGAGCATAAATTCCTAGTGTATTAGGAGAAGAGTGAAAATCCGTGGTCTTGAGGATTTTAAGAAAGTGCCTTAAAGTAGGGCCTCAATTGGATAAAATGTTGTACTGAAATGTAAGTGGATTTGAAGTAAAATTTTTAAAATTTCTAGGAAATCTGAACTGAAATGAAAGGAATACTCTTTTTCATAAGCTAAATATATTGTTAGAACAATTTCACACATCTTTATTTTTGCTTTTCAAGAAGCTCTGATTTTATTGTGTAACTAATGGCAGAATGTAGAAGCATTATGTTGGATTAATTTGCAACATCTGTTGCAATAACTTCCTAATACTTTCCTAAGTATAAAGTTAGGACCTGTTTATCTCTTTTTAATTGTATAAAGTACTTATCAACAGCTAATCTATCATGTCTAGCTAAGCATGCAAGATCACTTGGATATAAACTGCCTTTTATAGTTGACTAGCTGTGGGCTGCAGATAATTTTGACCCACCTTCTACAGGTAATATGACATTTGTACATTTGATACTTGTATTGTTCTTCGTTTGCATTGTAATACTACTCCTGCACTTCTGGCATTAAAAAAAAAAAAAAATAATAATAATAATAAATAAAATAAAATTGATACTGATTTTCCAGTGTATGTCCCGAGTATAAATAATTCCATAAGAGAGTGAGGAACAACCTACTGAAGTTCTGTACTGATAAGATTAATAGGATAGAGAGGTAGAATCATAGGACTTGAAGGAATTGTCTGGAAAGACCGCTTAGTCTAGTCCCATCAATCAATTAACATGAGGAATTCCTTCCTTAAATTTATGAAGAAATATTTAAAAAAAAAAGTTTATTTTGTTACTCATGTTTACCACCTGGAACTGTTCCAGAACATTTTTGAGTCTTTGACAGCTCTACAAGTAGAAAATTCTTAATTTCCAGCTTAAATCCATGAACTGTCAATGACCATTGGACTACATGATCTTAGTGGTCTTTTCCAGCCTTAATGATACTATGATTCTAATCCTAAACTGCATTAGTCTTTGTGATAAAAAGTTATTTTAATCATTTTGTTTACTCTTTCTCTCCTCTAAAACATATTAGGGTTATGTTTGTATCTGTTCCATGTACCACTGCAGAACTTTTACAGCAGTCTCTGCAGATGCATCTCCAGGGCCTTGGGTAACAGACATATTCACAGGGGATTCCTGAGGAGGAGGGTCTCGGAGCTGGTCCACAGGCTTGGCCTGTGGCAAGAGAAAAGAGTAGTGAATATGAAGGCTTTAGCAGACAATAGCTCAAAGAGACTGACCTCCATCTGCCAATCAGTTTTATTAGCTCACATGGCAACAGCAAAGGCTACTAAAGACATAACATTTACAGATTTACATATCTGCTGTAAATGGATGTAAGCAGAACCCTGACACAATGTGTATATATATATACTCATAAGTCATTCATTTCCATTTAGCCTTAATGCTTACGCATGAGCAAATCCTTTCATAAAAACACCAAACCTGAAGTCATTCTAATACTGCTTTCCTGTGCGTATTCTTCTGTATATATTTACAATGTGTTTGAAATCTTGTATTCTATTTAAAACTGTTTTGGTTATACATTTTACATAGTGTTAATACCAATAAATCCGGTGACTATACTTTTTTTTTGCAATGGCATTTTTTGACTTCCACAAATATCTGTACAGGAGTAGGGTTGTATTGCATTGGTGGCTTCTAAGGCTTTCCTGCTCTCTGCAGTCATTTCTAATCAATGATATCTTTGGTTTAGCGGTGGGCTTTTCTTGCTATTTGCTAGCTGAATTGTCTTTTATACTTCTGACTTTCATTCAATTTCCATAACTTCAGCCACCGAGATAATGCAGTTTAGTGCAACCCCATTTTACTCTTTATTGACAGTAGTCCTAACTTTGTTTTAGCGATGCTTATCTGTTTCTTGTGCCAGGGTAATATAATGAAAGTACTGAAATGATTGGTTCCAAGATAAATCCTTGTCATTGCTGACCTTCCAGAGGATGCTTTCCTTTCAGAGGATGGCTAAGTCTTGCTCTGATGTTTTTCATTCTAAAGGACATTAAAAAAACTTGTTTTTCTTCACGATAGCTGAGCATTTTTAATTAAGTGCAAAATGATGCAATATGTAAGGCATGCAGCTTTGAAGATTTTAGTCAGAAAACTGGAGTAACAAATGTATCTCTTTCCCTACATTACTGCCAAGTAATATGGGAATGTAGATGCTCCTATTTGGAAAAAGTTTCACTCGTTCCTTTCTAGTTGAAATGTCTCTTGAAAAATATTAACAAATTAGATAAAAAAAAGCAGAAAAATATAATCAGCTATTTAAACAGCATAATATCTGGAAAACATTAAAATAAAATTCAAAGAAAGTGTAATCAGTTAATTCACACTGGTTTTGTGCATCCTTAATGTGCATTTTTCTTATTTAATTGTCACTATGGTGAATGTACTATTCACCATAATAATAATATAATACTAGAAGTGTCAGAATTACATATTCATACATAGATGATGAATAAGGAAAGACCAAGGGGAAATTGAAAATAATGAAAAAGATTACTGGCTACGGGGCTGTCTTTCATGACAGCTTTATCTGTCTTCCCAGCATTTCCTCTGTTTGAAAAGATGTAATATAGACTTTTGTTTGTGATAGTAGTCACTGCGTGTTTGTTGTCAGGATGTATGAAACTCATGGTGGTAAATATATGATCTCATTTCCTGCCTGAGATATGGTTGTGCTATTTGTATGGGTTCAGACCTCTTAAGAAATATTTACTGTGCAATGTGACTTTTTGTTTTGCTAGAGGGGGGAGGTGAAGGCTTATTTTGGGGGCCTTTTTTAAAGCTATGTATCATGTTTGTAGTTCTTTCTTCTTCCTAGCAAATGATTACTATCTTTCCAAAATTGCAATTTCAACATCTATACCAACTTAATGCTTTTAATACTTATTTTGTGATGATAAGATCCATAATTGAGGAAACGTCAACACAGGTATTGAAATGCACTAATTTTGTGCAAACTTCCTTTTCATGGACAATTGTCTGCTAGGTAGCAAAACTGTGTTTAACTGCCTGTTCTCTGTAATTGATTGTAGGTTATAGCATATATGCTAACAGGTGATCCATTTGGTGTACTGTGATTACAAATTTGGTAGCCATGGAGCTCTGCAAGCAGTTTTCCATCATTTATATTTTGTGAGGATTAGGTTTCTAAATCTAATAACTATAGGAGTGATAAGTAATTAATCAGTTTGTTCAATTGCTTCTAAAAACAATATTTTTCTCTTGGTAACTAGTAGTTTATGAAGTAAATATTTGATTTTACTAAATGAAGTTAGCATTGACCCTTGGCACAGTACTGTAATTTCAGATTGTATTTTTGAGTTCATGGCAACTTCTGTTCATCACTATTGCAACATACAGAAATCATTTAGCTGTAATCTTACCATTAACATAATTTTCTATTTCAGTGTTCCACAATAATCTTCTATTAATCAATAGAAGCACATAAACTTTATTCTGCATTTTTCAGAACTCAGATACTTGCTGCCTTTCAGATATCTTTATGAAAATCTCCTAAGTCTAGTAAAGAGGAGAAGTGCTTGGCGTTATTATTTTTATCCTGATAGTATCTAAACCTCAGTATATACTTTTGGCTTTGTTTTCAGTGATCGTTGTATAAGCACAAAGCTATTTGAACAATCCAAAGCTGTTTCTCTCCCTGAAAATTTTCAGTTATTTCAGAATTCAAGATTGTAGACTGCTGGCTGTAGTCTAGATAATTTTGTCAGTACAGAAATGGTTATTTAACTACTTAACTACCAGAAGTTTCTGGTAGCTTATCTGTTGAGTAAATATGACTGTGTTCTCTTTAGCTGTATATGAATACATATCAAATATCTAATTATTTTGAGTTCTTAAAAGTTCCTACCAGCACGTTTTTGGTAGTGGACAGAGCAAAGAATTTAGAGGATGGTGAAGACAAATAGTTAAGAAAATGAAAA
Organism: Meleagris gallopavo; assembly: GCF_905368555.1. Classification (NCBI taxonomy): domain Eukaryota; kingdom Metazoa; phylum Chordata; class Aves; order Galliformes; family Phasianidae; genus Meleagris; species Meleagris gallopavo. The sequence goes on from NC_139416.1 coordinate 12,448,065, forward strand.
TAAATTATAAAGATTTCTATAGCTGTAATACACTTCCTTTCAACAAGAAAAACCTAAAAAAATTTGGATGTCAGGGGGAAACTCGTTAATATCAGAGTAATGAGGTGGGGCCCTGGGCAAGCCTGGATGCCCAGGGAGGCTGGGAGCCCTGCCTGTGGCAGGGGAGTTGGAGATTCATGATCCTTGAGGTCCCTTCCAACCTGGCCATTCTGTGATTGCATGATTTTGCAGTATGCCTCTTTTACTCTTATGAAGTCTCATTGTTCTAGACATGGCCTGGTATTGTTCAAAAGAAATATTCTGAACCTGTGTCTTTTTTTTTTTTTTTTTGAGGAATTTATATATTTCTTTTGCTCAAGCAGAAGATGCAACTACATACTTTTTTCTTCTAATGTGTTGTTACATAAAGTGTTTTAGAGAATTTTAAGAGATAAATGTCATTAATTTCATAGTATGCAAGTTTATGGTGCTTTCCCCCTTATTGCAAAGGAAGAACAGAGATATTGCTTAAGCATTTAATAAGGATGAATAAATTAAGTTCATATATTAATGGAGTAAGTCATATCACAAGTCCCTGATGTAAAACTTATTAAAGTGTTCTGGGTAGGCAGACTGTAGAAATGTCAGATAAATAACTGAAGATTGGAAAAATTTCAAGAAAAAATTTTGTGCTTGGTACAAAATACTAGATGGCTATAAGTTTCTGTAAATATATGGCTTGGGGTTTTGGATAGAGAAAGAAGTACAAAGGTGATGGAAGTCTTTAAAACTCAATCTTTAAACATGAATTCAGAAATATTTTCCCCTGAAATTTGATACATAAAATACTTTAAATTTTATGCATGAATCTATCTGGGTCAGTAAGTGGAGAGAACAAGGGGAAAAAAAACCCACAAAATTAATTGATATAATAAAATGCAAGGTAATAACTTTTCTAGAAGATTTCTTACATCTGTAATGTTGTGCAACAGAAATCCTAACCCTGTGAATACACTTAAATGATTGAGAGGTCCCTATAACTTCTGATTCTTTAAGCTTTCATGATCTGAACCTGAATTTTCTTTTCAGTGCATTTTCTATGCGTATAAGAATATTGTGAGCTCTCCCACAATAAAAAAGTGTGATTCTTAACCGCTGCTTAATTTTCTGTAGAGATTTTGGTAATCCAGTGTGGTGCCACTTAGTGTCACCACCCTCTGTGTGAAAAACTTCCTCCTAGTATCTAACCTAAACCTCTCCATCTTAGTTTAAAACCATTCTCCCGAGTGTGTGTGTGTGTGTGTGTGTGACTTTTTTTTAATGCAAATGCGCTCTTAGACTCCGCCTTACTCATTTGGCAAGGAATATCAATTTTTAAACCTTAAGGTCTTTGTAGAAACTGAATAGTCTTTTAATGATAATTTTTATTAGCATATTGATATGATATTTTTCTTACGTTTTCATGAGTAAGTTTTCATTTCATTTTATGGGCTTCAACTTTTCTAGAATGCCCTGTAGCTGAATAACAAAAGCATAACTATTACATTCTTTGAGCACTATAATGGATTTGTATTCTGTAGATTAATAAACTTTATAAAAAACTAGACAACCATTTATTACCTAGCTGGGGAAAATCCTGAATTGCAGGTTAATGCAATCATTTGAGATTCTGAAATCCAGTAACTTGAAAAGTTGTGTGACTTTCAGCTGGACATAAAATTTAAGCTCTTTAGGTTTGTGTTAAAAGGGAAGCTGTTAGGCTGGTTTTGTTTGTTCATTTGCAAACACATTCTGTTTCTTTAAGAGAGTGTGTTTGCCCGACAGTGAGAGAGTTGTTTTTTAATCTTGCGCAGGCACTGTCAAGTTGAATTCTCTGAAAGGGGTGGATGGGAAGACAGAAAGACTGCTTTCAAAGACATTGCCCTGGGTGCAGCTGTCCAAACTTTCAGAGTGCTGATTTAGGGTTTAGTCACAGGGTATAGTATGATTTTATTTTACTCATGATCAACAGAACAAGCATTTTAAAGACTTCCTTACATAGATCTTATTAAATCCCTATATGCCTGCACAGTGGGCTGCATGCTCAGTCTTTGATGGAAGGTTCTTTTGGATTAGAATTGTTTCTAGTTAACAGCTTTCCAAGACCTATTAATTATTCTTTTTTAAAGACATCCAGGTGTACATTCCAACACTGTTTTCATTCTTGTTTGGAAAGACAAATATTTATTCTTTTGAAAAATCAGGAATATTACTAGGTAAATGAAAATATATCAATAAGAATTGAATCTGTACCATAATTGAGTGCATCCTCTCATTTTCAACAATTTGCAATATTTTTAATTTGGTTATCTCACTGTAATCTTGAAATATCGTAGTTATTTTTAATGGTGGTATTCACATATAACTAAGGAAGAATTTGGATTAAGAATTTGAAGAGCAAACTTTAACGGTACCTGTATAGTATATTAACTGCTAATAAAAGTAGGTCTTACTATAAGGCCTTTGTAAGGAAAATTTCATCCCAGTACTTTTTCAATATTAGTATGTAATGAAATTACTTCTCTTGGTTCAGCATGCTAAATGGAATTGATTATCACACTGCTTGTGTTAGCACACACAGTATAATATAGATTGCATTCACTTAGCTTTCAAAATCCAACATTAAAAGTGTGATTTTTTTTTTTTTTTTAACTGAAGTTAGAACATTTAAGGTTCACAATAAAACCTGGACTTTTGGGCTTTCTATACCAAACTATTCAGTAGAATGGAGCTGCACTTTGTAATGTAAGTACTCCAAACAATATTGTGCCAACAGTTGCTTATTGTGTATGTGAAGTTTCTTCAGGTATTCTTTGTTCTGAATGCAGTTTAGTAAGGTTAATGGAAATAAATGAGATCTAATGCCACCATTTAGTTGTCTTTCCATGGAATTTCATAGCATGCAGACTGAGCCTTGCAGTTCTAGCATGTAAAGAGTTGTAGTTCGTTTCCCATTACTCATAGTTTCAGTCAGATAACCATTATGAAGGGGAGAGATTTTTGAACTGTAATAGAGGAAACACTTGTCTTAACTATAGGAAAAATAACTTCAGTCAGTCCTTTATGGCCATGCTTGACCAGCTGTACTTCAAGGACACTTGGACTTTGTAATAAAGAATTTCAAGAGCTCGTAGGAGTGAGAGAGGCTTGCTTACAGTCAATAACATCCTGTTTTGTTTTTTTTTCTACATTCAGGCCAAAATTCCTTAGTTTTTAAATGTTGTTATAATTATATGTAAAATGAAATTCAGGTGGAAAATAATGATCATAATTTTATAAAATAAACTATACTACACATGAATAAAACATGCTGCTAACATCCTTCACCTTGACTTCTGTGAACTTTACATTTTTATGTAAAGAATCAATGTTCTATCTTCAGGCATAGGAAATTAATTGTAAAATCTACAGTGCAGTCTTTGTAAAAAAAATTCTAAATCACTAATTTTAGACTACAGGAGAAACTTAGGATGTGATTTTCTTCACTGATCTTTCACTAGAGTGCTTTTTCTAACATTGGAGAATCACAAAACTTAAGTATGAACTTGCTGAAAATTGCATTTGTTTGTATTTAGGAAGTACAAAGTACACAGGATTGACCTAACCTCATGAGATAGATGCATTTTGAGAACCCAGCACAAAGAATGTCTACAGTAGAAAGAAGGAATTTGGTAATATATTTGAATTTGCTGGCTGGGTCCCAGAGGAACATAACAGCGTTCTGTCAAGACCTTAATATTTTTGTGTGTATGTCAAACAGAAGCCTAGTTTGACCCTTAATCTACCTTTGAATTATTAAATATGTTCAGAAGCTGTGTACAATTGCATACATTGGTAATGTATATTTATATGGAACTGTCATCTCCTGAACAATTATCTGTTACTTAGAATTTAAAGAACAGTAGACACCTAACTATTTATGTAAGCTATATTAAGAAAATTGCTATCTGAAATATCTGTGCAGAGCACCTGGAATGAGTGCATAAATTACTTAATGTGCTTTAACATTTGACTTTAAATAGTCTCCTCTCCAGCAATCTGTACATCTCAGGTTTAATCTAGATGGAAAATGCAAAACTGACAAGATAATGTACTTAACATAAGTTAGCAAATCTGCATTAGGGAGTCTGAAAACCCTCTAAAATGCTGTTTGCCTGCTCTTTGCAAGGACAGCAGATGACCAAATGTCAGTGATGCCAAACAATAACATTCACTGCAGTACCTTAGTGTTTCTGTGCAATTTTTGGATCTCAGTGGGTTTTCCTGTGCTACATCAGCAACGTTACTAGTATCAGTAGCAACTAATGTCTTGACTACTTGGTTATGTAGGATTATCTTTCAGAAAATTGAATCCTTATGAATTATTCATGTAATTGATGTTCAGGATACCATTTATCTTAATACAGTTCTAAAGATTGAACTCAATTGTATTTATTACAATGTAAGACATTTATGGTAATATTTACTACATAGAATTATGTGTAGTAAATATATCTTAAATTAGTTTAAAATATGAGAATGAGAGCTAGAACAAAATTGAACCATAATGCTTTAAATTAAATAATTTCACTGGCTGGGGACACTTCTATAGTCTATTATATTATTTTAATTGCAGACTCAGCTAAGCATATATAGAGTACTGAAAACTAGCATTAGGATTCCAGTAAACATGTCCAGTTTTTGGCTTTTTGACTGAATCACTTATTTTTGTATCAGCAGCAGCAACTCTAGCACACTCCCCTGCACCCAAGCCAGATGTGTCATTTCTAGCGATACAAGAAGTCATCCAAATTCAGAATTGAGAGGTATTATGTCAATTAGTGTAATTATTTTCAATGTTCAAAATGAGACCTCTTGTATACACAAGTTACATATATATAAATACGTATATAAATTATGTACGTAAAGTATTCCATCTCTTTCATTTTGAACATTTGTATTAAAGTATGATTATCCAGTGATTCCTTGAAAACAAAATTTATGCACAGCTTATTATCTTCACCAACTTGAAATTCAGTAGAGGAATAATTCATGTAGGCTGGTTCTCCCATGCTTGGTTCATCCATGCTGCATCAGAAACAGTTGATTTGATCTCTTATTTTTCTACGCTCACTGCCCAGGAAGGCCCTTCTGCTTGGTTGCTAAATCAACACAAATCAAACATAATCATACAAGTTTGTCCTTTATGTTTCATTGCACATGCTTCACCCTATTACCCAATGTCCTTTTGTTGGTGCTAGGAGCTTCTTTATCTTGGCAACTAAGGTATTTCTTGGTTCTGTACTTGATATTAAAATCCAAACTAATCACAATGATGCACAGATTTAAGGTCATTCTAGCCTTTAAATGCTAATTGTTCTGCCAACAGTACTCATTTACAAGGATTTTAAAGGCCACACACACTTTCTATATGATTCAATAATTGGAGTTTTTCTGAAACAAATGAAGGAAAATAAGCAGTAAGTAAAAGAAAAAAAAAAAAGCTAAATACATATCATCCTAGGCTGCTTCTTTCATTCTAAGTAGATATATTTAAAAGCAACTGCAGTGAAGTTGAAGGTTTTAAAACTATGGACACCTTTCTTTGTCTAAATTAAGTCTTGCAATTTCTATTTTTTATCAGCAGTGTAATGATACATGTTTCTGATGTGACCCAGTGCATTCCCTGTTATCCTGAAGTCTTTTCACAGAATCACAGAATTGTAGGGGTTGGAAGGGACCTCTAGAGATCGAGACCAGCCCCCCTGCCAAAGCAGGTTCCCTACACCAGGTCGCACAGGTAGGCGTCCAGGCAAGACTTGAATATCTCCAGAGAAGGAGACTCCACAACCTCCCTGGGCAGCCTGTTCCAGTGCTCCGTCACCCTCACCGTGAAGAAGTTCTTACGCACATTCGTGCGAAACTTCCTATGCTGCAGCTTATGTCCGTTTCCCCTCGTCCTGTCTCCACGTATCACTGAAAAGAGACTGGCCTCACCGCTATGGCCGCCACACCTCAGATATTTATAAACCTGGATCAGGTCCCCTCTCAGTCGTCTTTTCTCAAGGCTAAACAGACCCAGTTCACTCAGCCTTTCTTCATAGGGGAGATGCTCCAGGCCCTTCACCATCTTTGTGGCCCTCCGCTGGACTCTTTCCAAGAGATCCCTGTCTTTTTTGTACTGGGGAGCCCAGAACTGGACACAGTACTCCAGATGAGGCCTTAGCAGGGCAGAGTAGAGGGGGAGGATCACCTCCCTCGACCTGCTGGACACGCTCTTCTTAATGCACCCCAGAATGCCATTGGCCTTTTTGGCCACGAGGGCACACTGCTGGCTCATGGCCAACCTGTCGTCCACCAGGACACCCAGGTCCCTCTCTGCAGAGCTCCTCTCCAGCAGCTCATCCCCCAGCCTGTATTGGTGCATGCAATTATTCCTCCCTAGGTGTAAGACCCTACACTTGCTTTTGTTGAACCTCATCCTGTTCTTACTGCCCAGCTCTCCAGCCTGTCCAGGTCTCGCTGAATGGCAGCACAGCCTTCAGGCGTGTCAGCCAATCCTCCCAACTTCGTATCATCAGCAAACTTGCTGAGGGTGGCCACTATCCCCTCATCAAGGTCATTGATGAAGATGTTGAACAAGACCGGACCCAGCACAGACCCCTGGGGGACACCACTGGTTACAGGTCTCCAGCCAGACTCTGCGCCACCAACGACGACCCTCTGCGCTCTGCCAGTCAGCCAGTTCTCAACCCACCTCACTGTCCACTCGTCTATGCCACACTTCCTCAGCTTTGTTATAAGGATGTCGTGGGAGACAGTATCAAAGGCCTTTCTAAAATCAAGGTAGACTACATCTACCGCTCTTCCCCCATTCACTCAGCATGTGACAACATCATAGAAGCTAGCAGAATTGTTTTTACTGTTTTTTGTTTTATTTCATTTCTGGATAGAATGTGCTAATCGAGAATGCAGATTAATAGTGCTGTATCATGAAGGAGCTGTATTGACTCCGCTCTGTCACAGCTGAAAACAAGGGTCCAGATCCATGATGGCCTTATTCTTTGCTGTTTTGCTGTAAATTGCCCTTGTGTAACTGTGCAAGTGATGGCAAGTCGAAATGTTATTCTTTCCATTTGCAAATAACTCCAAAAGGCTGGAAGTCACTGAGACCCTCTATGAATAGCAAAGGAATTGTATTTTGTGCTAACATTGACTTGCGACTTAAAAGTTAATGAAACCATTCAAGTTGAGTACTTTAATCTCACAAATTGGTTATCACAGCCTTGTGGCCACTTCTTGTTTTATAATAAAGTATTACACAAAATATCTGTGAAGGCTTACAAAATTAAACTAAGGGAAGTATGTGCAATTTTGAGCTCATTAGGAGCAATTCATATTTTCATCTGTCTCATTAGAGATGTTTTCATGAACTGGGAAAGCACTTTTGAATATGTGATTTTTAATTTCCCTGCCAACTGGCATGAGTTTTTTGGGATTGTTATTTTCTTTTCATTTATTTCAAAATGTTAAAAAGAGATTTAAAAAAAAATAAAATGTAACCACAGGAGAAATGAGAAGAAAAGCAAGGCAGTAAGAAGCAAGTGAACTGCAGAAATGTGATAAGAAATACTGTTTTATAGTAGTTCAACATGCTTATATCACTTTTTTTTTTTTTTTTTGTACTTTGAAACTGTCTGGAAATAAAGCATACTAGTAATGGACTCAGAAGATGCAGTTCATAAGATGCAAAGATAAAGCAATATCTTGCAAAATGTTACTTAAATTTATGTTGTGTGTGTATTTTGGAAAAAGTGACAGATTTCCTCAAGCCAGATATAACTGCAATCTAACTGTACTTTTACTATATATAATAATATTATTTGACCTTTGATAGCATTGACAGTGAATCATTACAAGGTTTTTGTTTGAAGAATGTAGGGGAAACATAAGTACTCATTTCCTATGGCTATAATAACCAACCACAACATACTTCTGACAGCTATATACACGAAACTGGGGATCAGTTATTCTGCAGGTGTTATAGATTCAAGGATTTTTGAATATACATATTAACTACTGGCATATTTATTACTTTTGAATTCTGATGTACCCTATGAGAGAAAAAGGAAACTAGTCTTTCACTTATTTCAATAGCAGTGTTTTCCACACAACAAAATGAGATTCTCTGTTGTGTCACTGTGTCACTAACCTTTCTTATTGCATTGAGCTTGATGTCCCTGCTAAATCAGTCCTTCAGTTTGGTCTTGGCTCTCATCACATAACTGATTGCAGACGGTGGTAACCTTTTAATTAGATGCTCTGTAGATTAAAGCAGAGCTACCACACTTAACTTTGTAATATTAGAAAGTCTTTTCTAAAGAAATCATGGCAGATACAGGAGTCTTAATAATTAGAATTTCTCAAAATTTTGAGTTCAGTGTTTTTTTAATGTTGTCTTATTTGCTGTTTTGCTTCTGAGAAGGCAATTATTTTATCATTTAAATGCAAGTTGGAAAATCTGAACTAGCCTTCTTCACCTCTCAAAATTATTTAAGATAAAAATGGCATTTAGACAGCCTTCTCACTTAGCAGCCAAATATTCAGTGCAAAGAATCACAAACATGTACAAACATGTGGCAGTACAAAGCCACACTACAGTTCAGGCCTGTGTAATCTGTGAACAGGATTAGGCTTCAAAACAACCACAGTGGTAGACACTGGTGATGTTCGTGTACCTGATTCAAACATGCAGTGGTACAATTTCCTACATAACCAAAGTCACAGCCTGTGGAATAACTGAACCACAGAACCGTTTGTGATATTAAAAAAAGGAAAGAAATCATTTGTGTGTGTTAAAACTGTTATCAGAATCAGAAGGGCAAGCTTAAGTCTTTAGTTTTCTGTCTCAAATATTTGATTAGATGCAATCTGGATATAAAGGTTGAATTTTATTTTTTTTTTTAGTGGACATGCGTTGCTTCCATAGGCACAAGTAGGAGCAAGAAAACAGTGGAGCTTTCTTGAACTCCAATCAGTAGAAAATATCTTCTAGAGAATAACTTCAGATACCTTTTTCTATTTAGCCATTACATTTCCTGCTTAGGATGGTTATCTTTTGTTGCTAGACGTGATGAAGCTTTCTCTGGTGCATACATCTTCCTGATAATGAGATGAAAAGGCTCTGCCATTTTCTATCAAAAGAACACAGAACAGCCATTATGTATGTCAGGGATTTTTGCATGTGCAGCTGCATGTCCAAATTGTTTATACCATAGCAATGTACTGTATTTTTCTTCTTTAATTTTTTTTTTCATGGTTTTCTATCTCTATGTACTAACCTTAGGCTGGAAAGCACTGAAATATCATGTGCTAATTCCTTCATAAAATGTCAGCTGTTTCGTAGTAACAAACTATCAATTCCTGTTGTCGCAAGTGTATTCTCATTAAATCTGTCTCTGAACATTCTGCTTTAATTTCCCTGTGAAATGCATTTAGGCCTTGTGTAGGAGGTATTTACGTCAGAAGAAAATGCAGTAGACTGTGCAGCGTATCTGAAAACATTACTGAAAATCTGTATGTGATGGTCACTTAAGACTTAAGTTGAACCCTTTTCTCCACTGTAACGTGTAGAACTTGTTAAACTATTTGAGGTTTTGGTGTTTCATTTAGATTAAAATCTGCTGTTTCCTGAGTAAAAGAACAAGCATGGGCATTAATCTATCATATATAGCAACTCAGTTTGGTATTATATAGGGAGAAAATTAACTTATTAGCAATATAGTCTTGCTTCCCAGTGCAACAGAACAGCAAAAAAAAAACAGTTGTGGAAGCACGTAGATTTACGCTTCAAATAAAATTCTAATGTTCTGATGTGGAGGAGTTTATGATGGCGCAACTTCTTTGAGATATATTTTTACTTTATGTAAAATTCATAATTATTTCATTTTTATTTATAGTTTAATTCTGCTTTCTTTTTCCATAGAAGTTTGATTTTTTTATTTTTTTTTCCACCCTGATCCTGCCAGTCTTTTGCTGAAATAATAGTTTAGTTGAAAATGTCATTATGATACGTTTAATAGGCATTTAATTTACTTTCTACAACCTTGTCACAATTTTTTATTTGACCAGGAAAATATGTTCTGTCTCAAAATATGAAAATATGACTAGTTATTAGAACTTGTGACATTGTAAAAAAAAAAAAAAAATTCCTCCAGTTACAGTAGTAGCCTCCTTGAATTTATTCAATATGGCCTAAATGAATATATTTACTGGCTTAACGTGCAAGTGGAAGAAACACGTGGCTTGGTGACTTCCTTAACTTTCTAGAGGATAGTTTTATTTTTATAGGGAATGTTTATCCTGGACTTTAAAGAGGAACCGCATGGATTAGGAGAGAAGTTAAAAATTTTGAGCAATCTTCAGTATTTCAGTACATACTAAGGAGTAACATCATGCTGACGGCTTGGTAGACAACTGTGAAGGCATTAAAAAGGAATAAAAATTAGAAGAATTACATTCATCATAGGCAATTAAATTCAAAAACATTTCAGGTTATGACTGCTGTTTGAATTGCATAGAGCAGTTGAGACCCTAGCCCTTGGTAAAATATCGGAAGTAAGCTTTGCTTTATTTTCTCTCAGTGTAGTTTAGTATTGTCATCAGCTCACTTTTTTCTTCATTAAACTTAAACACTGGTATACAGAATCATCTATAAAATCTATTCAATGTACAAAACCACAACAGATAGTGAACAGGCTGAGCAATTTTATTAATTTTTAAAACAAACTGAAGATGGAACAGGCAAAATGCTACCTGATTTCTGTGAGATGCACATCTTTAAGTGGAAAGTAAAACATATCATTCAGTTGCTCTGTGTTTTGTAGTTTTTCCTCAAGAATAACACGTGGTTATATTTTCTACTGTTGGATTGTAATTGTTCTCCTATGTTTTCCATTTCATGGAATAAAGAGAAGATAAGGATGTGTGTGACAGCATCTATTGACTTGTTGCTAAACTTAAACTATGATCACTTTTTCTGAAAAATTGTGTAGGATATGTATATTATTTTGTGTGACTATATTTGGCGTATTATTCAAAACGGTATATCAGCATATGATTTATCTTTTTGCATGCTTAAATGATACCACTGAGCCAAATCATACTTGCAATTAGACTGCAACCCAGTCAGATATTTTGACAGTACACATCAACCTAACACTTAAATATTTCTTTCGTTCTATCTATTAATAGTTTAAATTTAAATTACATCACGCAATGTAAGCCTTGAGAAACACTACAGGAAGACTATTCCAATTTATTCACTTGTCCAACAGATTAATAACAAGCCTACGATGTTACTACTACTATTAATCACAGTACAACTCTACTCTTAAATCTGTTGATAGCTTCTGCAGTTCACTTAAGAAATGCATTTCTAAAAAAAGAAGGAAAAAAAAAAAGGAAGTAATCCTAAAGATGCATAGGAAGCCCTTAGCACTGTGTTGGAGATATACCGTAGATATACCATATGAAACTTAACACCTAATAAATCACATGACAGAGTTCTCAAAATTTTTCAGAATCTTGTGAAAGCATTCGTAGTTTAGCATCTCCTTTTGAATTTTAAGAGTACAAATTCATTGACTCAAGGGAAGAATTTAGTTGAATTTAGTCTATAAAATTTGAAATCCTAAGCCACTGTAAATCCTAAACATTGTAAAGATTCTATCTAATCCTGCAAAAATAGCACATAGTACATCTTTTTAGGTGCATTTTACTTTGGAGCATCTCGGCTTCAACAGACCTGAGCAGATCAGAATTTAATATCCATATCCTCTAGGGTGCTAAAACTAGCCATAATGCCTAAGCAAGTACCTTTGTCCACTAAGCAATGTGAGGAATTGCTATCAATCACCTTTTAAGCAGAGAACCGCTTGGTCAGCTAGGGGTAAAGAAGAGCTGGTATTTTGGTAGAGTTTAGAGGACTTGACTCCAAAAGACAAGCAGGGAGTGCCATGAATGGCAAGGTGGTAAATAAAAGATAATGGAGAAGGTATTGTTGCCTTAACTTCAGCGTTTCTAGCTTCTGTGAAGAGATAGCATTAAGATGTCTCGTGTTTCTAATTAGGGATGAAGATCTTTATCTGTCACTGTAATGAGGGTTAGTTAACAAATAGGGGCAGGTTGTTTACAATTACAATTTTAAAAGTTTATGGTTTATGCATTTGTCTACTGGTCAGTGTAATTCATTAAACATAAGTATTTTAAAATATGTAGTAAGAATGATTAATTTTTACTCTATTCTTTGATATTATTGCCAGAGTTGTATTAGTGCAGAGTAATATGAAGTCTATACAAAGGATTTCTACTTTTTATACAGAAATTATCTCCCTGAATGTAATCAGTCATTTTATTTCTATGATACTATACGCCTATAGTATCATAGTTCCCTAATTAGTTACGTCATTTCTGTTGCTATTGTGCATACATAGCATGTACTTGTATTTTTGTTTTATTGCTAGGAATTATGTGAATTTTCTCTGATTTTTATATATAATCATGGGCAAGATGTTGTTGAGTCAGAGAATAATAATTCTTAGTGCAAATGAATGGAAATCATTACATGATTAACTGAACCTCTGAAATATGTAGCTACACTGAAATTACATATTGAAATCTCAGCTGGTCTGGTCTACTTTGTGAACAGTGTTCATGCTCCTTTAAATACGTATAGTTATCACATCATCACTATTTGAATGAGATTCTAGCAAGGTTAATCTCTGTTCTTAATGGATAGTTCACCACACTTAGGTGAGGTTTTGCATTCTGAGTTAAGTTACAGGCACAGATTTTCCCATGTACGTGTCTACTTAGCCACTGTGGAATTTGCTGCTATTTGTTATAGAATTATGGGGATGGAAGAGGATTTTAGTTGAAATAGGAATCAGTGAAACTGATTCTGGTTTTTTGAAATATTTTCCCTTAATTTTTTCCCTTTCCAATAATTGATTTTAGTCAAAAGGAGAAAATATGGTTTTCTTTTTTAAAATAAAAATAGAAACAACCACCAACAACACAAAACAAGCATTCACAGACCTGAAAGTTCAGAATTATGACTGAAGTTCAATGTCCAGTAGTACTGAAGAGCTGATCACAAATAATTCCTGCAGATATTGTCATAATGCACAGAGTTATAAAATGTGAAATACAGATAGAAGAAAAAATGGAAAAGTATGAAAGTTTTTCAGAGGAAAAGCATCAGACTTCTGTGGTCTTTGGATCCTTTTATTAAATCACATTAAACTACCTAATGCAGCAAAAAAAAAAAAAAAACAACTCTTCTGTATATAATTATTTGACTTTTTTTTGTTTGTGTTAGAGCTGAACTGGTATTTTGTTCAGTTTTGCTAATCAGTGTAGGCAGGCTGTGTACGTGTATATACAGAGAGAATTATTCTTCAGTTCGTATTTTGGAGAAAAAATATGTTAAAATGCACTTTCGGACAAAGCAAATATTATTAATCTATTTATTTTGTTCCTATTAGCAATTAACTAGATTAGGCGTTGGCTTTTAATTGAGAAAGAACATATTCAACACTAAGATCTTAAAGGCAAGAATTTGCAATCTGTGAGAGTAACAAAAGACAATGTGCTGCTAAACTATGGGTGCAACTCTGAAGAAGCCTATGAAGCCTGAAAGCCTAAAGTGTCGAGATTATCAGCACCTCCACTAGTTTAGCTTATTGGGATGGTAGAATCATATCTGAGGTTCATCTGATACCTTTGAGGAAGCAGAAACATACAGTGTTGAGCAAAAATTCCAGATCTCTTTTTCCAGCTCCAAAGACAAATATATTTTCCAGTAAAAGTGAAACTTAATTTGTGTCACTTTTGATGCTGACTTGCTCTAAAACTTTCAAAGCAAAGTCTGTTTTGTCTGCCAGTCAGATGCCTTTCTTGGACTAATATATGGCAATTGCATTACGCTTACTCATGTCTTTGGTCTGTTTTCTTCCCTCAGGTCAGCTTAGGATAGTAGAACCAGGAAGGAGGAAAAGAGGGAAGTCCGTAAATGGTTCTTACTCATAGCTTTTCTAGTCCTCTACTCCATCTCCCTCCTGCTCTCACTCATCTTCACACCTCCTATCTTCTGAGGGGTGACAGAGATGGAAGGAGGACAGAAAATATATATATATTTTATTTTATTGCATGCTGAGTTTTTTTCTCAACACATGTGGGATACAAAAATGTTTTCTGACACACCAGTGAATTTCCAGCTGAACGAGTTGCTATAGAACCTTCAGGAATGGATTGTAATAGAGTGCTAGAAAACTGGTTTCCAGACAGAGTATTCCTATAAGGTTTTTGAAATTAGAGCATTGGGTGTGGTAGTGGAACCTGGAAGGATCATTAAAGGCATGTAGGAATGGACTTTGCTAAATCTTGGAGCTCTCATGTAGATAAAATGTTCTGACAGTGCCAGCGAAGATATATTGCTTCACAGCCATGTTTGTAAGTGATACCATTCTAAAGAAAAGCAAGGTAGTTAGGAATACTTGTGCCAGTAGCAAGTCTGAAAAGTTTCACCATTAATATTTATACAATACTGATGATTTAAACCTACAAAAAAGAGGGACAGAGAAAGAGGCAAAACACCTAGGATTGAGGAAAAAAGGCAAACTCAAGTTTACACGAATTAAACAAAGTAGAACTCTTTCAAAGAAACAAAAAATAATTAAATAAAATAAATGTCTGGCTTTCAGGAAGAGAAATAGTCTTTCAATACATGGATGTTCACAGTCATAACAGCCAGACCTGTAAACGTGATTGTAAATAAGACAGTCATGACATCACTGATTTGCATGGTAAATATTTATAATTATTTCTACTTAAACTGCCCTCCACCTGGAGATTTCTCACTATTTGTGGTCATAAACTATTAGGCCTCACTTGCAGCACAGTTGCTTAAACCTGAAATCACCAGCTGTGCCTGGTTTACTGTCACAGAGTTAACTAGATCAATTTATGCCCGTGACAGGGGGCAGTAGGCCCCTACCCCCCCCCCCCCCCCTTGCCTTCCAAAATGGGAAGGAAGGAAGGAAAAAAAAACAGCGGCAATGATCTATGGAGGAAAACTTATTTTACTAACTATGATATCGGAATGCAAGATAACACAATGTAATACAATCTAATTGAAATTGAGACTAATAAATCAAATAAGATAGGAGACAGAGAGTTCCCGAGACCGAGTTAAACCTGAAAAGCTTGGAATGGCCAGGAAAGCACCTCCAGCACCCACTGCCAGGTAGTAAGAAACCGCCCCACCTGGAAGAGCCAGATCCCATGACTTCTGTAATGTATAGGGATAGGTGCCTGGAATTGGAGCATTAACACTTTAACTCGCAGTGCACTACATGTTGTTATGATGCGGAATACTGAAAACCAAAAAACATAAAACCATGACATTTACTTATACTCAAACGTCAGCATAAATTACTCTTCCTTTTGAGATGATTTTCTGGCATTTTTCAGTATAGATCTTTCTTATAGAAAGGTCATATAGAAACTCATTTCAATATAGACATTTGAACATTTGAATGTAACCAAACAGCAATCTCATTGGACCAGCATCTCTGATGGATTAAACAAAAAATAAATGACACAAAGTCACCATAATTATTTGAATAACATAACTAGCATTTTTTGATTGAGCAACAAGTTTATTGTCTATATGTTAGACAGTTACAGTTGATTACTTTTCGTACCTTTTCTGTAGCTACTCATTATCAGTAAGAAGACAATTAGTAATATATAAGAGAATATTCCTCAATCAATCCATTAGTTATGTTTCCAAGTATTATTAAATAAGGGAAGTAAGGGAAAAAATTGGCTTGCTACAAACATGTACCTTCTAGGTTGTTCAGATCTTCTAAGCCTTTTACAGTTGTGAGGGCTTTTCTGTTCAGTCATTTGGAATCAATGAAAGCCAGTAAGAGATGGGTTGGTTATATACACAGCACGCTTTTAACTTCAAGATAAGCATAGGAAGAATGACTCAGCCAGCGACTCATGATATTTGTATTCATGTTTACATGGAGTGCTGCATACTGTTTATACGATGCTGTGGACTTCTTGATAAATCTTTTTATTCTTTCTTTCCTAGTTATTAAAAGTAGATAATATATAAAAGTCTGTCTGCAACTTGCATTCCTGAAACTTTCAGGTCCAGCGTGCTTAGCCTACTAAATTTTCAGTAATGGGGATATACATCCTTGTGAATATTCTGGATTCAGTGTGTGCAGGGAAAAGCTGCTGTGTCTCACACCCAAGGCTTCTCAGAAAAGTCCTATTGCAAAGTACTGTAATGAATGGATCACTGCAGAGAAGTCAAAGCCTGGATATGTCACCTTGGAATTTCCAGCTACAGAGAGTTGTTCACACAGTGTATCAGGAGGAACATTTGGATTTCCTCATGTCTGTCATTTGTTACAAGTCAGGAAGGGGAAGAATGGATTTCTTTACCTGTGAGAAAATTTATAATAGAATTTGGAGGTGCTTACAAAGGGGCAAGAGTCATAGGAGTGAAGATCTTCTTGGAAATTTGAGACGGTTTTCTCTGCTGTGTTGAAAATTGACTGTGTATTTCTGATCTAGTGATTTCCAGACAGGTAGAGACTGGAGCAGTCCTCCACTCTTCTTTGGTTTATCTAGTTGGATTTTGGGTCTGCAATAATTACAGTTCGCAGTAGGAAGCTGTATAAGAAATTATTGATGGGCTGTTAACAAGTAATTAAATTTACATCATTGTTAGCTGTGTTTAAATCTTAATTGATCTACTGGATAAACCTCAAGTTCTGTCAGGTACAGTTCATTTATAATGTATTAGATATAACACATTTTATGAGAAGAGCCTGAGAGCAAGAAGCAGAAAGGATCTGTCAGTAATATTTAGAACTCAAAACATAAATGACATTTAAAAACAAATTTAAGAATGCCTCTTGAAAAGATATTTTAAAATAAAGCAGCTTTTCAGTCTGCTGAGCAAGCCCCTTAAATTTGGTCTAGATAAAATCCAGAGCATTTTATTTTAAATGAGAGAAATTTCATTTTTCTTCCTTTTTGCCAACAAAATATTTTTACTATTTCTTCTCATTTTAAGTGAGTAGTGAATTAGTATAAGATGTCACTGTCAGTCACAGACACTCAGTTCTACTTTCTTTTTCATTATAGTCAAAGAGAATTTTGACTGCTCAGGAATGGCAGGCCTAAGGAGCTATTTTTGAAAGTACATAAATGATAAATGCTCCTCAATTCTGTTTGTAATGCTGTAGGGAATTTAGGTGCATTCTGAGGGGTTACAATACTGTTTTTGTTATTTTTGCTGAAGCAGGCCAGCAGTGTGGACAGTATCATTGGAGTACTGGACAGTAGTACTGGGATTATAACGTCAATTTCTTAATTATCAATTAATATTATTATGGTTTGCCTGAGGCAAAAAATTCTGTGTAGAACATCAGAGCAGAGTTTTTCCCAGTATTTCTGTCGTATGTTGATAAGTAAAAATTTAATTTTCCAGTGCAAATAAGTGTGAAATTAACTACATATGAAACTTTTTTTTTTTCTTTTCTTTTTTTATAGTGGAAGTACTATATTGGATACTTTAAAGTTTAGTCAGCAATCTGTTTTAAAAGGCACTTTGGTTAGGTGCTTACTGAAAACAGTGCACTGGATTAATCCAGTTTGTAGGCTGTTTTCCAAAGAAGTGCTTAATAAAAAGAATTTCATGCAATACGCCATTAGAGCTTCATTTACATTAATAAGACTCTGTTCTCATACGATTAAGCTACTTGCAAGATAAAAAATAAAATAAAAAAAGACTCGCTGTGTTCTCCATGTACAACCATAGAGATTAGTTTCTGCTGCTCTTGTACCCTTCTGAGCTCAGTGTCTGAGAGAGAGAACATTGTTTCCTCCCAGCTGAGCAGATATCCTGTCATCTTGCAGCCTTGAAGTTCTCCTCATTGAAAACAGAGAAAACTAAGAGGGCAGCCAGTAATTTGGTTAGCTGCACTGAGGTGCATTGCCAAGGCATTAGCTGATGTGAAAATTAACCCAAGGCTTCAGAGAACTGAATTGAAAGAGCTCTGTGTTGCAAAGCAACCACAGTAAATCTGAGCACATGAGGTAATGTTACACAGATTATTCATACAGCAAACTGAAAATATCAGCCATGGGTATGGTACTTGTCATACAAAAAAGGGTATGTGTAACTTACTGAAAGGATGAGTTGTAAATGACTTTTGCAATTCTGAGCGTGTTAGAATCTTGTTAGCAGCTTTAGGAATATAGAAAGCACACTAGTATACTGTTCCTTGCTACCTCTAGATTTTAAAAATGGTGAAAGAAAAGCACAGGATATAAAACTCTACTTGTATATTGCTGGGGAAACAAATGAATGGATCAGTTATGACTTCTGAACTCTGAAGAAGATGACCTGCCATAAATCAATGAAGTAAAGGGTAGTACGTTGTATTTTGTGGGGAATAGTTTGAGAGAGAAGAGCAAATAAAGACTTCTGAGAACTGTATCAAGTGATGTATGGTGAAGTTTTGTATTTGAGGGGCCAGCAAATTCTGGGGATAATTCTTGAGAGCAGGTCTAAAGCAGAAAAAATTAGCATGACCTCATGAGCAGCTTTCAAGCCAGATGTATGAATCAGCTCATTATAACTTTCATTGACTATGGTGAGGTTTATGATTGTGTAATGTTATATTGTGTGTGGTCTTCCTTAGATATGGGAGGAAAAAATATCTAATAAGCATGATTTATCTGGGTATGACAGGAAGGTAGGAAGAAGTCCGACTTATGTTCTCATCTAGAAAAACAAAATGTTCACCTAGAAAGCAATGAATTATGAACAGCATTATTTATTATTGCATGTATTTTTTGGTATTCAGCAAATAGCCACAAATCATTTTTTTAGCATTATTATTTTTAATCAGTTTTGAGCATACATTTTCTGTGTCTTACAGGGGGAAGAGATTTTTGATAATAGGTTCATTTTGCAGAAAATCATATAAAGTCTAATGGATATGCTAAATGTATAAATATTTTTAATATTTACTTGTTAAGAGAAGTGGTTGCTTCTACCTTAATTTTAAACCTTTTAAAATACTTTTAAATCAGACATAAATTAGTTAAGAATATATTGGTTTGATGTGAAAAAGTCGCATTTATATTATTTTAGCTTTGTTATGTTCAAGTTGCTGACAGTAATTTTCTCTTACCAGTTTAAAAATCTTCAGTTTCCAAGATTGCAAACAAAAGTACTCCTCGCGTGTGTAAGGCATAGTTTTAAAAACTTTTTCTTTTTTCTGTGCGGGGAAAAAATTCACATATTACTGGGAAAGTGTGTTACTGTCTATCTTCTTTTGTTCTCTGTCTAGCAGTTAGGCACAGTTTAGTTCACATCATGCCATCAGTCATTGGTTGTCTACAATCCGTAAGTGAGACAACAAAAAGTTTGGTTGTATTCTCAAAGCAAAAGAGATTAGGGATTTTTTAGAATTGAATGACTTCTAAAAGTGAGCAAGTTAATCTTTACTCATGAGATAAGGTGAGTGTGTGGGTGTGTTAATTAAAGCAGCGTTCAACTTATGGTCTTGTTGTAACTGGTAGAGCTAGCAATTTGATTAACAGTTTATTGTGTGAATTGCTGCATTTAACACATAAACGCTGAATTTCTATTAAACCGGCATTGCTCTATTAAACAAGTTAGTTGATGGAAGTGGATATGATTCTTAATAAAAACTCTGTCATTTCAGGTTTAATGGCAGCTATTGTACGTCTTCACACTGTAAACCAACTGTGTTTACACTTGAATACGTGACAGAACATTTTTATTCTTTGTGTATACACTTATGATAGTTCCACTTGGCACAACATGGCATTATTGATTTTGTTTGTGTGCATGTGGAGTGTAACAAACAACAAAAAGTAGATGTCTCAAATACTGGGAGGTCCAGTGTGCTATGTATAATGGTGTGTTCATAGTATTCTTACTAGCCATGTCTGAAATTAACCCTTTTTTCTTCTTCTCTATGGAAGTTTTCAGATTCTGAAAAATGCATCAGTGTTCCATATATGTTGACATAGCCTCTGGTTTCAGTCATGTTTGATGGCAAGTCAGTGAAGCTGTATTATCAGTTTGACATCCCATCTCTCTCAGTATGGAAAAACTTAGGCTTACATACTGGATTAATTCTAGGTTTTTTATTTTATTTTCTTAGAAAGTATAACTGTATTTTCATTTTATTAACTATATTTTTGGTACTGCTGCGCAGTTGAAGATTAAGTTTATGAAGTGTTTTAGTCTGTTTTAAGAACATCTTGCATTTCAGCTTCACTAGAATTTAGTTTCCTTTGCATTAAATGATGGTTGAATTTGTGATATTCCAAAATAATGTGGAACCAATGGTAAAGAGTAGGGATAGTCAGTATTCAACTAAGCAAGAAGTTTAAACTTTATTGCTAATATAGTTCAGCTTGAGATACATAAGGTCTTGACAGAGGATGATACAAGCATTTGAATTGAGCCTATATTAATAGCCGCTTGGACATTTAACATACCTGGAGGATCACTTCCAGACCGAATATAAACTGTATGATGTTTCTGTGCTTTGGTCCAAGTCCTTAAATATTCTTTGTGCATATTAGGTAGATCATTTAAACTGATTAAAGCTATTTACATCATGCTGAGCATTGTAGAGAGTGATCCTGAGATAAGAATATACATAAAAGTTAAATTTTAGCTTATGGAATATAAAAGATATAGGAAGTGAGTAAATGCTGTTAAGTAAATTACATATACATTTTTATCCTTGTATTGTATGAAGGATTAATGTAACTTGTAGAAAGGAATTGTTTTTCTTGAGCTGTTAATGATCTGCCATTTTATTCCCTAGATTAGTTCTCAAAGGTCAAAATGCAATCAATTATCCAGTACTTTGGATCCCTTAATTGGTTGTGCTTCAAAAGTGAAGCTGCTGTTTTATTTTATATATAATAGTCTGAAAAAGGCTCAATAGTAAAGGATTAGGATGATATTTGAAGGACATTATGAATTGGTATGCAGAATAAAAATATGTATAAATCATTTCTTGGAGTCTTTTCAGTGACATTCTCAATTTTTGATTTTTTTTTTCCCATTAGAGATTGAGAATTCAGGAATGCTAAAATGCAATGTCCTTCCTAAGTAATTTTCTGAAGAAAAAAAGTTGAAATAGCTTCCTATATTTTGGGAAACTGTGAAACAAAGATATAATTAAAAATTAGAAGTGGAATAGGAATAAATGTTTGATACATACAGTTGTCTAGCCTAATGCCTATGTAGAATAGTTCCACTGGCTTGGCCAGGAATTGGATCAGACCATGGTTGCTGTTTATGGCACTCCTGTGACTGAAATGCAGTGAGTAAGTAACAGGAAAAGAAAACTGGTATTAGTATTTCACTTTACTTGCCCTATTCCATCACAGATTTAGTTACAGTTCACCTTCTTACCTACAGCTTCATCTTGTAGTCTTAGTCGTCATCAAGCTCTGATTATTACAGGCATGATCATGGTTGTCCTTCTTAGGCAGATATTTCTGCCTTCTTACCGAGAAACTGTCTGATTTTGTGTGGTATAAAAAAGTTACTTTTTTTCTGAATATCAAGATGGTTTCAGGAGGAAGATGCTCCTTAAATATTGGTGTATCTGAACAAATATTTTCCCTTCATTATTAATGTGTTTGTCAGTTTCTGGAGTATGTAGCAAAGAACCTATTTTGTACTGCTTCATCACTGATTGATCTCGTTCTCTGGTTACAATTTAAGGTTATTTTGCTGTTTTTGTCACTTATACATTCCATTGGGGGAATTTTCATGTGCACTAGAGGTACAAAAATCATGTCTGTTTTTCAATTTTTTTTTTTTTGTAACAAATCTCAGTATATTTCCATTATAAAATGGTACTGATTTAGTAAATTATTACAGAGAGATTGGAATCACAATTGACAAAGATGACAAACGTGTTCTTAAAGAATAAGGGTAAACAGGTGTGTTTTCAGCATTGATAATCAAGAGTGGGATGACATCCCAAGTGTATTTCATGTACATCACGTGTTTCCAGAAAAAAGGTGATGCTTGCATTGCTGTTAAAGTACAGCTACTTTAAAGATAACATTCAACAGGCTGCATTCCTTTGCGTTATTTTGGTTAATTAATGTTTGTGGGAATGTTTGGGGGATGTGCTTGAAAGTACTGCCACCTATTTTATTATGTTGGCCCTCAACGTCAGAGGCAGATGTTGGTGGTGGGGCAGTAGAGGTTCAACCTTCCCACCAATATTCCATTATATTTTCTTGTGACAGATGGCAGCAGAAGGGGCAGCCCGACAAAAAGTTGTCTGATATGGAAGTGCATATAAAGCAAAGTTGCGTCTATGAATTTCTGCATGCGGAAAAAATTGTGCTCACTGAAATTCATCGACGCTTGCTGAACATTTATGGACACCAAACAGTGGATATGAGCACGGTGAGGTGATGGGTGGTGTATTTCAGCAGGGTGATAGGGGGTGCAAAAATTTGTGAGAGCTATGTGCAGGCTCTTGTTCATCACTGGCAAAAATGCCTACCTAATGGTGATGATTGTTGAAAAATGTTGTTTTGAATTGATGTATCCAGTAGCAATTTAAGACATAAATTATTGTTGAAAAATGCTAAGTGGAAGAAAAATACCAAAAAATTATCTTAATATTTTTCCTTCTAGTGGCAAATAGATTCTTTATTGTCCTTATACAAATGAGGGGCAACTCTTTCGTTTTGAGAATCTGAATCTTTTGTATGTATGGTAGCATGATTAAGGCGAGCATTGCATCTAGGGTTGACTTAAAACTGTTTAGGAAAGCTAACAGCTTAGTGAACTAATTCAGGAAAAATCATATTTATCATAGTCAATTTTTGTAGCTTGACATTTTATGATTTATTTCTAAGCTGCTAAAAGAGCTTAAGAAAACTTTTCCTTCTGGTTTCTCTGATTTTTTTATTTTTATTTTTTCTGATGTGCCACTTAATCCTGCCTGAAATTTCTGCAATTAATATTGATGCAAACCTGAGTATTGACTATGATAAACCTAAAGATGAGTGAGATTAGAAATGATTATGTACTTCATGGAACTGTTTAATACATGATAACGTTAGTACATCATCCAAATAAATGAGATATTTGTATGGTTTTCTGGAAAATAGAGCTGATAACATGCAGCCGTGTTGATGGGAGAGAGCTGAGGATTTTTAGTATTTTGCTAGCTTTAAATGTGTTCCAAGTCAATTGCACACACTGAAAGTTCCTTCTGTTTACTATTCAGAGTCAGTTGGTATTGATGTTAAGGGTACTTAAGTTGAGCAAAAGCTTGACCTGTGGCTGAATCCTTTATGAAACCTCACGGGAGAAAACCATTTAAGG
This sequence comes from Meleagris gallopavo, assembly GCF_905368555.1. Classification (NCBI taxonomy): domain Eukaryota; kingdom Metazoa; phylum Chordata; class Aves; order Galliformes; family Phasianidae; genus Meleagris; species Meleagris gallopavo. Next base: position 12,471,568 of record NC_139416.1, read on the forward strand.
TGTAAGAAAAACATGCTAAACAGTAAAAAATACAAGCAACAAGAAATGGGCAGCTTGCTGTGCATGTAGGCTGATATGTGGAAACCTTGAGCTATACAAGTATGCTTAAGTCCCATGTACTGAAATATAAATGTGCTCTTGAATGAACATGTGCCATATCACCTTTGTATATTAATGACCACTAAACACAAGTGTGCTAAAGTTTTCTAACATTAATTAAACTTACTCTTACAGAGTAGAGTTACACATAGGAAAATACAGTGGTCTGTTATTAGTGGTCAAAACAGACATGCACATCAGTTTTTTTGCTACAGTTATCCTTTCAGAAACAGCATTTTAGCAACTGGATGATTTGATCAGTAAATCTATCTTAGGAAGTTAAATCTCTCTTTCCTTCCACCTCCAATTTTAAGTTATTAACATAAGTTTAGTAAAAGAAAATAACTTAGCAGTAAGAAGAATGATTTTGGAGAGATGAACAAAGAAGTATCTGTTCTAATGCTGCCTGTAACATCTTCATAAATCAGTGACAGTTAAAGTGTAAAATAACTTAGGTTTTATGCCTTATCTTGGATATAAATATTTGTTCATTTTGGCAACTACAGACAAGAATTTCTTTACAATGTGGTTAATGAGCTGGTGGAACAGACTGCCTTCAAGCAACCTGTAGTGAAAGATGTCTCTGTGATCTCTAGAGATTCTTTCCAACTACTACAGTTCTGTGATTCTGTGCATGGCAGGGGAGCTAGACTGGGTGGTATTTAAGGACTTAAGTATTAATTGCTATTAATTTATTGTGATTTTTTTTAAGGAATGGACACATGAATAAAAAAAAATCAAAGTTTTCATTTCCTAGTTAGAAAATTTTTAACTGAAGTTTTAAATACAATTCTGTCTACTTGGAATTCAGTTGAGTCGATGTGCAGACTTGATTTGTAACAGATGTGCAATGCATTGTGCTGCAAACAAAAACAATCCTGTCTATGATAGAGAGTTTTTGTTAAGGAGACTCCCCTTTCAAACATCAGATTTCTTAACTGTAAAATTAGCATTGCCATTGCTTAACTCCAAAAGTATTGTCAAGAGGAAGACCTAATTTTTGTTACATCTTGTGAACATAGATACATGCTTTGTGTAAAAATAGACAATTATAATTTTCCCAATGTTTTCTATTCCTAGTGAGATGATGTGCTCATTGTTAGTGATATCAGATGTGATTTGACATTATTCTGGGAGAAATGTCTATCTTTCATAGTTTGTGTGTGAAGGTTGTCTGTCAAAGTACTTGCTGCATACTGAAGAACACTGGTTCAGAAAGTTCAACTGGGATAGTGAAGAATTGTGCTATATATATTTGCAGTCTTCCCTGCCACTCTTCATCTTATGTTCTTGTATTTAAAATTACTATCATGTTTTATGCTACATGAGTTATTTTTTTTTTTAATAAATGCCTCCATGTTGTTCAAATTCTCCAGCCTAAGGAAGCATGGTGGTGGTGCCCACTTTGCTAACTTCTGCAGAGTAATTTTGGTGATACTAAAATCTGCTACTGTCAGACTGTACAAGAGTGCTGTTCTATACAGGACCTGGAGTTGTCTTAACTAACAAACTGACAAAATGGAATGTTGAAGTTTTGGCCTCTCAAAGTAGTGTACATAGATATGAAGTTGTCTGTAGATGGTGAAGGTCTTCAGAGGCTTTGCAGTGATTGCCAACTTGCAGAGATATCCAATACCTAAGCTAGTAACACAAGATATGCAGATAATACCTGCAGTTTGTGCTGCTGAATGCTCTTCGTGAATTTTCTGAGGATCAAATTTTGTCCCCCCTAAAGATAAAGAAATAAAATGCCAGTTTTCTGGAATCCCATCACAGGATTTTCTTGTAATTATCAGTACTTGAGATTTTAGCTAAAGCTGTACAAAGATTACATTAGCATAAAATGTTGTGTTCTTTTGATTGAGTGTATTATTTGAGAGAAAATATTCAGCAGTACTAAACGCAGGAATAAGAAATTATTACCTGCCAGGTGATAAATAGTACTCTGTTGATGAGAAATATTTTTTTAAAATGCTAATTCTCAGTTGAAGTTGACACTTAATCCAGTTAAAAATATGCCACAAATCCAGCTTTGAAAATTCAGTATATAAATAATGGAGCTTTTTGAATTGTAGCAATTACTCATTCCAAATTAGTGGTTTCTCCTGTAAAATTTACCTGTCACATCCTATTTTGCCACATCGTGTAGTTCTGCTTCATTACACATTGGCGTGGAATCCTGATTGGTAAACTTCAGCGAGGTGATCAGAGTTTCACTTCGACTTTGGTGCTTATGATTGAAAAGAAACCCAAACACTCAAGGCAAATGAAACATTTTACTGATTACACAGCTACATTTTTTGTAGCTTTTCTTCCTGAACCTCTTTGCTGAGATTTTCCTTCACCTTGCTTAACTCCTCCTATGCTCCTCATAAATTATTCGACTTTGTTTTAAAAATCTACAGGAGTTACAGCATATTTAAACTACAGTAGTGCCTGTCTCGATGTGAGCTTATCATGCTGTTAGCAGTGGGTTTCTGCAATTGGTTGGATTAAATGTTGTGTTTTATTGGGTTTCCACAAACATGTGAGTACCAAATCTCTGGTAATACTGCAGCTCATCTGGATGTCCTTTGTGTCTAGTTTCTTTTGAAATTATTGGATCCTTCAGACATGCAGTTACTTTAGGACTGGACATTCAAGAAATTCTCTGCTGAGAAATAAACCTGAGAAATATCTTTCTACACAAAGTAGATATAAATATCCTTTTATTTGTTGCAGCTGTATTTTGCTGATCTTGAGTAGTGAATAAGCCAGAGTATGTAAAACAGAGTCTTTTTAAGGATTACAGAACCTCTTTAGTTCCTAAGAGGAGCCCAGAAGGAAAAATATTGATGGGATACTCCTGTTCTCCTCCAAGAGTTGTGTCATAGGTTTAGCAAAACTCAGGCAGCAGCAGCTCTGAGTACTGCTTCTGTCAGACCAGGCACCAATGCAGGAACAGCCCCAAATGCTTTGCCCTTCTCTCCCACTTCTTTGCTTTGTAGAGATTGCATCAGCAATCCCAGCTGCTTCTCCTTGATGCAGGAAGAGACCTTGTGATGTTAGGGAAGGCAGATATAGCTAGGTCTGCCTGGTGAGGCATTGAATAGCTGCAGAGATACGGCAAACTTACAAATTTTAGAAGTAGGAAAATGACTTTAAAGTCAACAATGGATGTTTCCTATCTGTATAAGAATGTGTGGAGCAAACATATTTGAAATTTCTTGTCATGTTTAGGGATAGTAACACAAATGCCTAAAGCAAGTTAACTTAGTAGGTCCATAAACTTAAGCTTCTGTCTGGCACCTGAGCTAGTTAAGTTCAAGCTCCTTGTGCATCTGCTGTGGCTTTTGGTGAAGGCACGTTGTGAGAAAGCCCAGGTGTGTGCTCCAGGATGTACATGGAAGAGCTTGCCAGAAAATGCTGGGGTACTTGTCTCTGCACCTGAGTTTTGTTTTGCTTTTAGTAGCAAAATCCTATTTAATTACTTCACTGAGGTCATTTAGCTACTCTCATCAGTGGTTTTGAAGCACATGTTACAGTGATCATAGAAAAAGAAGAAATGATAATAGATCATATTCCAGTGATGTATGCCATGTTCAATGCCTCCCTCCCTTTACTTCTCAGGTATTTACCATTTTTTTAGCCATATGTTTGGATGTAACAAGGCTGTCTCATACTGTAGTTTAGCAAAGGCATTTTTGGAGAGAAGACTCAAATAAGAATATTTACTCTAGGAGAAAAAAAAAAATTATAAAAGGAAACAAAGACGTTGCCCCATGTGAACTGTATAATGAGTTGCTGTCCTCATTTTTCACTTGAAACCAATCGTTATGGTACTGAAGTGAACAGTGCCTCATTTATACATATATATCACTTTTGCAAAGATGCTCTAGAGAGGATGTAGATCAATATGAATTCATTTTTTGTGGTAATGGAAAATATTTGAATTGCTATCAGGCACAAAGATGACTTCTGGCGTTATCAGACTTGTGATTCTACCCCCTGCCTTAAATTTTGGGCATATGTAAACCTACAGCTTTTTGTACACCTTGAAAAGTATTCTGAAGAGACTTGAGTTACTTACACTGTTACTTACTGTTGGGAAGGTAGAATGATGTATGATTAACAGCAGTGGTTTTCCTTGGCTTTACCCCTTTCTTTGCATATCTGCTAAAATTCAGCTGTGATTTTTCAGTATTTATTTTTGAGCTAACAGTATCTGGAAAAATGAAAGCAGTTTAAAAACTGATTATAAAGTTCCTTTCACTAAGGTTCTAAAATAGATAAATAATATGGTCACAGAATTCATGTGACAAAAAAAATTATGTAATTATTTTCTAATATGCAGATACAGAGATACTAGGAAATTCAGTTTAGGTATAACAGATGTAAGTCCTAAATAATCATTGTTTTAATTACAACATGCATTTTTCTCTAGTTGCATAGAATATTATCTTATTAATCATAAGCATTCAGAAATAGACACATTTATACAAAAGTACTTCTATTGGTAACACATTTTCAAACTACTTAAAAATCTCGAAGTAAAGCATGAAGGAAGAATATAACATTAAGTGGAACTGCTGACAAAATCTGAAGTATGTTGCAGTGGGGATAGCGGGGAAGTAATTACTGTGTTATCATTATGAGGTTTGGACAATGAAGAAGAGGGAGACCAAGAATAAAGATTGAATTTTGAAGTCCTCAATTAAACTCAGTGTGTTATAGCTGACGAAAACACTGAGCTGTTCTCTGTGTGCCTGTTACAGGCAGTATAACTGCAGTAAAACTGCATTTTAACCTCTGCAGCCATTCAAGTAGTTCCTAATAAGGTTCCTGTGAAGCAATGGAGTTTAAATATATATATATATGTATATATATATATAAAATGATAAGCAGTTGAAAAATTTTTGCCTAAAGACAATTATGCTTCACTCTCATTTCTCATTAGAGATACTCATAATGGCTATTTCATACATACAGAATGGATCCTTTGTACTTTTTTGATATCTCTTTTATATGTTAAATTGTGATGAGTTTATCCTGTCATTATCTCTTGATATTTTTTTTTTCATGTTTTATTTTTTGTAACCATAATTTGACATTCAAGAAACTGCTTCTGCAGATTAGTGATTACCGTGTGGGATTTCTGGTTAGTAGATCCCTTCTTTACCTTTCGGAAGCTTAAAATACAGAAATGTTTTTGAAATTACAATTTATTACTCCTGAGTCACTGAAGAAGTTGTTTGACTTGAGTCTACATTAACAGAACAGAATGGCCTAATAAATAACTTAAACTTTCAGGCTAGTTCTCAGAAATCTGAATATATTTTATTAACATTTAGCTAAGTAAAAAAAATTCTCATAAATAGAGAAGGTTCTGTTGAAACATGTAGTGAAGAAATAAGCTGAACACTATATAAAAATATTTTAAAATTCTCAGGAATATTTTCTGTCCAGTTGTGGGATGTTATTTGGTGCTGTTGTTTTCATTTCCCTCTTTTATAAATACTTAACTGAGGAAAATTTGAAGAGTAAAGAAAACAAAGTCCTTTGGTGCTTACACTTCCATTTTTCTTTTTTTTCCCCCTTCAGGTTCTGAATGTTTTGTCAAGTTATTCTGTATTAAGTTACAAAGAGACTTGGAAAAAAAAAAAAGAAAAAAAAAACAACAAACAAACCAGATCTCATGTTAAACAAAGAAAACCTTAAAAATTGTTTTAAGAAAACAAACCAGCCACGCTTTGTTTCAGCTGCCTACATTCAGCAAGATGGAGTTTGGCCTTAAGGCACTCCGGTTCTGATCCAACCCACTATGGAAACAATCCCTCATGGCCTAATTATCAGCAGCTCTAAGCATTGAGAGTGCTTACTGTGCTCTCTTTAATGAGGGGAAACACTAGGATTAATACAGAAATGGCCTTAAAACATGCACATTTTCTTTTAGAATGAAGACCTTTTTCTAGAAGTTTAGTGTATTTATTTTTCTGTTATTGTTCTGTAATAGAAAGCTAAGCTTTTTTCAGTGTTTGTTATATTTCTGTAAAAAGTGTGAAATGCTTTTTTTTTTTTTCCCTCCAGAAGTTTAACAGAAGTACACTGGTAGTAGAGAGGGTGGGAGAGGGAGGTTGGTGCAGGAAAATGGGTACACTAAGTGTATTTCCTTAAAGAAAAATATATTTATGGACCTTGACTTCCAATGTTTTCTGGAGGTGTGTGTATGTGTGTTCCACAGTTATTTGAAGGAGATAAATTTCCTTCATCTGGACTGTTATATTTAATAGGAAATGTATCTTTTCTGACATGGCTTTTGTGGCATTCAGCCAGATTTAGTAGTAAGATTCATTGCTTGGTGAAAGCAGATAAGGGAGATGGGAATATTGATGTTTTGACTCAAGTTGAAATGTGGCTGATGTATAGGGAAGGAAGTGCCCCCCTCCCTCTGTAGAATGTGCTTTTGTGCTTTGCCTTGGTGAGGTGGGCACCTAGCTGAGTAGCAGACCATTGCTGAGGCGTGGAAGGCAATGGTCTTGGTTGGAGGGATTTGCACAGGTTCTGGAGTTAAGAGAAAGCAGACTGAACAGTTGTCAGCTTCTGTCTTTAAAAGGCTTTGGCCTCTATATTCAATATGTAAAGATAGAGTGGAAGGGTGAGCTGTGAAACATGACTTTGGAAGAACTGAGCTGGTCATCATCATCAAGCATCTTTAAATTCTCTCTCATGCTTTAGAAAGATCTAACTGATGAGGGAATAACGCTGGAACTGGGCTTGGAAAACCATAGTGCCTTGCTCCAAATTAAAAGTTATCAGGAAGTCATTTGCTGTTAATTTTGTTATATTAGAACAGCAGCACTTCCCTGGTAGCACGTGTTTCCTCTCTGTTCTTCTTATTCTGACCTACATCTAGCTCTCCATTTCTCTGTTCTGCATGCTGCAGCCTGATAGCTGGGGCTTGTACATCCACCAGGCTGTGACAGTTGTTGACAGGTGGCTGCCACCAGAGTGGTGTACGTGAAGTGTTTTACTTCATCATAGAACCAGAGATGGAGGAGAATAATGTTTACTTAATCCAAAAATAGTTGTCTGTTTTCACTTCATTCAGCCACTGGTCCTGGTTCATTCCTGACATGAATCTCTGAAAGCAGAGTCTTACAACATGTCCTTGCAAAGACTTTCATATCAGAAGAGAATGTTTTAGAATAGTACATCATAGGGCCAGTGTGAGAAATTGACACTGATGGGTCAAAAAGCTGAGAGGTTTCACTGCTTAATCAGTACTCAATATCAAATTCTGGAGGTAACTGGAAACTTAGAAAAATTAATACAAACCTTTTATTTTATTAGTTTCTGCCAAAATATGTACCTTGTATGACTTTCTCTGAGCTGAACTCCATAATGCTTCAAGTGAAAAATCTTTCAGACATTGTGCCTGTAGTGTTGGGTGCCACTGGTTTTAAAGCCATTGAATGAGTTCAAAGGAAACAATTTAAGGAAATGAGTTAGAAGTAAAATGATTTTATTGAACGTTTATTGAACATAATTGGAAGTAACAAATTGTATTGATAGAGATCAGAAGTAATTAAATTAACGGGGAAAAAATCAGACTTAACTGAGATTTAGTTGAGAATTATTAGAAATGAATGAAATCCAGTGGGAAAATTGATAAGCTGTCTACTGATTTAAGATGGATATTAATGATTTTCAATAATGAAATGCTGTTATCTCAGAAAATACGTTAAAAGGTACTCAATGCAAATGACCATTTCTTTACTTTATTAATGGAATATTGATACTACAATAGTATCACAAATAAAAACTATCTGCATACAAAATATAAGCTTGATAAATATATATTCATGAGGAGTAAACAAAATAATAATTAAAAAAAGAGTTCCATGCTTCTTCAATTTCAGTTATAATTGGTACTGAAAGAAATGAGTTATTGCTAGACACTGATCCACTAGCCTAATAATAATTCTCAGTATCATCTTTTAAACAAAATAATCTATCATAATTATGAGAAGACATTTTCTGATGGCATTGCTTGCAAGAGCTATATATTTTTCTTTCAGTGTGACTAAGGATTTATATAGCAAATAGGAGTACAAATAAATAGCTTGGTTATTCTTGAATACAAATATATATTTTTAAAAATACATCACATACACCTCTGAAAATTGAGGTTCTGAAAGAAGAAGATAGCTTATTACCTTATTCATAGGAACCCATACCAAAAATTGAGGCGCTTTGTAACAGCAATAGTAAGGCTGTGAGTTCACAGCTGATTGGAAATATTCATATTTGCCTGAAGTCTGGCTAAAAATGTCAGAGGAACTGAACTGTAGGGACTTTTGAAAATTGCATGTATCCCTGACCCCAGTAATTTGGGTGACAGTGTCAGAAACAGCTTGGGGAAAAATGGGATTTCCTTCCTACTTGTCCTCATTTATTTATTTTTTCACTGTTCCAATCTACCAGGGTGTCTTTAATCTTCTTTTGGCTGGTAAGCTGTCCCACTTATCCTCACGTGTTGCTGGAGTGTTTTGTGCACAGTGGATGGGCTTAACAGTGTGTGAATTGTTAGATGCCTATTGTGTGGGAATTATCTGTGCTGTTGGTGTGTGTGCGGTTTGGGAGTCACAGGGAAGAGATAGGGAGGGAAGAAGTGTTGCACTGGCATGACAGGGGTTGATGACAACATGGAACAGTTCCAACAGTTACTGAGACAAATTCTTGCTGTTTCTTGGATTAAAACATCTGTTTTCTCCTAGTCCCTGTCTAAAAGCTGGTAGTCTTTGGAATGATGTAATATAAAACAATATATTAATAACTGAAATTGGCAGCTCAACTTAAGGCATGTATTGTACAGGAAAAGCATAAAGGTATATGGAATTAAATTGTCTATTTGTGGTTTCATATTAACTCATATTTTGAAAACCAGTGAGTGTAGTCATCGTGCACTTGTTTGTTCAAAAACTGTCCTGACAGGGATCTTGAAAGTGGGATTTAGAGAGCCTCTTCATTGTGCATAAATAATTTTCAACTCATTTAAACTAATTCACGTTTTTACCTCCTATATGTTCAATAATATTACCTATTTGGAAAGTTTTCTGAAAGCAGTAGTAGGTAATGCTTTTAACAAGACATGCAAATATGGAGAAAAAAAAAAAACAACAAAAAAACCTTGTCCAGGAATGGAATTCCAAAACGGGTTCTAAATCTGCTTCTGTAAAATTTAGTTAATTCTCAAAAATGAAAGAAACATACATTCTTCAGAGTGAAAAAAAGTCTAATTTTGAAAAACGTTATTCCACTTTCTGATTTTTGATATTCATTTACATGTCTGTATTACATAGACATATATAATTAAAACATACATAAAAAAATGCTGGAGCTTATTAAGAATGGTATTTTTCTTGAGTAAAATTTTAATTTCCCTGTATTTTGGAGATTCTATATGCATGAGAGTACAGGAGGGAAAAGTGGTGTTACCATCCATATGTGTTATTTGTATACCTTACATTCAAAGTAACAGTGACAATGCATAGAATATTTTTTCTTTAATTATATATGAGTCAGGATTCTGCCTTTTGTTTCCTTTGTGATGCTTAGGGTTTTCTGGTTTTGTTATACTGCTGTTGTTTCTAGGACATACATGAAATTCTTGTCCCCAAATAGAGCAGTTCTTGACTGTAGTTCAAATTCCATTTTGATTAACTAACTAAAAAGGTCTCTATAGACTTTGCTCATTCTCAGTGGTTGTCCAGACTGTATTAGATGCTTCCTTGCTGTTTCCTTTATCTATTCTCTTTGCTACCTTTAACAAAAATATGAAGCTTCAGAAAAAAATAACTTTATCTTAAAATGACTTCTTTTTTTTTAAAAAAAAAGAACTTAATCTGCATTTTGCTGTGACTCTTTTTTAATACCTCCTGAAGCTCATCTACCATGTGTAAATATGTTTGTACGCATGTAATTTGTACAAAGATGACTTAGTGGCTTAGACATAAGTTAGATATTTATGTCATTCAAAAAATTGTGATACATATGGAAGAATGCCACAGACCTGTGAGATGTGTGAAGAAATTTATACAAATTTCATGCAGAGAAAGGTTTTTTACTAAAATATATTAATTGAATATGGTGCATTAAAAGGGATAAGGTTGTATATTATCTTCAGGCTTATGCAAAGGGTAAGAGTGAATTTGGTCAATAATATATAATGTATTAGAAACATGCATTTATCTTCTGATAACCAGGGTTTTCTTAATGGTAAGAATGTGTTGTTTTTTCAATTAAAATAGTAATTATTAGGAATTATTATAGGAGAGATAAATATCTCCCCTGAGAATATGGAAAACTGTCAGATGCAAGCTGAAAGATAAATCTGCTAGCTAATAATGAAGCAATTTTGGGGGCATGAAATAACAAAGCTGATATCAAACCCCAGACTCTTGAAAACTGACAATAATGTCAATGAATAGCTCACTCTGGCCTTTATTTCTTTTTTTCCTTTTGTGTGCGTAGTCGCCACATGGTGGAAAGTTTCATATCAACTTCAATGGGAAGAGTATCAGCTTGTTGGCATTGTTCTTTTTATCTGTTTGTTGGCATTGTTATCTTCTACCGTCTTTGAACTCTATTTAAAACCTAAAGTATCTTAAGTAGAAACAAATTAATAATATTGCTCTTTTAATTCACCTTTGTTGAATGTACTTGAAAAGTACATGTTGCATTTTACTGTTTCATTTGTGTTTCTTTCCAGAGTTTAATCTGAGAAGGAATTATTTTACAATTTAAGGAATAATTCTTTCCCCAAGAGAAAATTCTTGTCATTTTTAGAATGTTCCAGGAAGAGTTGAACGATTTAATTGCATTTAGAGGTTGTATTGGTATAATTCTGGAAAATAATAACAAATTAAACCTTAGATGATCAATCTGCCAATACTCAGCATGTCTTAAAAGAATAAGTGTTCATTGTTTATGTAACTAGCAGCCCAGGCCCACTCATATAGATCAGCTAACTCTTCAGAAAAATGAAAGTAGTTTATTTTCCTTACTAAGGATGTCTTTGCCATTTGAACTTTGACATATGAAATTGCTTTATATTTTCTCACCGGTTACAGCTCGGCTCTAACATTATTTTTAATTCTCAGGCAGAAAGTGATCTAGCTTGTTATTTCCCTGGAAAGCTATACCTTAGCTACTACTGACAAACATTTCTGTTCTCACTTCAGCTGTAAAAGGTTTAAAATTAAGTCACCATTTTTAATAACAAATAAATAGATCTGAAACAAAATGTGGATGACTTAGATGGAACCAGCAAGAACTATTCACTGCAGCTTACATCTTGCATGGCATCATTTTTAAAGGAAAGCAAAACAAAGTATTTGAATATGAATTCCAGGGTAGGCTGTACTTTTTTTCCTGTTGCTTTGATCAGTCATTTCAAGATGTGCTGCTTCCTCTGTAATGTTCATACATTTTTACATTTTTAAGCTTGTTTGATTCTGAGGCGTATAAGTGAATAAATGTTTATATTTTTAGATGAACTGGACTGAATTCTATGGAAGATAACAGTGTATTTAGAGTTTGCAGCCAAGAGCCAGTGAAAAAGAAGTACTGGAGTAGGGTATGAAATTTATTCTCTGATGCTATGTGCTATTTTAATTTAATTTTCAGTGAGTTACACCTTGGTGCAATTCAGTGCCGTAGATTAATTGTCATATCTAAGCTCTATACTTTCTAAAATTTAATTTCCTTTAACTTCCAAGAAATAAATCAAGAATCGTAACCCTTTTACTGGTACAGGCATAGTTCCCTGTATCTGCCCCACTTGGTTCTGCATATATTTTAGACAATGATCAAAAGAGAAGTCTAATTTTTTTCAGCAAAGCAATTAATTTCCCTCTCTCTTAACATACTATGCTCTGTGCATGTTTGGTAGGGATTTTGGCCATGCAAGACAGTGAATATTATAAAATGTGCAACATATATTAATCAGCTGACTTAACCATTAGTAATTTAAGGCTCTGGTGTGGGAAGACATGCTTTTTCATCATCTTTTACTCAATTAAAAGAAACAACTTTCTTTTACATGTTTGTTATAAATGCTGGTTATCAGTAGTAAATATATTGCTCTTTTGTCTTTTAACCCCTAAACACTAATGTGCAGAATGAACAAATCAGCTCCGCAGTCTTTCAGCCAGCTCTGTACTAACAGAACTTACAGACTGCATAGAATGCACTGACCTAAGTATGAGAGCATGGAAACATCTCTCTGTCTCTTTGTCTACTGCTATGTATTTGTGTTGTCATAGCCAAGTAACAGAGGCCTAATGATTTGTTTCTGGAATGTCACTGGCAGTTGCAGACACCACCATATTGGTTTCAGTAATTCCTACAACAAACCTTCTGATGTTGTTAAATCTGTATTAATTTGATTGTGATGTATTTACTCTTCTTTCATAATTCTGATGCATCTGCTCGATTAAATATAGAAGTAAATGAGAAAAGGTAAATAATTAACGAGCCTAACAAATTTACACAGGAAAAGATTAGCTGACCTTCAGTTCCAACACTTTAGTTTCTCTTGACATTTCCTTTATTTTGAGCTATTATGTGTGCCCTAGCAAGCACATTTACAAGGAGTTTTACAAGCAAAGTCAACATTTAGTCAGACAATATAAAGCTAACAATGGAATGACTGCTTGTAAGACTAAATTCATTTGGTTTAGCAGGGACTGAACACACTGTATGAACAATAACAATTGCATAGCCTGACTTAGCACAAGCTTAGTGCATTTAGAAGTAAGTATGGTCAACAATGTGGAGCCCCACAATGGAAGGTACAAAATATCCAGGAAACAAATGATTTCCTAATAGGATGTTTAGGAAGATTGTATGTCTTCTTCTGCAGTATTTGTTGTAGTTCAGCAGAATGTATAACAAAGGAATCTTTAAAAATCACAGAATCATATGGGATCATATCAACTTTAAAAACTCTAAAACAACAGGTAAATGCTGAATCTACTGCAGTCTGTGTCCAGATTAATTATTAAGTAATAGATCATTCTTAGACTGTTGCACAAACCACAGTTTGTCCGATGAAATAGGACAGAAAGGGCAGCTGAAATTTCTTGTCATTCACCTGATTGCTTAGATTTCATTGTTCTGTGGAGTGTACTCAATAGCCTCTGAGCTTTGTTTCTGTTTTAGAAACAAAATAGGTAATTTAGAAGTAATTATAGTGGTTGGCGACCATGCCCATGGCAGGGGGATTGAAACTAGATGATCTTTGATGTCTTTGTCAACCCTGGCGATTCTATGATGATTCTATGAATTTAGCGGGATTAATGTTGTGAACCACTCTTGGAATGTCAGCTGATGTGAGGAAGTTAATTGTTTTATCTTACTGAAGTTACTCTCTTCCCTGTTTTGCTTACATTCTTGTTGAGCAAATGATAGCAGAAGTACTGAATTTTTGTTAGTCCAAGGGTGATGACTATTATGAAATGACAGAATTTGATCTTCAGGAATTTAGAAGTTTTAAATTAGCTTATTCATATACCAAAAACTGCACTACAGAAGACCAGATACACCAAACAATTAGCGAGATGATTTCATGTCAAGAGATACAAAATTATATATCACTAAAGTCTGCATTAAGACATACGAATATTTGAGAATTTAAACAGTAAGTTTATCGTGAAACACAGTATTCATTATTGCACACTTCACATTAGAAAAAAAAAATAAAATACAGAACATATAGAACTAAAAATATGAAACGAGGCATGAAATTAAGCCATTACTGTTTTTCTCGTTATGTCAAAAATTGTCATGTCATCACTACACAGGGAGAACAAAATTCTCCATAATCTTTTAGTAGCACACACTTGGAAAGCCTAATGCCATTGACTTCAGAGTCAGAAAAGTTTGGAACCTGGTACTTGTTATCTTCCACAGGATAGCAGGTGTTCAATCAAAGTTGTTAATGTATTTTCTGTGGCTCTCATATACTTTAAAAGCAGGTAATTAGAATTATCCACATACTTTCTAAGTATGAATAATTCATTTCCTATGCATCAATAAAATAATTATTGCATATTATCATTCTTAGCTTTCTACTTCAATAAAATTGCTCCCACCGTATCACTGTCATAGTAATGTGCCTTTTTATTTTTCATATTAATGAAAATTCCCAGTAGAATGAGACACTGTAATAAGACTTAACGTTACCTTAAAGCCTTTTCTGTTATACTGATCTGAAATGATCCTGTATCTAGATTCTGGTTATTCTTACCCACCTTGGCCTCTTTCTAATTATTTTAGAAGCAAAGAATTCAGAAGTATGTTAGGGCTAGTTTTGCTCAATCATCTCAATTCCTAGTTTGTTTTGTAAAATTTGAACTTTTTTTTACTCTTGTATAGATTGTTGCCAATCTTATTAACTTTAAGAAAGAAAATCTGAAGTAACAAAGCAAACATTTAGAAATATTGTTATACTTATGTTAAGTAAAATAAAATCAATTTCCTTATTAGATTTTTCCAATATACCAATATACTTATTCCAATATACAAATTAGACTTTATAAAAGCATAATGCCTACATCTTAGTTACTTAAGCTGCCTTTGCAAGATTTAAAAGAATTCTTTTCAAGCCTGTTTAGGACTAGCCATGGATCTAAGTGAATCTTGCAAAGTGACTGTCTGTTTGAGGTTTTGGGAGACTGGAACCGGGCTTTGGATGAGCCATGCAAATACTGGAGCCATTGTTTGGATACAAATCTAGACTGACTTTGTCTATGCTTCATTTGAAAAAGAACTGAAATGATTCAGTTGTCTAATTCTGGCTAAAATGATTCTGTAAGAAAGAGTCTGGATTTCTATATCGGAAGTGGAATGTTAAATGACAGATAAGATGAGAGCAGTCTGGGTAGCTGTAGTGATCTTAAATGGTTTGTGAAATTTTGGTGGAGATAGGTTCAGCAAAGTTGGTTGAAGAGCTTACTACAGGCAGGAAAGGGAAGGGAAAATAATGTCCATCTGAGTAAAACTCTATGCTGAGGCTACATAAAATGTAAAAATATTTCTTATATTAGGAAATCCAAGATAGAAAAAGACCTCCAAGATCATCCAGTCCCACCATCCCCTACCACCAATGTTTCCCACTAAGCCAAGAGATATTGCTATTCATCCAAAAGTTATTATTGGGAACACACAGAATATTTTATGCCTTATCTATATGTGTGTTGGCACAGAAGCTACCTGTTGTTATTGTTGTTTTAATTTCTAATTTGTTGTCAGAAAATTATCTTTCTTTTCCATTCTTCAGTTTACCATAACTCAAAACGTGTTTTTTTTGTTGGTTCTTGTTTGAAGCAGATAAATATGGTCATGCTGTGTGTAAACATCCAATGTAATGTGAAAATCCTCTTAATAAAATCCAATGGAAAGCTGGGGCTGAGATAGTGAAGGTTTTATACTGGGCTACATAGATAATATCAGTGCCTGATGATTCTTTCTCTTTATTTTCCCAGTTTTGTTTTATGAATCTATGTATTTTTCATTTGAACATGTGTCAAAATTGATTAATTCTGAATTCTGCTGCTACTTAAACATCTTTTCAGGCATGTCCACATCAGTGTAATCAGTGGCAGTGATGTCCACGTAAATGAATCCTTTTAAAATAATTTCATTTCACCTTGATACAGTCATATTGTCAGATTGTCAAATAGTCCATGAAATGGTATGTGTATTGATCTACTCAAATTGTGTGTCCTAGTGTAGTAAGACCTGCCAAGTCATTTAACTTCAGACTAAGATTTAGTCCTTTGGGCTCCTCTTTCTTGCTGTAGTGCATGCTGTGCCCCTGATACTCTGTGTGCATCCAGAGCACAGCACAGAACCATGAACCCCAAACCCCAGTTCTGCTCTTCAGTTGTTTTACAGCATACCAGTTTGGGCAACCTAGGAAATGAGGCATAGAATTAAGTTAGGCACTGGTCTAATTATTTTCAAAGTGCTTACACAGCATACGATAGGAGCTCATCCTGACTCTCTACTTTGCATTAGGAATGAAATGTTTTCTGAGGCTAGACAGAGATGAATTTTGGGAGATTTTTTTTTAAACTTTTGCACATGGGAGACTTTCAAGTATTTTCTTCACTGCCCTTGCAGTTGTTTCAGATATTAGCAGCTTCTTAGTCTTATATTTTGTATGCTTTAATTTCAAAAATATAGTACATCATTTTTTTGTTGCTGAAAAAATATTTGCGTATTTGGTGTAGAAGTGCCCAGATAGAGTGGCTGGTGATCAGGTCCTCTGAATTTTTTTCAGTTTGAAACAATAAAAGTAAAGAAATTGTGTATTCTGTAATGTTCATTCAAACAGAAAGAAATTGAAAAACAACTGCACCTGGGGAAAAAGATTCAGAAAGACACCTGGAGATGTTCCAAATGTGTGCTTTCTTAATAATTAGCACATCATACACCTAGTTAGCATCTCATAAATAACCATAAAGTAGTCATTTAATGAATCTTTCTACTTTGTGCTGTCAGAGGTTACAGGAAAAGCAAAATACTTTGTTTATTTTAAGAACAAGGGGCAACTCTTCTTTAAGCATAGTTTAAAAAGTTCTGATAAGAATAGGAATATTTATGTCTATTTTATTAGAGATCAGCTTTCTTTTTTTATTACTGCTCAGCATGAATTAACTTCACACAGTGGCATCAATTATACTGTTATTTCGTACATGTGATCTGGCTTTTTTGGCACATTACTGAGGATGGCAGTGATTAATGTGGGTATTTTGCTGAAGACTTCATTCTTCATGTCTGAGATCCTGTGTGGGTTTCTGTTCAGCTACTCAACTTTCATAGAAATCAGACATTTCTTTAAAAATCCAGAAAAAAAAAAAAAAGACTTAAAACTTTTATCCACTAACTGTTTTGTTCTGTTGCTATGCTATATTTGTGCAGAGTAAAAAATACTAAATTATGTATAACTTAAAGCAAAGTCCTCATTAGAATTAATGAGAGCCTTCCAGGAGAAATAACAAACATTGGTAGTCAACTTTGCAAATTATTTATTTTTTCCTTTCCTTTGTAAGGAGGGAAAACTGAACAGCGATGTTATAGAGCAAAAGGAAAATAAGACTCAGAAATCTAGACAAAATCTTATACTCTCTTTTTTATTATTAAGGATTAATTATGGTTACTGTGATTATCATAGAAAATATGCATAATTAAATGCAATGAAAAGCCTCTATTTAACATTAATAAAAAATAAAGACGTGGAGCAGAACATAGGGAACTTTTCTTGTTTGCTTAAAATATATATAGTCAATTCTGTAGGATCAAGGCACAAGCAGTTGTTTGGCACAAGCCAAAACAATTGTGAGATTTAGATGCTGGATGCTGTGTCCTTCTTTGGGCTTGCTACAAACATGTAGCATAACTGTCCTGAGTTGGAAATAATAACTTCAGTCTTCACAATTTTGAGCGATAGCTATGTAAACATTATTTTGAAAGAAACATATCTATACATAACTGTTATATCAGGATGACCCCATTTTTCTGTGCACTTTTTGGCCCCTTCACCAACCCAGTAGATGTTCTGCCTGCAGCACAGACAAGTGAAGTCTGTTTTCCATGTACCTATAGTTTAATGTAATCAAAGACTTGAGTTTATATGCTGTGGGTAGTAATTCTGTTTCATCATTAATGACAGATAAAAATCAGCGAATTTGTGAAGTAATTTAGGTGGCAGATTATGTTTGCTGGAGTAGAGGTTAGTGGATTATTATTATTATTTTCTAAAAAGAGAAATAGAAAAAAATATTTTCAAGAAAACTTAGAATAAATGATCTGAAAAACATCTTTAGAGGGTCTTTGACATCCATCAGCCTTCTTGAAGTGGTAAGTACCAACAAAACATGGAAAGAAAATCTTGGAATTATCTCAGGTTGTGAGTACAGAAGAGATATTTTTGGATTTCTTAACGTAGCTTTCTATCCTGCAATGTATCATTAGGTGTTGTCAACAGCAAGGGAAGCTGCCAATCATCTTAACTACTTTTAAAAATCCATCCAGTGACTTTAATTATGATTAAGCATTTATGAAATTAAGCAACGTTGAATAGACAAATTCCTTCTGGTAAAGAGGAAGGTGTTTATTTTCATCATATTATGTTTTCGTCTTGCAAAATGCTTGGAACATATACATGTTTTAGAAGCTAGTAGAAGATTTTTACACAGCCAAAGTATTTTAACTATCATGAAGAATAAAACCCAGAAGATCTACATGCCCCCCTTCAGCAAGCAGCTATGCTCTTTACCCTCTACTTTTAATGAATGGCCTTTCTATAATTCACCTTTCATTGAACTTCACTTCTATGCTCTTCAGCTTATTTTGGTCTTTGTTGAATTAATGTGGTTTGTTTTGAGGTGCTTAAAAATCAGCTGGAATATCAATACTTCCTTGTCTTAAGTATTAGTGAAAAGGTTGCCTGTACATCTTTCTAGTCCTAAGCAAAAAATTGGAGGTGTGTGTTCTTCCCAAAGCATCTTAGGAACAGATTGAAGGTCCTGTCTGTATCGAAGTGGAACCACCGAAAATTAGTTACATTATCCACAGTATTTTCTACTTCTCATGTCTTGAAGACTGAGAGAAATCAGTGGCCTTCTTTAGAGAAATGCAAAAGCTTGGAAGACACAGTGTTCAGGGCAAAGGAAACCTCTCCAAACACTGCCATCTGAGGACTCCCAAGTTCATCATATTTACACTGTTACTGCTGCTGGTGCCCAGTAGGCAATCACAGTTGACAAAGGAAGAACCTCGAATATCTCAGTCTTGCATGTTCTGCACATGTTAAAGTCAGCTGTTTTAAGTGCAATCAATCATATTAAAAGCACTCTCACCTGCTCAGGCATTTCCATCAGCAGAACAACATATATTAAGTGATATGAAGGCTAGAACTGTAAATCCAATTAAAGCTAGATTTCCAGACTATTTTCTGTTAGAATAAAGATCTGTGTGCACTTGTGTCTTTTGGTGGCTAGGAAACTCGCATGATTTCTATTGCCATACTTAGCAATATAAATTTGAATTCCTTTCTTTGAAGTATGTAAATGTTGAGTGCAGTATTGACTTCCCTTCAGTCTCATACACTGAATACAGTTTTTCTTTCCATTTGACCATCACAGAGTACTTCAAGAATTTTTCATTTATTTTTATTTTTTATTTTGCAGAAATAGGAAATGTTTGAGTGAGAGTAGCTGCACAGTACTCCATAGCTTGAGATAGTATATTCAATATCCCTCCCTAAATTAGTGGGAGCAGGAACTTGCTTTTCCAACCTAACAATGTTTATGCAAATGCTTTACCCCAACTGTTTTAAGTATTTATTCCTTTTCTTTTCTTCTTCTAATTAGCAGAAAATAAAAACAAATAAAGTTCAGTGCAGAGACTCCAAGAAGACAAAACATGAAGGTTTGCAAGAATATTTCCACCAGTGTAATCTGAGGTTTTTAATATTTTATGAGTTATTAAGATACTTTCTGAATAGGCATTCCTAAATTGAAATATTGAAATACTTAGGAAAACCTGGTCAGGACTAGATGAATATAGCCAAAAGCTGTAGATGCAGATAGGTGGAAAACAGCTGAAAAATGTGTCATCTGAAAGTCCCTCCTTAAGGTCCCTGAGACTTAGCTACTGCTTTTTAATCAATGAGAGCAATCAACTTGTCTTGCAGCTAACACTCAGTAACATTTGTTAGGTACTGAAGTATCTCTGAAAATCTGGCTCCACATCCTTCTGGCATATGGAATCATTATCCTCCTCTATGACTGTGTTGTTGTTTTTGGCAGTACTGGTAGTACTGCCTTTTTTACTATTGTTTCTCTTCCCCTCCCAGAAACTCCTTCTGCTGTTACCATCCAATCTAAACACCTGAATCCAGAACATGAGACTTAGATTATCTCCATCTTTCATCTGAATACAATATTTCTCAATGTGTTTATATCTCTGTTTTCCTATCCTTCTTCCCTACCCTACCATTTTCCCCTGTGCCAAAATTGAGATTTATTTTTACATTTGGAAGCACTTCAAAATCCTTTTTTTTTAAAAAAAACTTTCCTTGCTTTTCTCTAAATAAATTCTGCTATCATACATAGGCAAATTCTAGACTATTTTAACCCTTTGAGGATGGAAGCAATGAAAAACTCAATGGTCCTTCCTACTCTTATCTGCATTTTTTTGTGTTTTGCTTTTAAGAAAAAATACACAAAAAAAAGTAGTCTTCTGTTTTAAGGAATTAATTTG
The DNA here is from genome assembly GCF_905368555.1 of Meleagris gallopavo. NCBI lineage: Eukaryota > Metazoa > Chordata > Aves > Galliformes > Phasianidae > Meleagris > Meleagris gallopavo. The sequence goes on from NC_139416.1 coordinate 12,491,980, forward strand.
TCTGATTTAGGTATCAAAGATTTTAGATGTTATATAGTCAGTAGGTGATCTGTCATAAAATAATCTTCTTCAGGCCTCAGTTTTCAAAACAAATTTTTTTTTTTGTTCTTGGCCTCTATCCCTCACATGCTCTTTTCCTCATACCAAGTAGATAGACTGTAATGTGTAAATTAACTCTAAAGATTATGTTGATGCTTAACCCTTTTATTTAAAGCAAAACTCTCCAAACGATGCACGTGCCAAATGGGAGGGGGGAGGGGGATGTTAGGTAGTTAAAATGCAATCATATCATTCAATAATGAGACAATAGTAGCATGCTCACTTTCTTACATTTGCTAAGCAAGTGAATTTTTATTACCTTATTAAAACGTCCAAATTCCATGGTAGAAGCAAACTAAACCTCAAAATAAAATTGTGTACTGTTTCTTTCCAATGAATAATAGTTGAAGAACTCAGTAGCTTCAATTACACAATCTAAGATCTGGAGCGTAGGAGACTGATTTTACAATGACCCTTGGCTCTTAAACAAATGGACAAGAGAAAGTTATATAAACATTAGGTTATTCTTAACCACTCATGTATGTGTCATAACAATATAAAGTGTTAAAACAACGTTAAGCAAACCTTTCATTTGTGGTTAATGGTTGAATTATTAATTGTATTTACTTGCATCTACTGGGAGAATGGAATTTAGACTGTGTTGTCCTAAGTAACACAGAGTGTGTTTTTAACTCACTACTGAATTAACTATACTCAAAAGTCTGCAGAAAAGGCTCTGGCCATCAGCCAACAGCAATTGCCACAAGTTGTAAGAGCTGCAAGAAGCAGGTCACGTTTAAGAAGTACAGAATGCTAAGGCTCAATTATATAAATCAAAAAACCTAGTGCAGATGATCAAATAAGCAGTTGAGAGTATTTGATTGGGAGCACATGGGAACCATCTGTTCCTCTATAAGCTAAACCATTGCAATAAATACAGGCAATCATGTGAAGTTAACTGGCTACATTTTAGTTAGTACAGTTAGCACAGTATAATGCCATTTACCAACTGTATTTCTAAATACTTCAGGTTGTTTAGCAAAACATGTATACATGTATCTAAGAAACACGCCTCAAATAAGTATAGGGTTCTGCTTGTTTATTCTTCAGTATAAACGAGCACTGTTTATATATGGATAATTTTTTTCTTGACTACAAAAACTGAGTTGGAACCTGCAGAAAAAAAGAGGCGTCTTGAAAAAATCTGGTCATTTTAAATTACATTTTTCAGGTAATGTAATTATGTTTTTTAATAGGCTTTGTTCAGGTCAGTACTGAACAATGTTACTTCATATGTACTGTGTAGGAATGATGAAGAAATGGTTAAACAGCCTTTCTTTTTAAAAATTTCTTTGGTCTTTGGAACCAGAAATGATTCAAAGTGATGTGGCATCTTGCTAGCAAGGTTTTCTTCTTCTTTTTTTTTTTTTTTAAACTACAAACATAATTAATAGCTATGAATTTTTTTACAGCTATGCACTGAAGGTAGGTTTCTAGTATTGTTTGAAGGTGTTTGTTCAATACAATGTATAGGAATGTGTATGCTTTCCCACCAAGCTTCTTCAATCTACATGATTACTTTAAAAATATTAATTTGAACTGATAGAAAGTTTTTAGTAGAATCTCTACTGGTATTCAGGCTTGAATGTAATAACAAATGACTACTCAATCCGTTTCAACTATGAATCTACTTATTAAATTCGTCCGTTCTTCGTGTCCTTCCTTCCACGGAGTATTTGTTCCTCTGCTCAATAATTCTAGGCGCCAGCCAGTTGTGTTTGAGCTCTGCTGGACACCCAGGAACCTGGCATAAGCAGGTGTTGCATGCACAGTCTACCTACGTTCATTAAGAGCATTAAGTTTTGAGGTATTCCAAAGTCCATTTTGACATATGCATGCTGCCAATGTACATGTCTACAGTCACATCCATAGTCTCTGAACAGGAATATGCTATCCACATGCTTCTGTCCTTTGGTACAGATGTGGCTGCAGCCTTTAAATTAGAAGGATTTCAGCCCTAAAATTACATTGTTTTTAATATCAATAAGTTGTTTGTATGTAAATGAAATATACAGATCTGTTTCTTCTGTCTTTAGGAGCTAAGTTATCTGTCTGGCTCAAAATACACTTTAGACGTTTTTAAAGCCTTAAAAGATAAAAACACAGAGACACCCTCTCTCCCTGTTTACATGAAAACTTCTGAAGGCAGAAAGGCAAATGACTAAACCCCAATTCCCTAAGCAATCACATCTTCTCTCACATTTTCACAATGGGCATGTAATGATTTTGTTTTTTAATTCTAATGTCTTTAAGCTCTCTTTGTGAGGTAGAGCTAAATTCAGAAACAGATGAAGACTTGCCCACTAATGTTAGGGCAGATTGAAACTCACTTAGATTTGGGCACAGAGATCAAAGGAGTACTGCTGCTAATTGTTCCCAGTGGAAAAATTGCATGCTTACTCAGATCCCAAATTTACCTGGGAGACATCTGATTTTATGTACATGATAATAGATTTCTGAATGTGCTGCAACTTAATTGCAGTTTCTGAGCCCTGCAAGAGAGTTATGAAGAGAGAGTATGGGGAGCTCTCCAAGTGTGTAGCATGGCCAGGGGCTTGGAAAGGACTGCTGGCTGGGGGACAGAGAAGAGAGCAGAGCATTGCTAAGGGGAACTGTTCTGCAGTTATTCATAAGCAGGGAGAGCTAGTGTTAAACAGTAGTTACCAGGAAAGAAAGGCAAACTATGCCCAACAGAGAGTGTTGAGAAAGATGTACAGTGTGAGAGAGGTTAATTTGTAGGATGATATTTGGCAAGAATTTCTGGCACCAACATCAGTCTTTGTGCAGATTTGGTGAAAAGCCTTTGAGGTTTCAACACCCCCCTCCTCTTCCAAAGCCAGTTATTCTCTATGACTCATTACTCTGTTGCTTTTGGTTCGTAGGAATGTACATGTTTTATTTCCTTTTATTTTAAGGAATGTTAAGAACTGTGTTATACTTAGCTCTAACCAACAGCTCTGTCTGAAATAATTTCAGATCAACTGCATTCCTCCCAGGGTCTCTCTGAATTCAGGCTTTGAAATAACTTGTGGTCTCAGGGAAAAAGAACTCCAATTCTGTTGTGGATTGAATGTAATTGCTGCCATTCAATTCAGATATTTTAAAGGGTATTTCAGCTGTGTGACAGAGGCATAGAGCTGAAAATAGAGTAAGTCTTTAGGCCAAGATAAGGCACAAGTATGCAGCACTTTTAAGAATTGTTTAATTCCTTTGAAGATTTTCATGCAAGATACAAAGATACAAGATACAAGAAGCAAGATACAAACAGGAGTCCAAGAATTCTTAGTGAATGGAGGTCTTTATGAAACTTCAGCACCCATCTGAAAAATTCCATGAAGTGTGATCCAAAGGAAAACTTAGGAGAGCTTTAGCATCAGGAGCTGATGGAGGAGAAACTTGGAGAGATGAACAAAGGTATTGTGTCTCACTGTTTTTTCCTAATGTAGGAGGAGAATCTGATTTTGAAAGTTAAAGTGATTGTGACCAAAAAATAACAAACACCTTTAAATTGTTCTTTTAACAGGAACAAATGTCAATCCTCAAACTGATGAAGTGATTGAATTGTGATTTGATATGAGTGCTAGTGAGAGATGGAAAGAACTGTTCAAAGAAAATATTAGACAAGATGTCTGAATTTGTATACTATAAACTACCTATTTTTCTTTTTAAATAAGTACATTTAAATTTGTCAAACAAACCAACTGAAATGTTAAATAGGTATAAATGTAGAACTGTATGGGAAGAAAACCTCCACCACTTCTTTTTTTCCTGTAAGGGTCCTTGATATATACACTTTTCTGCTATATTTTAAAAATTTTGTCTGATGAAAATTGATGAAAGACATAATGGGCATTGTATTATATTGATTTACACTGGTAAAGATTAAAAGTTTGGGCAACATTGCTATATAAAAAGCAATAAACTACTTTGTTCTCAGAGGTAAATTTTTGAAGCAGAGGGAAAAGTTGTATGTGTAATGCTTGTGTGTGTGTGTGTGTGTGTGTGTATTCCTTGTGCATATTTTGGGTTTTATGGGTGAGGAAAGGGTCAGACCAAAGCTTATGTCAGCTGTATATAGAAAATGCAAATCAAAAGTCAGAAATGTATATTCATGTTCTTCTTTTTGGTGAGTTTTTCCTTCTCTTTGGTAGTCTCATAGTTTTTACTTCTTGCCAGCTGTGAAGTTGCACCACTAACAACCTCTTGTAAATCTCAGGGAATGACTCTAAAGTAGCTTAAGGCAAAAAACAACCTGTGTTTGGTGGAAACTAAAATTGCTTTAAAAATACTTCGGATAGTCCTTCCAGATTTTTTTCACTACTTGGATTAATTAAGAATCTAAAATTTCAAATGATCTTATTTTTCCAGATATTAGTAATGATTTTTCAATAATTGGTTTATTTTAGTACATTTCAGTTCATTTCAGATAACTTTGTTCAGTTACAAATAGTTCTGAATCAGTTAATTAAAATTATATCTGGGCAAACCACAGCTCTTAATTTTGGTGACCCTACAAATAATGCACAACATAAGCACTTCTTTGGAATTTATGTAGAGGTGGCAGTACTCTGCACAATTCTTTTTGTAACCACAGCTAGCTAATTACACTGCACTGTATTTGTGCTGTCACTAAATGGTTTCACAGTGTGTAGCCACATCAGTTCTGTTCTTGAATTTGGCAACTTCAATTATGGCTGATAAAAGATGACTTGTTCAGAAATTCTGAACTATGGAAAGTATGCTATTAAATTCTCCAGGGATCCTGTTTTCATTTAAAACCGAGCTCTTTGGTATCCAAAATGTGAGTTTTCAACAAACTGAATAGAAAATGTCAATTATTAAGCAGAGTTCAACTTTTAGAATGTAGAGTGGCCTATTGGCTTACGTAGGAACTGCTTTATTTCACAGTAAAATTGTAAGATTGCGTGAAGGCATTTCAACAACATAAGATACATTTTCTTATTTTGATTTGTGAGTGTAGGTAAGAATTCTACTTCTTGTGAGGTGTATGAGTATGATGTTCTTATAAGTAGCATCCATTAAAATATGGCAGATAAGACAGCATTGATGTATATTACTAAAAGGATTTTAAAAATGAGCTTTAAATTTGTACCAAATGGTAGAAAATAGTTATGTCTAGCAGAGTACGTCTAAGGGTCTAACTCTGGAGATGGGGCTTAGACCAAAATTGCATGGAATTTTTTATTAGTGTCTGCATAGTATGTTAATGCCTAGGAAACAGGTATTAGAAGTCTAGAAAGCAACAGGCAATCCTTTTGTCAAAGAGTTTACAATTAAAATGATAAAAAACAAAAGTGAAAAAAACATATTGTCTGGGAACAAATAATGTTAAGGTAAGATTTTACATTTTTCTTTCAACTATTATGTTTTTCAGGGAAGTAGAAATTGCTGTGTGAAGGATTACAGTTTAACTTGTGGGAAATAGGAGAGCAGAATGAAGTAGACAAAGGAAGGTAAGTGTGGAGGAATAAAACTGAAAGCAATGTGTTGTGAGGGCAAAGGAAGAAAGATTTGAGGCTGGTGACAAATCAGTTGAATGTGCCACTTAGAACCCAGACAAAATGTTTGTCGGTGCTTGGGTTGCTTCAGCTTGCTGCTTCATCCTCTCACCGTCTCTTTTTGGTGTTCTTTGCGTGGTTGCAAGGTGAGGGAGAAATATTTTAGGGAAGAGTACTGAAAGTAATGGGTACAGCTTGCATTTACTCTTGTCATTTGCATTGATGTTTGTGACACACTGTGTAAAAGGTACTGCATGATAACAGGTTGCTAGGCAGAGTCATCCTTTATTAGTTTCTAATGATGAAATTCTATGAATCTAGTATAAAAAGGAAATGGAGACCACAGAATTTCTAATGATTGATAAAGTGACTTTGGGTATGAGTACATTACTTGGCAGTAGGTCATGTTGAATCTTGGTATTTTCTGTGAATCTAAGAATCAGCTCTAAATCTAAGCAATGTTACCATAACTAATGGGGTACTGCAGTAAATATGTTAAACACTGAGCTGAATTTAGCCATGGAGCTAACAGAGCTTCTGAGCTGACTTCACCATCTGATCTTCCAAAGTGGAAAAATAATTCAAATAATCTGGATGTTAAAAATAAATAAATAAATAAATAAATAAATAAATAAATAAAATTAAAAGAGAACATAAACATAATAAAAGGTTTTTACTTCTTTGCCTCTTGATAGAAATTCTGTTACTTTTGTTGTAGACAAGAGAATATAACACAACTGCAGATATACAAGAATGTCAATGTACAATAAGAAAATGTATTTTAATATCATTTGGGGAAAAACAAGCTGTGTTGTAGGATGGGATTACTTAATAGCTGATTTAATAATACCCTAAAGTATCTACAATATTATAACAGAAGTTACTTATTATTAAACTTTAGAAAAACACAGAATTGGATATTAATCGCTTTACTTTATGCATTCATTTATGTGAATTATGATTCTCCGACTTCAAAAGATTGTCTCCACATTGTTTTGTCTAATTTATTCAGACTTAATTAGAGAATCTGCTCTCCAAATCTTTACATTTCTATTATTCTTGAGCAAGCATGGAAGTGATGGGTGAGGTGTGAAAAAAACCTGAAGCAAAAGTTGAAAATGCAATGCAAAAACTTCAAATTGAAGGTAGAATGAAGATATTTTTAAGTATACTTTTTAATATGCAATTTTAAAATAACCATATGTTAAGCACAATATATCCACTACTTGGAATGATCTGACCCAATCAGTACTAGCTTTTCTTAGGTTACTAGAGCAGAGAAATTAAACTGATTGAGGACAGTTTAATAAAGTTGGAATGGCAATTAGTGTTAAAATGATGTATGCCTGAAAGTTGTCTTCAGGTGAATGCCCAAATTCTACTTACAGCATTTGAAAAAAAAAAAAAAAAGAGAGAGAATTGAAAGAAGTAAATTTTATTTTCCTCCTGCAGCTTTTTGGTCCCGCGAGCAATCTACCTTTACACACAGCTGCAAACTTCTCTCATGGGTTTCTGCTCTCTCATGATGTGTTCTTTGCTCTGCTCTTTCTGACTGTTATAAAGCTCACCTGGACCTTCCAATCTTCTGTAGGAATCTTGCAGAAAATAAAGTAGTGTAATACAAGCTTGGCTCATTTGCTACTGAGGAGAGGAAAATCTCCATCTTCTGTTAAAGCACTGCTGCCCCTAGAAAGACAGAATTACATGGGGGGATGGGGGAGATATAAAGCTGGTTGATAGGCTCTGAGAGGCAATGTCTTTATAAAGAACAGGTAGAACAGATTCTGGATGGGTTAAGGAATATGTGGGAAATTGAAACAACCAGAAAAATTTCCACTTCCTCTTTGCATGTGCTGAGTTCGTATTGATACATCCTGTTAAGCATGTACCTAGATGTAGGAATGCATTGTGTTTCAGGGCCATTTCATCGGCTTAATCTCCTGATAAGCTTTCTAACATCTGTTCTCAACTTGACATATATTTTCTATTCTGTGCCATCCTTGAGGCAAAATTTTCTTCTCCAGTTCTCACTACAACTCTATTATCTACACTGCACATCTTTTTTTATGAATTTATATTCATTTTTCTGACTGAACATCTATTGACGTTAAGTTTTGTTTGCCAGCTAAGCACAGAATACATTGAATGATGCCTCATATTGTCACTTCAATCTGAGAAATGAGAAGGAGCTCCTAATTGATATATATATATATTTAATTTTTGCCTTCACAATATTTTCAGCTGGCTACGTGTTCATTTTTTAATAGGCAAATTAACAAACACTTTACATGCATTACCATCATCTACGAATGATTCTACCTTACCAGAACACAGCAAGCCTCCATTTAGAAAGTAAAATTCTCTAAATAAATTCAAATTTAAATATTTCTATTACCTGTGGGGAGTCATCCTACTACTTCAATTTGTAAAACATACCTTCATACAAAGATTGCTAATTGGAATACAAATTTTGTTTACAAATTTTGTAGTGAATGAAATATATCTTAGATAAGCATATCTTTGTTTTTGGCAGGAATTTTTAGTCTCCTTGATGTTTATGGGTTATACATATTCTTTACTGTGTTATTAATCATGATCCTAAAAAGAAATTAAATATGATTTCTTTGTATAGACAGAACAGAGTAAGATTTTTTATATATTATTAATTTTTTTCCAAAGTACTCCAAAGGAGTATACTGGAAAATTACTTGAAACTTAAAGATTACATATTTTAAAGAGAATTCTATTGTAGGTCTGGTCTACTTTGTGGAGTAGACTATGGAAATGCCTGAGAAGTGGCAATTGTCTTAACCATTTTTATTATAATTATTTTAAAGATGTCTCTGGGGTTGTTAATGTTTTTGTTTTCCTGTCTAGTCTGGATTGGCTTGGTTTGTGGGTTTTTTGGGGTTCGTTGTTTTGTTTTGTTTTGTCTTTATTTTGTTTTTAAAGAAAGAATCTCTTTGGATTAGGAAATACTCAGGATACATGACATTAGTAGCATTAATAATAGCTTTAAGTCAAACTACCTACTCATGATTTTTGATGTTCTTAATCATCATGAACATAGCATTAATGAGTATCAAGGCCACACTTTTCTAGGGCATACAAAAAAGTGGATGGCATTCATCTCCCAAGGAACTCATTTCTATTTTTAATTTAATAGCTAATATAAATTGTAAAAAATACAAGAATAGCTTTAAATTGTGGAATACTACTGAGAGCAATTATAAACTGCAATATCAGAGCATTTTTTCAAAGTAAGTTTAGCAATAGGGCGGTTTTTCATATCTATGGTGCCTCTTAGACAGAAAAAAAATCCGCTGTGTAACATGAATCAAGAGGAAAACAGGTTGGTGAAACAGGTTCATAAAAATGCACTCTTAACTTTCCAGATTATATTTATTTCAAATGTGTCAAACCCCAAATTCAGATCTCATTATCATTTTTAATGAGAATAATGATCTATGCTTTTAAGATCGCACTAAGATCTTAAAAATTGTTAAATCTACTTAAAGCTTCTCCAACAACTTAAGTGTGTAATACAGTAGATCAATTTCTGGTACATACTAAGCCCTATGTACTGGTATTGTAAGGGTGGCTGGAAAGATCAGTGATCCTTGCTTTCTGTACAAGTAAGTGTATCAGCCCATAAAACATTTTTCTGTCACAATACAACATGTGCTCATTCTGGATTGCTTCCAAAACATCACATGGAAATGACAGTTTTGACCGTGTTAACTAAGAGTTTAGTTTCCGTTAGCTAAGAGTTTCAGTTTTCAATTCAAGTAAATTGAATTAGTTTGTGGTTGTCAGTTTTCCTTAAAGCAGTATTTCAGTTGTAGGGGCATTTGCAACTTTATGTGAACTTGTGATCTTAGGATCAAAAGGAGTACATCAGTGCTTCAGTTCTTTAGGCATTCAGGACTCCTTTCTTTGCACTCTTGTAATTTAAATGTAATCTCAAATGATTATATTTCATTTCAAATGTTGCAAAAGAGAAATATTCTATGGCAGATATCTTCTATGTTCAGATTTCTAGAGGCAAATGCTTTTTGAACACTGGGCACCTACTGGAATTTTAAGTGACACAAACCCCATCACTTTGGTGAAAGTATGGCTAAAACAGCAATGTAAATGCATATTTCTGTATCTGTATTAAATAAGCATGTTCAGACCTCAAGTAAAGGAAAACTGCTAACATGCCTGCCAGTGATGTGAGTGATCTACTTGTCAGTGAATAGTCTGCTCATGACGTTGAACATGTGCTGTCCTAGATTGATTTACATGGTTTGGTACATTTGGAATGTTATTTGCCTCAGTGAAGATGTCATTTCCCTGCTTTTTCTGTATTTCTATAGATAGATGATAATGGTTAGAATTCTTTGTCTCTGTGGTGAATTGCTGCAATAGCATACTGTCTCTACAGTTTATTATGGAGTTCCTGCTGGGCCAACACTTATCATCAGCAATATTAAAATTCAAACATACAGTCACTGCAAAAAGCTGTAGAAAAGCAATTGTTTGATGAATTTTATAGGAGTCCCTTATCCTGTCAAGCTCATTTAACTTGAGCGACTTTGTTACGAGAAGCACACACGTACTCTTGCTTAGAGCCTGAAACTGTTCTAGAAATACCATACTATCACAATTTAATCACTTTATTTTTCATAAATCATAATCATTCTGACTGGATATTAGGAAAAAATTTTCTATGATGGAGGTCAAACTCTGAAACAGGCTTCCTGGTGAGGTTGTTGATGTCTCAAGCCCTGTTAGTTTTCAAGAGGCAAGTGGATGGTGTTTGAGGTCCCTTCCAATCCAAGCCATTCTGTGATTCTATTCTGTGCTGTAGCTATGCTACTATGCTAGCATGGTACATTGATATATTATCATGGTTTTATGTTTTTTTTTCTTTGTTTTTGGTTCTCAGTATTCCACATCAAAACATCATACAGTGTACTGGGAGTTAAAGTGTTAATGCTCCAATTCCAGGCTCCAATTCCAGGCACCTATCCCTATACATTACAGAAGTCATGGGATCTGGCTCTTCGGAGTGGGGCGGTCTCTTACTGCCTGGCAGTGGGTGCTGGAGGGTACTTTCCTGGCCGTTCCAAGCTTTTCAGGTTTGAATCGGTCTCGGGAACTCTCTCTCTCTCCTATTTTATTTGATTTATTGGTCTCAATTTCAATCAGATTGTATTATATTGTGTTATCTTGCATTCCGATATCATAGTTAGTAAAATAAGTTTTCCTCCATAGATTGTTGCCGCTGTTTTTTGTTTTCCTCCCTTCCTTCCCATTTTGTGGGGTGGGGAGGGGAAGGCAGGGGCCTACCGCCCCCTATCACGGGTGTAAATTGATCTCGTTAACTCCGTGACATATATGTAGTTGAATGCCACAGTAAATACTTGACTTGAAGAACTTTATATTAAAATCCAACTGTAATTTTATTTTCCTACTACTTTTTTTGTGAACTGTCTCCTGACTGGTGAAATGGAGCATTATCAATGAACGCCTTCCACTCTTGTGAGTTATGGTGCCTACTTGGAAAAGAGCTGGGCTATGATTTTAGAATGCTGTTTATCAACAGTTTTATTGGACTTGTTAGTGACTTTCATTTATTTATTGGTAGAATGATTCTACTGCTATCATATAGCACAATATTTAAATTAGCAGCTTTTGATAGATTAGCAGATTTTGACAGTGTGACTTTTGAGGTTTCCAAATGCAAGTCTCTGCTTCAAATCATTCTTCCTTACACTGTTTTTAAAAGTGTGCTTTGCTTATGTGTGTATTTTCTGTATTCAGAAAAGGTAAATCTGTGCAATTGAATAACGTCATTGTCGTCAGCTGAAACACCTACTTTGGTCACTTTTATATCTTCTAGAAGTTATCGGGGTTGTACAGGTTCTTAAAATTGAACTTATGCTTACATGCAATGGTTGACTGAGGCTATAGTAAACTCAAGGCATACTCCTGAGATATTAATGGTCAGATCACTGTACATAGTGACCTGATTATTTGCCAAGCAGAAGCACCATTTCTAAACTTTTACGTGCTTCTTTGTTATTATAAAGGTTTCATATCATGTCTGTTTCCTTGTTTTTAACCTTATTTTTTCTTTTATTTCTCATCTCTTTTGTCCAGTTGATGAAAATTGATGAAAAAAGAAAAGCTATAATTAAATTACCTGGGCAGCATAGGCATCAAAAGAATAAATACATTTTGGGGTCACTAATATTCTGCAGAAGATACTGCTTGTGTCCTAGAGGGAAATGTGCACAAAAGCTGAAATAATTGGCAGTTGTATATTTTCCTCCCAAAGTTAGGGTCACCTGAGAAGTAGAGTAATTTGTTGTCTTCATTGTGAGAGTTAGAGGTATTTATTATTTTGAATGCTGACACTGGGTCAGAAGCCTCACCAAGCCACGCAAGTGTAGGCAAAAACATACAGTAGACAACCTCTTAAAAGGTTCTTGAAGGACTGACATAAATTTCTAACAGGTATTCTATATATAAAAATTTACCAAATAATTTGTATCATTTATTTTTCTTTTTTTCCCAGGTCATGCCTAAACTTCTATGTCTCTTCAGTGCTCCAGAGAGTTTTACCACTATGTGTAAAGCCAGAAGAAAATAAAGTAAAACATTTTTATAATGATTCATTTATAAGCATTTTTTTTTCAGTATTTGTGTTGAGATATTAGTCAATTCTCTGTTACCATACCTGATTTGAGTCTGGTCCAATTGCCAATGAAGACATTAGAATAATCCAGATGCATTTTACAGGCCTTCGGCTAGTGTCCTGACATGTGTGTCAGAGAATCATAATAAAAATATCAGATTAGTATTTCATAAAATGTCTATATATATATATACACACACGTGTGTGTACAGTGAATTTTAGACCTGTAATCTGTTGCCAATGATAAATTGTTAGAAATGTATGAGCAAGCACTGCCTCCAAAGAATTCTAGTTCCTGAGATGCATTTCCTCTCTGTCCCCATGCCTCTACTTCTCTTCAGGCTTTGGTTACCATCAATGAACTTGTTCAAAAGCTGTTCTCAATTTAACCAGCCTTTTGGTAAAGATGATTCTTTTTCGTTTAACAATAATGTCATTTCACATAACATCATGTTGTTTTAAATTCCACAATGACAAGGAGATAGTTCTGTTTCAGTCTACTTTCTGTGCCAAGATCTAAAAATCATTATCTTGGCATTTAATTTTGTACTTACATGAAATTTTGACAGCTGTATCCCACGTAATAGTAAAATAAGTGCACTAACATAAAATGTGCAAAAAAACACAACACCTCAATAAATCTAGTAAAATGTTACAAAGCAAAATATATTAGATTTCAATTACTTTTTTTAAATATCCTCCTCAATATTCTCCTGAAGTAGTTCATTTGTTGATCATCATTGCCTTGCCATCATCTTTAGACATTTTTGCTCTGAGTCTTCCATTAGAAGATTGTGTATCGCTTTTAAACTTCAGTGTACATAAAGACCAATGGGTGTGGGGTAGGGAGAAGGAAGGGAAAAAAATGGTGTGCTTTTCAGACTGTTAATGCTTGGGGTCTTGGATTTTCTCTTTGACATTTTCCATGTTTTTTTGTTTTGTCACTTGGCTGTAAATAACATACTTTCCTGGCCACTTAGAAAGGTAATGTTCTCCTTGCTTGTCTTGTTCAATAGAGTTATCATTGAACGGAGCATTCCTGGCAGCCTATTGAAGAGCTTTAAATTGAAACATCCTTTTAGCGTAGAGTAGTAATCAAAATGCTTGTGTGTTATATGGGAAAGGAGAAGTAACCATTTTTCAAGTTTATGGCACGGAGCTTTTCCCATTGTTGTAAGAGTTCGATTATTAAAGAAGCCACCTTAAATTGCCACATCCCAAAGCAGTTCTAAAAAATGTTTACTTTAGGAGAGCAGTCTTTGGATCACTTGTAATTGTAATTGTATTCTGGTGTCGTTAGTTCTCCGTGTGGCTTTCTTCTCTGTGTTCTTCATCATCCAGAAAGTACATTCCATTTGAAGCATTTACTCCTAAGTCCCAGAGTGAAATATGTTATATGATTTTCTCTGTCCTCTCCAGCAAGCATGTGTTGTAAGAGCTTTGTGTTTTCTTCTGAGCAAATATATACTTTTTGTTTGATTTAAAAAAACTGTAACACTGGTGGTACATATATTTCAGTAATGTTGTGTTATATGTGCATGATATGTCATGATAACAAACTAAAATTATATTAAGTTCGGCCTTTACAATATGAAGTGTCTTACAAGAAAAAACTGATGCTTATGTTCTTTTGATAGAATTTTCAGGGATTTAAAAATATATGATCTAGAAATAAAGAATAACACAATGAGACTTCTCTTGCATTTACTTACCAGATGATTTTTCTGGTCGCAGATCATGTGTTTTGGGACTTTACCAATTGCTGAATTTGCCAGATTGTCTGATTGGAAATATTTCACATAAGTGATTTCTTTTCTTTTCTTTTCTTTTTTTTTTTTTTTAGCTTATAAATTCTCTTAAACTGTTCATCTAGCTATTTATGATTTAAAATGGATTGCCAAGGTTCCAAGGCTTCTTGATATTATTGTGTATTTGGGTTTGCTTGCTATGAGCTTTCCATAAGCTGTATTTTCTAGACTGGATCTCCATGCTGGCTAACCCAATTGGCATCTGATCTCCAGATTTCTTGACTATGGGAGATCCCTAACAAGCTGTGATCGTCTGCACCTGCCACAACTTCTGAAATTAAAATCTATAGTCAGAATACGGATATTTCATTCTAGAAATGTCATATTTCTGCAAAGTACAGATTTAAAAGTTTTTGTGGTTTTGTCCCTATTCAAACTTGAGTTTCTGAAAAATTTTTATTTTCAAGAAGAATTGAAATTGCATTTCTTAACTATCTGTCAGTGTTTATGTTCCACCAATCATACATCTGGCAGAATATTGGTGTAACAAAATTATACTTGTCTTTATAATTTAATGGCAGAATGTTGTCATTGAGTTCCTTTCATGCACATTATAATTATACACTGTTCTTCAGCAAAACCTATGTTTCCTTAATTAGTTCCTAATTTGTTCTGCCCTTCGAAGATTCAGCCCTTTGTCCTGCATAACTACTAGCAGTATTCTTCCAAACCATCAGCTTCCACTTTTCCTGACCAGCCAGCTTTTTGGCACTCTTTTTGCAGTTTGACTGCTCATTTTCTTTTTTGTTAACTTATAATTCAACTAGGTTTCTCCTTGGTGATGCTAGAAGGCCAACAGAATGCAAGGAGACAGAAGATCCCTGCTTTTAATTTTAATATGTCCTCTAACAGCAGTTACTGAAATCCTTTCTCACCCTTACTATTGAAGAACAGGACATACTTACTCACTTTAAGGTATTAGAACACTGTTGAGTTGCAAATAAAACTTAATACCTGCTTTCCAGTGGAGGTGCAATGCCAGTAAATTTGGTCAGCAAAATCAAACAGTTTGAGCCACAAGCAGCTCCAGCTCAGTCACTGAGAGCAGATTCTTTTCCTTGTTAATCTTTTGAGTGCTTGTTTACATGTGTGGGAAGTGTGGAAATGCTAGCAGGCTTCAAAACAAAAAGTCTGGGAACTAGTTTACATGTGCAAAATTCTTCTCTCCCACTGGCAGTGTCAGAAATGGCTGAGCTGATCAGGATGAAAGCATCAAAAATGAAAAAAAAAAAAAAAAAAAAAAAAAGCTCAAGCTAAGAGAAAGAGAGACTCATAGAAGGCGTCAACATAAATGGTAAAGTTTGAGCCAGAAAAAGCAGAGTGTTAAAATAAGAGCAATGCTGCAGTGTTAGTATTCAGTGCTACCTGTAACTCCCTGAATAACAGCACCAAATAATCATGATATTATTTTGTGTATTTTAAGTACTAGTGAGAATAAAGCTTTCTGCTATAATTTCTATTAATTCACACAAGCTTTTGTAACCTAGCTATAGAACAAGTGAGGAGGAATTGCTCAGCTCCTTTCTTTTATTATGAGCTATGTTGTTTTGCTGGAGCTCAGAGGAGGTTTAAGAATTATATCATCAGGAAAGAAAATCAATTTTATTGGTTGATTTATTTATTTTTCTTTTATACTTCACCTTTTAGGAGGCAATTATCTCTACTGCATAATTTCATATTTTTAAGCCAGCATGTAAATTAACTATAGAGATATGTAGATTCATTTTGGAACAGACTCAAGCTTATTCATTTGTCAGATGTGATTATAATGTATCTTAACAAGTTTAATAAAGTGTGCTGAAGAGGTGTCACTATGAAAGTATTCCCAGCGATGGCTGCATTGATGTGAAACAGTTCCCTGACTATTTTGATTTGATCAGAGCTATGCAGCTAGCTTCACATCAGGCATTTCCAGGCTTGATCACTCAGATTTCCATTAATTTTTCAAGCCTTTCTCTAAAACCTGCTTTATAATTTATTTAGTTGTTTCTTTGCTACAAAGAAAGCCGTTGGAAAATGAATGTCTTAGCTGCTTAAACATTTGGCTAGGTAAGGTTATTTACCAACTCGCACAGGCAAATCCATGCAGTTAACTCATGGATGAAATCAGGCCTTTGAATGACAAATATCTCCATGGTCATTCATATGGACAGCTCTGAGGTTGCCTACTCTTTTCTCAGGCAGAAAAACCAGACTAGTCCACATTAGTGTGGTCACTGGTATGAAAATATTGAAGAGAGCCTGGAGTGATTGAGTAAGAGAGTCCTTGGCTGGTAGGGAACTTTGAGGGCTTTTTGTGTGGACCTAGGGGTAGTTGGGTGGGTTCAGTTACAAAAGAGATGTCTCTGGAAAGCTCCATCGGGCAAAAGTGATGAGATACTACAAATAGCAAGAGAATGAGTGTTTGCATGCTGATTTAGTGAACCTCTGACAGTGATTTTGTTTTAGCTTTCCTATAATCTGACAAGTCTACCTTAGGATGAATGAAGTAGCCTCTTTACAATGCAGTGCCTTTCATAAATACACTTTCACAGTTGTGCCACTGATATCAGTGACAGACTCAGCTGGAGCCATGGCAGAGATGGGAGGACTGGCTGTGGCTCCACTCACAGGGGCTGCCCTGAAGACCCAGTGCCTTCCCATGGACACCTGGTACAGTGGTGAAAGGAAAGGTAGCACAGTTGGACATGATTAGGGGAGCAGAAAAATAACAGGTGACTCTGTATTATAAACTGGTAGACATTTCAGACAAGCTTGTCGTATGAAAATGCCTTTGGAACTTACAATTACATTGACAAATAGTACGATAAAATTATCTTGTAAGAAAATATTTACTGTCCAAAGAGACTGTATCAGGTGGCTTGGAGGGGAAGAACGTTAAAAAACAGAATTTACAAGAGAGAGTGAGATGTGAAAGAGGAAGTTATTTTACCTTCCTGTATCTCATATTTCTGCCATGCACTCTCCCTTCCTTGTGCAGTCTTATCTTCTGCTTATTCTGTGTGAAGAATTTTATATGCAGTTAATTCTGTGGACTAGCAGCTAGGATATTTTTGCAGTCTGCATGTATTTCCCAGAAGTGCTGGTATATGAAGATCTGGGAATAAGCCATTAAGATTTGTGAGGGACTTGCTCTTTCCTACAGGGTGTTGTAAATAACTTAAAATAATTTGGACTTAAGCAAAAAGGAATTAAGAAGTTGACTGGTGCTAATGAATACTAATGATTGTTGGAAACATGATCAATGTGAAGCACATATTATTAGTGAAGGTGCCCTTCTTAAACTTCATTAATCACCAAGATACCTACAAAAAAAAAACCAAACAAATAATACCTTGTTATTTGGTAACATCTAAAGGAAGAGCTGTTTTATAATTGGTGTTAAATTCTGTATTCCTGTCTCGTACTGATACAAAGCAAGTTTTCTTCAAGAGTTTGTGCTGGCATAAGTAAAAGATGTTTAGTGCCCTATTGGTGTTTCAGCATATGAATGAATCTGAATTGAATAAATGACTAATCCTGTTCAAGTCAACTAGGCAACATGAGAGTTTATAGCTAGCCATGTATTTAAATACAGGCCTCTAGGGCTTCTTCTATATGAGCAGAGCAAGGCCACGACAGTGTATAGACAATGGGACTGTGCTATTTTTTCAAATCCCATATCATACAAGGATACATCATCCTACTTTTCCTTAGTTAAACACAATCAACATAACATGAGTCTCTGCAGTTAAATGCTTGTTAAACATGTCTTCCAGCTTTAGCTGCTTTAATGATCATAGTGGTGTTGCTTGCTGTTATATGCCTATTTTATTATTTTTATATAATCTACAGAGAGTTTTTGTGTATAAGCTTCATCACTTCTGTGTTTCTTTCTCTTGCATGAATGAGATCATTTATTATTCAAGTTCTGTCTGAGCATCATTGTCCTTAATTTCCTCTTTCTCAATAGAAAAAAAAAATACAAAACAATCCCAAAAACATGTATTTTCTTAGAAAAGATTTTAAAGCTGTTCCAAATGACAAGAGGAGGAAAGTTTTTTTTTCAGACTTAAAGAAAGGTTTTTGCAGTTGGCAACTTGTCTTCATTTTCTAACAATGTCAATTTATCAAATGGAATATGTAACCTCTTCCTGCCATCCTTGCAACACTTTTAGTGGCAGTGAAAGTGATCTTGTTATTAAAGGAAATAGCTTTTTCGTAGGGCCATGTGTTTATCTTCGTTTTGGGCATGTATTGAGTTTGTGAGAACAAGATTGGGGTTAATAGATTTAAAACAAAACCAAACAATTTATTGATAATTCAGGGCTACTATACAGGTATGTATAAATAATGAACAGTAAAAAGAGTACAGCTATTGGTCTTTGTGATTGATTTTGTGCCTGAAGGGATAGTAATAAATGTACGGATATTATTTTACTTTTTCTTGCAGTCATTTCCCTACAGATACTGTAACAGTATTAAAATCTTACAAAACAAACCTGTCATTGAGAATTGCACACTTTTAACAAAATGCCATACTGAAGGCTTGTTGAATAGGGATCTGGATTCTACCATTATCCATCTGTTATTTTTCAGATCACAAGTTTTCAGTTTTCTTGCTTTACATCAGGTATTTCTCTCAACTAACTTTTTAAATGACAAAGCAAAGATTGTGCCAGGAAAGTTTTAGTTCCTGCTGATGTTCAAGTTATTTCAGAAGTATATTTGAAACTTAACAGTTGATTTGTATTAGTGGGCTATTGTCTTTTACTAATGAGAAGGTATGAATGTATAGCAGAGCTGCTTTAACTTCTATGTAGCAGTGCTTGAACTTAACAAAGCTAAGGAAGTGTTATTTCTAAGAAACTATAAATAAAAGTTTAATTATTTCCATTCAGAATTTTTTTCTATATTCCTGTATAGAGGAACCTTCTAGCATAGTCAAATCAATTGCTTCCTTTTACAGTCTACAACTTGGAGTTAGCCCAGACTTGTCTCAATTTGTCTCAAAGAAAATGTACCAAAAATTGTATTCAAACGTATTCCAGAATGAGAAAATTGAATAATCTCATGTATGAAATGAGGCTTGTGAGGTCTGAAGTAGTTCACTGTCATTTATAAACAAAGGAATAATGTTAGCTTTAACACTATTAATATTTTAGCAGATACTGATTACTCTTATGATAGCGTTGCCTGTTACTAGAAATTAACATTTGAATACTCTTCTATGTTAAGATGTTGATCTCTTTATGCAACCGCGTAGGAAACGTTTTGTGTTGGAATTGAGGGGCTAAAAACTGTGCACCTCAAGGCTTTCTGTGAATGATTATAGACTAATAAATAGATCTGCTGTTAGGATTACTACACAGTGCCAAATGATTTCACAAACAAGAAGGCAAGTAACTAGGTAAATATTAAAGCAAAAGAAAAAATTATAAAAAACCCCACATCCTACTGTTTAATTTTGATGCATTAATTTTTGGAGTAATTTTAAGGTGTGGGAAGGGCTGGGAAGGGGCTTAACCTAGCTATCAGTACTGTTTTGCCTGTATTTGTAACATATTTTTCACATTATTTTTGCACTAAAGAGAAAGGAAATAGTCGCTTGTAAGAATTAAAACCCTCCCAGTAGACTGGAATGTTGAATTATGAATTATGTCGTCTTTTTCCCAGGCTGTCGAATATAAATTCATTCTAAAGATAGATTTATTAAAAGATTGCTTCATAGCAATGTGGGATAGTGTGTTTTGGGAGAGTACAACTCTCTTAAATTATTATTCTACCCTGTCTTCTGCTTTATTGTATTCCTCTTTTCCAAATATCCCTGTCTCTCATTAGGCTGGTAGTTGTATCATTTAAGATATTGTCTTAAGTGACATAACACAGAGGTACAGATTACTTAGGAAATTATTAGAAGATAAAAGTTATTTCAAAACAAACAGAAATTAGTGATTTCTCTTTTTGTTCCTCCCTGTTTGCCCTGGTGCATTTCTGATATCCTTTTCAGCAGTTTGTCACGTCACCAAATTCAACCACATAACCTTGGTATTTGCAGTGTATTAACAGGAATGTTCTACATCATAATATCTGAAATAGAGGATAGCATTTCATAATCTGTTTTCCTCCCTTCCCATTGCCATTGTTCCTTATCAATCTGTTGCAGTTGCAAAATGGAAGTCACACTATTGGAAGTTATTTATAGTGAACTTTGTGAAAGGTCAAATACCTTAGGCTGTTTAGATGTTTTTATTAACAATATTATTTCCTATTTTCATTCTGTTTGAAAACATGTAAAAACACTATTTTTTTTACAGTGTAATATTTAGAAAAGAAATAGGTAGCTTCCTGATCTTTGCTTCATAAAATCTTTCATCACAGAAAAAAACAGGCAACAGAATTATTTCTTTTTACATCTTTTATCTGATTTTGTATTGAACAGTCCAAACATGATAGATTTAGTCAACATTATTTATAAATGCTGAACTGATGTTGAGTTTGGAACTGGAATATCCCCAGGGTACTCAGATAAAGAAACCTGCAAAGCTGATATTAGAAGCTTAAGAACATAGAGAAGAACTTACTACTACACATTTAATATCATAATTAAAAGAACTACCAAAATACTATTTCTCAGCTTATGTCATAGCTCTTTGAGGAGTTTACTGCCTGACTTTGGGGCAGAAAGCCTCTGCACCACGATTCACAGCCTATAAACCATGTTTTTGATAGGTCCTAAACACTTTTGTTAAAACCAGATGTGATCTCCTTTCTGTCACTCTGAATCTTCCAAGAGAGAAGATCGTGGGGTACCCCATACTTCCATAAAGAGATTCTGCACCTAGCTCTATGGTCACTTGTTCCAGTGGGAAGTCTGGTGCTTTGCTGAGCACTTGTTGAGCTCATTTAATGAATTGATCAAGCAACAAATGAGCCAATACAAAAACAGTCAAATTGTTATTCTGATCTATTTCTTCAAAGGATGAGACATGCTCCAGCCTGTCACACTGAAGACTAAGGGAGAAGAAAGGCTGAATGGAAAGGAGGAGTTAAGACTTAAGCTCCACAGTAGCATGTAAACTGTATTTAGGTACCATATAATTGGACCAGAAGGAGAATATGAGACATTCACTGGAGAATTTGAAGGAGAAAGTGAACCTGTTTCTCTAGTTTTAATAATATTGAAAACAAATGCTACCAAGGGCAGCAAACCAAAGGGCATGCTTGTTCTAGCTTTGCCATGTTCTGCTTTCACCAGCTCATGGATAAATGTGGAATGCAGCACTGCTCTGCATGGTCTCTTTCCACTCCTAGCTGGTTTTTGACTGAAAGTAGCATCTGGCACTGTGTTTTATGCCATCATACCTTTCCAAATGTTCCCTCTGGGGAACATAGCAGGAGAGCACCTAAGCTGAAGATTGCGCAGGGAGTTTGAATAAGATGGTACCAACCTGCTCAGCTCTGATAAGACTGCTGTCCTTCTGGGCATGTGCAGAAGCGTGTCTGTAATACTTGAAATATTGCTGGAGAAAATGTGTTTGCAGGGAATAGACGATAATTTTGAGCATCACTGTTGTGAATTCAAGCACATAAATTCAACTTAGATCTTGTTTCTGGTGGGTATATCTCATTTTGAATCTGTATAGTCTCCTGTCTGCTGAGATTTAGAAAGACACATTTGATGTTTCCAATTAAGGTTTTGCAAATGTGAGAATTCAGAACGTGCTCCCAAAAGAATTTAAAGAAGTAGTGGTAGGAATTTTATGAGGATGAGTTCATAAATTCTACATAGTGGTGGAGGGGCTGCTTAGGACTAGTTGGAGTGACATGAAAAACTGGTGGCAGGTGTCTGTCTAAATTCCAGACGTCTCTGACTCCAAATCATCTGACTTGGATCAACAAGATGTTCAGTTTTCTGAGGAATTCACTTCCCAAGGATTCTTGTTCTTGTATTTTGTTCATTGTATTTTGGTTATTGTCTTCTAAATACATTTGGAAATATCAATGCAAATTACTTCGGTTTAATATGGGATCAAGTACATGAATACATATTGTATTGCGTCTCCGAATGTGCCCAGTGTGAGCTAAATGCTTTTAAGAGTACAAATAGATTTAGAGTCATACGGATCTGTGCTTCCTATAAACCTCTGAGATCTCTCTGTCCAGCCAAACTCATAGAGTCATAGAATTATTGAAAAACTTAGGTTGGAAGGGATTGTAAAAATCATCTAGTGCCAATTCCTCTGCTGTGGATAGGATCACAACCCCTAAGTCAGGCTGCTCAGATCCTTCACCCACAGCTTTTCTGGGGAACCTGATTCAGTGCCTCACCACCCTCTGAGTTAAAAAATTCTGCCTTACATCTAGTCTAAACCTCCCCTCTTCTAGTTTGAAGCCATTCTCCCTGGTCCTATCACTATGAGAACATGTAAAAGTTTGATCCTCTTCCTGCCTGTAAGCTTCTTTCAAGTACTGGAAGGCTGCAAGGAGATCTCCTCAGAGCTGCCTTTTCTCCAGGCTGAACAAGCCTACCTTCCCTGATTTGTCTCTGTTAGAGAGGTGCTCCAGCCCTCGGATTTTTTGTAGCCCACCTCTGGACTCTTTCCAGCAGCTCTGTTTCCTTGTGTTGAGAACCCCAGACCTGGACACGGTACTCCAGATGTGGCCCCACAAGTAGAGTAGAGGAAGACAATCCCCCCTCTCTCCCTGCTGGGCACCCTTCTTGTTGCAGCTCAGAGTACAGTTGTTCTCATGGACTGCAAGTGCACACTGCTGGCTCTCATACAGGTTTTTGATCTACTACAAATCCCACGTGCTTATTCACAGGGCTGCTCTCAAGTTCTTCTCTCAGTCTGTGGGTGTATCTGGGAATGCCCTTATGCAAGCGCAACACCTTGTGCTTGGCCATATTTGACTTCATTATGTTCACACTAAGCCTGCTTTTTGAGCATCCCTAGGTACCTCTGGATGACATCCCTTCCTTCTGCACCACTCAGCTTGGCATCATAAGCAAGCTTGCTGAGGGTACGCTTTGTCCCCCTACATCACTGAGAAATGTGTGGAAGAGTACCAGCCCCAATACAGAGCTCTGGGGAACATCACATGTGGCTAGCTTCTCCTCCTTAGCTCTCAGTTGATGTTTCAGTCATCTTCTGCTACTTTTATATGAGTCAAATTCTGATCATCTTGCTTGTTTAGAAACTGTTTATTTTTCATTTACCTATTCCTTTACAATTACTTAATTAAAAGGTCTCTCAAGAAAGCACATTGCTACAGTGCCACACTGCACTGTTTTTGTCATGATATATGTAACTGCTTCTGTAGTAACTGTCTTGGGATTTAGGAGAATTCTGTAAACAGGGTTACTATTCTGCCTTTGAGTATTCCCTATGTTATAAAGAGATTGCCCTTCAGCCTGTAATAAGTTAGAATTCTGGTCTACTACCATGAACAGTAACATAACTGAAGTAAATCTCACAGTGCAATTTATATCAATTCTTACTGTTAATTTATTATTGGATGCTAATAAATCAATTTTAAGTTTTATAAAAGGACTGTAAATTGATTCTATAATTTGGACACGCTAAAGTTATTACTGCATAGGACCTTATTAAAACATTTGAACACTTCTTGCCTGTACAAATACATTGCTATAGTCTGATAGTCTCAATGGCTTTTATCTATGTACTGCTGCAACAGAATAATGATTTTCCTTATTATAAGAGAAAATTCTGATGATTATTATACATTTTGTCTTTAATCATAAGCTATATTTGTGTAACTACATTAAGCCCCTATTTGTTTGTTTTTCATAGTGCTTAGAGATATCCTTTCTTGACTATTCAAGGTATTTATGTGTTATGTCCATTTCTGCTTGCCGTTCCTGTTAAAATAGACACCAGTGACTGCAGGCACCAGGAAAACCTTTGTTTCTTCTTATCAGATTGCAGGGGACAACAAGAAGTGCTCCAATTTTCTTTTGAAATTCTTTGAATCTATTCTGAGGGAAAAAAAGGACAAATTTGGAGAAAATGCCTTAGCATTATATTGAACAAGGCAACATTTTTTTCACTGTGTTGAAATGTCATCACAGGTGTAAAACACAAAATAATGAAGTGGGAGCAAATACCTTGCACAGCAGAGATGTGAAAAGGTGAATTTAACACCTAACAGGTGTTAAGAGCTATAAATAACGGATGTCTCGGCAGTAATTTAATCCTTTGTCAATCAAAGCATTCACTACTGAGAAAACATCTCTCTGAGAATGCTGTGTTTAATGGAAATACTTCTTAGTTTGAGAGGCAGAGTGTAATTTTACTAGCGTGACACTGAGTATGATGCTTTTTCAAACTGCCTGGGAACTCTCAGATATGAAAAAGAAGTTTTATTGCAGATAGTCATAATATTTTCTTGTTATTCAAAATGCTGTGCAAATAAAACAATGATAAATAGGAAAAAAATGCTTTCTTATTCAATAGCTACATACCATTTGAGTGTGGACTAATTTGTTCTTCCTGTACAATTATCAGAAAAGCACTGTAAAATTATATGTAAAATAAAATAAAGTATGGGCAAAGAGACCAGCAAGATATTTAACAGTTCTCTGTCATGGGCTTGCTGAAGTCTGATATCCACACCGGCAGACACAGTGAAAAATAAATTGAGTTTTAGGTAGGTGTGGGACAGGAAGGGATGCTGTGTGTCACATGCCCGCATGGCTACATTGACTGCAGTGAGGGACTGTGGCAGTTGCAGCCTTCAGCCAGCTGTGTGTGGGCTTCACTTGGAGCTCATGTGCAGTCACAGGCTAGCGACAGATGTCCTCTTCTGCATCTTGTTTTGCCTATGGAAGCAATTATCATCTGTAAGTGATGCCTGCTCCCTGCTGCTCGCCCTGTAGGGTCTTCTCCCCTACCAGCACAATTGCTCTTTTGAAAGCTCTCTGACCCATTTCAGTCAGAAAGCTGGATTCAAAGAGATTCACTACAAAAATTGTCTGAAACGTTTCTGCTCATTCTGACTGAAAGAAGGTAACAATGTCACTGACAAAGCTAGCTTTGCAAGGAGAAAGCAGGAACAGTCACAAGAAACTCAGCAAAGGCTTTTTGTCTGTCATATCTGGGTCTGAAAGAAAACTTGTGTCCTTATCCCCTTCACAGAGCAGTCTGTGCTGCAGCTGACAGCACGCAGAGCTCCCTGCTTCTCAACCACTGGTGTGGCTGGGTCACCCTGCCCAACCTCAGGCCCAGTGAGCTTTGGAACACTGCTGCTGGCTCAGAGTGCCAGCCAGGTCTGAAGAGCAGGCCCTGAGTTACCTTTTTCATCTGGTGGATATAATTAAGTACAGTTCAGCAGGTTAATTCCCACACTTAAGCGCGTTTATGTTGAAGATTAGGATAAAATATATACAGGCACTGTTTTGTTGTAAATGACTGCTATTGAAGAAGTTTGCAGTAATAGTGATCGTATCTAAAGTAGAAATGATGTTTTAGAAATGTCTAAACAAAGTTAAGTTTTCTATCTTGATATGGACAGTCACTTGTTTTTGTTGACATAAAGGCTCAGTAAAGGCTCCCAGAAGAAAACAAATTAACAAAAGAGCAAAATATAGCTCATTTTTGCTTCAGGTTGAGGGACAAAGTGTTAACAACTCAAATAATGTGTTTATAATGTAGTAGAAAGACACGAAGATAGGTGTTTTTTTTATTTTCATTTGTTCTTCTTAGTAATACAGAGCACAGAACAAATAAAGATTGTATATTGCATACATGTTTTAAGCTCTCAAAGCCAGTGCTGCATTTTCATGTCCCCAGTTTGCCAGGGGAGATTTATTCTCTAAGTACAGTGTCACTCAGTAGATATCCTGCTGACTTCATTTACGGTAAGCGGTTCGTCAAAAGCACAGACAACTCTTCCTTTCCATCTGCCGTTCAGTTAAATTCATATTACATTCAGTTGGTATTTATATAAATTGCTGCTAAGTTCTTTATCTTTGCTTCTGATGGTTAACTGTTTGGTTTTCAAGATCCCTTCTCCAAAATTAACAGTGTGCGCTCATGCTGTTTTCAATTATTACAATTCATTCTGCCTGTTTTTTAAAGAATAAAATTTTTTTTTGTGCACTAAAAATAAGTTTTCCTTAATAGCAGTGGAATTCCAGTGGAATAGTTTTTGCCTAATACTGCCTGTAGCATGGGTACCTTTGGGCTTGCTCCTCTTTTCTTTGAAACCAGCTCCTACTGAGTTCAAAGAGAGTGGGATTGGAGTATGGGTAGAACAGAGAACTGACTTCCTAGAATAGCCCCTGCTGGGAGCCTCTGCCTCTGAGTTACCACTGCAATCACAGGTCAAGTGGAGCTGAGCACATCTGGCATTGTGCAGCTGAAGAGATGCAAAATAGTGACTGGTGAGAGCTCTGGTGGCTCATTGTACTGATTGTAGGACTTGATTGCCCAAGCTGCTCACTTTGAATGTCGATGGGGGAAGAGGTATTTTGTGGTAACATCTTAAGTGTAAACTGGTTTGAGAGCTTGCTTATTGTATTTAATAGCCTAGTGGATGCATGAGATTTTGAGTCCCAAGAATAGGAGTGTGTATTTTTCTCGTATTTATTTAGTTTGTGGTTCTGTGTGGGATTTTTTTGACTGTAGAGGCTGGCTTGGCCCACTTCTATTGCATGCATGAATCTATTTAATTTTTTAAGTGGTGGGAATAGTACAATAGCCCCAGTCAGAAAATAGGAATGGTTCTCTAACTGCAATCACTATTTATGTTTGCGTAGGAAGTGTATGGGACCCTGGTATGGAATGCATTGTGGTCAAAAACTTGCACTTATTGCAAGTTATACACATGCAGGCTGTCAGGGGTGACACACTTATCTAACGCTTTCTGACAGATTCAGCGCAGTTCTTAGCTGGCAGACGCGCTGTTTGGACCAAATGTTCGAACACCGACGCTTCAGGCAAAGAGCCAGTAACTGTTTGTCATGCAAATATAAATAACTGATACCACAGCAGTGGTGGCTTGCTACAGAAAAGCCTGCTTTCTGGTGGAAACATAGTCCACTGTTTGTATTTGAAGAACAGATAATGGAATATATACATATTTATTTTTTAATATCTAAGTGGTAGAAAACAATTAGTAATATTCTAATAAATTCTGTAATATTTAAATACACTATGTATCCTTGGAATCTTTGAAGCTGTCATTCCTTCTACATTGGAACAGTGCATGGCAGAATTTGGACCTTTCTCAGAGCAGGAACATAAGCTCTGCTGTGCTTTAATCCTCCTTCCTGTCCCAACAGAGAGAGCATGTGCACACGGGCATAGCTCTTCTGTACTTGTTCTTCCTCCTCTTCTTAGTGAAAAACCTAACATATAACCTGGCTATATTTATTTACTTGACTTAGAACTTTGCTAGCAACGTTCTGATGGAAATACTTTTCAGTGTAATATCTCTGCTTGTAATAGCAGTTAATAAGCTTATGGTCTCCAACTTTAAATCAGCTCTTCTATTCTTAATTCGTTTGTGCTCATGTCCTAATCAATAGAGGCAATTCTGCAGCAAACTTCAGCAGCTGTTTGAAAGCAGGCCTTATACAGTAAGGTCTTTAGGACAAAAGTGGAAATGCAAAATGAGGTCTTTCTGGAAATACAAATGCTAATGCCTTACTGAAATTGAATTTGGATTGGTGAATTGTAATGGGACCTTTCCTTATCATAAGAATTGGTGTCTTGATTTTCGCAGAAGTGTCAAGAAGGAGGCTGCCATACTGTTGTGCTCTGAACAGATGTTGAGGTAAAGGAGTGCAACAGCTGATTCAGATACTTCAGATACTGACTGCTTTTGAGCAACTTGTGTCCTCCACATGTGTGGTGTAATACTGTTTTTCTTAAATTTTGGCTCTCAGTAATTATGTGTCTTCTTAATTTAATTTAAATCTTAATTTCTTCATGTATTTTATTAAGTCCTTTTTTCCCTTCTGCATGACCCTAAAATATATATAAATGCTTCAGTATCTGGAAAACTGAGTTTGGTAATGAAAGTTCTACCTCTGCTTTCAGAAAACAGTTCCTTGTTCTTCTGTTTTGCTGTAAACAGGATAAATTCTTACACTCCATAAAGTCTAAGTCATATGTCAGTCACACCATATAAGCATCTTTTTTTCTCTTGCATTAGTGGCAGGAAAAAAAATGTCAGAGCTCATGATTTCCTTCATCTTTTTACTTGTTTCAAGTCTTGGAGTCGTGATGCATAAACATAACCAGAACTTTGTTATCCTGCTGCAAAGCTGATGCAAAAATGTAATTAATTTGGACAGTGACATCTCTGGGTAACCTATCTAGTCAATGCTTCATCTCTTTGTTCTCTGGAAGTGTTAAAGCTGTTGTTTTATTTCACTTTATCTCTTTGGTATTACTCTGCATCTTTCAATCCACCTTCAGTGTTCTTTTTTTTTTTTTTGCAATGTGTTTCAGAAAAATGAAAAGCTACTCCACCATAAATAAAAGTGATGGAAGTATGTAGGCAGTGTATAAATAAGCTATTTGGCATCATCCTTAAAAGTTATAATCTCACTATCTTGGCTCTTCGTTAAGACAGATGCATTAAACATCTGCCCTGGTCATCATTCACTGCCAGAACCATGTCTGCTCCAAATAGTTGAAAAGCCCAGTTTTCTAATTGAGGAGGGAGTTACTAATGATCATTCTTACAGTAGCAGTTTTGTGGATCTCAGTTACTGAAGAAAAAACAAAACACTGTTGTAAGTAAGTAAATCCCAGGATTTCACATCATTCAAACTAGCAGACATTTTGAAATTAGTGCTTTGTTTGAGGTTTTGTAATCTGCTTCCAAGCAGGGAAAGGGAGGTGATTGTCCCTTTCTACTCTGCCCTCGTGGGGTTTCACCTGGAGTATTGTGTTGTAGCTAGACTTTATATTCCAAGTGGCACAGTAAGAATTGTGTTTAAGGGAAATGCTGCAGATTCAGTTCTACTGCCTGATATCTTCTATTTAGTCAAGAATTGTTCTATCACAGATAGCAGTAACACAGCACAGGGTACAGCGGCCTCTGCAGGTTTAATCTCCTGTTTGTTTTGAGAGGACAGTGTTAAGGTCACTGTTAGCCTTCACATTCTTAGTGTAGTCCCTTTTTTGCTACTGGTAAATTAAGCAAAACAATTAACAGCTATGATGGAATTCCTTCTTTAGAAGAGAATCATGTTCAGGCACATTAATTTGTTTTGATTTGTTGTTTCATATGGAATATGCTTTTGGAAATACAAATATACACAGTCTCATTTGCAATTCTTCTTCACAAGAAGCACATGTGTGTACACAATCCCATACTTGCTGCTTGTGGCAGTATCAACAGATGTTTCCCAAGCATCTAAGTGAAATCTGCTAAGATTTATGGAGGTCCTTAGTTTGTTGGAAGATTTATTCTGCAGTCTTGAGCTGCCCCAAGACATTTCCTTCTCTTGGATAAAATATTTTCTATATTCCAGTGTTGGTTTCTGATATGCTCACTGATTAGAGCAGAAATGTTTGCAGTAATAAGTTATTCTGAAATCAAGTAGGGTTTTTTTCTTCAAACAACTCATGCTTTTAATGCATTTTTGCTCAAGCAAAAACAATGCTGTAAGTCATTTTGTGATTCTTTTTTCAAGATAAAGGAGACACCATAAAATTTCAAAGAG
Source organism: Meleagris gallopavo (assembly GCF_905368555.1). Taxonomy (NCBI): domain Eukaryota; kingdom Metazoa; phylum Chordata; class Aves; order Galliformes; family Phasianidae; genus Meleagris; species Meleagris gallopavo. Next base: position 12,521,776 of record NC_139416.1, read on the forward strand.
TTCAGGAACTCAAGAGGGTATTTGAGAGTCATATCTGGGCTCTGTGCTTGATGTCTGGTAACAGGTGGCAACTCTCTACTCTGGAGTAATTAACTGGGATAGGCAGCTGAAATCAGAAACGAAGCTGAAAATGAAGAGTTGGTGCATTATAGGCTACTCCTCATCTTGCTGAAGAGGTTAGAGAATAGTAAAATTATGTAATAGTTATAATTGCAGTACATTCTGCCTTTGTGGGAAATGAATCACTTCTGTATATACTGAGTATACAGTATATGAATACTGAAACAAGTTAGAAAATTGGAATTGCCTTCAAGGCAAGCCATTCTTACTTTTGCTGATCTGTGTAAGAAAGAATTTAAGTGGGGAATATTGCCAAAACATATTGCAAAACGAGATGCAGTCTGATAGCATGTGTCTTTCAGATGGAATGTGGATCATTTAGAGTTATAAAACAGATACAATCAAGAAGTGGTTTCTTAATAATTTCCCAATGTGTAAAAAAAAATCCTTAAAAATAGAGGAAATTGGTATTGTTTGTGCAAGCACACTTTTATTAATGTTAAACATAGCAAAAATAAGGCAGAGTAATCTAAGAGTATTATTAATGTTTTGCATGTAAATATATATACACATGTAGCTGTTTCTGCACATGTATGTAATATATAGCAACAATTACAAATTGGTTATTCTAAACAGGTGCTCAGGACAGGTGTCTTTGGAATGCAGAGCTCTGTCCTGCTTTCAGCTGGGAGAGATGATTTTCTTTATTGTATGTGGGACAATGCTATGTTCTGGCTCAAGCTGAAAAACCACTGTGATAACACACTGATGTTTTAGTTGTTGCTGAGCAGTGCTGTATGGAGACAAGGGCACTTCAGTTTCTCAGCTTCTTAGACTCTCCTGCCAGCAAGGGTTTAGGGGATAGAAGCAAGGCAGCTGACCTAAACTGGCCAAAGGGATGTTCCATGCCACATGGCATCATGTGGGGAAAAAAACACAACTGAGGGGACAGATACTGTTGGGTATTGGCTGGACATTTGTTGTTGGGTGGTAATTGCTTTGTGCACTTATTTTGTGTATATATACACACGTATACAGCAAAAGGTTGTGTGATGTTTAGCTGTTTACCAGTTAGACCATAACAAGGTTAAAAAAAAAAAAAAAAAAGTTATTTCTCAGAAGGTTTTCCTTTCCCCAGCAGCACTTTTCATGATTTGTTCTTGCTCAGCTGTTATTGTTCATAACAGAACTCATATACCATAGAACACTAAAGATGCAATATTAGATGTTGTTTGAAACAACTTACCTACTTCTACATTCATTTTTTTTATTCAGAGCATGTGAGCAGAATTAAGTATTGTTACAAGAAGCTTTCTGGTCAAGTATTTTATCTTTAAAAAATGAATTATGGAAATGTTTGCCAAGCCTATATTTGCTGTTGCCTATAGATAAATTTCTTATAGACTAATTTGGACCCTAAAGCCTTTCTCTGTGAAACATCACAGTGTAGAAAATGCCAAACTAAAATAAGCTGTTAAACTAGCTGTTTAGAGAATTCTACTTTCAATAAGTGCAATCATCTATATTTAATGTTATTTGTACCTCAGTACAAAGCTGAAAATTAAACTATAAAAAGCATATGGCAGGCAATAAACAAAAAAACCCTAGCATCATAACAAAACAACTCTCAGTAGAAGTGTAATCCTACACTTTCATGTCAAGCGTTTTCTGTGTGTAGCATCTGATTCACTTTTGTCAGGAAGAATTTCTTTTTAGCATTCAGGCATCCTGGCTGTATAGAACAAAGCTCACAGCAGTGGACAGTAGAAAGGATGCATGCACTTGTGAAAAAAACGTATTAGAATTCAATAGAGTTAAAAAGAACAATATTGTATGGAAGCTCAGAAAGAAATGAAAATGCTTTATTTTACTGCAGATTCCTTTTACATTTTTGGAGGCCCTAGTACAAGCTTTCTTTGACTGACTCCCTGACTGAGATTGGATTCCAGTTTTTTGATGCATTTGCATCTCTGTCATTAGTATCAGCAAGTGCCTATGATAGTTGTGAAAGATTTGTGATAGCTGATACTTTTGTACACTTAAGTAGTATTTCAGAAAAGTGACTGTACTGCTTTTTTTGTTTGATCCTATTGAAGTCTACTTTGTCCAAAATAAAAGAAAGAACGTATTATTGGTGTGATAATAACTAGGGGTAGGCATATTCACTTCTAATAATTGAAAGACTTTTTTTGGACACTTCTTGCAGAGAACCAGAAGTATGTGAGGTTTGTTCTCATTATTATGCTAGATTTAGAGTCCTCTGATCTCAGCAGAGAAATTCTCATTGTGTTTAGTGGATTATAGATGTAGCCTCTTGAAAAGAAGTCACTTGTATTTTTTCTTCCTCTAAACTATTGTGTTTGGGCACGTAGTATTTTGGGAAAATGCATGAAGAAATGCCTCTTGCTCTTGTCATACAGATGTAGGAAAGATTTTCTCAACCTCTTTGCTTAGAAAAAAACTTACCTGACATTTTTCAGACTGGAAAAATTATTTTTTTAAATATTTATGGCAGTTAATATGGTTCAGATATTCAGATATATTGAACGTGTACCTATTAGAGTTTGCTTAAAGTTAAGTTCAAAGGTATCTCTTCCTCAATATCAAGTTTAATAAAATCCTGTTTGCTGTTAAGTGCTGCTATGTATATGTACAAGTTACACTTCTACTTCCACAGAATATAAATACTAAAACAGAATATAGTAACATTATTTAATTGGTCAGAATGAAGCGTAAATTTTGATATTTTCTCATTTTTCAGGTTTTGTTTTTTTTTCTCATTGCCTCTCTGCCTGTCTAGTATATCAGCCTTCTGATATTTTGTCATAATTATACTTGTAGATCAAATATTGGTGGAATTATGATGTTGTGGAGACTCAAAGAATGCTTCCAGTAAATAACAATGGTGCTTGTACATAAGGAGACACTAAAACAGGTGATAAAGCAAAATTTATTTGCTTGGTGTTGTTGATTTTGTGATTGGAATGTAAAGGGAAACATTTCAGGTTATTTTAGTTTCTTGCTCAGTAGAACATAGAACAAATCTTACCTCAAAAAAGAGAGGCTTTTCTTTCTCATTCAGTCATCTTTGATGTGTTCTAGGGCAATCAAACAAAGAAGGTTTGTGTTGTCTAAAAGCATATAGAAGTACAAATGTTCTCATTTGAACTGTTCAGAAAGATGCATGTTTGATACTCAGAGCACTTGAAGACTAATGTGCTACAGTGAGTACTTATTTTTCTTAAAATTCTGCTCAAATTGTTCAGAATTTGAAAGGTTTTTTTTTTTGGTAATGGCTGTAGCTCTTTATGAAAGAAAATTTGAAAATAGTATAGTTCAGAGACTTGCATTTTGTTGAAGCTGATGGCTCCTTGCATTGGACCAAATATTGTTCCGTTCTGTTTGGAAACTGTACACTGAGTACTGGAGACTGCATTTGATTCAATGTCATTCAGTACAAGGCAGCTAGTGTAGATTGCAGATTGCTTAAACATAAATCTTTAAACAGTACATGGGATTTAAAGTGATTTGTTGGCCCCTGTTTGCATCCTACATGCTAGCATATGTTGATACAGGTTGACTGAATTAAAGCCAGTGAATTTTATGTATTTAGTGTCCTAGCAGAGTACTTCTTTATCTCAGTTCTGTTTGCAACCAAATCTAATTGCTAAGCCATGTGTAAATACTAATCCTCATCAAGAAGTGGTATTGAATATTATTGGTTGGAATGTACACAATGTGCTGTGAACCAATGCTGTATAAGAACTTCACAGATGAGCTGTGGCTTAAGAGGAAGAAGTATATTGAAGTTCCTTCCTCCAGAGAGGTACAGAAGTCAACCTTGCGTGATAGCAGTAATTTTATAGCATTAATGCCATCTTCTTTGTCATTAGACAAAATTGCAAGTGTGAAACTTCTGTAATTATACTGATCGCAGATCTGAGCAATAGCAGCTGAGCAGCAAAAATGGTAGAGGATGGGAAGACTGATGTTCCCCTTTTGTGGATTGCTGTTCTTCTTTCCTTCAATACAGAGAAGGACTTTCTCCTGCTTATGCATAGAAAACGAGGAATGCAATCTGAAAGGACTGTCAGAATCGTGTTTCCCAGCTTCTTCCCAACAAATAAAGTAAAAGACTTTACGGCATTCAAACTGTGTTAATGAATGTATGTTTCGGGGTCATCTGCAAATGTGGAAACTGCCAACGCGGGCTGCTTTGAGTCTCAGCAGATCAGTGATATGTAGGGGGAAAAGGGTAATAAACATAGACATTTCAAGGCTATTGTTGCAGTTAGCACTGTTGGAAGGCACGTGCTGGTCTGTGGAATATTGTACATGAGTTTAGAAGGTAATGTGATGACAGCTTCTTTTGCTTCTAGGTAGGATGTTCATACAGATCTTAAGCAATTATAATACATCTGTTCTTGAGAGAGACTTTTTGACTACCAGGCATCCTCCCTTTCATCTGGAAATCTTGCTTCTTTCTACTTTTGCAAATTATATTTTCATTAGCATACCATTCAGATTTGATAGAGTTGGAAGAATTTACAGCACTGGTTTACTTAGCCTGGATTTTTTTCTAACAACACTATGTAAATTATCAGTATATTGTCCCTGAGCCATTGTGCTGGATGGCACAAAGATTGTACATATCCTAAATTCATGATTTACACATAAATTCTGAGAGGAGAATCATCCAAGTGCTTTGGTACTGTATGTTCATTCCAAACTTTTTTCTTCCTTTTCTCTCTGTGATCTCTTTGCAGTTACTGTTGATCATCCCAGAGTTTTGACAGCGACTCAATTATCATAACTGCTTTACATCTTGAAGAAGATGTATTGAACAAACTGATTTGTTCTTGTACTTAGCAAACAGAGCGGTAGTTTATGTAACCATGAGCTTCACTGGAACTTTTCATTCCCATAGATAAGGTTCAGAATCAATGTATTGCCTTAAAATAATGTACTAGTTGAACACTGTTAAGTGGTAAAATTTTAGAATTGCATAGAATTTTAACACTTTGTTTATGGAAACCTTCCTTTTATGTATCTGAATTAATTTTGAATCTTATGGGATTACATTTTATACGTTCACTCATATACATGGACCGATATTAAAATTTCCTTTGTGCTGTATAAAAAAAAGCACTACCATCCTCAACAAGCATCTCCACCACAGGGAAGTAGTTCTTGTGAGACTATTCCTGTTAGGATGTACCTTCCTTTGTACATACAGTGTGCACACCTACAGGTGCAGGAAAATACAGCCCATATGCTTTGAAGTATGATCACTGTCACTTAGTGCTTGAGAGCTTGTGTCATAAGGCTGTAATTTAGAGTAATAGGTACAGAAAGTCTATTCTGCTTTTTCTTCACCTACCAGTCTGACCCACATCTGTTGCTGTTTTGTCACAGTTTTTTTTTTTTTTTTAAGGTGAAAGACATTTTTATAATTTTTTTTTTCCTCAAAGATGAGTTTTTAGGTCTGAAAACTGTTCTTTGTGTTCTAGCAAGAGAAAAAATTTGTTTTTAGGGGAGGAATGGAGATCAGACTATGAATTTTTTACTTAACCCCTAAGGAGCTGAGAAGATTATTCTGCTAGTTTGATAAGGCACTGACCTCTTTGAGGATGCTAGCATTAGAGAAGCCATTAGGATAGTAGTGTTTTAGAAATTCTGTATCAAAAGAGGATTCTTTCCCAAAAGAATTACAAAAATGCATTGGATGGGCTTAGCTTTGAAACCATACTTGCGTGAGTATTTTTAATAAAAACTCAGTGAACATTTGCTCATGAACAAAGGTAGTAATTCTAACAAACTGTTCTATACTGTACTCAGACAAATACATTAGAAATGTGGAGCATGCTATGTGGAGGTGGGAACAGTTTTTTTTTACATCTATTTTCAGTATTTCATATGAATTATTTTAGAATATAATCTCATGACAACAGATGCAAATTATAGGAACCTAAGCAGATTTTGCTGATAATGTCATCACTGTGAATCAGAAACACAATGAATGATCTGAAAATCTGACATATCATGTAAAAATAAAATATTAAACAACAACAACAACAACAATATTTATAGATGTCTGGAACAACAAAAAAAGAGATCCTCTTCTCTACTGATCTTGTTAGCTCAAGATCAAATAAACAAAGTTCCAGAGCACTCGTTGGATTTGTTTGTTTTAGCTGAACTTTACTGGCCTGTTTAACCTACTCAGGAGTCATCCTGTTCTCCTCCTCCAGAATGCTGAAGATTTTCTGGTTTTATTTGGATACAAGGTAATAATGAAATGCTGATGCATGAGAGGATGCTTTACTTTCAGCTATCTAAATGTACCTTTGGTCTTTTAAACCAGTTAGTGAAGAAAAATCAAGCACAGGGAAAAAGTGGAAAATGCAGAGCATTAAAGAAAAAAAAAAAAAAAAAGGCATAGGTAACAGGCATAATCCTGTTATTCCATTCAGCAGTTCACAGGGTTGTCCTCATTGCTTCTGGCTTTTTAACTTTATCCTTCTAATCATTAGCAATAGTGTTGGCAGCAATCCTTCTGTTGGTATGATATTATATTTGTTGATTTATATACATATAAAATTATATACATATGTATATAGTTTAAACATATAAATGCATATAAAAATACAAAGGGGAAATTGAAAATCTGAGAGAAGCCCAAGTGGTGAACTGAAGGTTAAGATCATATTATACATGTGTACCTACCTCTGAGGTTGTTCCTCGTAGCATTAGAATGGCTTAAATTTGATTTTTCCACATACATAATAAATCCTAAAGCATCATACAATAAGTGAAATAAAACAGTTGAGCCAGACTTTGCACAAACCTCGCTTGTAAACTAGCTGTAAGTTGGGCAAAATGAAGGTAGTGTTTTCTCCAGCTATTTTCCTCTCTTGTGACCTTGAAAGCATAAATGCATTTTTCTTGCTATAATTCACCTGAGAAAGCAGAAGATTATTTATTGGTAAGGCCATGAATGTGTGTAAACCTTCCTTAAATCTGTAATGATGATTTGAGAGGTGAGGAAATATTTCTTCATAAATAAGAGGTGCAGGACAATATTTATAAATGAGTGTTGCAACAGCATATTGTATTCCTTTGTGGTGTGTTTTGTGGTTACTTCTTTTAAGGTGAAGTAAAAGTAGAAAAATATATAGGATGCTGTTGTCTTAGTTTTTTGGGTAACTAGTACAGTAAAAACACTCTTTCATTTGGAAACTGAACTTTAAGCTATGTTGTCTTACTAATTTTTTAGGTCATGCTGTTAAAAAGCTGTGTATATGCGCATATGAATATGCATATAGCCTTTACAGTGACATTAAGGAGTCTGCTGGCTCTCCAACAATGCTAGTCTCTGCCCTGAGTAGGTTTCGAATATCTCTTGATTGCTTATGGGATTGTTGCAACTCAATACAGCAGCTTCAGTTTCGGAGGGAGAAAGGAATTAGTCTGTAAGTGGCAGCAGTGGATTTCTAGATGACATCTCCCTCATCCTTAAAGACAAAGAACAATGTAAATTTGTTGATCAGTGTGAATTATTTGAGTTTAGGTAATTTGAGGTAAAAGGGGGAAAAATATTTTCAAAATACACGTTATCTACCCCAACTTCATCATTTTTAGGTGAGTAAAGAGCTGCCAACAAGAACACTATTCTGTATCAATGAGATACTAATTTTCCTTTCTTTAATCAATCTGCTGGCTTTTCAGCTTGCTAGCAATTGATTTTTCTACAGCAAAAAACTTCATACTACTCAACTTGTCAACTTTAAGGTTTTTTTCCTTTCTTCTATTGTTGGTTTTACCTAGGCTCCTCCACATTGCTCAGGACAAAAATTAAATGGTGGCTGGCTTTTTATTCTTTTTCTGAAGCTTCTATTCTCCTGTAGTGTCTGAATTCTCCTGTAGTGTCTGAATGCATATTGTTCTTATGGACAATGATTTGGCAAAGATAGCTGAAAAGGCTTTTTCCGTTTGATCTCATACCACTCCTGTGTATGAATGCTTAAGGTAAAAAATAAAATAAAATAATAATAATAATAATAATCAGTTAAAATAGTGATTACGGTAGAACTCAATCTCTTTAAGGGAAAGAACATGTTACTTATCCTGTCATTTGTTACCATGTTCTCAATACCAGACCATTCCTGGGGACTGAAATGTGTAAGCTTGTCCTCTGGAAAGCAAGACAGTGCAACATAGAGTAGTTTTGAATCACAGTCCAATTTTGTCTTTTGCAGTTTTCAGTTGTCTCTTATTTAACATTTTCTCATCATTTAGTATGATCTAAATGTTTTGGAGAGATATAAATGAATATAGAATGTATACATTTATAGGGGCTCTGAGTTTAATCTTAAATGAGCACTTTTCTGCTTTTCATTGAGACCCTGTGTCTTTATAAGAAGCAATGATAAAACTCAGCATTTTGTAGTTCTGGAAGCAGGGTTGCCCAGAATCTCACTTGTTGGTAGAAGAAGATCTTAGAGATAGCTCATTTTGTGGCTGGAAGAGTTTAGCTATCTTCAGTGCTTGTAAAGTATGCATTACTTTAGAGCTTTACTGTAGGGTAGTGGGTAAAACATGAACTAAATATTTCTATTAGTATAATACAGAATAAAATCAGATTCTCTTAATATTGATGTAATTACAAGCTTTTAAATAATAATTAATATTAGTTCTTGATAGTTTTAGTTTGTTTTTTTTTCTGGTTCATGTTTCATCATTAAAAAAAAAAAGAAAAAAAAAAACAAATTAACAGGAAAAAAAAAAGAAAAAAAAAGCATGTAAGAGACATTCCTTTGTTACTTTGAGTGAGACTACATATTCACAGAGTACAATTTGCCAGCACAGGAGAATACATGAGCTTCTTGCTTAATTTCAAAATTGAAATCTCATGAGAAATTTTCTTCTTAATTAAAACATGTCTTTTTTCAGTGACTTGGCATCCAATTATAATCTACAAAAAGCCATCCTTGACCTATCTGAATATTGTGCTGCCTCTCAGTGCCTTTTATTCCAGAGAACATCGTCAGATTTGAGTCAAAAAGCACTAAACCACTTTTGGTATGTTCTTATTCTTTGCCATTATAGTTCACAGTATATTGCACTTGTGTATATGGTGTACAGTTTACTTTGAGAGACATAAGTTAATGATCAATCTTTTGCATGTGTACGTATATATATATATATATGTACATATGTATATATATTATTATGATTAGGGGCCTGGATTATCTCCCTTATGAGGCAAGGCTGAAAGACCTGGGACTGTTCAGACTGCAGAAGAGAAACTGAGGGGTGATGTTCTTGATGCTTAAAAATATCTGAAGAGTGGGAGTCAAGTGGATAGGGCCAGGCTCTTTTCAGTGGTGTACAGCGACAGAACAAGGAAAATGGACACAAACTGGAACACTGGAAGTTCCATAAGAATATGAGCAAAAATTTCTTGAGGGTGACAGAACACTGGGACAACTTGCCCAGAGAAGTTGTGGAGTCTCCATCTCTAGAGATATTCAAAACCCACCTGGATGCATTTCTATGTAACCTACTCTAGGAACTTACTCTAGCAGGGAGGCTAGCCTAGGTGATCTCTTCAAAGCTGTGATTCTGTGTCTTGTTGTCTGAAAGTCAGAATCCTTCCCATATTTACCTAATTCTACTACAAATAGTAGAATTTCATACTAGTCCTCCCTGAGAAGAAACTACCACCTATTTGTATGAACAAATATGACATGAACAAATCAATTAAAATTTATTTAAGACTGTGTGCCTTTCAATGCATGTTTTTGTTGTTGTTGTTGTTAGGCAACACTTTGAATTTGTAACTTAGATATATAAACTCTAGTTTGCTTGGAAATACTTAATTATGGTAGGAAATTCTTAATTAAGAAAAATCTATGTGAATGAAAGGATACAAAAATGGTCCTCTGTGCAAAAGCCCCCAGGAGAAGGTAACAGAAAACTATGTACCTAGGAAATCAGAAGTGTGTTTTTTCCATTTTTAATCCAATTCTGAATGGCATTAAATGACAATGGAGGAATCCCGTGCAGGAGGTCACCTCATAAGTGTTTTGTTTTGCCATGTAGGCTATGAGTCCATCAAAATATACAGTTGTTAGAACAGCTAATGGGTTCCTAATTAGAAATTAGCCAGCCATATTAATAATATATAATGTTTCCTTTCCCAAGTCTGTCAGCCAAGAGGATGAAACCATTAACAGCTGACGGCCAGGCTGATTTGTGTGTATTTCAGCATGCAATTTTAAATGCTATCTATAATTTTTTCTCATGATGGCCAAATAGTTTTGAGATTAGTTTTGGCATTTTTTCAATGAACTAGCCTTTTTTAATGACCGAGTTTGACTATTTGAGACCTGAGAATACTGGTAGTACTATTTGTTGTATAGCAGTTCCATATAGATCTAGTTACTACAGTGCTAAAGGATTGCTTCCTTTTTACTTTCTTTTTGCATCAACGCAGGAGAGAATATGTTGCATTTATCAGGAGATGTGATGAAATCAGTAGGTATCTATGTTTAGGTTGCTTGCTTCTTTTTGGTCAATACAATATAGCTTTTGGTTGTGAAAAATCTGAATTAATGCAAGCTCACTGCAATTAAATAAAATATGAGAATTATAAGATGGAGACAGTTCTTTAATTTGCTTCTTGAAAATTTTGAAAGTTAATTATGTTGCATATCCCATTTTAAACAGCAGAAATGGGTACATCCAGAGTAAACAAATGGTTAAATTAATTGTCTACTTTATTTTACTTTTTCAGAGTAGTTTACTCTTATCACAATCTAAGTGAAAGTAGAGTTTGTATGACCACTGGGATGTTAATATAAACTAGAGGAAAAAATGTTATATTATCACCCAGACTGGATTCAGCTTTGGAAGTAGGAGAGACAGGAATTTCAAAGCCTTATTTGATTCTGCACGTGTTAAACTACAGAAGATCCAAACTTGTGGTATAATTTTATACTTTATGCCGTAGATGATGTTGGACTCTTATTGTGTCTCTGACAGGCAAGAATGAACCACCCATTCTTGAGATGAGTGAGAGGTTCCAGGATACACTTTTTTCCAAAAGCATTCTGTTAAATAATTGTGACTTTTCTATTTAGTTGTAGCATATTAGCAGGATGCAGCTGAAGTAGCTCCCACTGATCTTACTGTAAATGGAGAGTAGCCAGTTCCAATTATTTAGGAAGCCATCATCACCATTTTGCGACCTTTTAGCCAGAGCACATAAAAATATAACGAGTTAAAACCAGCCTACTGGTCTATTAATGAACAGCATCTATAAATTAGTTGAAATTGCATTACAATGTGTTTCATTTATTTCTCATGAAAAATACTTATGAAAATATTTGAGAATGCATTGATTTTCATAGAATAAGACCCTCAGATTAAAAAAAATAACTTGACAAAGCAGTGAATTATTAAACCTATATGTACTGCATATAAGTTAAACTGGTAAGGATGTTTTGGGGAATTTCCAGCTCTTTAACAAGTACTATGAATCAAGGAAGGGAAAATGGGACACACATTTAGTTCAATGGATTAATGCTTACAGTTTTTTGTATCGTGATATTTTCCAAGAACCACCTGCTTTATGGTATCACAACTAAGAATTGATTTAGTAGGTGAGCTTGGAAAAAAAAATAAATATTTTACTGTTGTTCTTTTCCAAAATGGGTGCTCAGATAATGAAAGCAAAGCATTGATATTCAATCACTGGAATTCATTTTAATTGTAAATATACATTTCCAGAGGAAAAAATGTCCAATGCACCTTTGAGATTGTTGTTTTCTTTCCCAAATATGAATAGTAAATCCTGATAGTGCCTAAAGCAGTAAAAGGAAGCAGCAGAGGTCCCATACTTGCTGAGTTAGGATACATTAATGTTGAATAAAGTGTTAATGAGCAAAAAAATACTGAAGTGAGTACCTTGTTAATCTTATTTTAAGTAACAGAAAGTAACCCTAACTGTGTGTTGAGTTATGCATCGGTGATGGTAAGATTTTGTTGATGAGGACATCATGGCAAATACACCAAAAAATCTGTTCGTTTTTTTTTTTGTAAGTAAGTAGATCTTTTTGTGAAGTTATTAGTATGACCCAAAGTAGGGACAGAGTAGTTTTATCTCCTTCTAATATGAGCTTGTAGACGTTCACAGTTTAGGAGCTGAATGTTAATCATATAAGTTTTAATCTGTAATTTTCACTAGGAAGAAAATACTATCCTTCGTCTTCTGAGGGTATGAACCAAAGATCTCCAATCTTTGTCTGGAGATCTGTACTTTGTCTGAAGAAGCTACACAACAAATAATTGTTACTATTGTTTATAAGTAGCCACAAAATAAAATTTGCTGGACCAGGGGAAAGAATAGTTTCTGTACTTGAAAATATAAAACTATGTACATGGACAATTTTGTGAAATTGTTTCTCAGCAAATTAAAAAAAAAAAAAAAAAGGATCAATTTTTCAATTTGCTTTTGAGGATAGCTAATGACCTTGTAGTGAAACATAATGAAAAACCTGGTATGTAGTAACTGTTCTCTTCAATTTTGTTCTAGCAGAGATGCATTTATGACTGTACCTGAATTTGAAACAGATTTGGATAATATTTAGACAGTTACCATATAAGCCTCATCTTGCTTACTTATGAACCCAGTTGAATTTTTTTTTTATTTTTTTTTTTCCACTTCTTCGCTAAAGCACCCCTTCTTCCTTCAAGTTACTTCTGTTTGCTTATTCCATAGGTCACTCAGTGGAACCTCCAGAAACTTTTCCAATGATCACTCTTTAGTATCAGAAGCAGCATTAGGCACAAGAAGAGAAAGAAACTAACTTGTACAATGTTAAATTATGTTCTTAAATTTCTCAAGAATCTGTCTTTTTCAGTTTCCAGGATACAGCTATCAATGTGTAAACATAAGCTCTGGTGCATTGTTAACCCAACCTTGCAAAAAGCTCTCTCTAACCTAAAGATGCTATCAGCAAAGGTGTGAATGTGTCAGTTAAAATGAGATGAGTTGGTACTTCCCATGATCTGTTTGTTTTCAAAATTTTACAGTGTTAAGGAAAACTGTGTTAGATTTTAACTTGCAAATTGAGTAGGCCTTTATCTGCAATAAATCCATAATGAGGCACACCTATAATTTCATAAGAAGTAGAGCTACATATTGCAAGTACCACCCGCTTATATGCATCTAAAAGCAGAAACAAATTTGAGCCCCTGCTAACATGAACAAGTCATCCATATGTAATCTAACAAAATTCTATAAACTGCTAAGCGATCTGGCAGGAATAGACACACAGATTTATATATGGCACCTGTGAATGGTAGTGTTGAACATAATTTAAACCAGCAAATAATTTTTAATTAAAGAGAAAAAAAAAAGGATTTTTATTTGAATTTACCCAAGGAAGATTTGATTGCTACCATTGACTTCAGAAATCTTTGACTGAGAAGCTTTGCTGAGGCTCTTTTTTGACCTGACAAATGGATATAGGTCACTGGTAAAGGACAAAAAGGCTCTTGCTTCTGCAGAAAATTGCGACCTAAAGGAAGAATGTGATGGAACATATTACTAGTATTTTTTTGTTCTTACATAGCCTGAGTTTTCTCTGGCAGCCATTTATTAGCTTCTCAGTACTCAACCTCATTCAACAAATACTTTCAGAATATTGCAAAGCCATTTTAATTAGTCTGTCCTTCAAATATGCTGCTATATGTTCTACTACTTATTAGATTAACTCAGCAATAGACACTTGTGGAACTGTTGTTAAAAAGTGTATCTGGAGGTAATAATCTCAGTTCTTTTTGACAGCGATACCATTTTAGAACCTATGGCTATTTGAACCCAACCTTTGAACTGCATTTGCAGTGATTACTGCTGACCACATTTTGCTGAAATATGTGCCTATGGATTTGTCTTCTCTTATTAGGTGGCAGCAACAGCAGCTTTTCCTGGCCAAAAAAAGGGTCATTGACTCTAGGATAGATAATGCCCAGACTTGAGTGTTTTTCAGACTATCCAGCAAAGGGCAGAAGCTTAGATGAAGGAATGCTAGATGGCAAGATCCAACCTGTGGACTACCAGCTAGCCTATAATCCCCTCTGTAGATTTTGATTTTGAGTAGCATAAGTAGTCGTATTTTAGTTCGGTTCCTGTAATCCTAGTAGAATGCTATATGTCCTTATCAGGTTTTAAACTTCTCAAACATTCACTAAAAATTCTTCTCAATATTCTATTTTGTTCTTACACAGCAGCTCTGCGACTCTCTGAGTTGTCCTTGTGGGATTTGACTTCTTTTTTTCCTCTTCCTATAACAGAAATTCTCCCCACCCTTCACATCACCTTGCAGTGGCCTTCTTTTCCTCCCCAGTGCACTAGAAGAAATGCTATTAGAAGCATGCAAAGCCTCTTTACTTTTTTATGAATCTTTCGAGCCTTTCACCTTTCTCTTGACCTAATAGCATGTCAGCTGCACCTTCCTTTCTTTTTCTTTTACAGAATCTTTAGTATCATTCATTTTGAAAGAATAAGTAAGTTCACAGGGATACTAACCTGTTTGAACTGCAAGATTCCTGCCTCCAATTGTATAAAGCCATGTTAGTATTCTAGTGTGAAACACACTCAGTTTGGTTGCTTGCTTGCTAAATGTCTTCAAAGGGAATGGGAAGATGGGTGATGAGGGAAAGAATACATACATTTGTACAGAGATGTGCTCAGAGCACTGGCTGTGCTTGGGAAAGCTCTGCAGATTTGAAAGACCTCAGTTCGTGGATTCAGGAAATCTCAAAAAGCTGAAAACAGTGATGGAGAAAAGAATGTAATGATCCTCAAAAGCACATCTAAATTGCAGACTTAACAAAGTAGTGTTTCAGTGCAATATAAATTATAGACTGAACATGTTTCAAAGCTGTGCACTATGGTATTCAAACTAGGTAAGAGGAATATTAACTTCAGTACAGATCTAAAATCCTGATTACTACATTTACAGGGAATAAAAACTGAAAGTAAAATCTCATGGGAGCAAGAGAACTCATCTCTCTGTCAAAGTTATTCTACTCCAGGTTGGTACGTGTGGTGAGGACCTTGAGGTATTCCAGACTGGAAAAACTTATAAAGGATCATGTCTTCAAGTGAGCTGTAGTCATGCTTGAATCAGAGATAATTGCCTGTCATTTCAACCAGCTTCTCTTCAGTAGAAATCAGGTATGCTGTGGCTAATCCTCACCAGAAATTTTGTTATGTGCATCATTATTTGTTCTGGCAAATGCTTAAAGTCTCTGGTCAGATTGAGCTCCAAAAGTAGTTGCCTCATTGCGTGCTAATGTACGTTTGAAAAGCTTCCTGCTATTGCCTTTAGTAATCTTCTGTTCTTGCACTAAAGGCTTAAATACTCTTAGATCATGAGGTCTAGTAGTATTTCAGAATTGTTGCCCTTCTTTGAATCTCCCTGCGTCCTACCGTACTTCTGCTATAGCTGTGAGCAGCATGACTTCTTTGAAAGTCCATCTTAGGCTAAAAGCACAGAATAACATTTGCAGCATCTCAGCAGATTTTCACATTTTCAGTTTTAAGTTATTTCAAATCTTTGGGCAGAATATCACAGCACTTAAAAGCATAATTGTTTTTATTCTAATTATCTAGAAAGCATATCTGGTGGTTAGAGACAATGCAAAGCTGCTATCACATCAGTTTCTAGTGGTGACTAGGCAGAAATGAGGAAATAAGAGCAAGTAATGCTGATTTTCACAGGTGTTAGTATCCTGTATGCTATCCCATGGTTACATAATATACTGCAAACTAGGTACCCTTAAAGTCTTTTTAAAAGCTTATGGTCTAGTGACTTATGGAATTAGTACATTCTAGGAAACTGTGAAAGCACCCTAAGACCATTAAAATTTAAGAGTAAAGAATGGAAGGTATGGATCCTCTGTGACCGCCCAAATATCATCCTTAACTTGTAGCAAGCATAGTATTTCTTCCATATTTGGATCTTGCAAATAAGAAGAATTGTTTTGTATTGTTCTTTTGGTTTTTGCTTTGGTGGTGTTTTTTAAGACAAAAACTTGGTATTTGTTATTATTACTATTTTTCTTCATGATTATAATTAATGTTGAGTATTATAAGTATTGTATAATTAACTTGCAGATCCTGAAGGCTTTTACTCTTTTTACTACTCACTTTTGAGTGACCACTTGATGTGAAATCAAATGAGACAAACTCCCTTTTTGAAAGTGAACTTAGAGGGGGGAATAAGTGTAAACACAGAAAAGATTGCTATTTTTAACAGATTTTTTATTTGAAAAGTCTAATAACAAATTTTATCAAATAGTTATGACTGAGGCAAAAAAAAAAAGTTAAGTACCCCAACCTTCTCCTTGTCTGTTGTTAACAGCCTACTTGCATTGCTCACTCTCCTCAAGGGAGAACACCTTCTTGGACTTGCCTTTTCTGGTAGATGTACCTATGAAAGCATTTCTTATTCTTTGCACTTCTCGCCAAATCTAGTTCCAGTTCGGCCTTGACCTTCTTGACCCCATCCCTGCACAGCCTAGCAGCATCCCTATGCTCCTCTCAGATTACCTGTCCCTGCTTCCACTGTCTTTGTGTTTTCTTTTTGCTCTCCATTTTGTCTAGCAGGTCCCAGTTCAGCCATGCCTGTCTCTTGCCTTCCTTTCCTTACTTCCTACATTTGGAGAGCTTTTGAGAACTACGCACAGCTTCCTCCAAAATCTGCTAGCTCTTTTCTGCTTGTTAATCCTTGAGGATGGTTTCTCCATGGGTTTTGTTGACTAACTCTGTGAAGAGCTAGAAGTTGACTTTTCTAAAATATCGCATCCTAGTTTTACTTTGTCTGTCTTGCATCCCTCAAGAGCATGAACTGCACTATTACATGATCACTATAGCCCAGGTAGCCTCCAATCCTCACGTCACCAACCAGTTTGCTTGCACTGGTGAACACGAGGTCATGCAGGTCATACATCATTCCTCATGGGGCTGTCTATTACTTGTATTCAATGGAGGAGCTTTCTGGATTGCCTGCAGCTCACTGGGATACTTTCCCAGTAGATTTTGGGGTGGTTGAATTCCCCCTGCAGGACGGGAACCTGAAATTGCAATGCCTTCTGTAGCTGGAGTGAGAAGGCTTCATGAACAGACTCCGCTTGATTGGGTAGCCTGTAGTAGACACCAACCACAAAGGCTTGTGGTTGCCTTGGTCTCTAACTCTCACCCATAAGCTTTGAATTTACTTAGGGCCATTCTTCAGGGACATCTCCTGACTCTAATCCTTTCTTGTTGTAGAGGGAAATGCCTCCTCCTCTCCTTCCTCACCTATACAGCTTGCAGTTGCTGATAGCCACGCTCCAGTTGTAGGCATCATCCCACCAGTTTTCAGTGATGGCAATTACATCATGGTTTTCCTGTAGTGTGGTGGCTAGTGCTTGGTGCATATTAAATTAGGCCATGTTGTAACTGTAAAATTGCATGTTTTGTCCCTGATGCTGCAGACAGATCATGAACAAATGCATAAGAAAATACATAAGAATAACACTGAAGAAGAAAAGAAGAACCAGAATATTTTTCATACCGTCCACTGTTCTCCTTTTTTTTTTTTTTTTTTTTTTTGTCCCAACAACTTCTTTTTGAATCTGCAGGCAAACTGAAATTCCATTCTAAAATATTTGCTGGCAGTCTACTGTGTTACAATGTTATAGTAACATATCAAAACCCATGAAGAGAAATGTGCCTTTATGTCCACCTTTGTGAAAGCCATAATATTATGCATTAATGCTTCTTAAGTGGGGGAACTACTCCGTTCAGTGGGGTTTACGTTTTGGAAAGATAGGATGTTGATATCCCAAGTTTGGCTTTATGTCTTAATTGTGGAGTAAGAAAGAAAGAAGAAATGGAGGAAGCAGTGATGAGGAAAAGCATTGATTTAAAAGCCTACAGAATAAATTATTTGAAATTGTTATGGTTCTTATTAGGATGCACTGTGAGTTAAGGACTTCAACTTATCTTTGCTGGGATTCTCATCTTTGCTGTTTAAGTATGAGGTATGTGAATAAAATAGTAGCTTTTCTAATTTCTCCCTCCTGAACTAAAACAGGAATAGGTGAATTGAAGCAGAAGCCATTCATTTGGTTCTGTTTGTGAATTGCATCTCAGATTTTCCATTACCTAAGCAGAAGTATTTCTTAGTCATTACAAGTAATCTGGGTTCTTTTAACTGTGGCAACGCTCCCTTCCAGTGGGAAGGGAAACACTGAAGACTTAGAGATCATTCCCTATTTTTTTCTGATAAGCTCCTATGCTAATAGCACATAATACAACAGAAGTTTATTTACAGCTAAAGAAGCATGCCTCCCCAGAAGGCTCTGGGGACATCTGCAGTAAGATGTGAACAATCTTTCAGATTCTCTAAAGAAGTCCAGCTGGACCCAGGACAGCATGACAAGTCCTTTTTCTTTCTTGGTCCAGCAGTCTTGAGCTAGAAGCCCAGTGTACATTTGGGATACACAAAGCATCCTGGAAATGCAGAATTGTGAATGTGTGGGACCAGAGTATCTGTGTGAGAATTTTCCAAGATAAATATAAATCTACAAATCCTATATAGTAAATAGCAGGCCTTGAAAAAGTAAAGGAACAATTGGTGCTGGAAAACAGCAAAACAGCTGCTGTGACAGCAGAAAGGTAGAATAAAAAGAAAAATTTCTCAGCTCTCACCAACTATTTTTTCATCATTTTTTCCTTGGTATGTGTCGTGTTGGAATGATGGTGTAGTCAATTAGGTACAAGAGAGCACAAATACTGCATCTTTGCAGCACTACAAATTCCAGTTTTAGTGCTGTACCTTATATTTTGTTAATTTAGTAATATTAAATGGAATGGGCCAATTTTCTGGAAGGAGCTGAAAGTTTTTTAATAAGAATTTATATATATTTTGTTTAAGAGAATTATCTGAATGTTAGCACCTTGGCTTAAGTGAAATTTCTAGTTTAAAAATATGGCAAGAATACAACCTTATGTTTATTTAGCTTATTTCGAGAAAATAGGATGAAGAAAGTAAAGATAAGAGAGAGAAGTGTTACTGCCAGTAGTAACTACTTTTTATGTATAGCATAAAAAGTAGTCTGTAATCTCCCATAGCACAGAGAAAAGGAAAGAAAAACCTCTTAGGTTCTGATCTTAGCTGTTGCTGCTTCTTCCACAGATGTTAAACTTTGTTTCACCGTTGTCTTTTCCTCTTCTGCCAACTCAGAAGCTCCAATCTTCTATGTTTCAGAGAGTATTTCTACTGTCTTTGCATCATCTTGGAGCAGGCCACGCACTGCATCTGAAGTCACTGAAACAAAGCACACTGGTTTCAATAAATTCTGAATATGGAACTTTCTATGGCACGCTAGTGGCGTGCCACTGCCCACCCAGACGGGAAGGAGGGGTTTTTGTCTCTGTGAAGAGGGTGGTAATTGCGGTTGCACCCATCGACGACCTGTAAAAGAGTGTGGGCAGATCCAGCACTTTCAGTAACAGGGTGGAGCTATTAGTCACACTTGGTAACGCTACTCTGATTGTGCTGGTGCTAGTGGGTCTTCTGGATTGCCATGGCTGCGTCCCGACGGAAGGCTACTGCCAGGAAACATGTGGAGACCCAGACAGAGGTCCCCTGCACACGTAAGAAGAGGGCTGTAGCCAAGAAGAGCGTGGCGACCCAGACTGAGATCCCAAAGCAGCATGCTAGCGTTCAGGTTGCTGGCTGCAATGAGTGCCAGAGTCTGGCCCTTGAAGTGCCAGGCAATGGAGGCAATGCCTGTGTAAGGTGCGACCAGATAAATGACCTTCTCAGTCTGGTGGCCTGCCTGAGGGAAGAGGTGGAGAGGCTGAGGGCCATCAAGGACTGTGAGAAGGAAATTGACTGGTGGTGCCAGGCCCTATCGGCCCCGAGGTCCCAGCATGCGACTGTGGCTCCCTATGGGGCATGTGGTCTCCAGTCGCCTTGCAAACAAGTGACGGAGAGGAATCGACAGACAGACTGTGCTCCGGATATAGTGAGCCCCCAGTCTGCTCCTTACCCTCACAATACTTATGTAGAACTAGGGGGTGTGGGACTGGGACAAAACTCTCTCCCAAAAGGGCAAGGTGATATCCACTGCTCAGTGGCAGAGCCTCTGCCCTTTTGTTGCCGAGCAGAGCAAAGCTGTTTGAGAGAGAAGGATGGGTGGAAACAGATACCTACTCGGCGTTGTGGGCGTCCCCCCCCCCAGATCATGCTCGGTTCCCCAGGTGCCTCTGCGGAATAGATTTGAGGCCCTGGAACCCGAGGGAGAGGTGTGTGCAGGTGTGGAAGGAGGCCCACCTGTGAGGGTGCCTCGGGGGAAGCGGTCAACCCCGCGCCTCAAGACTTCCTACACCCGAAAGGATAGAAGGGTGGTTGTCATAGGCGACTCCCTGCTGCAAGGAACTGAAGGCCCTATATGCCGGCCCGACCCTACCCGCAGAGAGGTGTGCTGCCTCCCTGGGGCTCGAGTCAAAGACGTTGCTAGGAGAATTCCCAGACTGATCTGCCCTTCTGACTACTATCCACTATTGATAGTACAGGCTGGCAGTGAAGAAGTTGGTAAGATAAGCCTGAAGGCTATCAAAGATGACTTCAGGCGACTGGGGCGGGTAGTTGAAGGAACAGGTGTGCAGGTGGTTATTACATCTGTACCTTCAGTGGCAGGAAACGATAGTGGGATGAGCCTAAAAACCCATCTCTTGAACAAATGGCTTAGGAGTTGGTGCAAACGCAGGAGTTTTGGTTTTTTTGATCATGGGGCAATTTACTCGGCACCTGGCATGATGGCTGCAGATGGATGCAGCCTGTCTTCACGGGGAAAGAGGGTTCTAGCTGAGGAACTGGCGGGACTTATTGACAGGTGTTTAAACTAGGTATGAAGGGGGAAGGGGACAAAATGACGACCGCTGGGACTGAGGGGCCAGTTCGAGGCTCCAAACAGGACTTGATGGGTGGAGACAGTGGAGTTCAAAGGCTTGGAGAGAGGTGGAGGGATGCTGCTTCTCTTAAGTGCCTGTATACTAATGCGCGTAGCATGGGGAATAAACAGGAAGAGCTGGAGTTCTGCGTGCGGTCGCAAGGTCATGATCTCATCGCGATCACGGAGACGTGGTGGGACAGCTCGCATGACTGGAATGTTGTCATGGAGGACTATGTGTTTTTTAGGAAAGATCAGCTGGCTAGGCGGGGTGGTGGAGTTGCTCTTTATGTGAGAGAGCAGCTAGAATGTATTGAAATTCACTTGGGGGAGAGTGATGTAGCAGTGGAGAGCTTATGGGTGAGAATCAAGGGGCAGGCTGGTAAGGGTGACACTGTTGTGGGGGTGTACTACAGGCCCCCTGATCAGGATGAGGAGGCTGATGAGGCCTTCCAAAAGCAACTGGATGTAGCGTCACGTTCCCAGGCACTGGTGCTTATGGGGGACTTCAATTATCCAGATATTTGCTGGACGACCAACATAGCCAGGCACGCACGGTCCAGACGGTTCTTGCAGTGTGTTGAAGACAACTTTCTGATGCAGGTGGTGGAGGAACCGACGCGGGGAGGGGTGTTACTGGACCTTATTTTCACCAACAGGGATGGACTTGTTAAGGAAGTAAAGGTAGGGGGCAGTTTGGGTTGTAGTGATCATGAGATGGTGGAGTTCAAGATCCTGAGCGGAAGAAGCAAAGCAATAAGTAGGATTGCTACCCTGGACTTTAGGAGAGCCAACTTCGATCTCTTCCGGGACCTACTTGGAGCTATCCCGTGGGCTCGGGTGTTAGAAGGTAAGGGGGCCTCTGAGAGCTGGTCAGCATTTAAACAGCTCTTCTTCCAAGCTCAGGATCGGTGCGTCCCTGTGAACAAGAAATCGGGAAAAGGTGGCAGGAGACCTTTGTGGATGAGCAAAGAGCTCATGCGCAAGCTCAAAGGAAAGAAGAAAGTCCATGAAATGTGGAAAAAGGGTCTGATCACTTGGGAAGAATATAGGAATGTAGTCAGGGCCTGCAGGGATGCAACGAGGAAGGCTAAAGCCCGTCTGGAATTGAATCTAGCTAAAGTGATAAAGGATAATAAAAAAGGCTTCTTCAAGTATGTTAATAGCAAAAGGAAAACTAGGGAGAATGTGGGCCCCTTACTAAGTGAGGGGGGGGTCCTCGTAACGGGGGATGCTGAGAAGGCAGAGATACTGAATGCCTTCTTTACTTCTGTCTTCAGTGAAAAGGCTCCCCTGCAGGAATCCCACACCCTGGAGGTTAGTGAGAGGGTCTGGGGAATGGGAGACTTCCCTTTAGTCAGGAAAGAGGACGTGCGTGAGCGCCTAGGCAGTACTAAGGTCCACAAGTCCATGGGACCTGATGGGGTGCATCCACGTGTGCTGAGGGAACTGGCGGAGGTCATTGCCGAACCGCTCTCCATCATTTTTGAGAGGTCCTGGACAACAGGGGAGGTCCCTGAAGACTGGAGGATAGCCAATGTCACTCCGGTCTTCAAAAAGGGCAAGAAGGAAGATCCGGGTAATTATAGGCCTGTCAGCCTCACCTCCGTCCCTGGAAAGGTGATGGAACAGCTTGTGCTGGATACCATCTCCAGACAACTGGGAGAAAAGGAGGTTATCAGGAGTAGTCAGCATGGGTTCACCAAGGGGAGGTCGTGCTCGACCAACTTGGTGGCCTTCTATGATGCTGTCACATGCTGGGTGGATGGGGGAAGAGCGGTAGATGTAATCTACCTTGATTTTAGAAAGGCGTTTGATACTGTCTCCCACGACATCCTTATAACAAAGCTGAGGAAGTGTGGGATAGACGAGTGGACAGTGAGGTGGGTTGAGAACTGGCTGACTGGCAGAGCGCAGAGGGTCGTCGTTGGTGGTGCAGAGTCTGGCTGGAGACCTGTAACCAGTGGTGTCCCCCAGGGGTCTGTGCTGGGTCCGGTCTTGTTCAACATCTTCATCAATGACCTTGATGAGGGGATAGTGGCCACCCTCAGCAAGTTTGCTGATGATACGAAGTTGGGAGGATTGGCTGACACGCCTGAAGGCTGTGCTGCCATTCAGCGAGACCTGGACAGGCTGGAGAGCTGGGCAGTAAGAAACCGGATGAGGTTCAACACAAGCAAGCGTAGGGTCTTACACCTAGGGAGGAATAATTGCATGCACCAATACAGGCTGGGGGATGAGCTGCTGGAGAGGAGCTCTGCAGAGAGGGACCTGGGTGTCCTGGTGGACGACAGGTTGGCCATGAGCCAGCAGTGTGCCCTCGTGGCCAAAAAGGCCAATGGCATTCTGGGGTGCATTAAGAAGAGCGTGTCCAGCAGGTCGAGGGAGGTGATCCTCCCCCTCTACTCTGCCCTGGTAAGGCCTCATCTGGAGTACTGTGTCCAGTTCTGGGCTCCCCAGTACAAAAAAGACAGGGATCTCTTGGAAAGAGTCCAGCGGAGGGCCACAAAGATGGTGAAGGGCCTGGAGCATCTCCCCTATGAAGAAAGGCTAAGTAAACTGGGTCTGTTTAGCCTTGAGAAAAGAAGACTGAGAGGGGACCTGATCCAGGTTTATAAATATCTGAGGTGTGGCGGCCATAGTGGTGAGGCCAGTCTCTTTTCAGTGGTACGTGGAGACAGGACGAGGGGAAACGGACATAAGCTGCAGCACAGGAAGTTTCGCACGAATGTGCGTAAGAACTTCTTCACGGTGAGGGTGACGGAGCACTGGAACAGGCTGCCCAGGGAGGTTGTGGAGTCTCCTTCTCTGGAGATATTCAAGTCTCGCCTGGACGCCTACCTGTGCGACCTGGTGTAGGGAACCTGCTTTGGCAGGGGGGTTGGTCTCGATGATCTCTAGAGGTCCCTTCCAACCCCTACAATTCTGTGATTCTGTGATTCTGTGATTCTATCTTCTGTATTAAGATTACACTTGTATTTTTTTTAATATCATTCATATCAAGAACATCCCTTGTGGATAATTGCCCACAGCTTTACTTATAAAAACAAACAAAAACCCTGAAGTTCTGCAGAACTGACCTGTTACTTATAAAACTTGGAATTTCATTGAATCCCATGTTCAAATACAGTGAAATCAATCACTTCACCCAGAACTTTAAAGAAGGGAATAGGCTAAGAATTAATTTGTTAAATGTGTTGTGTGATAATGTTGCGAGACAGAAATGTGCAAACAGAAAATGCTAGGATTTGCAGTGGTCCTAGCAGTTAGCCCTACTGCTCCATGCTCTTTGGGGCAGATTCTACGTTATTCTGCAACACAGAGACGCCTAGGGGTGATGATTTGGTTAGATAAAGCAATTTTTTGAGCCAAGTTTTGCTAACTGTATTGACCTCTGCTGAGAAAATTTGCATTTGCACCTGCAGTTAGGAAAGCATCAGTATCCAAAATATCCAGTGTATTTAAAACAGTTTGGATATCTCTATCATGCTTAAGTCTACAGGCTTGCTTTAGGCAGCTGGAATTGTACAGAAATACCTCAAGACATGCACTTATACTAGAGTACTTAAATTGTGATGTGGTAATTTTTGTTAATTCTACTAAAGTAAGAATTTGTGAGAGTTTGTTTTTAGGTGATAACTCTACATTTGCTTCTACTAGGTTCTGTGAAGCAGACTTTGTGCAGGTCAAGCTGGGCCACAACAGGAGGATTTTATTTTTGTTTTCTGTCTCATAGGTAAGGGTGATCTGTTGAGGTGGAACCATCCATATTGGGCTGTGATTTCAGTGGTGAAAACAACCAGCATGTTATCTGAAAACTTTAACTGTATTGCAAGTTAGAAGTTAGTCAATAAAACAAGTTTTGCTGACCGTTTCTTGGCAATTTAGATTGAGGATTTGGCTGCAATGCACTTGAACTCTTCTCCAACTAAATATCCTTCCCTGGAATTGACCTTAAATTCTTGGTCTGACATTTTCAAAAGTAGTCAGTATTTCTGTAGAAATATGCATCTTGGAAAAAAGGTGCCTCTGGTCCTGAGTAGAACTGCTGTCCTTTGTTCTTTCCTTTGACCCTGCAAATTGAACATGAACCCAGTCTTACCAGACTTTCTGTAGCAGATACTAGAGAAAGATGAGTTTCTCCAGGAAGTATTTAAGAGCAAACTTATTTTCTGAAATTGCTAGTCTTCATTTATTTCATAGCTGATGTAGAAAGGTGCTTAAAACTGTGCAACATGAACACATTGACCTCTGCAGTCATATGCTAGGATTTGAAGTTACTCAAATTATACAGGTGTGGAAAAGGGTAGACTTAGGGATGACCTTATTGCTCTCCAGAACTATCTGAAGGGAGATTGTGGTGAGGTGGGAGTTGGCATTTTCTCCCATGTAACTAGTGATAGGACTAGACAGATGGTCTCAAGTTGCACCAGGGAAGATTTAGGTTGGATGTTAGGGAATACTTCTCTAAGAAAGTGGTCAGGAACTGGAAGGAGAGGTGATGGAGTCACCAAACCTGGAGGTGTTCATGAAATGTTTAGATGTTGTACTGAGGGATATGGTATAGTGGGAAATACTGGTGAAAGGTGAATGGTTGGATTGGATGATCTTTGAGGTCTTTTCCAACCTTGGTGATTCTATGATTCTATGCAAGTCTGTTTGTTGACCTATATATTCTAACAACATAGACATACTCCAATAAAACATGTTGTTGGTTTTTTTTTAATGCAACATTTGTGTCTGAAGTTACGTGAATTAATTTTTAACATAAATGCGTATCACCAGTATTTCTCATTTAACATCCTAGGTACGGTTTTCTTCCTGGCCAATCCATGAATGCTTGTGTGTTCAAAGGGTTGTTATCTCTCTCTCTTTTCTTTTTCCCCAATAATAACCTAGTGGCTTCAGTGAAGCAGAACGCAAATTGTCTGCTTAAATAACAGCAGGAAAAATCACTCATGCGACTAAACATAGCATCAGCATTCTGTCTTATTGGAGAATCTTTTTCTTTTTTTTTTCTTGGTTTTCATTTCATTCTTTCACATCTTAGTTCAACAAGTTAATAAAAATGCATCACATGGAAACAAAAATAGTAAATGTGGACATTCAAATCCCCAGACTCTCAGGTTGATTTATCACTATTCAGAAATTGTCACTACTGCTAACCCAAGTAAGTATTTTATTGTTGCTTCATACGTGTTTTCCATGCCATATAAAATTGTGCCATGGCTTTCTAGAAAGGTTGAATCTGTTAGGCTATGCTATCAATGCCTTTACTATCTTTCTATCTAAGAAGTTCTTAGAAAGTTTTTACTTTTTTCCTCTCTGTGTGGACATATTCAGAGTGAATGAAAGAATGCAGTCACTTGCAAGGATGTTAGCATGCAGGAGTCCGATTAGTGTATTTTAAAGATGTCCAAAGAGAAAAGTGGAAAAGAGGAAATTCTCAGGGGCAGATTCCTCCATATAATTGCAGGAAATTATATGCTTTGCATCATCTGCAAGTTTACTGAGAACTGTGAATAAAGAAATAAAGAAGTTGCAAAGGAAGCTTGTTGAAACAGTTTTGATTTAGAAAACAATGAAGAACAGCAATTAGCATTAATAATTAAGGAAGAAAGACAAGATTTGTATTTGACAAGATTATCTTATGTTTAAAGAGCCTGTTTTGAAAGAAATAAAACACTAATTCAATTTAGATTTTCTTAAAGCTTTAATCTTGTTAATTCACATCCATTAGAAAATCCCTAATCAAAAGTTCTGTCCAAAACCCAGTCAGATCAATCTTCGTAACTGCTTTTAAGGTCTGTCTCACATGGATTTTCAGGTGAGTAGTCTTAGGGAATTCCCAGATCCACAGGAGTGACTGGAAGATTCTCTACTAGCATTATGCAGTTTTAGATCAGGTCCCAAATTCAGAGAATATTGATGTCACAATTCCGTCAGTCTCTGAATAGGTGGAAAATCTAGTTAGTAGACAAAGGTGGGAGTGGGAAGCAGGTGTTGGGGGAGTACTGTGATGTTGAAATATAGCTTGGCATTTCCATGATATTCTCTTTCTTTGAACTAAAATAATTATAAAAAGGTCTGCACTTTACATGAGGGAACTAGTTACATTGACCCATAGTTCATAACTGTTACTCAGATTAACAGCAGAGGCTGAAGGAAAAGTGTTATGGTATAATTAGCAGGGATCATTGTAAAAGCATGAAGAAAAACAATTTAATATCTTTCATTCTGACTTAGTAATGTAAAAAAAATAGTATAAATTGGAAAATGAATGTTAAAAAATTTTGTTGGATGAAAATGTGCCAGAGGAAAAATGTTTCTTCATGAAAACTGAAACAGAATTTGAATTTCCTGAATTTTACCTAAATTGACAATTATAATATTTACAATGGAAAATATGAGGAAAAAAAACCCTGCAAGCAATAAGTTCGTAATTATGCACTTGCTGAAAACGTGCACTCTGCATTTTTTAAATTCCCTAATTAAATCCTAATTAACATGTGCACTAGAGTGTTAATTCTTGCTTTTATTCCTTGAGGGCATATCCACACCTTCAGGAACATAAGCTTATTCAGATATGTAAAAGATAATTATCAAAAAATAGGACCACCACGTAGCATGTTCATTATGTTATGTATTTGTTGTGTGCCTGTGAATCCTATTGCCAAAAAGACACAACATAATTTGGTTTTGTTTTGTTTTAGTACAAACGCCTGCAGCATTATCAAAAGGATAACACAGCAGCCCCAAAACTGGTCAGCCCATTGTCAGATATTAACAACATTGGAGTAATTTGCTACTGAAGAATCCAGCTTCATTTCACTTGTATTCAAAAATGTGTCCAAAGTCTAGAAAGTTCTGTTGATTGACTGCAAAAGAAAAAGACAAACAAAACACAAACAGCTATAAATAAATGGTCAATTTTCTGTTATGCAGCTTCCTTACTTTGGAAGCCAAGAGATCTTTACACAGATTTTCAAGTTATTTTTATTCTCATACCAATATTCCACTTTTCGTACTACTTGAACCTGAAATTGACAATTTGGTGGTTTGATCATATTTACAAAATCACTTGCTCTCTTCATAAATAAAAGATATTAATTAAAGATCCATTAAAACAAACAAACAAACAAAACAACAGGTCAAAAAAGACATTGAAAATAAACGAGCAGTGTGATTTCTTGGCAGCCACCAATAAATCAGCCAGTGAAGCTGTGTTAGAGAAACAGATGGGTTTACTATATGAGATATGTTCTAAGCATCCTCTCCATAGGACTGAAAATGTCACTCCTGAGGCCTAATCCAACTCATTAATGCTTTGAAAAAAGCAGGGTTTGAATTGGGTTGTAAGTCATTTAAACAAAAAGATTGCTGTTTCTTGTTTCAAAAAGGCTGTAAATGACCAAGTGTCATTACTGGGTGAAAATTTTCACTTTGACCATATTCACATTTTTAGAGCCATTTGATGATCTGACAGAAAAGGTGGTTTTCTTCCTTTCACTTTTCTGTCCCCTCTCTTCCAACAGCAGGGATGCTGTCACCATATGTGATGGTTTACAGTTCATTAAGTTCTTGTCCTGAATGTCAAAGGGGCTCATCTTTTCCATCTAACGGAGCTGTTTTTAGAATTGTTTTGCCAAAAGTATTGAGTTCCCACATTTTTCTTAATTGCAATTTGTGTTTGAATTCAAGGTTTGAACCCCAGTTAACAATGTAAGTTCAGCTGTCCTTGCCAAGAATGGATCTTATCTGCAGTACCAATTTATTATTGGAAAATAGATTTTCTTTAAATAAAGTAAAATCAATAAAAATATACCACAAAGCTATCAGCATTTGACACTCTAATAAGTTTTTATCACTCTTCAAAATGTGCATTCCAGTGACTTTTACTAAAAACAGTTGAGGTTCTTTTTCCTTCAACAACTAGAAATTTCTAATTAAGTTTACTTAGCCACTTGTTGGTCAGGAGTTGCTCAGCTGTATAAAGATTCATAAACTACAGAAATTTAGGACCCCTATAAGAAACGATCTTATGCATTTCTTTGCTCCAAAATCAAAATAGCTGTTTGTCTAACGTGTTTAGAGCAACAATAAATCAAAAGGGTTTCTGCAGCCTTTCTAGAAATCTCTGAAGGCTTATCACCCTTTTTAGTCAGAAAACTTTTGCTAATACCTAAAGAAAGTCTTTGAATCAAATTATAATGCTTGTCTTTTGTTCTTTCCTGCCAAGCATACGACTGTCATTTTTTAAATTTTTGCATCATAAGTCTCTCATGAATTTTTCTTTAATGTTTTTTTTTTCCTTAATCAAGCAGATCAAGTTACTTCAACTCTTCTTTATATGTCATGTTCTAAAAATCTATTGTTTTTATAGTTTTTCTTCTATACTCTGCAATTTAAAACCATCTATTTTGGTGTCTCAAAACTGCCTCATATTTTATCAGTGTCAAGAATAATTATCTTCTGTATTTTGCAGTCTTGCTAGTACCCAAGAGTGAGTTTGTTTCACAGTCACCATTTGCATTCTAGGCCCTCTGTTGTCTTTCAGCTTTGCTTTCTGGGCTCTTATTCCTGATTTCATTTTGGTGCATTTCACACTTTTTTCCACATGCAGTATTTTGAATATTTAAAGAAATTTCATCATAGAGGTTTGATTATTATTAATAATTTTTTAGAACTTTGTTTCCAATTTATAGATATCATTTGTGATTCTGTGATTTTGGATCACAAAGACCCAGAATGCTTGTGTGTCCTCCTGCCTTCTTTCACTTGTACTTTTTCCCTAACCATCTCACTGGAAGACAGTTTAGATATTGCCTGGGTGGACTCCCGTGAATCTTCATCTAAAATATTCATTTCAGTTCAAAACCAGAGTATTTAAAATTCCTCCTTGAACATGCAATTTAAATTAATTATGGATTTACCTTCATTCAGGTCATATTTCCCTAGCTTGCCTATCGAGATTCCATGGTTAGCAGTGTCTAAGGCTTTATTAAAGTGGAGGTGTTTTATAACTACTGTTCTACTTTATCAGTTAGATCAGTTACCTGTAAAGAAAGACAGTTTAATTGGTTTGGCACAGATTGTTCTTGAGAAATCTGTGTTGGCTATTTTCATCTCTTTATTACCCTTTAGGTGATTAAACAATCAATTGATTATTTAATCATTCTTTTCTAAACTCTGTGAAGCAATTGAAGTTGGACTGGCTGATAATTATATTTCTCTCCTTTATACTTCATAGGATGAGAATCTGTACAATGCTTGTCTGCCTTTTTTGTTTCATTTTCTGTTTGTTGTCCATACTATAGCACCATAATTTTTCTTTATTTTTTTTTCACAGTTACTTTATATATGTTCTGTCATATGCCTTTTTTTCTGCCATTGTACATTTGCTTTTGACTTTAATTCTCAAAAGAATATATTCACCAATCCTCCTTTATATAACCATATTGAATCCTCCTGTCATCACTTTTTACATCACTCTTCATTCAACTCTGCCATTCATCCTTCTGCCGAGACTCACAGGATTGAGTTTAACACAATAAGATTCTGGTTGCTTTCATACAGAACAACTGTTTCATTTTCCAACCAAGGTGACTCTTCATTTTCTTAAACTTTTTAATTTTTGCTTTGTTTATATGCTTCGTTGTGACCTGGACACTGTGCAGTCAGATCTCACTGCCAAGTGAAACCTTCCCATAGATTCTGAATTCCCCACCTCTGGAGTGGCTTTCAGTGTTTGGCTTCCTTACTCAGTGCCTATGAAGATTTAGACTGAATGGTATCTGTCTGGACAAGCGTATCATAATTACACTTCTGTGTGTAAAAGCACTTTTGGCAACATGGTATTTCCTGCTCTTAACAGCTCAAAAATCTCAGCTTTCTGGTCTTTGTTGGCACTCTGAACTAGAGCCTGTGCTGCTTTCATTTCTAGAATGAGTTCCTTGTTTTTTTTCTTTTCAGTTCTCAAGTCTTTAGTCTAAAGTGAAGTGAATGTTAAGAAAGAATCCGTCTTAATGAGGCCTCTCATTTGAAATAATAGACAGGGATTTCTATGGTTAATGCAGTGTTTTTTAGAAACTGTATATAAAGAAATGGCCTTTGCCCTGAAGGTCACAAATTCAGTGTTCAAATTAGTTCTGCTAAGGACAATGAGTCAGGCTGAATTTGAGGCAAAAAGAGACTTCTGAAATTAATAATGTTGGTGTTTTCCTTTTTTTTTTTTTCACTAGACTACGTACCTTCTTTAAGTATTCTGCATTAAATACTTGCTGATAACTGTGGCACTGTGTCCATTATTTCTTTTTGACTAATTTTTTTTTTTTTTTTTTCCCCATAAAAGAAATCAGTTCTACTTCTGGACGAGCCAGATTTTTTTTTTGCTATTTAGGCAATTGCATTCTTACTTCCCTTCTGGATTTAACCTTTTTAGTGTGTGATTCTTATTGGGATGTATTTTGTGAATTTTAAATGTGTAAATAGCTGAAATATTTTATAGTAAATAAATCTTTCCCATCTGAGTTCTGTCTCACTGTTCCTCTGTGGTCACCTTGGCGCACTCTATTTTTTTTTACCTCGAGCCTTATTGATCATTCACGCTTGCCTGAGTGTTAATAACATGATCTCTCACCAGGTCATTTCCATGGAGCTGCTGAAACACTTCAAGGAAAGCTACTGCAAAGGGAAGGCTGACTTGCTCATGGGTCACACACCCACATTCAATAGAGATGTAGCTGTACTACAGCTAGTGAGCAACTCACTGTGTCACCTGTGAGAAGGCATTTACAAGTGATCCATGGTCAGTTCAAGAGCCTCAGAATAAAACGTAAATAGTGCAAACACTGTATTGCAATATCTTAAAACTATTCAGACTTGCCAGGAAATATACGCTTCCCTAGAATTTAATTGTTTCATATTCACACTCCTTATCACTGCTGAAAAATACAACAGCATAGAAATTTTCTAGCTGAATTTCTGAAAGCACTGTGAAGTGAACACCATTATGCCATTGTGGTCCTTTCACCTTGGAGTTTTTCAGAAAGCAATTGTCCTAGAACAGTATAGAATAATACATATTCTCTTTCTGAGTGCCATATCGCAATTCTCTTGAAATACAGTTTTAATGCTTACTTTGTGATCAATGTGTAGCCAGAGCTTTGGGAAGATATGTGGATCACCTGCCAATCGTGAAAACACTAATGTAGAAATAATAACAATATGATTATTCTCTGAAGTATTCTTTTCAAGAAATTTCATGTCTATAATGCAATGATACTGAACTGCAAGTATTGTCAGAGCTTTATTGTGCAAGGTGCTGTCTTCAGTAATACTGTCCTAATAGCTTCATTGGAGAATGAGAGGTTATCAGGTTATTAGCCCAAGGTATGTTTACATTGTTTATGTATGGTGGTGCATTTCATCACAAATTCACAGTTTGCATACACATAAAGAGTGTGCCAGATCCCTAGAACAAACTGCTGTACATTTACCCAGGTATAGATGTCTCAATTTGTATGAAACTAAACTTTGACTTCTGTGTACTCAGGTAGGAAGTCCTGCAGGGAAAAGGAGATGGGCTAAAATAGGGTTAAACATTATTCTCTGTAGTTTGATATTCTCTAATTTTGAACATCGTCAATTATTTTTGAATTGTGCTTTGAAGATTACTTTCCATCCGTCTATACATTCTGTAAGAGAATGCATTCATCAAGTGCTTCCTCCCACTTCCATGCTTGTTTGCACATCACAGAATATTGTGAGCACTAACAGTGAAAAAAATCCACTGCTATTAGGCACTGAACCGTTAAAAGGTTGCACAGCAGGGAGCTGTGTAATTCTTGGACACTTCGTGACTAGGACTGACGTGTCAGAGGATGCAGGCAGAATGAAGCAAGAGGACAATTCCATGTGAATAGATATTAGGTGGTGCCGAGAGAAGTTGTGTCAGTTCCCTGCTCCCACACAGAATTCTGTTCAAACTTCTAGAAACTCTCTGGCATCTCAGTTCCCTGCTGGAAATGACAATGCAAATATTACAAAGGGTGATGATCAAGACTTTTTGAAAGAATGTCATCCAGGAGAGAAGAGAAAAACATTCCAGTACTTTATAGTATCCTGTTTTAAAAGATATTGAATAAAGCACTGAATCTTTCATCTGAGATCACTTTTTATTGTGGATGTGTTATTACACGTTAAACATACATTTGAACATATTTTAATGAATGGTTCCTTTAAAAAAAAGGTTGATGGAACGGTGTCTTCTGGAGAACTAGATGGTGGTCATATGAATATGCTAAAAATGCAGTTGCTGCATGGTTTCATCTGAACTGACCTCTGCAGCCTTTTACAGTGTTTACCCCATGAGCATATGCGCTTTCATAGTTTAACGAAATTGAGAATTGCAAGCAATACTGTAATAACTTGCAATTTAGGCTGTTCATGCAGAAATTGAATAGATGGCATTGTAATCATTGCAGTGGGATACATATTTTATTACAGTATGTTTTCAAAGTATCCTCAGGAAGGTTATTCATGCTCCACTGGTCAGGGATCATTTCTGTTAAACAAGAAAAATAAAACTGTTAAGTGCTAGATCATTTACCTGGCTGCAGTGTGTAAGGCTGTCTGTGCGTTCTGCAGTCTCTTCTGAAGAACATGATGGCTTTACACAGCTGCACAATTATGCCTAGACTTGTCAAGCAGGCTCATGTCGACTTCAACAAATCAAATAATGGCTGTGAGAAAAAACATGTGTTGGTGAGTAGGAGGCCATAAGGGTCAACAATTGGCATTTACACAGATCTTTACTTTGAAAAATAGTATTAGCAGCTTTATGCTGCTTCCTTTCAACAGCAGCGTGTGAAGAGTGAAGTCATGAAAAAAAATGATCCAGTGATGCATGTCAAATTGCTATGCATTCACATAAAACTTATCATTCTGAGTTCTTCATTCAGCTGTTTTTTTAAAACTGAAGGGTAGAATCCACACATAAAAGAATCATCGTTTTAACAAGGGTTTTTCCAGGTAACAGTGATGGAGCTTCAACATAGAAAGAAAAGCCCATTCGTTACCCATAGCATAAAAACTACAGCATAAAATCTAATGATTGTTAAAACTTTTTTTTTTTGTGTTTCTTTTTAACTTGAAATCATATGTACACATCTCTAATTTTTTAGATGCATTGATCATTTCCCTCTGCAAATGAGAAATCCATTATTGTCAAGGTATCTGTTTCAAGAAACAATACTCAACATGATTTTCTGATTTCTTTGTATGAGAGAATATTATTTTAGAGAGTGGATGCCTTTTACACAAAATTGCTATCTTGTAGTTTTCTGAAATTTTAGTAAGTGAAAGGAAATTAAATATTAACACTTATCAAAGCAACTTTATTTATGATGTGTTCGTAGCAAAATATGATGTGGTTTTTTTCACCTATTAGCAATAAAATTTTATATCAGGTACATGTGTTCAGCTCTGAGCATCTTATTTATTCTGTTTTCTATATAATTAGTACCTTTTTTTAAATTAACCATAGCCTTGTGGGTTCATTGAAATATTCCTCTAATTTTGATTTTTTTCTAATAGGAGGCTAGTAGTCTTGGCACTGCATGAGATGAGTTATATTTGTACAGTTTTGTTAATATAAATCAAGAAATGAGAGTGGAAAGCAAAAAGAGGTCACTTTTTATTGCAGTTGTTTTCTTTAGACTATAAGAAAACATGTTGGAAACAAAACCGCTCATGACACGGAGTAGTGCTAATAGCAAAAGCACATGCACATAACAGCACGAACAAAACTGATAAAACTACTGAGAAATTATGTGAAATTCTTAGAATTCATGTTATGTAAAATTCATGTGTCATTTGAACTAAAATGTACACACTGCCTACTGTCAGAGCATCTCACCAGGGTCAGCTTAGGAGCTAATGGCTTACAGTGCACGTCTGGTGCAGACTTCTGTGTTGCTTGTCTTTTAAAGTGCTGTGACAGTGTGTTCCCTTGCCAGCTTCCTCTTGCAGCCTGGCTGTTACTCCTGAGGTCTTGCACGGGCAGACATTGAGCACAGAACTGATGGTGCTGTCTAGCCAAGGCAGTAATGACCACAGCATGGTTGCAACCTGGGTGCTCAAAGAAGTGATAGCAGACACCTGTTTCAACAGCTGAGGGCCAACTGAGCACGTGCCAAAAACTGTGACTGAGTCAACCATTTTACCCCATAAATAGTGAGCAGCCCTAAAGTCACCTGTGTGGTAATGGGCTGCATGGCAGGATCTCCTTGTGAGCAGGGATACCTTGTGTGGAGATCTCTTATGCTTTGACATCGAGAGATTCCTTGCCATTACAGATCCTTGGTAAGTTACTGTTTATGTTATTTATTTATTTATTTTATTATTTTTATTTTTTTAGCTTCACTAAGATTATATCTTAGGTTGATTGTGCCCTCAGATGTAAACTGTTGACCAAGTCTTGGACTAGGAGTAGATCCAGCTGCACCTATGCCCCATACCTCCGTGGTTCAAGGAGGTTAGAAAGCAAGGTGGCTTTCTCTGAGCCTTGTGATGCAATGGGAGGGCCTCCCATATGAGTGTGTTTACCCTCTCTGAGGTAAATAATTGTACCTTGCCATCTTGAATCTTGTAAATTGCTGTCTTATTAAACATTGTTAAATCCCTATATTCTATCAATAAATATATTCCTGCTTCTCCCTTGAGAGTATAGTTTCCATCCATTATGAGTGCTTAGAATTCTCTATGGACTGTTTAACTATTTGCTTTTGTTGGGGTGTTTCTTGCAGTTGTGGGGCCATGTGGTGAGCAATTACCCTGTCTTCTTCACAAGCTGCTGTTTTTAGTAAGGTATAGAAAACTTGTGTTTAAAAAGCAAACTTCCTTTTATTTAAATGTTAGCTAACAAAGAAATAAGCTTGAAAGAGTCTGTCTGCTCTGTGCACTCTGGAAAACAGGTTTGAAGCAGCAGGTGAAGCAATGATGTCTCCATTGCCCTGCTGGTGTGATCACAGCAGGCACAGGCATATGTGTGTCGGCTTTGATTGAGCTGGCCTGAGCCACTAACGCAAGTCAAGGCCAGAGCTATGCAGGTTACAAGACAGCTGCTCTAGCTGAATCCTGGATCTCCAATCTCTCTGCTGCCAATATATACATTCACTAGGTGAAGGCTACATTCAGTAGAACTGTGTTCCAGGTGTATCTGGTTTTCAAACAGATTACCTACGCACAGCTGTGTGGGCCACACCTGCTCATCAACGTAAACTGCATGACTCACTGCCAGGAACTTGCATGCTTCTGCTAAAGTATTTCGGTGTTCTTAACTAGATATATTGAAGTTTACAGGATTGGAGGTGACTTGAGCATGTGTTTTCACGCTGCAATTAAACCTCCAGTTGCATTGGAGAAGCAATCTGTCTTCATACAAGAGCAGTGTCTGCTCAGTGCACAAAGCCAATGGGCATGAGAAGGCGGAAAGCTGCAGCTAGTTTGTAACAGCTCAATCTTGCACAGTATTTTTTTATGTGAGTTGTCAGAGTATTTATGCAAGGTCTCACTTTCAGTGACTGTGAGAATATTTGTATTGACTTTAGTAGATTGAACCTTCATGACTGAGCTTGGAAGTTAGAGAGCATGGCCTTCTAAAGGATAAAGCCCTGAATATGTGTTCAGTCTTGGTGCATGGCCCCTGAGGCTCTTCTGTATATCTGCAAATTGCCATGTTGTTTTGAGAGGTAACACAGATGCGGGAAGTCTTCAGGAACCCAGCCCTGGTGATGTGTCTCACCACTCAGAGCCTTGGATCATTGTGTAGTGCAAAGGTTTGCTGGCAACAATCCACAGAGGCCCAGTTTTATGCTGTGTTTTATATTCTGTTTATAATAAAGTCCTTTGCATTCCTCATTATTTCTGGCTCTTCAGTGAGAGTTGCAGTAGCAGCTTATTCTTTCTATGTATTATTTGTTTTTGAGTAAGGTAGGCTATTCTAGATTTATTTATTTATTTACTTTTTGGTTTAAAAATCAACGTGATAGTGATAGACCATATTGCTGACTATGCCTGTGCATTGTGTGAAGCCACTGCATTTTCCAGTGTTTTTTCTCCTTGAATACTTCACTTTGACTTATGGTACCTTCTAGTCTGCATCTAAATAATGATATCCTTATTGAAATGGTAGTTTGGACATATAGAGAAGAATCTGAGGGGAGAAATGGCATCAAACATTTTTTTTTTTTTAAATATTTTTGCCGTAGTTTCTTCTCTGTCTTCCTTTCTTTCCTCTTCCCTGCCTGTGATAAGGTAGCTATTTGCTTTGTTCATGCTTTGTCTTTCAATACTCTTCTCAAAGACCTTTCTGTGGAGAACCTTTTTTTTTTTTTCTTCTTCCTAAACATTCACTTAGCAGTACTGTTACTGCAGTCCTGTATTTTATGAGTAATTTTTTTCAAAATGCCTCTAATTCACAGTTGAGGCACTTAGAAATACACCAGAGTCATCTGTTCTCTTCCAGGTCCCTTTCCTCTTAAGTACTTTATTACTGTCTACAAACTTAATATATTCTTAATAATACTAATGTTTTTTAGTATGAGCAGCATAAATGTATCTTTCATACAAATATTCCACTTGTAATGTGTAAATGTACAGTGTGATGTCTATACCGGTGTCTGACTGCTTTTCTGTTACTCTGCTCTGACTTCTGAAATAGGACAAAAGCTTCATGAGTTTAAAAAAAAAAAAAAAAAAAAAAACCTAGCAGCAAAGCAAACACAGTAAAGAGAAAGTAAATATGATGGAAATAGTGGAGGATTGCTATTTCTGTACTTTGCAAACCCAGTAAGAAAGGAACTAAATACTGCTGAAGCTTTAGCTGGAATGCTAATCTGGAACAATTTTCCCTGGAATTCTCTGTGGCAAGCATATCCACTCAGATTGTAAAGGAAATTTAGAACAAGTCCTTAACCAAGGCTAAGCAAGAGCAACATGAATTAAAATAAAGCATGACTACAAGCAGAAGTGTTAACTTTAAGAGGGGCTTTTATAGTTGTTAGCAAGATTATTCTTGTTGTGATTTGAGCGAAGGGTGACATCCTAATTCTGGACCAGACAGATTGGAATAAATGGATAAAAGATTTGGACTCCACGTAAACCAGAAAATTTCTACTTGGATGAAAAGAACTGTTTTCAGCTGTGTAATGCTCTCCTGTGAAATATTTGTCTGGTTCCACCCATATTGCTCCTCAAATAGCTGAGCTAGCATCAAAAATATTCTCCTGTGCTTACAGGTACTACACTTACTATGTGGCTTAAATTCTGAAATTATAGCTCTAAGGTTAGTTTTTAATTTAAAAAATGAATATTGTGAATAACATTCATGTTGAACAGAAAGTTGAGTGTTTGGGGTTTTTTTGTTTGTTTTTTTTCCTCTTAAGTGCTTGCCATTCTGCTTTCTCCACACAGACAGAACTGTCTTGGCCTGAGCAGCTCTATGCCTATGCTGAAATGGGTCCCTAAATCAAGAGACACCATTCAACAAGTCTCTGAAGGGTTATGTTTATGTTGGGCAGGCAGCCTTCTGGGGTTTACATGTGGCACAATTAGCGAATACCTCTCTACTATAGTTTATGCACTTTGTTTTTAAAACACTACTCATGCAGCAGTGGAGCTTAGCACTCCTGATATGTTGTTTTTTTGTTGTTGTTGTTTTCCTGTGCTAAGCTTGTAGGATTTATCTACTATGCAGCTTGTAAAAACAACTTGGCATTCAGCATGTGTTCTGAAAAACTCCCAGAAAGTTAGTCTAGGCAGCTCTGACCACATTTCCATTTTGTTCCTCCTAAGCTGTTGTGACTATACAGCTATCCACATTCAACTTATTTGCCTTAAAATAGTTCAGGTCTAGCTTCTAGATGCATTTAGTTGACAGATGTAGTATTGTCTTAAGGTTTTTATGCAGTAACATGTCTCTGTGTTAAAAGCATTTTGGTTTTTCCAAGAAGCACACCAGGGATAATCAAATATGGAGAGGTTCTGTGTGTAGAACGTGAAATGAAATAAGACTTTACAGACTGGAAAAGAGATGCTTATAGGGTAATAGAGAAGAGATCTGTTCCATTGTGAGAGGCACAGAGAAAGTGAATTAGAAATGTTTGTCTTTTCTAGCAGAGAACCTAACTGGAGGGTTAGATGAGCAGTGAAAAGCATCATTAAAGCAAAACAAGCACAACCGTCAAAACCATGTAAGTAAGCTCTTGCTTACCTCTTGCCAGAATATATATTCTACAGGTTGTTCTGGTTATTTAGACTACATAAAGGTTAAAAAGCAACTATATACACTCATGGACAACAAATAAGGTGTGGGGAGGGGGGAAGGGGGAGGGGCTTGAAATAGAGAAGCCTCTCAGGCTTGAGGAGTACTAGAGCTTTAGTTCCTTTAAAGTGAGAGCATTCTGCAGAACTATCCTTATACATTTCTCTTTCTGTTATGTTCTAGGTAGTAGTCCCTGTCAAGAGTAGTTGGAAGAATCAGGCTGAAAGAACCTTTATTTTGACCTGATAAACTTTTTCCTGAGTTCTGAAGCATTTTTTTCTTCTTTCTGGTGCATAAATTTATTAATCTTTGTACTCCATGTCTGGCATGATTTGGAATCATCTTCTCAATTTGCCTCTGAATACCCACAGATATTTAGTCTTAAGCCTGATCTTTTCTGTACTTTCCCCAGTAAACTTTGTTTAGATTTAAACGCCACAGTTTTCCTGTATCTTTTGTGGTGGACTTGAGGAGCTATGCCTTTTCTTCCTGCCCCATTTTTTTTGTCCTTCAGAAATCCCAACATGCCACTGTTCTTTCAGTTGTTATTCACCCACTGTGATTTATTCTAGAAAAGACTCTAAACTGCAATATTCAATCAATAAACAAAATATTAGAGTGGCACCTTGATGGACCAATTACAGGAAGGTAATTGTAAAAATGTGCTTTTATTTCTTCTAGACATTGTGTGCAGAAGTGATAAAGTGGACTTCACATTACTGAAGTCAAATTATGATGAATGAGAATTCATGCCAACATTTCGGCATGGTTTTGGCAACTAGCAGATTTATTAGCTGATTAAAAATAAAAGATGAAGACACACTGCCTGTTGGTTCATTGAAGAGCTACTTAAATGCTAACATAATGGAACTATTATTTCTAAGAACTCTGATTAAATGTGATATTATACTTCTACAGCATCACTTTTCTTTCTGCAGTCTCACTGAAAAGGATAATCCATTGTAGTAATATCAATCTTTGTAGCTAATACCATCAAACTTCAAACCAGTTGAATATTTTACCTGATGAAGTGATGTGATTATATGCATTTTAAATAGTTTCAGTTTTCACTGATTCATACATAAATCAAGATGTCTTGCAAACAAAATAATAGTCTTTCTGCTTTCCTGTCATTTCTAAGATTGATACGTAAGTTACCAGACTGCTACCTGTTACTTGTTTATTTGAGGTTCTTAAAATTCTTCCTATTTGTACCTCTTTCCTTTCACTAACATCAGGTTCTTCAGGTTAGCATTAATTTCTCCCAAAGATTTTTAACTTGTACTATTTTCCCTTTCAAGCCAATGTAGATTTTACTTGTACAAGACAGATTTTATCAGGAATTTTGTGATTGCTAAAATAATAATGTGCTGTAAAGAGTTAGATACTATTAGAATTTCCTGTAATCACATTTATTGAGTTTATTGTAATTGATTTGCAGATTAAAAGGTCGTGTGGTGATCTAATATGTCCTCTGATATGATGTCAGTCCTTCCAAAGCTTCCATTTATCTTGAGGGACTGACATGCAGCAGGGCAGGAGTAGCAGAATTGAATCTTGATGTAAAACTTCCTAGAGACATAAAGAATATAATAAAACATATAATCAAATGTGAAAGTGACCTTTCTGCCACTTTTTCCTGACTCATCCTTTCTTGTCTTCCTTTCTAACTCCTGTAACTCAGAGACTGTTACTTTGTTTTCTACAGTTGCACAGATCCAGTGTTTTATCTGACTTCAGTTGGCTACTGAGCATCTAGTAGAGGTCTGAGTAAGAGGGATCAGAGTATTAGCAGAAAAACAATGAACTGTGTAGTAATTTTTCTTTGTTACTTGTATTAGTAATCTAAGGCAAGTTCTGCAAAATACACAGGGAGAGAGAGACAGTACTGCTTGCATACATACTTTGTGGTAGCACTGTAACTGGTATAACTGGAAAGGCTCTTTGGAAATGAGCTAATGCCTAGTGTTATTTGAAAGCAGTCTGTTTCTCTCAAAAGATTCTGAGGCTTGAAAGCTAATTGACATTTTAAAAACTACCTGTAGTAAAGTTTCTTGCCATTTAGTTGCATTGAAATTTCTGTCATTGTATTAATTTAGGTCAGAGTAAATAAGAGTTCCCAACTGGCTTTAGCTGTACTATTCATTTATATATATATCAGTAGGCCAGACAGGCAAATCATTATCACTCAGCCACATCAGCAGGGACAGGATCAAAAGGCAGGACCTTTTTTCCTTTTAACCAAGAAAACAGACACACATTGCACATACATAAGAGAGCAGAGGTATTCTGATAGCAATTAGAGTCCCAGTGAGGGTCCTGCTGTTGTTACTTTGCAGCCAAGGCATTACTAAGCCTGATCTGTGCACTCATATAGTTTTAAAATGCATAGATATGAATATAATAAAATAACCCTAATTGGATTGCCTGTAGATATGTTGGCTTTTTTTTTTTTTTTTTTTTCCTGAGATAAGATGCAATAACTGTAGTGTTTTCACAGGAAGTTATTTGTGCATGAAGAAAAGAGCACTATAGAGTGCAGTCAAAACTATTTTCCGTAGCCCGTGATTTGGTCATTTGTGGGCAAGAATGAGTTTGTGCTTAAAAGCTGTTTTGAGAGTTTTAGCAGATTGCTCAGAGTGAATGAAATTACTGGCATGCTTAAGTATATTGCTTTATTCCCCTGAAAAATTGAGCAGCAAAGGAAAAGAACTGCAAGTTGATATGATGCCCAGCAGGAAGGAGGATAGTTGTGTCCATTTCTTTGATCCTTATTCTTGACTAACAGTTCTTAAAGACAAATTAACTCTGGGTACGCCTGCAGTGCAGGAATGTATCTGCATTCCAGCGGTGCCGTATATTCTGTGCTGAACTCTGTGCTGCAGGAAGGTGGCTGTGAAGAGCAACAGTGCCTGCTGTCTTTAAACTGTCACATACGCTGTGGATATTATTTATCATGCTGTTCTGTCCTATTTGATAGTAGCCTCCTTGTCATACACTTACTCCTCAAGAGATCTTGCACCTGTATTTGTTTACTCCTATTACTAACAGGAAGAGTCCTGCAAAACTTACATCCGTAGAAAATATGGTTAACGTACCTATTTTTATATCATTTAAAAAATGCTTTTCTCTTGTGTAGTTAATGAAGGAAGTAGTGGTACCTGTTCTTCTAAGTTCATTTTTGCAGCGCACAGGGGATTATTCATGTTGGCTCTACATATGATTTTAAAGTATTTCTCACCTGTCGGAATTTTCCAGGAGTTTTTTGTAGAGCTGTGTGTCTTCTCTTTGAAGAGAGGAAGTTAATTTTTAAAGAAGTTTGTCACTTGCAGTACTTTGAGAGACTGTCATTGTCTCTGTACTTTCGTGGATATACCAAAAATATAATTCATAAACATCCTGGCTACTCTTTACTGTATTTAATGGCTACTGAAATAAATGTTCTAGTGTCATTAAAGTAGCAAGAAAATTGAACTCAGATTCTGAATGCTCTCAAGAGAGGACAAATCCCATCCCAGAAGTATTGGTGAGAATGACTGACATCACTGAGTATAAGAATGGACAGGCTGTCAGGGCCTGGGGGAGCACAGTAGCTGCTGTGAGTGGGAAAAGGTGTTGGAAGCAGTTTTTAATACCTTGTTCCACCATATCGCCTTCCTCACAGTTCACGTGATGCAGGTCTCTGGGCTTGCAGCATGAATGGGCTATACCTTTCATCTACCACATAGACTGAAATTCT
The DNA here is from genome assembly GCF_905368555.1 of Meleagris gallopavo. Classification (NCBI taxonomy): domain Eukaryota; kingdom Metazoa; phylum Chordata; class Aves; order Galliformes; family Phasianidae; genus Meleagris; species Meleagris gallopavo. The sequence continues at coordinate 12,564,918 of NC_139416.1, forward strand.
AAAAAGCTGGAATGGAAAATTAAAAAGTAAAAAGTCAGACCAATAATCTGGTACCCAGCAGCTTACTATATCACAATATACAATAATTAGTTGTTCAGAATTACTATGGCAACCACGGTGTAGTCTTCTGCAGAAGAAATTCTTGTGAAATAATGCATAAGTGATGATGGCCATTGTGACTTGGGAGCGAGAGTCAAGAGTAGAATAGGAAGAGCAGTTCATCAGTCGATGTTGGTACAAATGAGCACTACTGCATGTAGAGGAGATGAAGGATTAAAGAAAAAGTTTTCTGCTTTTGCTGAAACTAGTTCAGAACAGCCCATGACTTTCATCAGCATCCACCAGAGTAACATACTTTGAATAAATATGATTTCCTATGTACAGTGCACAATGAGGCTTCTGGTTTCATAAATCATCCGTTTCGAAAGTTCTGGAGAAATATAAAGCAATAACTCTAAAAAGAAAATAGTGGTGGTATGTTTTTAAATATTTCCCAACTGCTGTAATCAAGTTGTGTAATTCTTGTGCAGTTGTAGCAGTTATGAGACCTCCATAATCAAATGTTTCTTTGTCCATAGTGCAGACATTATTCTTTTGAGAAATTGTGGCTCTAATAGCAGGTGTTACCTTTGCTTTATCTACAGTTAAATCAGGCTTTTTTTCTGCTCCTTAGATTGTACTGAACACACAGGGCTGAGGTTTCTGATACCCTAAAGCCATAGGTCTTCTTGAAAATGATTCATGATGATGTTTTGCTATGTCACTTACTATTTACATTTTTCTGTCTAGCTAATTCCAAGATTTGCTGTTGGTATGTATGGTACTATATCAGAGATTTGCTGAGATTTGCCCTGAAAAATCAGAGATTTCCAATTCTTTTCAAGGATTTGCACTTGTCAGCTTGAACGATTCAAGTTAAATAAACAGCTTTGGACTTCACTGTGTTTCTTCACTATTCTTAGACTTTTAAGAGTAACACTGTTAGAAGCAGTCTCACCCATTCATCCCATAGCCACAATTGGTCCTCTTATGAGATTCTTTTCATAATTTGCTACATGCTTTTTGTACACAGAGTATCTTTTGTCCTTATATTGTGTCTCTATATAGTTAAACTATTATTTAGCAATTTAGAGGTCGTTTCATGGCACTCATTAGCTGTGTTGTGCAATTAGTGCCTCACTTGTGCCAGTGCAGTAGTTGCTCACATGCTCCTGTTTCTTTTTGAATTAGTTTTGATCATAGTTTTAACTGAAGGACAAAATTTCCCTCTGAGATCTGTGAGTCAAAGCTCAACTCTAATAAGCAGCTCTCACTTTGAGTGGATCACCAAGTGAGATCAATAGAACTTCTGCATACAGCATAAGAAGAGTGCATTAGAGGTGTGCTCTGATCTTTAGATTTTAGAGAACAGTTCTGTCCTAAGTATAATAAGTGTTAAGATGTTTTGGTTTTTTATGAAAGTTATATGTATCTTTACATATATTTTCTACATTTGGTGCTAGGGTTTGGTGAAAGATTATTTCTAGTTTCTCTCTGATAACAGCAAAAAAAGCAAACATATAGCTTGAACAGTGGGCCATATATTTATTTAAACTGGTGAATTTAGCCAGATGTCATCCATTAAGTAGACACATGGATATGTAGCTGATGCGTTTAGAGACTGTGAAGGGAAGTAGAATGAAGAGATTGTCAAATGAAGGTCTGTCAAAATCTTTGGGTCTCTGCATCTGTAGCAACCATGCAGTAAAGATCTTTGTAGTTGGAATATTCCCACTTCAAAATGCAATTGTAATCACAATGGAGTTACAAATTCTCTTTTAACCATTTATTGAAGAATTTTGAGATCCTCCAAAGTAAGCACAAAGGACAGTGTTTTTGTAATTCATTATTGTGATATAAACATCAATACAAAACAAATTTTCTGTAGTAAGTTGATGTATGTTGGAATCTTAATGGAATCTGTATGGATTTCACTTTTTGGAGACTTCATATGATACTACCTGCCTGTATGTTATGCTGTAAATTGCTTAATGAATTGTCAGATGAAAACTACCAGGTGGTCTCTCACACTTGGTATGCTAAAGCAAGTTACTATTGTGACATTCTGGAATTTAGTGGGGATTTGTTCTTAGCTGTAGTCTGTGTTGTAGCTACATGAACAGAACTGAAGAAGGAACACTTCCGGATGGTACAGTTGTCATTAATCTTGCTAATTATTCATTGCTATAAAGTATAATTTCTAAAAAGAAACAAAAATACTAATTCTTGGCAACTGGAACAGCATTCAATACTGGACAAATCTTCAACTGATTTTTAATTTAGAGTTCTTTTCCTCTTTGTATTCTTTGATTCTTTCAATCTAAATATTTTAACTTTTTTTTTTTCTCAAGGCAGTATGAGGTCCACAGGAGGAAGTCTATAGCTTTCATCTTGATTTATAGAGACGATGATAAAAGTTTAGTCTCACAGCTTGTTGCCCATTTCTCTGCTAGATTGCTGCCTACAGCATATGTTCAAAGACAGGTTGCCCATAGTTGAATGTAGCTTTATTTCAGTAAACATAGCCTACAGTAGAAACACATTGAATTTAGGCTAAACTTGCAGAGAGTTTGGAGTAAAAACACTATATACAGTGTTGAGTTGCAGTTAATTCTGTTCTAACTTTTATAAGCCTGTTTGATTATGCTGGAGGGACAAATGTAGATGGGGCTTCATCTCTGTTTCAGATGTCTGCAGTAGTCATGGTTTGTGGCTCAGGGTATACAGAAACAAGATATTGTCACTTATGCTCTACGAATGTGCCTTCTTGTGAATCTTGTTTAGTGTGTCTTAGAAATCTGTATCTCTCGTATATCATGAAGAATAATTTCTATGCAAACTTATTGTGCTATAGAGATGAAACAATATGAAGTTGCAGAGGAGTAAGAGGCGAATTATTCATAACTAGGTGAAAAGTAAAGAGTACTTCTTTGTGTTTCCATAGAAATCTAAGAAGCCATTTGATAACAGTATCATCACTTTAAAATGCCCTTCACTTGTATGCATAAATGTCTTATATATAGACAGACAGATATTTATATATAATACTATCTACAGTCTTATGTTTGTAATAGTAATGCAACTCTATTTTTATTGACCAGTACCTCCAATTAATTTAACTGAATTAGTTTAATATTAATTCAATAATAGAATTAATAAAGTTTATACATTAATGATTTATTACTATAGGAAGATATGTAATTTTATGGCTTTCCTGATGTTAGCATTCACGGGCCCTAAAACAAAAGTCATCTCACTGGACAAAGACATATTTAAGTGAAAGGATACATACGCCTTAAGATCACTCCTTTTTAGTATTCCCTGCCTATTTACAAACTAGAGCAGTGAATTGAGACATCCATCTGCAGTTTCAAGGGCACTGCTGTCTGTGGTGTCATTTTGCCATGTTGCAGTACCTGATCGATGGTTTTCCTTTTGCTCAGGTGAGCCTTTGTGTAACTTTAAACTGAATTACTAACATTACTCAGTCCACCTCTAGATGTTTGGCAAGAGGGAGGGAGATTTCTGCTTCATAGCTCTCTTGATGTCTTTCCATTGTCAACTCAGTCCCACTTTTATCTGTGTTCTCTCCCATGGAATGACCTCCCACTCTTCATTACGTACCCTTACTACTGTTTGAGTGACACATGTATTTTGTTTTTCTTAGCTGGCTTCCACTCCTCAGTCATCAATCCTCTTAGCTTGACTACTCTTTGTCCCCCACATTGACCTTTTCAGCCTTGTTAAAGGGATTTGACCTTTACCATCATACCCCATTCCATTCCTGTCTCATTGTTGTCTGGAGTTACTGCAGTACAGCTCTTGTACAACCAAAGGATGATTCTTGGTGCAGCCCTGTCCATAGGAGGAACCCTACTCCTGTCAAAATCTTTGCAATGCAGTAATCCAAAATTACAAATGTCTTTTAGCGTTAAATCTTTGTTAATGAATGGGCAGTGTTTGTATTTTTTCCTTCTGTTGCTAATGTAGGGCAATGTAAATCGTCATACAAAGTTTCATTTGTGTTGCTAATAATAGTAATAGCTATCACTGACTTTCAGGAGAGAAAGGAAATAGATTTGCACTAGAAGATGAGAAACATTCAACTTAAATGCATCAGACAGATTAAAAATTTTTACTTAAGTTGGTTTAAACAGAATGGAAGTGAAGGATGTTACTAGGACTACATAGTGGAATAGCGGTTCATTAAGATCATCATCCATAACCTGCCTGTCGCACACCCCTTGTTGAGACCAGATTGTCTGCTGTAGGAAAGTTCAGATTAATCTATCCCTTATGTTGTCGTACTTGCTGGAGTGGCAGATTAAGATTCTATTTTTGGTGTCTAATTTCTAAATTAGCAGTTTTCATCAAACCATGTTTACTGCTGTCACAGAAGAACAAGCTGGGTTGTGCACAGTCTCACAGAATGACGTGTAATTATAAAAGGCTGAGGATGTGCCCTTGTGCTTGCTAAATGAGATGGCAGCAGTTCTGTTCCTCTCAGAATATACTGATGAGCTCTTTTTTTTTCCTGTATATTTAATTGACACATTCTTTAATAGTTAAAATACTCAGAGGTTTTTTTCCCTGTTACTGGCTGATAATTGGTCAAATTTAATGTAGTTTTTTTCCTTAGTCTGACCATTAGTATTTGAAAAGTAGAAGAAAATGCCTTTCTCAACTCATTTAAAAAGAAAAAAAAAGTCAATATTTGTGAGGTTAAAATGTATCGGTCACTGGTTTATCCCATCCAACCATACGGAAGGCTGTAGGTTCAAGGATGCTAGTTAAATTTGTTCCAAGAGAAGTTCTAATAACTCCATCAGAGTGGAGTGACTTATATAGTTTTGCTTCCTGAAGTTAGGTTAATTGTAGATATGCACTCTCAATTCTCTAGTGAGTGAATTTGAATCAACTCCCATACCTAAAATTAGCCTTTATGAAAATTGGCACCCTTTGTATAAATTGGAAACAATCCACCAAAGTTTTTTTTTTAAGATCTTAAAAGATGTCAGGTTTCTTGGTGAAAAGTCTTGTATCTGCTGGAAAGTAATAGTCGTAGGGAATGAAAGGTAAACGTGGGGCCACAGAAACTTACCTAAGGTTAGCTTTTGGCAGTGAGGAGGGATTTCTGAAAAGAAAACGCATGCAGGAAGGAGGATATGCTGAATGTGGAAGTAAAAAGTCAAGATGTTGGCAAGATAGATAGATGTAAACCATAGAGTTTTTTTCTTTCAGCATTGTTTTAAAAGCAAACCAAGGCAGTAATTTATATCATAGCTTTTCACTAATGGAAGAGTGGTGAAAATGATTCTTTAATAGATTTTGTTTTCAATACTTTAAGTTAAAACAAAGAATTCCTATATGCCTAATTAGTAAACTGCATCTGGTTTTGAAGTTCTTATGTGACTGTCACACAATAATAGTCTGGTGGAACAGAGTAATTATCATTCAGCACATAGCCAGGGTTCTGGATTCTTGGAGAGGTATATAATAGAACTAATTTCCCATCTTTTTTTTTTTTTTTAAGTGCAACTTATGAATGTAAATAATACACATGAACAGTCACTGGTGAAAATGTAACTGCTCCTAAAAACATAAATATTTTGAAAGAATCTACTAATTGCTGTGAAAGTTCTGTTTGTTAAATTAATTAGAAACATTTTCTTGCTTTCAATTTCTGTGCTAGATTAGAAAAGTAGAAAGCGTTATGGATGACAGCACTCAATATATTAACTATGGAAATGTATGTTCAGGAGTATCTCTAAAGTAAACAAGTAAAACCAATTTAAGTGTTACTTAAAGAACAGAATGAGTTTATTAAGAAATAACCTATAGCTGTTAGAGAGGTACATGTTGGATATCGTTTAAATATACAGTAATAAATATATATGAATTTGAAAACATTCATATTTATTGCAGTAGAGAAGTCTAAATATCAAGTTTTTAATTTGTTTCTTATTTCTCCTCTACATATATACCTGGTGAATGAAGGAACATTTGTGTTTCATAAATACACATATGTGAAATAGCTAAATATCTTAGCAGACCTATTCTATTTTTAAATACTAATTACTTGTGGAAATGTTATCACAGATTGCACAGAATTATTTTTAACTTCAACATCTTTTATCCCTCATTCCTTTTTATTTCCTTTTCAGGAAGGTCATTCAGGATAAGCAACTGACTATTTAGCCTTCAGTTTTTTTTTTTTTTGAAGAAGGGTCTAGCAGTCTTGAAAAGGACTCATAATCGCTCCTTTGGATTTCTTTAGATACGCTTGCTGAACTCCTCGAGGAGCCTTTGATATCCTGACACTTCATGTTAGTGCAGTGTGTTTGCCAAAAGAATTCTCCGTCAAAGAGGTTGCAGAGCCTTTCCTTCTGTTTGCCTTCTCAAGCTGCATGGCATATACAGTTGCCTAGTGAGAAAATGGGGTAAAGAAAATGGTGTAATTACATCAGACACTTGGTGCAACAGCTTGAAAAGATTTCTCATGAAAAAGTGGAGGAGCAGAGTTTAATTCTGAGTAAGATGGTAAACATCAGGTTTTGATTGTCAGGCTTCCTAAAAACATCAAGAATTCATGCTATGGAGTTCCTTCAAGAAACTCCAATCAGAGATGTTTCAGGTACTCCTGTGAAGTTTAAGTTACATCAGGTGTGGTTACTCACTGAGCCTTGGGTAGGGAAGTTGTATCCACTTTCAGTTAGCAGTATCTGTGGGACTTTCTTTCAATCACAGTGGTACACTATCTCTGGATAACATCAAGTCTCAGAACAGTCTTTCAGTCCTGGAAATGCTAATGCATTCATGTTGCATTTTCCTTTTCTCCGATAAAGAATTCTTACATTTAACTTCTGAAAATATGGACACAACAGAGAACAGTACTAGAATAATCACAAAGATTTAATTCCGGTCTTACTTAACTATTACTTGAGAGTTACTTAGTCACCCTTAGAACTAGGTAAATTAGCTTTTACAGGATATAAGCAACTCAGTAATTTATCATAAATTCCTGTCTGTCTTTTTGTTGTTTTTAAAAGTACTGTACAATATTAAACGAAACAGAAATCACTTCCCTCAGGAAATGTTATCCCAGTCATAGCAGCTTGACTGTGCAAGAATGAAAAAAATGCCTAGCTTGATTAAATCTAAAAGATTTAATGAGGTAAATGGATAAATGAAGGATACTGAACAACTTGTGCATTAACTGAAGAGGCAATGCAAGAAACTGAGCTTTCAGATTGAATGTAGTGGTGGGACAGTAGTCCTGGTGAACTTGTTCCTCAAGTATATTCATTGAAAGAAGGGGAAGGTAAGAACATGGAAGTGGTTTTGGCAGAAGTGAGCTCTTGATTCTTAAATTGCCTTTGGAGCTCTACAGATGAAGGGTTTTGAGAAAGCACACTAAATCAAATGAAAAGGAAGAAGCAGAGTTAAGTAAAGCCTCCAAGGTGATAGCAAGAAGACTGAACTTTAATTTAAAATCTTACTTTTCAGAGAAAATTTAATTTTAAAAAATCTATACTAATAAATGGAAATAAATCTTCAGGTCTGCAAAGAAAGGAACATCAGAGGGACTGGAGCTGAATGCCCACCAAATCCAAATACAGCTTGAGTTTAAAATATTCTGTATTTCTAATTCTAGATTAAGTCATAGGCTTCAAAGAATTTGCCTTTGGTTGTCTTTATAGCCTTTTATAACTGTCATAATACCTTCTTTCTGAGAGGTTTCTTATGTATGGTCTACTCAGAAACTCAGTTCTTAGTCAGATTTGTGTTTGGGAAATCCTTCTTTCAGAATCAGATTGATGGAGTAATGGATCACAAGTAAGGATCACTTAAATGTAATTGCGTGTTTGATTTGTGCAAATTTTGTTAGCAGAGTTAGAGTCAAATACACCTTTTATGTTAACTGTGTTGAAATATTTAGCAAATTCTTTGCTATATGGGAGCTGTGCAAGTCTACGTACTATAATTTTAAAGACGTAGCTGTGAATAGTTCTTTGTAAGCGTTGTGGTTGGGTGTTATACTAGAAAGATACTCTTCCTGTTGTCACCTTTCTTCAGCATAGGATAGACTCCACTGGCTGCTTTCAGCTGCTTTCTGATCTGTTTCTCTAGATGAGAGAAAAAAGAACAGATGGTCCAAGTTCTGTCTGATTCTGTAGTAGCCCACAGGTAACAGGTTATCCCTTTCTTGACTGCAGATTGCACTGAGTAAGTTGGTGGAGGGAAGGGGACAGAGGGAATAGGGATGCTTCACTGGATATCTATATAATAGAGTACTTGGGGGAACTCAGTGTCTTCCAGCTTCTCTCACTTACAGACACTTAAAAATGAGTTTAAGTAAAGCATCATAGGAAGCAATAGCATTGTAAAAGACAACCATACTCTACCATGCTGAATGATTTAGGCTTAGTTTATTTTCATTACAAGTATGTATTTAACCTGTTTGGGTCATCATGGCCATTTTACTTCTTAAAATCAGATAATTTTCTGCTACGTTACTGTCTTGAAACATTCAACCTCAAAGCATCTACATTCAGCACCAGCATTCATATCGTACTGAATTAGAAAAGTTGGAAAGACTCCTAATTTAAAGGTAGTTGTCAGTGGAATTTTCAGCTTTACAGTGAGTGAGAGGAATAGAATTTGTCTTATTGAATCAAACCATTTCTCAGAGCCTCAAAATTCAGGAAGTAAAGCTGGAAATTAAGAACAGACAATTCTGCAAAGCACAGTCAGGAAAGCTGCAGTGTAAGTGTGGGTCATTAGCAGAGATCATTACCCAATAAGCTCTTTCAAATTAGGTATGGTTAAGTATGTTTCTTTTACATCAGATACCAGTTTGTTTGGTTTGATTTTTCTTTGGGTTGTGTTTGTAACTGAATTTGGACAGTCTGTCTGGTAAATGTTTCAGTGTTGGCAGCTTTATCTTCTAGATGACTTTACACTGAAGTATACTAGATTCATTTACAGTTACATGTTGCAATTATAGAAAAAAGGAAATGCATTTTAAATGTGTGGTAAGCACCATTACAAGAATTTTGCTGTATATGTATTTTATACATATATAGCTTTCTGTGCTCAGATAAACCTTATCGACATCTTTTTCAAACCCCTTTCTGTCCCAAGTGCTTGCTGTACTTTCATTAAGATGCAGTTATGTTCAATTCTGCAGTGGCATTTTGAGACTGCTTATAGGTTTCCACAGTCAGCATTATCCAAAGAATCACTTCATTCAAAATGTATTGTTTTTGCTTTTGCCCAGTTCTACTAAATACAAGAAAAATGTTTTCAACATGATATGACTGTGTTTCATACCACTGGGGAGAGGCTCCTAAAAGCAAAAAAGACACATGCTCTGCTTCCTCACCTTCAGCTCTTCAGTGAGATCAGCTGAGCTGTACTGTCACTGATGGCAGTGGGCATGTCCCCTTTTCTTGTCTACTCTGGCTGTGAGTGCAAACCAGGACTTTTTTGGATGAATTCATGCCATTGCTATTTTCCTTGGAATGTAGTTTGGAGAAAAACAGATTATAGAATAGCTGGTTTGAATTTTAATAACTATTACTTCTGTAATATTTGTATACTTATAATATTTTTCATCACACATGATGATGATGAGATGCACTTCTTTCAGTGGTAGTCTGCTCTTATAGCAATTCTTATGAGTGATACAGATTTAATAGAATATGGCATTTCAAGATCTAGAATAAAATATGAACTAAAAAATGACTGTTTGAGGAAATATTAGTCATATGCAGAGGGACCTATTAAAGTTGCTTCAAATACCAAGCCTTTGTTCTGAGCATGTGTGACTGGAAGTGCAAGGCTGTGCTGTCAGATTTTGTTTAGTTAATGATTCTACTTGTTAAAATTTTAACAATGTCTCCTTTTGTTGTGCTTCAAAGTGCTTTATAACATGCTTTATATTAATTTGTCTTATACTCTTGAAAATATCATTTTTAGTTATTATTTGTACAATGATTGCATTGCTCTGGCAAATGTTTGTACGTAACTTTGATTTTGAACATGGAGTTCTGAGTAAAAAAGAAGCTGCGTAGAACAACTCGTCGCTCATATACAAGATTATGTTATCCACTAAGACACAAGATACAAATCAAGTGCAAGGAAGGCTTGAAGCTAGACTGAAAGAAGTGAATGCTAGCATCTTTCTCAGTTCATGCTTTCAGAGAAATCTGCATTTAAAAAAAAACACAACTTTCAGAACAGTCATGACTGAGAATACCTTGAAGAGAGCCCTGAAAGAACAATGTGTGAAGAAACCCACATTGATTTTTGTTTCAGTGTGGCACTGCCAGGTCCATTATCTTTAATCTCTCTACTGGTGAACAGTAATAGGAAAGGATTTAGCTTTCTATATTAATCTTCAGGTTACCAAAATATAATGGGGACCCTTCACTGTAGGGTAAAAGTGATTTCTAACACTTTTTAGTTTCTGATTATGTCTGGTACCATTCTGTTTACGATTCAGTCCCTGACTGCTACCCATCAGTCCTTCTCTTCCATTAAAATGAAATATTCCCATTAAAAATAGAGTTCACTTGAATTTCCTATACCTTACAATTTCAGAGGGATCATAATTAAAATAACTTCCTAGCTTGTGAGGTGAACACTTTACTTAATAGCAACTACTATTATAGCTATCAAGAAGTTATTGACTGGACCTGCTGTCCAGCTGAGGGGCACCAAAGAGATGGGTGTCGTCAGTGACAAGCTGGGTCACAGAGCCACATAGCAAGCAGTAGCATTTTAAATATACTGTACTCACAAAGACTATATTAATAATTTTATTTTTATGCCATATTTATTGGTCGAGGTAGATCACATTGATATTAACTGTAATTGTAGAAAAATGTGTATATATTTATATATAAAAATGTGTAATTTAACTAAAGCACATAAAAACGTATTCAGTACCTGCTTTGTATTTTCTTCCTGCTTTAATGGAGAAGGAAACTATGGGGAGAATTTCACTCCAAACAGTGCTAAGAACTTCTTAATATGTCAGAAAAAACATATAGAATAGTATGCCACAGCACATGCCCCATCATATATGTTTGCATTTTTATAATTCCATTTGATTTACCAGAGCCAAAGATTGGTTGCCATTGTCAAACAGCAACTTTCTGAGCCAGCTTTCATTGTTAGAGTCGCAGCTTTGCTTCTCCTCAGGTGTGAAATTTGATATTCTGCTCCCTTTCAGTCTCTTCATAGCAGAGATTTTTGTCATGGCAGTTACAAGTGAGCATATGGAAGCAACAGCCTTTTAGACATCAGAAGCTGCGCCAACAGAACAAACCACATTAGTGGACTAGACGATGAATGCTTCTTTGTTAAATACCAAGTAAAATGTTCTATCTGCAAGAAAACACATGTAGTTTTCTATGCAAAACTGAGGGGAATCCTAACTTTCTGCCCAGATAGGAAATGCACACTCAAGTATGTGGCTGGCCTAAGATGCCTGTTTGCTTGTGCATATTTTTGGATTTCTTTTTGATTAACATTATACTTCAGTGCATCCATGTGTCCATGTACTAACTGCAAGTTTCAAAGAAAGATAAATGATATACATCAATTAATAATGCAGGCAAAGTTTAGGATGTCAGCAAATTTTGGTAACTTTGGTGGTAAAGTGTTGCCAGGATGAGATAGTAGAAAGTTTATATAATTTTCAAAATAAGTGAAATCCATTTCATAAAGGTAATTAGTAGAAACCTATGACTGAAAATAAAGAAGAAAAAGAAGAAGAAGAGGGGAAAAAAAAAAAAACAACAACAACAACAACAACAAAAAAAAACAGTTCTAGCTCTTCCTGCTCCATACAATTGGGAAAACGCAGGAGAGAAACAAAAGATACTGTATTGCCCATCAGCCTGAGAAGAAATTGGTGGTTGGGCAACTGCAGTAATTTCTCAGAGACTACGTAAATAATTTCAGAGTAGTTTGGCAGGTCTGAAGTTCACAAAGTAACAATTGTGTCTCTATTTTACCACAGACACTTTTTAACCTACCTGGGAAACTCTGCTTCAGAGCAGAAGCCTCCTAAAGCTGTACTTTCAAATTTGTTTTGAGTGGTGATGCATTGCCTGTGTTGGGCTTGGAAATGCAAGCTATTAACCTAGAAGTTATTGAGTGAAATGATAAAAACAAAAAATCCTGCTTTTTTTTTTTTTTTTTTTAAAAAAAAGTAAACCATGAAGTTTAGCAGCCACTAAGCCAGCTAACAAACAGAAGATTTAAATTGCTTCACAATGCCAGTTGCTTGCAGAATACCTGCTATTCTATTGCTAGGTTAAAAAATAATCTATTTGCAGCTCTAAGGTTGAAGAATGCAATGCATTTAGTAAGCTCAAGCCTCACTGCACTTGTCTTTCATGCTACCAAATGTGTCCCTTTAAGATATTATACTGTTTCACACCTGATTGAATAAAGAATTTAAGTAAATCCTCTCTCGCAGTCTATCTGTTATTAAGTCTCTTATCATTTCTTAATGTTGAAACATGTATGTGTCAATACCCATGAGGCAGCTGGAAAATATTTATGAAAATTGTTCTGGTCAAAGCTTTTAAATCTTTATTTGAATACCTGAGGAAGACTTGGGCTTTATACTTCACAGAAAAAAAGAATCTGGAGTGCTTATCTGCCAACAAGTGCTCTATACCATAGTGTACTCCTTTGAAAATAGTGGTTAATGACATAAAAAGAATCAGTAAATTGCTACCTTAGGGCAATAGATTTGCACTGACTGACTTCGTCACTGGTGTAACTCCATCACAATTAATCAAATTACAGTTTAAATAATTTGGCCCAATAAGTTTTCAGATAATTTCTTCTGAAACAGTGGCTGAAGCACATAGGGGCATTGTATATTTAATAGTGATGCTCTATGATAAGTTTCTGACTTTTAATCTACATAGTGTGTGATCAAATGGACTTTACAATGCAGGTATAAAATGTGCTTGTACATCTGTGTCTTTCTTATAGACTGTACGTTGCTAAATACCAAATTTATCTTCATATTTTTATGTTCTTACGTATTTCATTCTATCTTCAATTTATAACTTTATTAAAGCAATGTAGCTGTGGTGCATTCAGCCAAATTTCAGTTCATACATATGTTTAGAAAAGCACCAAAATAAATGTATAGCTGTATATACGGGCATAGATATGGTGAATTTGGCAAGCATTTGTAATGTTTTTGCACTCTAAATAATTCAGTGTGTTTAGAGGTATTTGAAACAAAAACTGCCTTGGGATATCAGTAGGTCATACATTCAGTGAGAATCGGCTTCTCCATTAACTAGCACTGGTACTGAATCAATATACTGTGAGTTATGTTGGCAGTTTGTTCAGTTCAGCTTCATAAAAATGTGAAATAAATATCCAAATTCACAATGGCTTATCTAAAGCAGAAGGAATCTCGGTGACTAATTTTGCGTATGAAATTGATGAAGGATGATGAAAAGAACAGAGCTTAGACCTTGGAAAATACTTCATGGATAGCATTTGGTGTAAAAAAGTTAACGATCACTATACTTTTCCCTGTTGTTTTTATTATTATTATTATTATTTTAATCATTGTTCATTTCTTTCCTGCTTCCTCGTGTTTTCTTTTTGTTGTTCTTATAGAATTAAGACCTGTACATTAGGAGTTCATGCTACAAAATTCACTGAAACTCTGTAAACCACTGTGGTGTCTAAGAACATACACGTTAGAGAGTGGAAATTTCCACTTTGCGTGCTGATAGTTTCTGCCTATGTGTCACAAAGAGGAGGCTAAATTAAATTATATTAATGATGTGTGTCTGAGGTTGCAGAATCTCTCACACCAGATCAACTCTTATGTACTTCAACATGCCTGTGTTTCTGTTAGTTAATGCTTGTGCAAATGATTCCATACCCTGGTCAAATCAAAAGTGCTTAGTATCAGGATGTGTTACGTTCTTTTCCACTTATAAACTGTCTTCTACAACAAATTGACCTTTCTCTGAATAGGTCAACAGCTTACAGAGCACAGGGACCACCATCTGACCTATGCTACACTGACAAATTTCTAGAGTATCTTCAGTTATGTCAGTACAGCAACTGCAGTTTGTACTGGTGTGAGAACAGACATTTCCCTGGGAGCTGCTTTCAAGTATCTACATAAATATGAAAGTTTAGAAAGTGTAATTTGATTTATTTCTTTGCAGAGGTAATCAAATAAACAAAGGCTTTAAATGTTAAACTAAACTAGAGAAAGCTAATGGCCAGGATAGAGAAGATTGACTTCTAGATGAAGAAGTCTTCTAACCTGTAGCCTTAAATATTGCAATTTGACTTTGTGTTGGAGACAGCTGTCTACTGGGACAGTTATCAAAATCATTTTCCCAGGCTATATGATTGTGTGTGGATAGAGAGAGTCACCTGTTTTGTATTTATTTTACAGTCTGTTTAGCAGAAAATGCCAGTGAAAGTTCTATTAAAAAAAAAAAAAAAAAAAAAAGGAAAATAAAATGAGCATACTTTGAATTAAGAATGGATATTACTGACAAACTTCATTACAGATGATTGGTGCAAAATTGACACTACGTGTTACTTGACAATTTTTCTCTCATTGAAATTAAAGAAATTTAGGATGCTTTCAAACAAAGCTGTGTCTAATTTTCTAGAAGTGCACTCATCTGCCTTGAGGGACCTTCATAAAAGTCTATTTATGATAAACCCCTTCAAGCATAAGGTTTTCAGACATGTAGAACGTTAGCAACTATAAAGAAAAAACATGTCTGTTTAATTCAGATCATTTCCCAATTTACATAAACGAAAGGTTTGGGTTTTTTCCCCCTCAAGATTCCTATTTTCAGTGTTTTATTGCACAAAAGCAAGCAAACAGAAATGAATGCATTTACTTAGATATTTATTAAATACCAAGCTCAGGGCAACTGACCTCATCTTACAAAATGTGCTAAGCTTGTCTTTGCATGACATAGCCATTCCAAAGCAAGACTCCCAGGTAGTTAAATTTAGTCCAGCATGTATGTATTAGTTCACGTACATTTAGGACTGCTCCTTTCTGTTAATTTAGCCCTTCTGCCAGCCTGATGGCCAATTTCAGAGCAATGAGGAGCAGTGTTTTGGTGTAAATATCCAATCCGGCAGTTTGACAATGCATGCCAAACAATTCTACTATGTATCTCATTACCTATGTGTGTAATGTGTGGCCTTACTGAGTGAAACATGCTAGTACCTTCAGCATTTTTTTTTTTTTTTAATGTAGTCAAAAAAGAATAAAATACGGTGCCTAATCTCATACACAGTAATGTCATTATGCAATTATTTCTCCTTTCAAAACTGCAGCTTCTTATTCCCTACCTTTTATCCTTTAGTGTTCCATAAGTTATGAATCTAAAACTTAAGGCAGACCAAAGATCGTGTTGCGGCAGATAAATACTGAAGACATACATTCTGTATATTTAGATGTAGTTTCATAGAACATACGTAGAGTATGTTCTAAAATTAGGCAAAAGTGCATGCAAAATAATAGTTTCTTCTAATTGGTGAACGACTTTAAGTTGATGGCAGCAGACATGTAGTAGCATTACATCTGACATTTAGTACCTTACTAGAAACATTATGCAAGTATAATCCAGTAAGGCAAAATACAAAACTAAAGAGCCAGTAAAAGTGAGATAAAAGCACTTAATCCTATGACCTTTAAAAGTGAAACATGTAGCAGAGGTTAACAAAGTACAGTATGCTTCTTGTATGTTATGTGTAGTTTTCTTGATTAGCTGCAAACTTGTGTGTTTATTCATACTGAGTTGAAGTAATAACTACAGTTTAGTAAATAGGGTACAGTAAATTAAAGGATGTCTTGTGTTTTATTCCCTGCTAAATGTCATTGAACAGATAAGATTGATTTTTTTTCTTCTCATGACCCAATCTTTATTTTCAGTATGATCCTTTTGAAGAGTTTTCTATGCAAGTATGGTGATCTGCGTGCGAATGTTGGGCTCAATTGTGCGTTGTGGTAGTTAAAAGTCATGATTTTCATTCAATTGTGTGTGAAAGATTCTAGTTCCTTTCCTTTTTTTTTCAGTATAGTGTATGTAAGGCAGCTGTAAGAAAGAAACCAGGTATCTATATCTGTTTTATGTAGTGTTGTGCACGATGATCGTGCCCTGCTGTTCAGACACCCGGTGTATATTTGGGCTTACTTATTTGACATGGTGTTGCCCTGGGCTATGTTTCATCATCTTGCAGTACAGGTCAAAGACTTTAGACCTTGCTACACATGTCCACATAAACAGCCTTCTAGTAATTAATGCGATCACTAATTATGCATTAATTAAAAGCTCAGCAATGCCATCAAAATTTTAGTAACGTGCTAAAATACTTGGGAAAGTTTCAGAAAGCCAGAAACAGTGGCTCTTTTCTTGGTATGCGTGCACCTGAATCTCTTCACTGATTCTCGACAACCCACCATGATCTAGGCAGTAGTGCTCCTTGAAATCTCTTTAAATATACAGCTATTCTTAATCTTCATGGATATTGTACTTGTATGTATACTGGTTTAGGTTTTTTGCTTTATTCAGAAAAGAATGTATAGATAGTTATCATTAAATAGAAATATTTTCTACTTTCTGCAGTATTAAAAAAATAATTTTTTAACTTTATCTCTAGAGAACAACCAAGCAGAGAAACATATTGCTATCATCTTTTTAATACAAGCAATCTGGAAAGGTAGATATTGTGCTCTGTTACTGTACTTTGTGCACAAACATGATATAGACCTTATTATTGTTTACATTATAAACTCTAATTTACTTACATGCAATTACTGAAGCAGTTTCTGAAGACAGACAACTGAAATACAAGATTTGTGTTCTTGCTTCATATATTACTAATTTGCCTCTGGAAAAAAAAGAAGAAAAAAAACAAGACAGGATTTCTTGTAAGCCTCTTTGTTAATATGTTAATTGTGCATTATCAACTGGTCAGTCCGGTTTTGAACTGCATATTGGATTTAAGGAATGTTTGAGAGATTAAGGTAACTGAGGAAGAGATAAACTGGTAGGATACACTGTGTAGAAGTAAGGATTTTTGGTAAAGGCTGTCTTTTAACAATAGCCACTGAACAGCAATGGAGCAGTGAGGAGTGTGTGTATAAACAAATATGTATGTTTATAAACTTACATGTATAAATTTAGCATATACAAATTCTATAGGTAAACATAGTGCCTTATAAAAAAAACTATCAGTAAAGGTGAGAGTTTCCACACTAGTGCGGATCCAAGTCTAGGCCATAGTTACTGTCAACATTTTGACGTCGAGGAGTGAAGTTGAATCAAAATCTAAACTTTCAGCCTGTGCTGTGTCTTATGGTCATTGATAACTATGAACTTGTTCCTGTTAGTTTTCCTTGGATAGCAGCACCATGCATCTTACCTGCACCAGAAGGAAGATATTTATCAGAGGATAACTAAGTGATGAAATACAGATTTTACTCCCTACCCTAAAACGACCTTTTAAGAAGTGCATACTTTGGTGCTATAGTTTCTGTTGATTTCTACTAATGTCTTTTTATCCTTTATAGCACCGTGAAAACTGTGAAATTTAGTCCTGTAAATCACACAGGCTAATAATTTCCACTTAATAAGGGCAAACTTCTGTTTTTGCTGTTTTTTGTAGAGCTAAACAAAACGCATGAAGGAAGCAGATTTTGCTAGCTGTGTTTATATAATCTATGATTCAAATGTAAATTTGAGAATATTCTATTTCATAATTAGTGTTTCCAGATACGATCTGATAAGCTACAGCAGTGACTGAAATGAACGGTAAAGATTAAAAATAAATAATAATAATTATAACAAAGAAACAATGAAAAATAAACTTCAGGAAAACAAATAAGCAAAAACAACTTAAAGCCTGAACATTACAAAATATGAGCTTGGCGAGCAAATGTGTTCACATGTGTTTCAGTTACAATAGTGTTTTATCATTTGGCTTATGAAAAGCAACTTCTCTTTTTGCAGTGAAAGAATTGTTGCAGTCTCCAGTGTGTAGCCTCCAGGCTGATAAATTCAGTGGCTCAATGAGTGGGTGACAGAAAGGTCATCCAACTGACAAAGTGTCCTGTATATCTTTACAGATATGTAACACATTGATTGACTGCTAAGATACATATTAGTTGTGATATAAACCATATGTCTTCTTACTTTAGGCTATGGATTTGTCGGATACAGGTGACATATATAGTTATCTGAGGTGTTGCAAGCCCAGAGATGAAGTGACTGAATGAACAAAGGCTTCATTTGAAAAGCTGGGGACAAACCAAAAGTTTCAGCAATTCATTCAGTTACACACACAATTGTAAACTCACACAAATTAGATAAAATTTTTGGACTTAAGAAATAAGATTGTCATATTGAAAAATGTCTGTCTTTAAGATTTCTGGTACATTATCTTCTGACCAGGCCAGTACTCAGAAGAAAAGATTCCCTTGGAAGACTTAGGCACTGTTGTTTGCAACAGTTGTCCTAACAGAGTGGTCGGGTGGCTCTTTCCTCTTTCATTTTATAAACTGTCTGTGAAATTCCTAGCATTTGTTTCAACTTGGTTCCTGAGGCAAAGGGAGTTTTCTTGCAAGATCTTTACTTGCAAGAAACTAAAGATCAGTGATTAATCTGCTCTTTTTTTGATTCAAGAAAAATCTTAAATATTTTCTTGCCAAAAAGCAGTTGAAGAGCAGTTAAAGAATAGTCTTCCATTTTAGTTATCAAAGTAGTCAGCCTATGTTCTCACCCCTTCAAAGTAAGCCTCTCACTTTCACATAGTTGTTCACTGGAAGAGCAGAAGCCTCCAAACTCTGATATTCACCCAGCAGATGTTCTTATACTCTTTTTATTCTTTCCAAAAAATCTTGGTAGCCATTTGAATTTTTCCTATAAACTCAAATGGAGTACTGTGTCCTGGCCTGGGGTCCCCAGTACAGGAAGGACATGGAGCTCTTGGAGCAGGTCCAGAGGAGGGCCACTAAGATGATCAGAGGGCTGGAACACCTCTCCTATGAGGAAAGGTTGAGGGAACTGGGCTTGCTTAGCTTGGAGAAGAGAAGGCTCCAGGGAGAACCTCATTGTGGCCTTCTAGATCTTGAAGGGAGCATATATAAAGGGAGGAGGAGAATATGAAGGAGGGGGAGCAGCTGTTTATGAGGATTGATAGTGATAGGACAAGGGGGGGGGGGTGGTTTTAAACTGAGACAGGAGAGGTTTAGGTTGGATATTAGGAGGAAGTTTTTCACAGAGGGTGGTGATACATTGGAACAGGTTGCCCAAGGAGGTTGTGGATGCCCCATCCCTGGGGGCATTCAAGGCCAGGCTGGATGTGGCTCTGGGCAGCCTGTTCTAGTGATTGGTGACCCTGCACACAGCAGGGTATTTGAAACTAGTTGATCATTGTGATCCCTTTCAACCCAGGCCATTCTATGATTCTACGAGTTACTATGAAATGTCACATAAATTTCCCCAGGCTTTTGGATAAACTTGACAAGTTAGAAATCTTGTTGTCAAGAAAAAAAAAAAAAAATTAACGTGTATCCTATTACTGAAGCTATCATTATAGGGAGGTAATTTTAGCCATCATGCATTCTGGTTAGTTTCTTGTTTTGCCTGAACTGCTTGACATACAGAAGAAATATGTTACATTTGGATTTCCAACTACTATATGCTGAATTTGTATCATTTCAGCATAGTATCTTTTCAACACAGTGCTATGGTATACACTTGTGCTGTCTTTTCCCTCTCTCCACATACATCTGGTGCTTTTAAAAAGGACTGAGAACCAGGACACACAAAATTTTTCATGTGTCTTTTATTTTAAATGAACTTATATGGTATTAACAATGGTCTTACAAGCCGTTCACTATTAGTACTGTTTTGAGATAGAACATTCCTTCCCTTTGTTTTCACTGAATTTCTGTCTTTGTTTTCAGTGAATTTCTATCTTGTAGAAAATGCCAGATTGACAGCATTGAAAACTGAAATCCCACTGTTTATCTTCAGGCAGCAGTAGTATAGTCAATGACAGCACAAACATCCTCTCTGCCTCATCAATATGCCTGAAGTGTCAGTGGAGGTAGTTCAGTCTCCATGGCCATTAAATCCTGTTGATTCCATCAATAAGGATGCCAGTTACTGAAAGATGTCATAGTGACTTTGTGATCCGAATGACTGCTCAAAAGACACTGGATTGAGACACCAAATTCATCTCACATACTTCAGCGCTTATACGATGGTAATGGCTTTCATTCGCAGTGAATCTGGGATGGATTCAAAAAGGCCTCTCAGATTTAAAGCTTTCTAAAATTCAATAACCATTCCCCTGAGCCACACAGTCCCTTCACTTACTTGAGAAACTTGTTCATGTTTTTTAACAGGTTCCTTTTCATGTATGAGGTCTTTATTGTTTTCAGTAGCTTTCTATCAGTAGGAGATAGGATCTGTGGGGCACGCGAATAAGACTACAGAAGGATTTACTTGAATATAGAAAACTGCATACCATCTGCTGCTGCTACATGTTTGGTTTGTGCTGCTAAACAAGGGGCAGGTATCTGTCCTCATTCTGAGTTTCTGACATTGCTTTCCCCACCAACACAGGGTTTTGAAATCATGAAAAATGTGAAATGGGCTTGGGGAGCAGTCAGCAAAACTGTCTTTCTTCCTACCTCAGTTTCCCTTCCTAGAAATTGAGGATAGTAATGCTTGGTGAGATATGATTTAAAAAATTGTAAAGTATTGCTGCTACATAATTAAGCTATCCACCAATAGTTAAAATAACAGGGAGAGCAAGATTTTTAGTTGTGATAAGCCTTACAGACCACTGGAATGTGATGTAGATTGTTTGCTGTCTTTCTTCCAGAATGCTTCTTTGGTAGATAAATATACTTAGAAAATTCAAAATAACAAGAAAAGCAAAGTTTGCTTCAAGAAAAACCTGTGGAAAACATATGTGCTTCATAAGTATTTAACCAAACTAGTATGTGGAACAGATGATCACCAAAGGGTGCTTTTGCCTAATAATCATTTTGAGCTTAAAGGAAAATAAAAAATTTGATAGCTTATCTAGATATTTGACTTTTTTTTTTAATATATATATATATCCTGTGACTTCTAAACATGAAGTGAGAGTTAATGATATATATGCACAGTTTTCACTGGCAAGGCTTTGTGAATAGAGTGCGAAAATGCTCCATCAAAACTCCAAACTCACATGAGAACTTTGGCTGAAGAAGAAATGCTTCAGAGCTTCATTTACTTTAGAAGGTAGTTGCTCATGTGCTTCAGGATATCCATAGTACCTTGCAGGGGATACAAAGAGGATCACATCTCTGTTTCTGCTGTTGATAAAAATACTGCCCATTGCCATCATTTTGATGGTGGTTGTGCTGTCTTTCTCCAAATTGCTGTAGTGAACAGTTATTTTTAAAAATTACAAGTTTCCAGAGCTCAAACTTATTCTATGTCAGCATCCAATTACGTATGGACAATCAGTTTCATAGACAGAAGGCAAGGTTTCCAGCTGCTGCATGCTGACTGCTGCAGTTCCTAGGGCAGGTGTCAGATGTGAGTCTGTCCCACCCACACAGCCACAGTGCGGGTCGGTCTCTGACACTGTCATCCTCAGAGCGAGAAAGCTTGGAAGGGGCAGAGTGCCTCAATGTCCCAAGTGAAACGCTCAGATTATTTCTCACATACCAAGAGTACACAGAGACTATGGGGCAACTCTTAGCCAGGTTTCTGCTTTGATTCTGTTTTGGAGGAATCCATCTTTCCTCTTAAAACACACAGGTAAACCACTGGTGATCCTCTTGTTCCTCAGATAAGTTCAACATTTTGTCTGTCATTAAAGATGCTCCAAAACTATTCTGGGTATCTCAGAAATCTCTGAATTCTGTTGACCTTCTTGACATTTATATCGTTTCTAGCATATTTTATTCCTGCTTGTGTCTTTAGCAGGAGAGAAAACATTGCCACACTGAATATATTTTCAGTTATGTCACATGGCCCAACAAGCTGTGGCTGAAAAATATTGTAATCTTTCTCCATTGACTGAATGAGAGTTGTAGTTTGGAGATGGGTAAATAATGGGAGGGAAATAAAATTTGGCTTTTAATAGTTCTTTGAATTACAAACTTTTGAATTAACAGTGACTCGTTCTCTCATTCTGGGGTGTACAAGCAGCTGTCAGAACAAGCTATAAGGACAGGTGTGGGAATGCACAGAGGTGCAGTTTGAGATAGTGCTGGACACACCATCAGCTTCGGTTGTATTAAAATTCATATTTCTTATGGTAAGCTGAGTTTTACCAGCATGGAATTAATTCAGGAAGGGTCAAAGCCAAACTTGGCTGCTAGAATGTACAATTTTCAAACAGTGCAGTTAGTCACTGTTATGGGGAGCCTCCCGTTAAGGCATCATTGTGTGTTGAAGCCAAGTCCAGCAGAAGTTTTGATTTAAAGCTGTTCTCTGCCAAGTTGTGGGCTGTTTGGAGGCAAGCAACACTGATACTGTGCAAATGAATGACAAAATTTATACAGTTCTTACCCCAGTAGAAACAGATTACATTAGTTAAGCAATTAGAGAGATTTGCTTCTGTGTTTGTTGTTCTGGAAAACCAATCTTTCCCTGAGTATGAGCAGTTCTCACACCTTGTCCTGTGAGGCACAGCTGGAATGACCACCCTTGGTTCTATACAGTCCGAACTGAGATGGCCTGATTTGTGCCAGCTGAGGATCCCTGCGTCAAGGACCTGCTTGTGTTCCCATGAGATTAGTGTTAAAAGTCTTACTGACTTTTGTGTGATATCTGTTCTCAAATGCAACAGAGACTATGGAGAAAGTTGCAGTTGCTTTGTATGTGGATAGCATAGCACAATGTGTTGTACAGTTTTTTCTAGGGCACTAGTTCTGCATTAGTATTTATCATTTCCAATCTTGCAAGTTCTTCCACATTCTTAACCTTAAACCATATAAAGTTTTGTTAAACAAATGTATTGAATCTACATTAACTTCATCAGGTCTGTGCCCTAAATAATATATTTTTATTGTAAAAATGGCACATTTAATTTATGTCCACTTATAAATAATTTATTAGTAATCAGTAAATGATTAATAGACATCCTCCCCTTTAGTTATTTAAGGCAGTGTTGAGTAGGACAGTAAGAGCTAATGCACGCTGCGATGTATAAGTGCTATGAAAAAATGGATAGCATCTTCTAGTAATGTATTTTAATATTATTTATACATGCCTCTCTCATATGTTATACAGTAGTGTGCCTTGCAATAATTTTTCTTGAGGAAGCAATGCCTATACTCATTATCCATGTGTCCAAAATTGTCATCTTAGTTTATGGTGATGCTGGTACTTACTATTTACCTTTTTAAAACATTAATACTGTTTACTTAATCACTGTCTGGATAGTGTAATGGGGAAAGAGAGCAGCTCTGAGTTAATCCTGCAGACAGTACATGGGCTTGCTGCACCCGTTTGGGGCCCCCAGACCCAGTGGGAGCACAGAGCTGGCCTGCAGAGAACTGAAAAGATGTGGTGTCCCAGAAAGAATTAAAATACAAAGCTCAACTTTCAGCATTTCACAGTGAAGGCAGATAATGCTGCTTCATGAATTTGATTGCCATGCTCCTATCTCTCTCTCTATCTTTTTTTTTTTTTTTTTGTCATAAAATACATGGCTCTAAATGCATTAAAAGGAGCAAAATCTCAGAGTTCAAAGCTTTCCTAGAGTGCTTGCTTCTTTATTATAGATTTGTAACAGTTTGTTGAGTATTCCAAATAATTTAAAATGTGACCTTGTAGTAAATATTATTTTTGTCTTTAAGTGTCAAATAATACGGAACTATCGAGCTTCCTTTTTAAAATTCACCTTAGAGAGCCACTGCTATAGTAATCATAGTGATTATTCATTACTATCAAGTGGCAAGTTTCTAGTACAGAAAAATAAATAAGTTTAATGAAAATGCACTGACAGGAAAATAAGGAAACAGAAACTGAACAACTGGTATTTTAATATCTCGATTTTCTCATTGAAGTTAATGGGTGCTTTTAAACTGACTTCACATGGAATATGGTCAGTCCAATAACTGCTGTCTGCTGATGTACTCAGGACAATTGCAGATAACTTAAGTAGCACTGTGATTGATGGTGCGTGCTGTTCCAGACTCGCAGTATGGGATTCAGTGATGATACATAATGATGCTTCCCTGTACTCATTTCAGATCTAGGCTATAGTTGTAGCAGGAAAATATAATAATAAATGCATTCCAGATATGTCTCCAAATGATGCATCCTTAAACTGATACTTTTAAAATGAGCTGGCAAGGTAGCAGCATAGTGGGACTCAGGACTTTGCACTTTGAAAGGTTTATCTGTATCATGCCACAAGGTAGACTGTTTTTAGCTTGACTAAGCACTAACAAACCTACATGACATTTTGAGTGGAAATCATTTGAATTCTTACAGCTGAGAGCTGGCAGAGAGAGCTCGTGCTTGTCTATACCCTAGATTTTCAGCTTAGATCTACCAGGAAAGAAATAAGGGAAATGCATGGGTTTCTGTGAACTGCTCTGTTCAGTTTAGTTTCCCATGGACAGGTGTCCATTAATACCACAACTGTCACATCTTGTACTCAAACTGACACAGCAGGACAGAGAAGCAATTATGATGTATATCCTTCATTTTTAAAGGTATATATTTCACTGTAACATATAAGATTTATCTGGCATTTTAGATTATATTTAAAAGCTGTCCTAAAAAATCTTGTGGATGAAATAATGATTTTAAGAGATTGCTCTGTTAGAAAAAAACGTGCATATATTTCAATTAGTTCTTGAGATTTTGATGAATTAATCTTTGAACAACATAGCTTTTAAAATACTGCTTTTCAGTTATCTGGTGTTGAGGATTCTCAGATTTCAAGTGGAAGAAGATGATTTGAGATTCCGTTGGTCTTAAGTTTGTACTCAAGGGGAGAAAAATGCAGGCCTTGAGATTCTGTTGTCTATTTTTCTCTTACTATGACTTCTTACTTTGTCTTCATTAGAATCTAGTTTCCACTGTGTCTCTTTCAGTGAATTGCTAGTAATTTACACACCTGTTTGTTGTTTGGCAGAGGTTTTTCTCTGTTGCATTTTCTTTAGTTTCCTAATAAGAATAAAGTTTCACCTATTTGTTCCTTTTTACTATTTTTTTGAAAATTTGGACAGTGAAGCATTTTCCCAAGATGGCAATGGGAATCCTGCACAGGCTCTGGGAAAACAGTAGAAACAAACGTGTATGATCACAGCACTTGAATACAAAGTTCTGTGGGTTTTTTTGTTGGTTGGTTGGGTGTTTTTTTTTTTTTTTTTTTTGTGTGTGTGTGGATATGTGTATAAAAGTAAATGGACGATTGATTACTACTAGAAATGAGCATTCTTGCAAGACATATCTACTCTATGAAATTTTGACATTTGAGATTTGTAAGGCATTAGAAGATTTTAAGATTAAAACGTTTAAAGAAAGCAGATGGCTTTATCCTAATTAATTTAATGAAATTTATTTAGTATGAAGAAGGGAGAAAGCTAACTGTCTCCAGCATAAAAGCTTTGTAAATGCATTAGTTCCCGAGAGGCCAGCAATCTGAACGCTGCTACTGTGCTTATTAGATGAATTAGATGTTGTCTTCATTCCTTAAAAACTGTGAGATAGAATAACTTCTGAAGTCCTTCTAATGCAGAAGGATGAGCAGGCATCCACTCTTGTATTGCAATAGCATTACTTTGTAGCAGTGAAAGTTTGATTCAGCCCCATCTTTCGCTTCCGTATTGTCTATTAAGGTTTTAGAATATTGTAAAGATCTGTTTTCAATTCAGATCAGTCTTCAACAAAGATCTACTTAACTGTACAGATGTCTCCTTCATGTACATTGTGAAAAGTATTGCACAGTCTTGGATTGTGAGTTGGATAGGCTTCCGAACATGCAGAACTGGAGAGGGTTGAGGCAGAGTCAAGGAGCATACGTAATGTTTCTGTGCTCATCATTACACCAGTCAGCAAGTACTTTTTCACTTGTAATTTTAGATAACACCCTAGTGGAAGCCATTTTCCAGAGAACCAAACAGCACAGAATTACAGGTTTCTATTGCTATGGTGCTTGTTTCCTAATCTGCCTGAGATAAATTTTGCACTGTCCTGAGTGCACTCAACAGTACAAGATTCTGTGCTGTGCAGTTTTTTATCAGTTTTTACTGCAAATAACTATATTAGTAAATTGTTTTTTTTTTTTCAAAAAGGTTTTTCTTATTCCTAGATTCACAAAGATCAGATGAGAAGAATGCATGTGATCTTCGAATCTGAATTTGTCTGTATGTGGACCATGGACAGGTAGGCATATATTTTGAAAGATATTATATTTTACAGCCATTTAAGCAGTAGTGAGTTTTACACCTTCCATGGTAGTCTGTTACAGTGTTTAATTATCTAGAATAATTTTGAACAAAAATTGGTGTACTTGGCCTCATTAATGTAAGGCAAAGAAGGGCTTTTTTAAAGCAACCTCCAGACAGGATTTGTAAACATCAACTTCATTTTTATTTGGTACAAAGCACATTAACAGCAGCAGCAGAGAGAGAGCTAAAATTTTACAAGTAGAGAATTAATCACAGCGGGTGATGACAGGCTGGTAAAGTGTCTCATTAGTAAAAGAATAACAAGGAGTTTAATGGAGAGTCAGTGTTTTGTAAGTATAATAGCCTGGGTTTTCAAAAGGGATTGGTGATTTGGGAATGCCTCTAGTTTTGATACCAATTCAAACCAGTCAGATTTCTGAAGGCATTAAGAACATTTTTCTGCAGCTGCTTGAAAGTTTTTGCAGGGTGAGCTTGCCAAAGACAGACTGTCATTTCAGTCTGAGACACAGTCCTTGACTAAAACATTCTTAGTTTCATAGTGTTTTAGGATGGACCAGGATGCTTTTAAGAGGCAGAATTGCAGCTGATATAAAATATCCTGGACCCAGACACATAGAACGGTGGCAGATTACAGTGACTGACATATTCTCCCTGTTGTGAACTTTTTGCAGTAGAAAAACACTGTATCATTCTAAGTGAGAACTACTGTTATGTGGAAGCTTAAACCTCCTCCCCATTCCACAACAATAGCACTTACATGATGCAGCTTTGTGGAAAGGCTTTGTTCTAAACATGCAATCTGCTTGCAAGAAACGTCACTAGTGCAAGTTCTATTCTAGAAAAGGGTATAAAAAATACAGATGGCAGAAGAAGGAGACATAACCATAAAAGACAAGAACAAGCTGTAACTTAAAGAGACAACTTGGAAACTGGGAGACCTGAGGAAGAGATTCCTGTATTCTTTCAGCTGTTTTGAGGATGAGCCAGGGCTCATGCATGCTGGGTAGTTTACTCTTGTTAAGTATAGCTAATCTTTTCAAACAGATTATCTGAAAAAAAAAAAAAAGAAAAAAAAATATATATATACTGAAAAAAAATATATATATATATTCTGAAAAAAATAGTATATATATATATTCTTAAAGCTTCTGGGGTTCAGATAAAAATATTATTTTGATTGGCCTTTAATCCCATAAGTACTTTTTCCTCAACTACAAAACACATCATTTATATAGGTATGTAACACAATTTACTGCAGGTAGGCATGGTGTGATGTTTTATTTATATTTTACTGTTGATACGTGACAGAATGATGTTTCTGTTGCTTCCAGTTTCATTCATTAGAGTGAGCAGGACAGTGGGCATAGCTTCTTGTAATACCATCAGGCTAAAGCATAAGGGGAATTTAAGCAATGCCTAATTCTTAGAGGCCCTCACCTGGTGTAAACTGTAGCTACAAGTTAGGAGACTAAATAATATAGGAAGAAGCATGCACCAAAACTAGTTAATGAAATCCAGTCTGCTAGTGCAAGAAAACTGATTTTTTTCTTTGATATTCCCTCCCCTGCTAAGTCTATCAAAGTCAAGTAAGAGTTTTGACACCACCCCCTATCTATTGAAGTCATTGTAAAAAAAATTCAGTATTCATTGTATATCCAAATTATTTCTAGATGTTCAGTTCATAATAAATCTACTTAGTGCTTTGTTCTGATGAACTCATTTAAATGTATTATATTAAAAAATTGCATTTTCAGAGGCTTCTCTAGACACTTCTTAATCGGTTGTCATGGTGATGTCACTGATTACAGTTTTTAATGTCCCATTTGAAGATTATGCACTACTTAATGATCCAAAAAGTAGGTTCTAATTTCTTTTTCTTTCTTTTTTTTTTTTTTCCAAATCTTTCACAGAATGAATTACAGAGATTAGTCATAGTAAAAAATAATGACAAATACAAATCATACAATGTAAAGGATGATTTCCTTAAGATGTTTTACATAAAGTACATTTTCAGTAAACATAGCGATAAAATAAAAAAGTTATAATCACCAAAAATGGGCATATGGGTAAAGAACACCTGAAATATCCTTGTGCAAGGATTGTCTTCATCTCTCTTTAAAATTACAAAATGGTAATGGTCTGCAGAGCATGTGAAATTATTTTATATTTAAGAAGAATTTGTTGTGACATATTTCTCAGTTCCTGGCTGGACTGTCACTTCGATTTAGGTAGCTTTGCAAGCTGCAGCAGAGATCTAACTGGAAATTCAGTTTCAGCTTCACCTGAGTGTGCTCCACATTTTGGGGAAAAAAAGTTCTTGTTACCTTCCCATCTTTAAAGGGTAAAATGTCATGCATGGTTCCTCTAAAAAAGTTTAAAAGCATTCCTTTCATCAACAATATTTTAAATTTCAAGAGATATTTTTGTACACTTTTGTAACCTTTATAGGTGTTGCGGACTGTAATCTTTCCTACATGCACATTCTTCTTGTCTATCCAGATAGTCTGAACAAAACATAAGAACCTCCTATTATAATACAAATTACTGTGTTCTTCAATAAATACAATATAACTTTTCTTTAAAAATCAATTTTCATTAAGGTTCATTTCCCAAAAAATTATTTGGAAAAATTACATGGAATACCTGTGAAGTCAAGAGAATTGTAAATAACATAGGATGCACTTATATATCAGTATGTAGATTTGGAGAAAAGGAGGTCACTTTAAAGCTCATTTCCTGGATGTTTTTAATTGTTCTGCTTGGGTTCACACATATATAATTCCAGAGCATGTGAGCTTGATTCCATTCTGTTTAACCTCAACCAACAGATCTTTTTGAAATCCAATGAATGCTCATCCACAGAACCTTCCTAAAGATAGTCCTGGATAAATCTTCCGAAACATGAATGTCAAGTCCTCAAGTAACAGCTGCTTTTGTCACCCCATCCTCTACTGTGTCCTAGTGTAAATATAGCAATAGTGTTTCAGACTGTTGTCAGCATTGTGCATGTGTACCTTTGGAGATTGCTTATCAGGACTGTAGTATTTAGCCTGCTGAGCCCCTGCTCAGTACTGCAGAGCTATTTCCCTCCTTGTATCCTGCTTTCTCTTCTGCTTCCATTCTGCCTCGCATTCATCAAATTCTGCAGCCCTTATGCTGATTTGTAGCACACTGAAGTCAAGGAATTAGATGAGTGAACTGTTTGTTTATTAGCAAAGAAATTGTAAAAGTAGAGAATGGAATGAGAATGAGAAAGAATAAGGAAAAACAAAGGAGAAAAAGGAATGATAGTGAAAAGAAACACAATGAACATTTTTCATTGTTACAGATTAAAATGAGAGGAAAAGGAAATGTGCATTTTATTATATACTCTGTTTTGGAAAGTTTTTGCTATGTTTGAAAGAGACCTATCTCATTCTGGCTGTAACTGGTCTTTGGAGATTTTTTTGGTCTTGCTTCCAAAATGGTTTCCATTACCATAACATTGAGTCAATCTTTAATGTTTCTATTCTCAGAAGGTACAGAGGTTATATTAGCCCCATTGAACAAATGAAGACCTCTATACACAGAAGGAAAGAAAAAAAACACCTTGATTCCTAGAGGCTCAGTGCTTTTTCATAGGTCAAACTCAGGAAATTGAAGCATGAGCTTTCCTCATTAGAGTATAGTGCTCTGTGGTAGCTTTTGATATTCATCCATCTTGTACAATTTTCCATGTTATGTGAGAGGAACAGAGCTATTATCATTTCTTAATGAGCTTATAGTTTCTGCTGTAAAAAGAGAAGAAAAAAAAAACAAAAAAAAAAAAACAAGAGAAGAACAAAACAAAACACTGTTAGGACTTTCACAAACACCTGTCTGCCTCATCAGTATGATGTCCTTCCTATCTGTCTCAGCCTGTCAGGTCCTTAAAGACACCACAATGATCTCTTCATTTATTCAGGTCTAGTGGTGAGCCAGTTTGCTTCCTCCTTACTAACTCCACAACTTCATACTTGCTTGCTATTCATGAGCACACACAGTGTGCATGCAGTCATTGCTGTGTCCAGTCAAGTGACCAACCTACTTAGAAAGTAGATAGTAGTTCAGGAATGAAACAGCTCTTTTTTTGCAAAAAAGCAGCTATACTTTATTAGCGTTCATCTCCTCAGAATGTCCCTCTTTCACTCATGATAGTGAGAAAAGCTGCCACATATCTTTGTGTGTTTTTGCAAACACTTTGAATGTTTTTGTATTATAGGATCTGCCTGAGCAACAGTACTTTTTAATAAAATAAATGTAACACAGCAGAATACTTCTCACTGCCCAGCCTGCCTGGCTTTCATTTTTCTAGAAATGTCAATTTTATTTAGAAAAAACAAGAAAGGAAAAGGATGAAAAACAAACCCCAAAGTTCCTATTTCTCATTCTTCTTTGTTGAATATTGCTTGGCCTGGTAGGATGAAACTTTCAGGCTCTAACACGTAATCCACCTTTTTGTACAATCTCAATTCTGTTACTTTGCTTTCAGTTTCAAGTCTGCCTAAATTCAGCTGCTATTTCTGCCCTTTTTACCTTCTTAGTCTTGTTCTCCAAAGACAGAACGCTATGGCACACTGACTTCGTGGATTCAGTCCATGTGCATTGCCTTTCTAGTAGTCAGCAGTAGTTGGTGGAGCACCAGGGTCCATCCCCTCAACACTTGTGTGATCCTACCATGCCCAGTCTAGAAATTCTTCCTCATTCCAACAATTAATTTGCTTTCTCCTTTGGCATAGCATCAAGTCCCTAGGTTTTCTCAGAATGATTGCTTCTATTTTGTGCCCTGTGGTCCTTTAATTATTAAGTAGAAGCATTATATTGAAAGTATTTATATTTCAGTTGGCTTTAGGAGGCTGTTTCTAA
Organism: Meleagris gallopavo; assembly: GCF_905368555.1. NCBI lineage: Eukaryota > Metazoa > Chordata > Aves > Galliformes > Phasianidae > Meleagris > Meleagris gallopavo. The sequence goes on from NC_139416.1 coordinate 12,596,320, forward strand.
ATGAGTAGATTTTTGCATACACTTCATTGTAATACGATTGTTAGATATAGTTAAAGAATAAATATACATAAGTTCATAGATGACCAAATTTTAAGTCCTCTAAGTTCTTTAGCATACTTTGACTTAATGCTTTTTCTTATTTTAGATAATCTATTCTATCTATATTTGCACCTTATTTGAGAAATTCCACTATTCAAACTGACCTCTCTGTGAACCGTTCTCCAGTTCATTTTCTTGGCCAAACTATAAGATAAACATTCCTTCTGTAGGAACATTCAGTCTGGTTTGTACATGTGCACTCTGGGAAATCCATAAAAATATTATGTTTTAGCTTCACTTCTTTCAGTAGTTTATGGTTGGTTTTGTTTGTTTTTGTTTTGTTTTGTTTTTAGGAAAAGCATATACCATAAGAGCAAGAGAAATTTTGGAGGGTGAATAATACACACACACACGCACACACACACACACACATATATATAAAGTAATTGCAGTGCACAGCAGCACTGATATTTAAATACTTTCTCCGCTCATGACAACAGATTGTGTGTTACATATTTATTATTGTTTACCTACTATAACTGTAATCCTCATTTGTTCAAAATAAAGGTACATTATGGTCATACAATTGCTTGTTTAGGTCAAATGTAGGTCATTACATTTCTGTGAAGTACTCATCACTTTGTGGCTTTGTATGCTGACCTCTCATATTACAACATTTCATACTAATTTATGTATTTTTTCTCTCTCTTTTTTTATTCTTTCATCCAACCACTGGAAATTTAATTCACCATTGTGGATTGAGTGGCATGTATTCACTCTAATGGTCAAGTGATTAGCTCTTCAGGATGGCATACAGATCTTAAAACAAATATATTTATTTGTCACTGAATATTCAGAGAAGATCATGATCTTACTCAATTACATTTCAGCAATAAGATACATGACAGAAAGTTGATTTTTTTCCTCTAAACTTGAGACTCTTTCCATACTGGCATTCAATCTGATTAATGTTTACATTAACTGCAATTTATTGGTCACTTGCTCAGCAGAAGCTTTCCAAAGAAAGATTATAAATGCTAATATGTTACTATTTACATCCCCATAAAACATCCACGGATTACAAATTGGAAAATACAAGACTAATTAACACTGATCAGCAGATGTGTATGCTGATGTGATATATTGGGAAAATCTGATTTTCAGCTTCATTTAGTCAGAATCAACATGTTGATCATTATTATGAGTGACTGAGCAGACATTAAAACATAATGGTAAAACCCCATTTATACATTCAGTCTTGTTTTCCTATAGCTCTAAATAGGTAGAAATAGGATTAAGTTTCAGATATATCTATTTTGCATTGAATTTGAAAATGAAATTCCATTTACATAACTGTGTAAGTAAAGATACTTGGAATCTTTCTTAACTTAGTATGGTAAATCAGTCCATGGACGATATTGACAAGACTGGTTCACACAGGCCTAGAAATACTTTCAGCATAGAAGAAAACTGAAATTGCCCTTTTTTGATTTACTGTTCTTAGATAATTTTAGTATGATTAAAATAGGAGATAAGAGATAACACAACATAACTAAATCAAGAAGGAACAACCTTAAGACAACTGATACATTCTGAGATCGTTACAGGTGTAGTACAATAGAAAAGGAAGAGCTTTCAGTTCTGATGAACAAAATGTATCAAAGGAAAAAAAACACTTTATTCTTGTTTTGAACTAGAATGTTTAGACACAAGTGCACCATATGCTAGTGGGCAGCAAGACTAAGGCAGATGTGAAGGTCTGTGAGAGGAACACACAGAAATGAGAAATTAGAATGAAGAAACCGGCTGGTCATACTCACAGCCCATAATCAGCAAGGAACACGTCATTCCTGTTTACTCATAGGAATTGCTGGAAAATGAATAGCATTAAATGTTCAGCAACATTATTCCTTTTCTATGTCTGCACAAATTTTTAATGGCCGTGATGTCCAAAATAATTTGTATAGATTTTAAAGCTGGGAAATATTTTCACTCATAATATGCTTTAGCAAGATAGCCCAATAAATGCAATTTCTGAGTACTGCCCTTTAAGTCTTAATTGGACTATTTTTGAATCAGTTTGAGATTAAGTTTTAAATTGGTGGCAACTTCCTTCATGATGTAACAGATTAAGTTTTTGCCTACTAAATGGTACCCCAGAAAATGTGTGCCTGTTTTGTCAGATACAGCTTTGCCAGTGCATGCACGCTCACATACTGACTATTTTTCTGTCAACATGAGTGATATGATTTATATATATATTTATGTATATACATATGTACGTATATGTATTTAATAGTACACGTATATCCCAATTTGACATTTTTAGCTTTTCAGTTGTGCTAATACAGTTAGTCCTGTTGTTGGCACTTTTAAGGTTCCACATACCTACCAGTCTGTACCTCCCATATATACCAGTCCAGCCTTCAATCTCCCCACTTTCTTTGAAGTTTCCTTTTCACAAGCTCTGAATTTCTTTCAGAAAGGAGAAAAATGTCATCTTTTCTCATCTGTTGTGAACAAGGTTCAGGTCATCCATGCAGTCTGTTCCTCTACCATAATTTCTTCCTTTTAACAGGGTGGGAATGCTCTGCCAGAATATAAAAGCAAAAGAAGGAGATTCATGAACTCAAAGAGCTTTTTTTCTGCCTGGCCCAATCTCCAAGTATTTCAAATTTTATTAACCTCTTCTATTATCTGATTTATTATTCCTGTACATTGTGCCTTGGTTGGACCATTAGTTAATGGCATTGCTATCAGAAACAAAGCAAGACTGACATAAGAAAAGAGAGATTTGTCTTTCATTCCTGGTCAGGCGAACAAAATATGGCAAGCTGATGTGTGTCGTTAGCAACTTTGCTACCAGAAATTCCTTCTAAACATTTCTGACTGCATTCCTCTGATTTTGACAAATGCTTTGGCCATAAAAGAGCTTTTAGCTTCAAAATGATTTCTATGCAGGAATAGTATTTCCTCTAATCTGACCTTCTCACAAAGAAAATTTCTACTGGATTTTCAGTAAAAATGAGTTTAAATTCTTCTCTTAATCTGAAACATGGAAATTATGCTCTCACCACAAATATTTGTCTGGAAACAGCTATAGTATCATCCACTGACTTTTTTCTGAGTTCATCCGAAAGGAAATAATTTTTCTGGAAGAATATGTAGTATAGATATTAAGCAGTTATTTATTCGTCAAATGGGAATACATCAAAGAAAATATACCCTTTATATTTCTACATTTAATTAATATATTATGGAAACAATTGCATTTTCTTACAAAAGGGAAAATCTTACTCCAGTACTTATCAGTACTTTTTATTTATTCAATAATGCAGATATAATTCCCTCTTCCCCTTCTGTTGTGCTTGACCAACAACCAAACCAGAGTCTCAAAAACAAAAGTTAAGGAATTTAATCCTTTTATACTACAGAGTATATAGGGAGTAACAATGCATTCTTCTTAAGAAAAAAAAAAAAAACAAAACAAAAAAACACCTAAGTTATCTACATACTTGTAATTAAAATATAGGAATCTCAAGTCAAGAATATGGGAGCCAGCAAAGAGAAGAGCTTTCTCAGTGAGGTACACTGTGGAGTTTGGGGCCTTTAGAAGAGTACTTTTTTTTAACCCAAAGTCATACAATTATACAAGTTCATCATACTGCTTATGCAGTGTTCAGATGCCTGACTTTTGAATGTTTGCCTATGTAGTGTTAATAGAGCATTGCAATGATTTCCTTTGACACATCTGAACATGGCTTTTTAGTTTCTAGTGCAGTAATGTTTGGAAAATATTATATAACTGCAAAGTCTGTATCATCTGTTTGTTACTGTTATCCAGAAAGTCTCTCTCAAACCTTGCAAAAGTGTCAAATAGAATGTATGATAGATACTCTAGATTTCATCTTGTCCACAATACATTTTTGTACTAAAAGTTGAAGATTTTTCTAAGACAAGTCCAAACAGTATCTCAAGTTCCTGCCAGCATTCTATTAGAAATTGTAACTTTCTTCCAAGTCATCTTCTTTCTATTTGAAAAGCTGTCATTATTCAAATTTTAGTGCATTTCCATATCTTCTTTTTATTTACAGTCACTGGTAGTTGAATGTGTACAAATAATCATGCAGCTACTTTCATTTATATTTTGTAAGTGGTAGGTCATTGTAAGATGCAGAAATACTTGTGTAACTTAAAGAAAATCTAACATTATGTATTTATACTTACGTGCATACAAAACACCCACAAATGAACATATGTATACACACACCATTCTGTCCCATACAGTTGTAACTAATGAAGTCTTACATCAGGTTCTGTGAGGCTTTTTTTAGAAGAAGATAACCATTTGCATTTCCAGTACTATATCAGTCTGGAAGTGGTAACAATGTTTTAAAAAATAAATCTTAGGGAAGTAAGTGAAAGATCATGTGTTGCGAAGAAAGAGAAGGAACATCAAGTATTTGAATTATTTGCATCAAATACAGTCTATCATTCATGTCAGCTATGAAAAATTGAAGAAATTGAAAAATTGAAAAATGCTAACATTTTTACAAAAAGGCTCATCTAGATCTTAATTTCCAATTATTACTTTCATATATTAATAATTTAATTTAGTGTAGCTTCTAAAAGCAGCAAACCTACAGCTGCCTGCTGTACTCTACATGGTTTCAATACTCTTTATAATCTGATGTGTAAGTTAGTGTACCTTGAGGAATAGGGAATCTTCCAATTTATTAGCTGAAGTATCTTACATCTTTCGATGCTTGAAAAAATTTTATATTGACATATCCGGAGTTTTTATTGAAGTTATATTAGTGCTATCTATCAGGGATATGCTAGAAAATCTATAACTTCCACCAAAATGTTGCCCATGTGAGCAATTCAGTTTATGAAGTACAATCTTCTCAGGCTGACTTAGTGCCTCCTGGTTCATTTTTCAAGCTATGTGATGTCTAATGAATTTGTCAAAATAAAAACTAATACACAGTTTCACGTCTATCATCAAATTATGCTTTCCAATATAGGGCTAAAAGTATGAAAAAAGACACCTATATGAAAGTCTGCAAATGGAAAACATCTCAGGTCTATGCTATTCTATTTCCTGTTTTGACACTTGTTTGCAGTCTCAGAGCTGTTTTACTTTGGTTGCAATTACACTGGGAGTTTATCCAGATAAAATAATGACACTGTTTCATTATGTGAAGCATGTAGATATTTGTCTGTGGTGCACCATCCAGCCAGTCAATATATTTGAGAAAACATAAATAAAAGGAGAGGTTGAAAGGTCTTTATGACCTTCTTTAAAGCAATCTCAGATCCCATTTTCTAAACCACTAAACAGAGATTTTGAAACTCATTTGTTTTGCCTTACATATTAAGTCAGAACCTTACATCAAGTATCAGGCTGACATTTTTAAATAACAGCATAATGTTTACCCTTTTTATATATGCAGCATTGTTTTCCTCGGGTCTTAAGTTTCTTTGAATAAAGCTAAGAACGGTAAACCTTTAGGAATACTAAAAAGGAAAATGATTTGTCTGTGCCCTATTCAGCAGGCATCAGTAATGCTATCCTGGCTACCAATTTTCATAATCATAGGCAGTTGTCAGTCATCATAAATCAGTCTCTACTGTGACCTCTGTGGGACTAAGCAGGTCACTGCAGAGTGCTTCACATGTTTTATTTTTCTCTTTTGATGGAGTGAAATAATGACACAGTGGCAAGAGGATAGTTACAAGACCTGTAACTTCAATCAGATGCCATGTATGCACTGTCAGGTATAGCCAGGGCTTTGGGACTACAAAGCTGTGCTTTCACTGCAGCTGATCCAGAGCTGGCAATTCTCTGGCCTTTCCACATGCAAGTGTGATGTTCAGGAACTTTAAGCTGATAAAACATATTAAAAACCCACTGGGGAAGTACTGCTGATTATGGAAAGTAAACCTTAAGGCTCAGAGAGGCTTCTTGTAGAGAACATGTAACCATCAATAGACATATTCTCATATTTCATCATTTTTAAAAAGTGTATTTTAAGTGTTTCTTTTGTAAGTCTGTAGTGTCAGCTGCTGAGCAGAAATGATGTGGTTTTGAATTTAATGGAGTGATGCTGATTTATGTCCACTGATACAAATTTTACACATGTGGATGCTCTTAATACCAGACATGGATGGAATAACTTAAATGCCTTGAATTCTTCTGAACAAATAGGCTACTGCCCTGTGTAAACATGTCCTGTTAAGAGCCTTACCATGGTATGTACTGTGTGTTACCTTAACAGGTAGCAGTGTAAGTGCAACCTTAGATACACATGTAATTGTGTGGGGGCAGGAATGTAACATGGGAGCACACTGGCACCAAACAGTAAGTGCCATCCCTAAGAAGTACACAACGTACTGCCTATTTGCTGACTAGATAGTGCCAGTCCCAAGCTAGTCTCCGGTTAGTCAATAGTGCAGGCAGACTCTGACAACTTTTCTGCTGTTTTAGCATTTTCCCATGCTTGTTCAGAAGGTGATACTGCTGGGATAGTCAGCAGAGCCTGCAATGCAGTAATAAAACATGATTATAGATTTTTGTTTTGGTTTGGTTTGTTTTTCAGGCAGGGTTGAAGTAACTGTCAGGAAAAAAATAAGTTGAAAAAAGCAGAGGACTCTGAGTGAAATGATGACTACAGACAAATCTGGGAATAAATAACAGAGGTAACACTGAAAGACAGTCTGTTAAGGTCTTAAGATTACCCCAGAGGGGTTAATCAAGTTTTTCAAAACATTTTCCATTGGTTTCAGATGGTAACATCTAACTAATGAATCAAGAATGAAGATTCCTTGAAGGAATATTCATTAGCTTAATTATGCTCATTAACATAATATGTTCATCACTTAATTCAGATCTGATTGGCTTACTTAGGATTAAAAGCCTGGAGCTGCAAAACTGAAGATGACCTTTTCTATGAGCGGGCAGACTTTCCTGTTCAAAAGGTTTGTGATCACAGGGTCCTGTAGCCCATGTTTTCACCAGTGCTTGCAGTCTATTTTTGTTCACCACTACCGCTGCAGTAACAAAGGTTCTCAGAGTTTCTTTTCAGTTCCAGAATATCTAATATTTGCCAGTCAAATTCCTACGAGACAGTGCTGTGCATAGGACTGTATTCTGGAAATAGTTAATATAGAAACTCCGTTTAAGTAGAGTTCATTTATTCTTGATAATAACGGAATGCTAGGTTGGCATCCTAATGTCCTATTTTTCTGCTTAGTTGGAACCTGTCATGTACATGTTAACATTAACAGGAAAGCTGAATATGAAACTTGACTTCACTACCTAGAACATTAAAATTTCAGTAAGTTCAAAAAAGAAAAATGCAAACATTTGAGAGGTCATTTTGTTTGTTCTTTTTTTTTTTCAGTAAATTGCAAACTATTCTCATTATATCATTTATCTCTCATAATAGCTTAATTTGGACTCCTTCCAAATTAGAATGGAGGCAGTCATTGTTTTGCTGTTTTCAAAAGAGATGCTGAATTTCATATGAGTAAGGCAATAGAGCAAGGTCTTGAATACTAAAAAGAATACACAATTTCCTTCTGGTAGCTATGCTGGCAATTGAGTTAGTATGTTTCCCTTGCTCGAATGGCTAAAGAAAATAATGGTTTTGTCCGTTCAAATGGCACTGTTGAATCCAAGAGTTGATTTCAGCGATGGGATTCATACATCATGCTGTCTTACTCCACATATGGGCTCTTCTTCTAGAAGAGCTCTTTGATGGATTCGTGTGTGATAAAACGCATCACTCTGCACCTTATATTGCTTCCATTGCATTCTCTACACAGCAAGGGCAGAATAAGTCAATAAACTCTGCTTATCTCCGGAACGTTCCCTTTTAAAGGTAGTATATGATGTTATTACTAAAGTCATAGTTTTCAAAGATGGTGAGATGATATTTCTTTTTTCTTTTTTCTTTTTTTTTTTTTTTTTTTGAAGAAGAAGAAAAGTCATGATACAGTAATATGCACCCAAGCAGTGTTTGTTACCTCTACCTATATAAGCTCACTTGTCAGCAGATTGCATGCTGATTTATCAGGGCTTGTCCAGTACATAACTACATGTCTGTAAGCCAGTCACAACAAGAACAAAAACTGTATCTGCTCCATAACTGGCACCCATCACTTGTGAGCTGAACTCACAGGAGGTTATCATAAAACTAAGGCTGCTGTATGGTTGCTTCTCAAATTTCTGCTCTAAGCAATGTCTGTTTGCATCTGAGTCCAATATCAGCTTCTGGTGAAGGTCCAGCTGAAGTTTTCAAAATTCTTCAGTTCTGCAGTGTTTTGCAAGAGGCACATCAGAGAGGCCTCAGGGTCACAGCTTAGCCTTCCATGGCCATGCTTCAAGATGGTGTTCCCACCTCTTATGTATCCTTTTTCCTTCTGGGAAGATCACCAAGTTCACTTTCAATTTAAGAAATTGTGACTTTGATTACAACCAGGAAACTCCACTGATATTCTTGGGTCTGCATGGGCACAAAAAATTAAAATTTGATCATATGCTACTATCAAATAATATCAAGTAATACTAGGGGTTACAATTGTAGGCATTTTTTAGTAACATTACAATAATTTGGAGTATCTAATGAAATTTAAAGTAAACAAAATGCCTGTGTTTCTATTGGCAAATGTCCAGGACACAAATACAATCATATTTTATTTGTAATATTCTCCTTAACAAATGAGGAGATCAAAGACACCTTTAACTCCTATCTTGAAGATGAACACAGTTTATACTATCTTTTAAATATTAACTATTATTATCTCAGTTTGCCTGCAATGTAAGTAACAGAAGTAATAATTAATATCAAATGTTCTTAAGCACTTTTCAAGGCATGGATTTCAATGGACTCTGCAAAAATACAAAAGTGTTATTATTTCCCAGTTTTGCAAATAAGGAAAGTAATGTGGTTTAGGTTAGTGATTTGCCTAAAAGCACACACTGATATAATGCACTTCTAAGAATAGCACTTACAAGTTTTTGGCTGTCTGCCAAAAGATCTCTTCACTGAAGTACTTTGCTTCTGATACCTATGTTAAAACCCATATAACACTGATATAGATATGACTGAAAAGGAAGATCGTCGTCTATTGTACCGGCACCACTATCCTTTTCAGAACCTCAAACTCTGTTATCATAGATATCAGAGGTTTCTCTTCTCAGTATAAACAGACCTAAGCTGTTGCTCATTTGACAAGTGGTATCATAGTCCTCAATTCTTGGATGATTGTATACAGAAATACTCTTGACATATTTTAGCATACTTTCCTCTGTGTAATTCTTACTGTTATGCCCACTCTTCTTGATTAGTAGTACACACAGAGCATTAAAAATTAAAAGTTTATTTCAAAGTGGAATAGAGTTAAATTCAGTGAGAGTGGTGAAATACACAGCAGCGTTTGTTGGATAAACTTGAGAATAGAAAGCCCTGCAAGTATTTTCTTAAAGCGTAAGTTTGGCATCACTGGTCTCATCAGGGATGTGCAGCATCTCTGTCTGCCCCATCATTTATTCATGGAAATGTAGTCACTAGATACAGCTAAAATGGTTAAAAATAATGGTATAAAGTTAATGAAAGGTAGAAAGTCACTTGTAATTTCTTACCTTGGGTACAGAAGAGAGCAAACTCTTAACAGCTTTATTACTATCCTTAAAATAGTAAAAACTAAGAAAATAAATGTATCCACTGATTACATATGCTTAAAGTATGCTTTCAGACGTACCAAAGCAACTTAAAATGTTTCTCTTTCTTTTTCTGTTTTTTTTTTTTTTTTTTTTTTTTTTTTTTTTTGACACATCTCTGATGGCTGGTGAGGTAGTTGTGTAGAACCAAAATATGATAATTGCTGAGTTTTGATTGGCTCCATTCAGTGCTGACTAGTCCAAGGTCCAAATCTATTGAGGCCTTTATCATCCCTACTTTCAATTTTGCTGGTGTTGAGAACGCTATCAACCCAAGCCACCTGAAGGTAGTGCGAGTCTGGTGAAATATGGGCACCCGCAGCCTGTGCACCTTAAAGCTTATGTTTTAGGTGTCATCTGACTGAAAAAGGAAACTTCACTGTGGTGCCTGGGCTAGATCATTTATAAATTAGGATATAATTCACAGATGAATTCAGGTAATTAAATTCTGTATCAGGAGAAAAAGGGTTGATGCCTGGGAATGCATTTCGGATATGCTGCACACTGGAGGCATGGATAAGGCTGAAAAAGCTGCTTCTCTTGTGCACTCTGTCTAACCCTTGCTCTCAGTCCTTGAACATCTACCTCTAAGCTGCAGGTCCTGAGACTCAATTATGCACTTAAGAACATTGGTAAATGGTCGACTTAAGGAGATGTGGGGAGAAGAGAGTGATAAAATAACACACTTACAAAATGCTAGCTATCAGAGTCTAAAATAGTGCATTTGAACTTGGAGCACAATGCAGCCAGGAAATCAAAGGATATTAAGCTAGTCAGTAATATGGTGTATTTGGATTTACTAAAATGGATAAAAGAATACCAACGCTTTCCAGTACCTCAGTCAATGAACAGTGTAATAATGTTTTTTATGACTGTTTTTAAGTTCTGGCTGCTTCGTGGCTTCCATCTTCAGGAAGCACAGCATGCTATGTGTGCATATGTTATGCTTAATTAATTGGAGTTTCCAAATACACAAGCAGAAATTAATGTCTAATTCACAAAATTGCGAAGGCTATAAGGCACTCTCCCATATTGGAACATTATGCTCTGTACATGCACCATCAAAAAGGCCAGAAGGCTATCTTCTGTATTTTAGATATCTTTCAGATGTAGGTGGCTGTTGGTATTCCTGCTGATTTTTTTTAATTTTTACTTATTTTGGGTGTTTACATCTCCTTATTTTACATTGTAGGAGTCAAAGTAGAAATCTACACACCAAACAAAACTAAAGCTTACACTAGCTCTCAGAAGAGAGTAACATCCATACTGTTCAGGGAGAAGAAATCAAGCCTCTTTGTTCTCCTGAGACATTTTGAGACTTTGTTTTGAAGATTCATTGTAAAGGCAAAGGTATATGGAGGTACAGTCATGGCAGTATTTCTTTTCCCCAGATACACGCTCAGAAAGAGGTGTGTGGTTTTTGGTTTCTTTCAGTAAGAAATGAACCCAGAATTGTGGATTACAAGTTTTGCGAAGAGACTAAAACTTAATCTAAGTTGCAAGCAAGAACTGGGAGCCTGTGTAGAAAGTGGCTGGAAAATATTGATGTAGTTTCCTTTCAAAAGTAAATTACAAGTACTGATGTTCTCATAAGGCAGCACAGTAAGTGCCTGCCTTTTACCCTTCCATTCAGCATTTATCATCATTAATTGCTGAAACCACATTTTCCAAAGTCTTAGGAGAATATTTGTATTTTTTTATTTGGGATTTTTTCAAAGGTTTTTTTTTTAATTCATTTGTTGTTGTTGTTGTTGTTTTCCTCATCTCTAACCAAATCCTGTCATCCTCTAAAACTAGGTTTAGTAGCATTTTGAGATTCATTTCTCTCTTCAAAGCATTTCTGTATGTTTCCTGCATTGTCATTGTGACACAGTTTCCTAGCACTGCATTATTCTATTCAGATTGGATACTTTTTTTTTTTAAATTGAATCCATGTTGCTAAACATTAGATCTAATGCCACATCATAGTGATGCAATTAATAAAAGCAAAGTGTGTAATAATTTTTTGAAAGCATCGTGATGCTGAATATTGTTCACCAGTGCAGTGGGATCCTATGGTGATTCAAGGAATTGTTACTGAATTGAGCATTGCTAAATACCCACTGCAGTTAGAAATTCACTGAAATTGTCTAATAATGTGAGACCCCACTACAGTTGTCCAGGTGATGACGTTGAGCTTCATTCTTTAGTTTACCTGCCATCATTTCTACTGGTGTGTACAGAAAGGATTAACTGATAATCATTAATGACTGTAGATCCCTGTTTGCATCTGAAGTGTAGATGACACATTGGAAAACACACTTTTCATTGCCTACGGTAAAAATTTGTACCTCAGTTGGTGTAAAATGGCAAGACTGCAGGAAGTCCTACCAGTAGAGGAGTTATTCAATAATTTTATCATGCTATGGACTCTAGGAAAACATTTTAAATACAGTCTTACAAGAGCACTGTTAATATCACAGCAAAAGCAAATATCTGACAAGTGAAGTCTTATCCAGCATAAATGAGTATGCTTACATCAAATAACTGTCTTGTCTTCAGGCTGTTGTCTGTGATTAATGTTAATGGTAAACAGCCATAATATCAAACACTGTTTCTATTAATTTTCATGCTGTTTTATGATATAGTAAATGTCATAGTTAAGAAGAAAGGGGTAGTGTTGGGTCCCACTTCTGATTTCCCTGAATCTAAGCATGAAATCTCGTGATTTTGTGCCTCAGCAGGATGTCTGGGTTCAGACCTGCATATACAACTTCATGTTTGGTGACAGTCTGCTTGCCCTGTGGATTTGGCTGTATTTTTTTCTGAAAGAGATTGATTAACCATGTTCTTGAAGTGAAGTATTTTTAATGAGCAATTTGAAAAGCGACAAAAGATTTCTACTGACTGTGTTACAATTTTATTATCGTCATCTGGCTCTTGACTGAACTCCTCGGCAAACTGCACAGCCTGTTTCACTAAATTACAGTAAGACAACATTACATATTCTGTCTTCTATTAAGTTATCTTGCAAGCTACAGCAGATTTAGTTTACCTTGCCAAACCTCTTCTTCTTTCCTTGTCTTTATTTATTAAGAATCTGAGTTTAAGACAGCTCTGACTGACACTGCTTAGTATATGAGCCTAAACAGTGTGCTGCTGAATTATTTTGTTACTTTGCAAGAACCAAGATGAGAATATTCTTATGCTTTTTTGGGGATGTGTCTGTTTTCAAAGCAAGAGAATGCACTGCCAGTGGTACTCTTGTTCAGGGAGTAAAAACTAGGTTAGCTTCCATGTGTTGGGGTAACTGGTCTCCTACTTGCCTCTCACTCTAAGAAATCAAAAACTGTTTGTTTTTTTTGGTTTTTTTTTTGGTTTTTTTTTTTTGTTGTTTGTTTTGTTTTTTTGTCTATCTGCAAAATCTCTTGCAGGAGATGTTTTTCTTCCCTGTTTAATTTAGCTGGTAAACTTCTGCTGTAAGAACTTAAGTTGGTGATCCACTTACACAAAGTAATTGCATAAATTTCTATTTAGTATATTTTCAGTTACACCATTGTGAAAATGCCTTAGACCAGTGGACTGAGCATATTACTTATGAGAGTATATCATAGCATAAAAGTTTTTATTTATAACTCTTATCATATAATTAAATTGAACTGTTGTGTCTAGGAAAGGTCTTGCTTTGGGTTTATTGAGTCCTTTTACCTAGGCCTTGTAGCAAAGGTTTGCTGTTTTAGTGGTAGAGCACTCCCCCTCTAGGGTGGAGGGAAGCAATAAAATGACTTGACATGATTTTATCATGTTCCCTGTCCTTATTGGGAAAACTGTATGATGTCATTATGACTAAATGAGAGAAATCCGCATGTTCCGTAGTCCAGGCTTAGGCAGAATTCTCTGCCTAATCACAATTTATTTCACACTTTTGGAAGAGTGGGCTACCTTAAGAACCAGGTGCACAGGTTCAGAGAGATGCAACAGCTCATATTTCCTACTTCCTAGTGCCAATTCCCTCCACTTTTGTCTCACTGGTTGAATACTCCAGGGTTTACAGCCTATCTGGCTCTTCTAATTCCCTTAGCAGTTGTGCCACCCCTGTTTACTCCTTGGTTAATCCCTCTTTGTTCTCCTTCTATACTTGTTTAGTTTTTGCTTATTATGGTATGCTGGGATAACCTCTCACCTTTCCCTCTGGCTATCATTCATACCTCAGAACTGATTTGTTACCAGTACATCTCCTGATGTTACTCAAAAAACGAAGGTCTTCTATTCTGCAAGCAGGAATTTATCTTGTATCAGAGTTCCATGGCATTTATTTCGATCTCTTTGGTGTCATAACATCTTGTTGTTAGGCAGAAACATTTATTTCCCCACATTATACCAGAAGAGTGAATTCATTGAATCCCAGTCACTCAGACATTAACCAAGGAGAAAGGCTGCTCGATTTGAAAATCCTCCTGGTATGAGCACAACTTATAAAGTAAATTCCGACAAAAGACAAAATGCTTTTGTCAGAATTGCTGATGCTACTTTCCTTAACGAAAGAAGATATGTTTTTTTCTCAGTGTAACCATGTCTACCCCAGGGCACTTGCTACTACAAAAATACCCCTTGTTGATATTGTTAATGGGGAAAGTAAATCTTTGTTCTATCTATGATCCCAGAAGTGAAAGATCACACTTCAGGTTGAAATAGGAAATGACCATTATTGTATCATTAGTGATCATTAGTGTCACAGTGGCATTATGTATTTGGGGATTTTTCTTAACAGTCTGGCAGTGTAAAGACGTACTGAAGAATTTGTCACATCCTCACCTAGTACCATTTAACATGGCCAGAATACATTTATTTAATTGTGGGTGCCTAGCATGAGTGAGCCAAATTTTAGGCTAGGTGAAACTTCTGTAATTGCAGGAAACTGAACTCTGAACTTGATTCCACGTTTTCTTGACTTATTGATGGCACGTAATAAAATGCAAATGCCTACCTTGTATCTATGAAATAATTAAGGATAAATACTAGTAGTTATATATTTCTTAATTGGATAAATATACATTTCAGAAAGGAACTGGTCACATTTTACAACCTAATTAAAGAAAATATAAAAGGATTATTACATGCAGTGGTCTATGATTATTGAGAAAGACAGATAAAACCAAGCTTTACTGCAGGCAATTTGAAGCAAGAAATTCTATAACAGAAAAGGAAAGGAAAGCATGCACTGAATGGGCACTGCTCTGCATGCTGGCATGGCTGGCACATGGAAGGAAAGCTTCATGGAGTTGTTACCATTGTTCCAGCAGTTCTAGGACAATACCGTATCACACAGCATGAAAGGAACAGCATGTATTATCAAATTCCATTACCCAGAAGCTATTCTTCAGAGTCTTTGGTACAGGTAATTATTGTGGTCCCTAATTTGGCAGCTTGCAACAAACCTTTCTGTCATAATGCTTCAGCCAGACAATGTTCTGCTGTTGTAAAACCAGCTCAGAGTTCTTTCCCTTGGTGCTGGAAGCTGCAGAGAAAAAAAAAAAAAATCAGTTAAGAAATCATTCTTACCTAGGAGACCTATGCTATGTGCTTTGCTACCCATTTTATTTTGCTTCTGCTAGCAATTTCTCCTCTCTTTCATTGTTTGTTTTTTGTAAGAGGAAGTATGTCTCATATGTAAAAAACAAAACACAAGAAAAAGAAACAAAATAAAAAAGGAACCCGCAAAGCAGCAGTAAAAAGAGAAATGCTCACAAAATGTGGAGAGGCTTTAAAGACCATTGCCCTGTACATCAGTCTTCCTATGCTTCAGATTGGGCCTTTTGGTGTACGTGGTACATGCTTGTATATTAGTGACATCAGTGATATGTTAGGAATACCAGTTTGAAAATGAGTGACCTTAATCAGGCTTTAAGAACAGGCCGAACTATTTCCAGTCAAAAGGTTTCATTCTGGAAGCTAATAAACAAAAATGTCGCATGGGAATATTACTTTCATTAGAGTTTTCATCAGAGTGAGGATGTATTTTCATTCTATTTGAAAAGAAAAATATACTAATGTCATAAGTATGTAGGGTAAAATTAATATTTTGTTTTCCAGAAACTACAGGAAAGTAAAGGAGTGTCTTGTTCTCGTAATTACAAAATCACAAAATAGTTGACTTTGGAAGGGAGCTCTGGAGATCGCTTGCTCATCTCTCCCTTCTCAAAACAGGGTTAATGAGCAGCAGCAGGCTGTGGCCAGTCATAGTCTGACCAGCTCCAAGACGCTCAGCCTCTCTGGGCAACCTATTCCAGTGTTGGACCATCCTTGTCCTCTCACTTGCAACTGGGGAAAAGTCTCATTCCATTTTCCTTACTCTCTCCTATCATTTATTTATACATGTTGGTAAGATCCCCCCCGAACTCTCTCTTCTCCAGGCTAAGCAATCCCAGCCTTGCAGCTCCCTGTGCGGCAGCTGCTCCAAGCTGTAAGAATAACTCATTAAAAGTTGACAAATAAAGGTATAACTGGTGCTATGGGAATGCATTGTAAAGCATTACTGATATCCTCTGCTGATGTATATGTTCACAAGTACATTGACAAAATCTTTTTCTGTGTTCTACGTTTCATCTTGAGTGTCAGCTGGGTGAGCGAGTAGCATTTTCTGGTAA
Source organism: Meleagris gallopavo (assembly GCF_905368555.1). NCBI lineage: Eukaryota > Metazoa > Chordata > Aves > Galliformes > Phasianidae > Meleagris > Meleagris gallopavo. The sequence goes on from NC_139416.1 coordinate 12,612,712, forward strand.
AAATTTTACTTCTAAAGTGAATCAATAGCTGAAGAATATCAGTAGGACAAGATTAACTATTCTTTTAATTTTGGGACTAGTCTTAATTTGTGGGACGATTGAAAGAGTCTACAGTATGTATCATGGAAATAGAGAGAGGGTTTTTGATGTGCTTTATTTCAATGGGATATAAATGATAACGTGCACAGTTTTATAGTAAAACTTAGGAATTTGGGAACTGTGTAGGTTGCAGTCCCTAAGAAAATGGCTATGATAGGATCTTTCCATTTCTATCAAAAATCTAGAATCCATGCTTCCAGGTGATGTCAGGAGATACAGGAGATATCTGGATTAAAAACTTTTCCTTGCTGCTGACAAAGGATATAGTAGCAATGGTAGCCTCCTACACAGTCTTTGATAGCTGAAGTAGGACTTCGTACCATGTTGTCTTGGCTACGCCACAAAAACTAAAATCACATTTGTTGCAGACTTGTTTTATCTTCTAACTATCTCATGACATAATGAAAAAAAACAGGAAAAAGGAGAGAGCATCTTACGCTGTTCCTGTCAGATAAGAAATTCAGAATGCCATCCTTTTTGTCCTTCTCTGGCCCAGAATAGTTGACCCCTTGTGGTTTTGACAGACAGTGAACTTTCTGTATCTGGAAGATCCCCAACATATCATAGTGGATGAACAAATTCATCTCCTATCATCTCTGGCTTCAGCATTCTTCTTTATGCAGGCGTCAGTGTCCTGAGTGTGATGGCTGTAAGCTCATGCTGCCTCCAGTGTTGCTGCCAGTGCCTCTGGTGGCCTGGAGAAGATTTAAGACCTGGCAAACGGGCATGCTTTCACTTTTGTGAGTGGTATTTGTGTGGCAGGAATGTAAGATTTGTCCCATTTTTAAAAGTAATATCCTCAGCCTTCAGTTGTAGCAGTGCACACCTAATTTTGGCATCTTTATGTACGGAGAGAATATACCTTTTGCATCTTTATGTACGGAGAGAAAATGCTGCCTTCTCTGGAAAGAGAAGCATCTGACAGTCCTTTGAAACATTTTCCATATGTAAACAGATGATTAGTATTCCGCAATAAATATTTACTTCCAATTCTAAAGCTCTCAGCAGAAGAGACTAGTACTCTGATACTGCATTTTTAAAATCCTTCAGGAGGCAGAACAGTCTCCTTTAGTGCTAATTTGTATGTGAATTTTAGTATAAAGCAGCAATATTTTTACTCATATTAAATATTGATGATGCATTGTTTCACGATCTCATGAAATATTTGACTTGCAATAATAATCTCCTCCTGGTCATATAAAAAAATCTCCCCCACACCTCTTCCAAAAACTTGACAATTGGCTAAATCTGGATGAAAATAATTCTTTGTTCCATTACAAACAGCATAAAGGCTATGATTTGCAGCTATGATTTTTCCCCTGCAGGGAAAAAATCAGTTGCAGTCCTTACATAGGAAAATGAGCATATAGACTGTGCTTGTGTCCTACCACAGGACGATGAACAGTCTCTGCAGTCTCTCATTCCCACCTAGAAAACAGTTAGGATTGTCTGGGCATGTTTTTTTGGCAGGCCCTTCAGCAAGTCTAAACATTGCTAAGTCCCCTCCTGCCTGAACCACAATGCAATGACATTTTTTGGATGACTGGGTCGAGAGAATTTGAAAGCTAAAATGTATTATTATTCTACACAACCACCATCTAGTTCATTCAACTCCAATCAGGACAAGTTCTCCCAGGATCCAAAGGAAATAATTCAAAGCCCTACATAATACAGGGGAATGCTACAAATAGTGCATCCACTTAAGATATGAAGCCATCGGTTGCTGTGAATAGCATTTTGTTTGGGCTAAAATAATCCTGAGAGGAGCAATCTGTGTTTACAAAATTGAATTAAATACACAGCAGAGATCTTTAGCTTAATAGTGATGTTGCTGGTGTCTCTCTCAAGTTTTCTGCTGACATGCCAGTGAAATTCAGCTGTACTCCAACATATTGAAGTATGACTTTGCTCGTTTTAGATATGACCTAAGTGTGCTCTAAGAATAATGCAAACCACCCACAAAGATTTGTGATGCCTTCAGCACTGTTGAACTATCTTGAACCATTAGGATGGAATTGGAATTTTGTAACTGACCTAAAGTTTTTGTAGAACAGATGAGATACATAGTTTGAGGCAGTTCCTTGCTGTTAATGTTTCTGCTTAAGATGTTACTGTGTGTCACAAAAACAATGAGCCCAAACCAAACAATAGAACAAACAAAACCCACCAACCACAGACACACCTGGGCACGCCTGCAGACATTTCTACCCTTCCTTTAAATTTTTTTTTTATGACTGCTTTCTGTAAAACCATTATTTTATGATGAAAGTCTGCTACTGCTTTTTACATGCCACAAAGCATTTAAAACGTGACATTTGCAAAACTAGCCTGATGGAGTGTTTCTGAGTTGTTGGGGTTTTTTTCCATCTGATATACAGCACAGAGTTATTTCTGGTTTGTCTTTTGTTGAGAAAGGCTGTTCTCACAGTTCAGACAGGCTGCTCTGTTGCTCTGGTGTCCATATTTTGCTTACAAATACCGTGCAGTGGGAAAGACTAAAGTTCAAGATACGGAGGTGACATTAGCGGTGGCTCTTTTCTCTCTGAGATTCCCCCAAACCATCTGCCATCGACTGATAAGACAGCGTAAGTTGAAAAATGTAAGCAGCAGAGCTCCTAGTTTCATTGTCTGCATGACCACAGGAGAGATGAAAAAAAATGACAGCACAGTTCTGCCAGGAAGTACGAGCATCAGGGGAGTAGCCTTATTAAACTAACATAATAGATGCAGTGTATGGAAGAGTCACTTTAAGAAAGCCTTGAATGAATGAGAGCAAATTCTTTATAAAGGTACATAAGTATTATACCCTATGAGAGTGAAGACAAGAAACAGTTCTGTAAAGTCCACACTTGTGGCCTTCAGGTCTAATATTTATGACAGACTGAGTTTTGATTGACCACCTAGTGTATAATCATTCTGTAAATATCCAGAGCATGCTATGCAGTGGCACTGACCCAGTGGGTGCAGTTTTATTGGAGTCTTCATGCCTGCCTTCACATTATTATGCTGCTGTGGCCTTTTGAGCATAGCATTTAAAATGAATGGACTCCACACTGGGGTAGGATTTACCTATAAACTGTCATTTCTGTTTATGCAAACAGTCATGACTCTTAATGAGAATTGACTCAATTGCTGGCGGAATACTGCTGCCTCTTCAGCCAGAAATCAGAAGCTTCTAAGTCTAGTTTTAGGAATCCAACAATTTTTTAAAGATAGATTAAGAGAGATTGAATTTTGACACATGAAACCAGATTTTCAAAAGGCCTACATGTTTGGCATATCACTCCAAGATACACAGTCCTATTACATGTATTTTTTATGCGTTCCACGCATTGCACAGGCTGTTGAGAATCTGCCACCTGGGGCTTTAATTTTCATAATACAAGCATTTCCCCATGCAAGTGCATGCATGAAAATCGTCTCATGCAGTCTGTGGCTGCGGGTCTAACACAAAACAGTTTTGTGCATGAATTTTGATAACATAAAAACTAAAAAGTGAGTAGAGTCAATTTCCATCACATATTCTGAAATCCTCAGTTTAAACCATACTGTGCTATCAGAAGTGGCATTTGTATCAGAGACGGTGTAGAGGAACAGCAGCCAGTGGGGCACTGAGAGAGGCAGAAACAGTTTTTACTGTGCATGGGGGGAAAGGTGGGCCGCACACTTCTCCCATGGCAGATGGCATGGCTGGGTTCTTGCTTTCTGTAACTGGATAGATCCTTTTTTCTCTCTTGGAAAATGACAGCGAGATTGGAAGTAAACCATTCTTAAATCAGTTAGATTCAGAAGATACAGGGAAGAGAAAGAATGAAACATGAAATATCTTTGTGCCTTTTTTTCTGGCCATGTTTATATGCTCCCCTTAGATGTAACTGGCTTTCAAGCATGCTAATTTGGCTATCATCTTTCTTTTTATTATTTTTTTTTCTTGTAGCATAGCTTGTACAGTCTCATAACATCTTCAAGCAGCTTTTATTCATTGCCCTGAAAACCCTCTGCTCACTGGACATGTGGTTTTCAATTTTAAAAAGCCCTCATTGTTCCTTAAATACTAGTATTGGCCTCTAGGAGGATGATAATAATTCCCCATTGGCCTGTTGATGGCTGAGTGTTTTTTCCCCTTTTTCATGCTTCAGTAATTCTATGAATACAAGTAATGAATGAGCCATGGCCAGTTTGTGCTTTTCTTTCTCCCAGTGCAGTATTACTCTAAATATAAAATGAGTTGGACCTATTTTAGGAATTATTGGGATTGACTCCTTTCACAGGTCTTTAAGCCTTTGTGATTTGGCAAACCAAAATTATAGGCTTCATTCACTGTGCAGCCAATTATACTTACTTTGCATGTGATAATTCAAGTTCTTTGTGCAGTGCTGGAGGTCTTCTGTTTGTTTTGCAAACTCTGAATTATAAAACCCTTTTGTTTTTGCTCATGTAAGCTTTCCATTCCAGACTGGGCTTTCATGTAGTGTAAATCAGTATTGTTTCACCAGGCTCAGTGAAGCTATGCTGTTTTCTACAAGCTGACAATCTAATACATGGATTTACAAATGACAAAGCCCCCAAAATCAGTATTTTTCCCTGATTTTTATTTGGTTTCCATGCAAAGCTGAAACTTGATCAAAGCACCATTGATAGGTGAGCCTGGCCTAAGTGTTGGAGTTAAAGCAGAATCGGGAGCCAATCAGTTCTCAACAGATAGTGAATTTTTACCAGTGAATTTTCATGTGGTTATACTGAGGAGTTATGTAGCTGCTGAGTATATTCAGCATATTTCTTCACAGGACATACGGGAACATGGAAACAGACGTTTAGCTGCTAATTATTCTGAGTGTTCCACATGTTTTAAAGTAGGAAAAGTCACATTGCTTGCTTCGGCAAATAAACTTTGCACAAAGGCAGATGCACTGGGACATAGCTCCTTGTTTTATGGTGATCTGCAGGCTTCAGAGGGGCAGCTTTGCCATGTCAGAAAGGGAGGGAGAATAATTTTCTTTCTTTCCTGGCTTTGTAAATGTCTTTGTGTTTTTCACCAAGGAAAAGCTACTGTTAGCAGGGCTGGGATGGCAGGTCATGGCAGTCTGTGTAAGGGGAATTTCTTCAGAAGGGCTCATCACAGCAAGAATGGGTTAGTAAGTTACTAGCTCAAAGCACTTTCATGCCATAATTTAAAAGTGGCACTCGAGAGATGCTAAGTGCTTAATTAGTTAAGATTTCTAGATCTTCTCATTCACATATACTCTAATTGTAACTCTCATCATTTAGCTCCCTCCCGCAGCCCCCCTGCCTTTTTGTGCTTGGGTACCATTCAGCAGCCCAGTAATAATCTGCCTGGAGGCTGCGACCCTCTGCCCCTGTACATCAGCAGAATTGCAATGACTTTCTTCTTATATGGGTTTTGTTAGATTGGAACATGCAGCTCAGAAGCAATTGCTGAACTCCTACCATCCAGGCTTTAATTTTGGAAACCTGCTCATTCACTTTGCCAGCAGTTATGTTCTAGTTACAAAATGTCTCTACTTTTTTGCTAGTAGTCAGATTTCAGTGTGAGGTACATTAGGACTTTCGGTCCCTTTTATGGCCTTTAAATGGATTGACCTGAAGCCTCCTGAAAACAACAAAAGTCATGTCATTAACTTCAGCAGCCTTTGGATCAAGCTGTGTCAGGCTGCATACGATGACTCTGAAATATATCTACTGAGTTTTCTTTTTCTTCCTTGGAAAATGTTAACAGCTTTTTGTCAACTTCTTGCATCAGTAAGGGTGCTGAAATAAATGGTTTCAAGCTGCTGCTGTGTCAATATTTTCTAAGTGAAAACAAAATATATTTTATTTCAGAATATAAATAATATATTGGTGAAATATTTAAAAAACAAACCAATCCAACTGAAAAAAATGTTTCTGTTTTTCACATCAGACATAGTTAACATTTTTGGGGAACCCAATTTTGCCTCTTAGTCGTAATTTTGGGTAAGAATATTTCACACATGAAAATTGCCTCTGAATGTGTGATGGCTGGTTTGCATGCTTCCTGATAAATGAGATCAACTCTCCAGAACTTTTGCTGCTGTACTGAGAGTGGCATTATTTAATGTGATAATAAGAGGAGTGAGAAAAGCAAGGTAGGAAAAATGACTGAGAGCCGTAATTCTAATTCCTAAATCTCTTCCAATCTGAAGAGAATTTGTCATCTTTATTTTTATCAGGCTGGGTATGCATAACTTTTTTCACTGCTCCTTCACGTTTTAAATCTTTGAAGTTTGGCATCATTTAAGTTACTCGGTTCTACATTCCTTCAAGAGAAATTATATCTTATCTAAGAACGAATGACAAATGCTAGATATACTACTCCACGTGAAGCCTAACCATTGCTTTGCAAAGCAATAATGCTGCCTGCTTTGATTCACATTGTATTCCCTCAGCTCACCTCCCACCAGCCTGTTTATCTTATTCACTAGCAGCCAAATATAAGGCTGAGAAAGCTTTTGAGATTTGTTTCCATAACAAGTGCAAAATTTTCTATTCTGATCACACTGTTTACTGTCTCTTGTTTGTTTGCACTTCCTCATGCACTCTTTCTTTTGCTCTCTGGGGCTTATTGTTTTAAATGCTCCTTGATTGTACCACATTTCTCTGTCCATTTATCTGGGCCCAGGTACACTAATATTGTAATGAAAAAGGATTTCTTCCCTATAGGAGCTGTTAAAAAAAAACTGATGTAAAGAGCTGCATGGAGGAAGCCATTTGCAGTTCACAATAACAATGAGTTTTATTGGTCAATAAATCCCAGAACTATACTGCTTTTTTTTTTTTTTTTTTTTGTGTGTGTGTGTATGTGTGTGTGTATGGAAACTGTTTACCTCTTATTTATTAACTAGCAATTCCAAAAAAAAAAAAAAAAAAGTGCTTCTGCAGAGACTTTACTGGTACCGGGAAAGGCAAAGTTCGCTCTTCTTGCCATGCCAACATTTAACACCCCCTAGTGCTAATGACGCAGTCAGGGCATTTAGGTAGCTCCTCACAGGCTCATCTTGTGAAGTCTATGTTCAGCATCCATCCGTGTCTTTAGAAAAACAGTGCCCCTGGCCCCCATTTAAGCATTATAATGACTTTCTCAGGGGTATTGGATGTTGCTCTTCGTTGAAACTGCTAATTCCCTGCCATATGCTTTCAGTACACATCTGCGGTGTGTTTGTTTCTGTAGACTTTGACACAAGCAAGCAGTCATTGGTCTGTCACTGACTGGGAATTTGTCAGTAAAACCAGAAAAAGAGAGAAACAAAAGAAGTCATCAAAATCAAAGCATTGTCTGAGGAACTGTGGATCTTAGCAGATTTCCCATTTAAAAAGCAAAATGGAAATTTTCAGATCTCTGATTTCAAAAGGCTAATGCTATAATGCATTATTTTGATTGATCTGATGAAACTTGGTGAAGCAGTAAGCTTCCACACTTCTTATCCATCATTTACATTTGTAGATTTATATTGCCACACACACGGTAAGTCTGATGCAATTTCACTGAAACCCTAGGCAAAATTTAGACATAAATCCACACTGTATTGCTGCAGTACTGTTCCTAGAATATTTAATTAAATTAGTGTTTCAGAAATAAACTATTAAACCAATTCTGGAGTCATTATTTAGGTAGAATGCCAAATGACAGAAAGGTTGTGAGGATCAAGTCCTACTGCATGACTAGTGTAATTTATCATGTATTACTAGGCAGCATTAATATGATTCAGTTTTGTTGTTTGTTTGTTGTTTGTTTTAATATTCTTGCCCATGCAACTTCAATGAAAGCTGGCTTTTTATTAGGATAATATTTATATTTCTATCAGCATCCCACTTACTCCTCAGCTGGGATTTGTCCTTTGTGCCTTTGCTGTCACCTGTGGTATGATTGATACATGAGTAATGAGATAAATAACCCTTGCCACATCGTGAGCTCCCCACATTCTTCAGGTGTGTTTGTCTTTCCCAGAAAGGAGATAAATTCTGACTTACTTTAGGATGACATTTACCTTTTCTGAAGAGAATGGAACACCTGGAATAACAGCAAACGGTGGGGGAAAAGATAGAGGAATATCACCTTGGGCTTTTTAATTCATCCAGCTCAGACAAAATTACTGCAGGTTAACCAGGAGGTTGCTTATAGAAACCAATTTGGTTTTCTCCCCCAGTATGTTCCTTTCAGCATCTGATCAGCCATTAAAAAAAGACATTCATTAGCAAAGGGAAGGTTTAAAATGCAGATGAAAGTGGCTCTGCCAGATCTACGTCATAAGAAAAGTGAAAGGAAGTATGGAAAAGAGAATGTCAGAAAGAACAGATGTTGCTAATGAAACACACACTCTGTGCTGGCATGGTTTTGTGGGAGCTGAGTCATCTCAGAAAATATCTTTACTTTTTTACACTTGAATTACATATCGTGTTATAGGGATGATGATACTTAACTCTTATTGACAAGCACTTTTAGCTGAAGTGTTAGAGTAACACTGAATATTAGATGGATGAAGACTGTTAGCAAGCTATTCTGCTTTATCAGCCCACAGATCCCAGAGCGCGTGTTGATTTCTGAGTGGTCAAAATGTTTCCTAGTTTCCTTAAAATTTCCACTGAGCAATAGTTTGGGCTTGCAACAGATCCATTGCTCAGGGAGGTAAAGCACTAACTCGGTATCTGTCCTGATTTGTAATAGCAGGTGAAAAGCCTCTCCCTGTCTGACAGTAACTGTGTTGAATGCTGTGGGGGGTCCCAGTTTGAGTGCTGAAATGCAGAGGCTTCCTTGTTCTGTAGTGTGACTTCCTGACTATGCATATGTTTGAAGAGTTTTGTTTTTTGTGAAAATGAACATGCTTGAATATAAACAAGTTTCAAGATCTCAGAGGTTGCCACAAAATGGAGTTGTTATCTTCTGATCAGCCTTATCCACAACTGTTTCCCACTACCTGTTATTTAGATACTTTGGAACAAATTATTCAGAAGGAGAAGATAAGATTTAATTGCTATTTTGCAATTTTAATGAATAAATGCCATTTCTGTTCATCTTCTATTTACTTTCACAATGTAAGGCAGAGTTTTAATGCCAAGAATGAATTTCATTACCAGCAGAAAAAAAAAAAGACACTTCATTAATACTGAATTGTTATTGCTGGCATATGTGCAGGCTGGCAAATGTCTGTGATTATCAATAGAAATACAGTATTTCAGAGGCATGAGAAAACCTGCCATTTCACAAGTAACTTATTCTCATCTGTTTCTGGAATTTTGATGTAGGCACTGGAAGAAAAGTTAATTTTTGGAGCACCAAAGCTTGGGATTTTCCATAATTCTGGTCTTCACTAAGGACTGAAAACTAAGCCCAGGGCTTCTTGCAATTATTTGTCATCCACACTACTATTCACACAAGAGCAGGCTGAGGACCACAGCACTTGGAGCATATTTACTTTAAGGACAGTACATCCATAATCCAATGTAACTGAAACAATGACATTGGAATAAAATGAAAGATTCTGTAACATAATACTGGAAGGTAGTCATGCTTCTATCTGAAACACTTGGAACAGTAAAATTCACTTAGAAGAGCTTATCTTTGCCTTGAAAACTTGGAGTTAAGTTCTGCACATAAATGCAATAAGGAAAATGCTAAGGAATATTTTCATGTTTCTTTTTCTAACTTGGAAATGTGATGAAATGCTTGAAGATCAAAATCATTTGATAGCTAATAGAAGGCCACAATGAATTTTAGACAAACATCTTTCTCTTTTTTCAGGCTGTTTTTATCAAAAGTTCAAAATACAGAAAAGTTAAGAGGAGTATATCAAAGCTAACATTTTGAAGTATCTCCTACAACAACTACATATTAATATATATACATATATATACATATATATCTGCATTGAGTATGCACTGACTTGACTGCATGAACTGAGTATCCATAATCTCTCTGTAAATGCTTCTAGGTCCATTTATACCAGCTTAGCAAAACCTGACAATTATCTGATAAAAGATAAACAATTAAATCTGACGGTGTTTTTATAGGGATTTGCAAAGAAGATCATGCTTGTGCTGTTTTTAATTGAAACCAGCTAGTAAATGGGTAAGTTAGTTTTGTGGTTTTTAAACTTGAAGTATATATAAATTGACTCTTGTACAGAAACCTTCTCCATTATTAACTCACAGATAAATAAATGCAACATTCAGGCTCCAGTTCTCAAGACCACTGCATGGATGATTATATCTTTCATTTTCTTCTTCTTGAGAAATTCTGAATTAGATCTGAATTGGGATTTAATTTATTTAGCCTTCTGTATTCAGTAAAAGATATTATTATGGTACCCAAATGTGCTTGTAATGACAGCCCCTGCCCTAAAATCCTCAACAGCCATCTTTGATTTAAAGTTCAGATAGAAATGTAATCTAGGTTTCAGTTCCTTGCTGTAAAACTTGGCCCTTTGCATTATACAATCATCACTAATTCTCCTTGACCTTTTTTCCCATCATATTTTCCTACTGAGTGCAAATGTTTTATACAATTCTTTCAACTCTTGCTGTGGATATCTGACACTGCTTGGCTATCTGATGCCATTCTTCCTAATAATTTCATCCATGTGATTGCATTTAGAAAAATCACGTATCCACAATTCTACGTTTGCAGTTTATATATGTTCTTTCTAATCACATTAGCTTCAGGTTTATTACTGGGATTACCATCTCACATGAGTTAGTCATTACCAACTGCCCTTTAACTACCATTTACCTCTCCATTATAGTTATCCTGACTAATAGCTGATTCCACCCAAATTTCTTAAATTCCTCGAATGTCAGGCTTTTTAAGAATCAAATGTCCCTGTGCTTGTGTTGTGTCATTTGAAAGTAGCTTGCTTATGTCTCTGTTCTGATTGTGTAAGGTTAAACTAGTAATATTCATGTAGTTATTCTTCAGTCCTCATTCTGGTTAGCATATAGCTATGTAAGAGAATCTTTAGTACCTATCCTCAGTTACCCAGACAGTATCTTGTTTTCTCTTGTTTCCAGATTTAACTATCCTGAACCATTCATATGTATCTCTCTCCCAGTTCTCTACACTCTTCTAGGTGGTTCCCAGCCATCTCAAATGTCTGCTTGGTATATCATGTAGGTGCAGGGAATTTGGCATATTTCCTTTACATTAGTATTTTTTTTTCCTTACATTTTTTATCTGTAATTGGTTAAATATTACTCTCTTGCTTCATGGGTTTATTTTAAATACTTTTAGGCTAATTATCTCTATTATCCCTAATAGAGATTCTAGGAAGCTTCAAACAGTGATGATGCAAATGAGAGCAGAGCATAGCTCTTTATGCTTCCTGACTTTCAGGAAAAAAGCATCTCAATGAATAAAAACCAGTGAAAAGACAAAGTCCAGAGATTAATCACTGAAGAAGTACTTACAAGTAGTAGGTAGCTTCAGTCAGTTGACAAAGTGAAAGGAAAAAGAATATGCATCCTTAGTGAACTAAACAACTCAGCTCAGCCATTTTATGATTCGACAGCATTACATACACTTTTATTGAAGTGCAGGCACTGAAAGCCATCAGTTATTCTCAGATTCTTTAAATAGCTTCAGTGTGTGGTGTTTCTCTTCTGGTCACATCCACAGTGAAGCACATTAGTATAACAGGATAAAAGAAGTCTCTAAACCTCGAGCAGAGCCATTGATGTCTTATGACAGGAAAACCTAGTCTCCTTTCATCTAAAGGCAGAAAAATGTGTTCAGCACAATTTAGAAGAGTGTGTTAATTTCAGCAACGTTTATCAGAAATTAAGAGGAGTTCATGTATGGGAGGAATCTGATTCTGTTCAACACCAAGAATGCCTCACAATTTTCAGGAACTGGGATACTGAATTGTGTACAGTGGTGACCTTTGTATTATTACACCAAAATCCACAGTCCTGTTGAGATTGAGAGGGGAACTGAATACAGTGGTATATGCAATTTCCAGCACTGACAAAAATATTGGACTTCGGTATTTCATGCAGCACTTAGTTTTAATGTGCAGCAGCATGGAACAAGCCTGTCTTGGCCCTTTTATATTTTTCCACATTAATATTTCAAGAAGAAACTCTTTTCTCCCATAGAAATCATCAAAGCAATAAACAAGTATTTTACATATGCTGTGTAATTCCAAATCAGTGAAAAATATACTTGGCTTTTCCATGTAGATATTTTGTAACAAGGTCAGACCTCCAACTAGTGTAAATCTTTACTGATCCCATAAGGGATTTGTATCAGTTTGGAGCTACAGCCTTACTTTGCCCTATATTTTCATATGTGTAACTTGCTGAGAACTCAAAAAACATGTAGAGACATTGCTATGCATGAGAAAGATAAGAAAAAAATTATTAAAATTAGCTAAATAACATTGCTTAATATTCTTAATGGGAGGTGAAGCTGCAGCCGGTGATGCAGCACGGTGCATGGAGCTGTCATTGGTTGCAGGTTCTCTGTGAGATCCCATGTTTGAAAGCTCTTGCCCAAATCAGGGCCAAATGCTAAATGCCACTATAAACTGCTGTCAGCACAGCCTTGCTATTAAAGCTTCTGCTAGGGGCCAACAGGCAAAACTTGCTACACTAACAGCTTATCATGCCATACAATTTACTTTTAATTGAAAACCCTAGGTCACATTTTCTACTCAAAAAGTTGTTCTTTTACCTGCTTTATTTTCCCATGGAGAAAGCATATGTAATTGTAAGTCCACAGCAGGCTGCAGTTCACCTCATTGGATTGTACCCAGCCTCCTTTGAGCAATCACAGCACCCAGATGCCAAGCTTATAAAATACTTTTCTAGCTATAGCATCTGCCTCCAGATTGATCAGGCAGTTGTGTCTGAGTCAGTTATGTGGTTAAGGAGATAATGGACTGTCTGCGCTGGCTGGCCTGCCTGAATGCCAATTTCTTTTGCCTTGCATTTCACAGTAATTTATGCATCTTTACCAATTGTTGGAAGGTTTTGCTGCAGTCCACCTTGCAGCAATTCAGTATGCAGCAGCAAACAGGCTCCGAACCCATCTTGTTCCTGACTGAGGACTGCCTATACTAAGAATGTGGCTGACTGGATTTTTGCTAGACTCCCTGCTTAAACAACAGTAGCACCAATTATCTGCTGTGCTGTTGTACCAGTCCTTTTATAATTATGCTGTCAGACATTTTCTTATGATTCTGAGCCACAGCAATATAGTAACCTTTCTATTATGAATATTTCAGTGTTTGTAGCTCTGAATAAAGACTGGAACAAAACAAAAACCACTTTCTCACCCTCTGCCCCTCCCTTCCTCCCTTCCCAGATCCTTTTTATCTTTTGAGATACAGAAAGAATAGGAACTAACTGTTAGGCATTAGAATCTGAGGTTATTTTATTTTATTTTTTTCTCTAAGTCACAGTTATTGGGAATAAATAAATGTGATGAATTTATTGTATGTGAGGTAAGCATCCTAATTTTTATCTTCCCTCAGCATGAAACCAGCCTGCTCTGAAAGGACATTTGAATTGAAGAAATAGAGGATAAATATAAATATGGATGGAGGTTAAACCTCCCAGTATAGGTGTGAAGTCATAAACCATTTGACCGAAAATAATTCATTATGTTGTTTCTGTTGCCAGCTTGCTGAACTCATGCAACAAAAATTCCTGAGAGGTAAAAGAAACTGTACAGTAAACAGTGAAAAATATATAATAATAATAATAATAATAAATTGTATATGTAATGCTAATTTTATTACATTATTTTGTAGTAAAGTCACTCTTCATTGCTTTCATTTTTTCCTCCCAGATTTATGGATTTTCAAACAAAGAAAAATTCTGTGAGAGAGCATGTTGTACTTCTGATTCCAGCAGATGCACTCAGGCATGTGTGTTCAAGGAGCATATTGGCTTAATAGTAACAAAACCTTAGGGGCTTTTTGAGTGCACATCCTATTTATTCTGAGGTTAAGCATTTTCCTGTCAAACTGCAGATAATAGTTAATATATTGTAATATGTGTAATCTCATACATTCCTGTGATTTCAATTATTAAGATACTAATATTTTCTATTAATTTTTAAATATACAGGGCATGAATGTAAACCACTGCACACATCTGAATAATTTTTATATTAATTATTGAACCTTTCTTAATTTTATTATATATAGTTCAATATTCTTTGCTAAAAAAAGAAAAACACAACACATATAATGATGTCTGGAATTATACTATCTCTAGATGTAATAGGCATCCATCTGTTCACACACAGATAACCTTCTATACGTATCTCTGATTTTGTACATCATTAAAAAAAATTTAATTTATATTGATTACTATTGAACCAGAACTGACAACAAAATTTGGAAGATTAGCACATGAATTTGTGTCTGAGAAAGATTAATGTATAGAAACAATGTCTCTCTGATTAGAGAACCAAGAGAATGTGCATATCTACAGAAACATGAGAGTAGGAGAGCAGAAAGAAAAACAAGTGTCCCAGCTTGTACTCTGTCTCCTGTCTGGAGTAAATTGAAAGAGTGGGAAAAGGACATAATAGCTCATGGATAGGATAGTTCTGCTAACATTCCCCCTCCTCAGAGCATTTAGCTATGGTTTTGCATGTGGAATTGATTCTTAATATATATTTTGGAATGCTAATTAAGGGAACTCGTGCTGATTATCATAAACCTTACCAGCCTCCTATAGTGATGCAAAGAAAAGATACCTTCATCATTCACTGCTAATACAAATATCTGAAATGACAGATGACATTCTTGATAGTAATTGCAGAAGTACTCAGAATGTGGTGTGGTAGCAGATGTAGTATTCTAGGTTCTTTGTTTTATGCTCATTGAAATTGGTATTTCTATTTAATAAATGTCTGTAAATGACTGTACTGCAGAAGCTTAGGCACTTGACTAAGAACAGACCCATATATTTTTTAAGGGTTAGCATAGGAACAGCCAAAATAAATTCCATATGAAATGTAAAAAGGCATGGGCATCTGCACAGGAGTGTAGGATCAACACAGCATCTAATAGACTTAAGTTGTAAAGGGTTCCTCCTATCCTGGAGAGGAATGATGTAATTTGTGATTTGTATCTTGTAATAGAAATGTAATTTTTTGTCCTGTTTGGTGTCTCCGTGTGCCTCTTCTGCCTGACTCATATCACATGTGCATTGTCTGCCCCATGTCTCCCTTAAATGACAATTTTTGTCTTCTTCTCAGTTTCCCTTCATTCTTTACATCTTACTTATTGCTCTTGTGATTACTATTGACAGGGTGAGAAATAATATTTATGATTTTTTTCTCCGTGAGTCTATTCCAAAAATCTGATTGAAGCCAATGAAATTAGTTATCTGACTGAAATACAACATATTCTTAATAGCTTTTATGAGTAATGACCTGCCTTTGCCACCCTTCCCTTTTATTATATGCTCATCTTCTGTTTCACAACTATCTCTTCAGGAGATGTGTTTGTGGTGTTGCATGTTCTTGATAGTAATTGCAGAAGTACTCAGAACGTGGTGTGGTAGCAGATGTGGTATTCTAGGTTCTTTGTTTTATGCTCATTGAAATTGGTATTTCTATTTCATAAATGTCTGTAAATGATTCTGAAAAGCTGTACTGAGAGAGTCCTTACACAAGAAAGCTACTTGTCACCAAAAAAAAAAAAACAAAAAAACAAAAAAACAAAACCAAAAAAACAAAAACAAAAACAAAAACCACCAAGCAATCAGGGCCATCACAGCATTTTAAATGAGTGCAGTGTCAGCCCCCAAAAGTCTTCATCGTATTGTTGATGCCACTGATGTTTGGATAAATCCCTCTATTGAGCCTCTATAATTATGCCATAGCTGAATTATAATTAGTATGTAAATAGATACATAAAACTATGCTTATCACATGTAGCTATCTGTGCTAGCAATCAGGTTTTACAAATCTCTCCCTTCTGAATGTCCCTCAAGCTACTTGCTTCACATTTTAAATTCTCTGACTTCAGCTACCAGACTGACAGCAAAATTCCAAGCACACTGTGGCCTGTTCATAATTCACACATATTGAAAGGCATGGCAAATTGTGATTCACTTGGCTAACTAGCAAGACAGCATATTGCTGGCTTACGTGTACAAATATCTTTTCCTTCCACCATAGTTTGTATATGTATCTCTGTTCACAGATTTCTGTAACCAAATTGTTTCAGCAGCAGTCAGAAACAAAGACTTGTAACAGAGGAAACTTTCTTTAGTCATGCTATAGGAGTACCTGACCAGAGCTTGCAGAATGTGCCAGGTTGACTGATTCTCAGTTTTGTTACTTACTCGCACAGCTCTGTAACCATATATCAGAATGGGTCAGCAAACAGATTTTCGCAGAACAAAGAAGCAACCACAAGATAAACCCCCCCAAAGCCAGAATTTTCTCTGAGCAACCACAACCCACATAAACCCTTAAAACTGCAAATCTGTTCTTCACCCATCTGTAAATTACAATATTTATATGCTACAGAGATCATGGTGTGCATGGTTAGAACCAGTGAAGAGAGTAAATGTCATTCTTAATTAATAATGGTGACAAGCACTTTCTAGCATTGAAAGGCAAACTGCATCCAAAAACTGCATATTTCCAGCCCTACTGAGCACTGACTCTGAAAGTCAAATGAGCAGCTTTATCTGATTGTTGTTGTTATTAGGGATGCAGTGAAAGCAATGAAAAGTAGGAGTCAAAGTGAGAATTTAAATACATGTCTCTGTGAAAGCCGCTTTCATCTACAGATGGAAAACTCCTAAAAGAATGAGCATGGGGATAGCTGGGATATACAGCAGCTTTAAACATTATTTATTTAGTTACCTGTTGTAGTGATATGCTCAGCTGAGCTGGTTTGTCTCTACTTGTCGCTGGTCTGAGTCAGCCTGGCTCAGAGTTGAACATTTTTCTTCTCCATTCATAGCCCCTGGAATACTGTGCTGCGTTTGCAGCCCAGAATCAGGGTTTGCTGGCAGCCCTCTCTCTTCACTTGGAGAGTTTTTTAAAAGGAGTATAGCTGGCCAGCAGGATGAGGGAGGTTCTTCTCCCCCTCTATTCTGTCCTGATGAGGCCACATCTGGAGTACTGAGTCCAGTTCTGGGCTCCCCAGTTATAGAAATACAGGAAACTTCTTGAGAAAGTCAATCTCTGGAGATATGCAAGACCTGCCTGATTACTTTCCTATGCAACATGCTGTTGGGAACCAGCATTAGCAGACGATCTCTGGAGATCTTTTCCAAACCTATGATTCTGTGATTGTGTGAGATGCATGTCTTGTGACACATTTAACAGTAACCACAGCTTAACTCTGTCATGTACATGTTTCAACAATGACATCAATGAGAATAAAAGCATGTTTAATAATTTGAAGTAGTGTATGTAGAAAAGTTTGGAAACTCAAATTTTTCAAATGTTTTTGAACACATGCATTTCCATCCATCCTTAGGATCTCTTGGAATATGCAGCTGTCAATTTGCTTTAGTTTAACTATGAAAGATGCAAAAAACAGTCTTGAAAATCTAGTTCCAGTGATGTCTCTATCACTCCAGCTTGAATAGTGGACCTGAGTAGTTGCAATCAGTCTACAGCTGCAGTTAGTTTCATCCCCAAAAAGTCTTTTACATCCAGGCCACATCCAGTGGCACAAAAGGAAGTCTTGCCAAGCCATGGAGCTCTTTGTTTCTACTGGATACACAGCAAGTAGCTGCAGTGTCAGAGGTAGCATTGGGCCTTTGGGTTTTAAACCTGGAGAATTACTCCAGTAATGATTACATGAATTGAGTTTTTATGCCTAAGATGTTAAGTTATAAACTTATTTCCAGCCTGTAGCCTGACAGATCAGAAGGGCTGAGGTATTCTACTAACTATGTAGACTCTATCAGTAATTTTCAAAATTTATTACACTTGGAAGGGATCTATTAGAAATAAAGATAAAATCATTCATATCATTGTCTTTTCATACCATTGCATTTCTCACTGCAAAAAAATGGCAGCAGGCTTGATGTGCTGGATTTGAAATATTTATTGTACTGCTAGATCAATCCAAGACCAAACAGTTTTACAGATAACTTTGGCCAGTAATTATATGCAATACTATACACATATGGATCTTCTGTTAAGAATAATCGAGATTGCACACATACGTTAAGGAAAAACAGAGCAACAAGCTCCCCTCCTTTCCTCCCTCAAACACTGGACCACTTCCTTTGCAGGGCAAGCTGTTAAAAATTAAAGCACTTCTCTGAAATCATAATACTTTCTATAACATATGTGAGAATGCAGAAAGCAGTTTGGAAGAGACAGAAACCTAGAGGGGCTGGAAGAGAGCCAAAATGATAAAGAACAATGAGTGGGCTCACTGGTCTGTTGATCTTGGATTCTCCCCAAGTATCATTTATTTCTGTGAGCTGCCGTTTCTTGTCTTTTATTTTTCGTCTTCCTCACACCCTATTTCTTTCTTACAAGACAAGGACAAGAGAAAAAGAGTAAGGCGGTGCAGTGATTTTTAGAGGATAACTGGGAATGAAAAAAATGAGGTGTTTATTAGTACAGGAAATTGGTTTACAGCTTCATAAATTTAAAATAGGCATATCATATTGCGCAGATTATGAAGTGTTAGACTGCTCTACTCAGAGAACTGGACAACCTGCTTTGTAATGCAAAATATACAAGTGCAGTGCAGGTTTACTGGACAGTTAGAGACTACTTAAATCCACTGGACATATACAGAGTCAGGGACAAGCTGAGGTTGAAGGGGGCCTCTGGAGATCTGGTCTGGCCTCCCCCTGCTCAAGGTCAGATCAACCACAGCAGGCTGCTCAGGGTCTCGTCCACCAGTTTGAAATGTCTCCAAGTCCATGTTGCTAAATGAGATGCACTCAAAGATGCTGACAGAACTACCTGATGCCACTGCAAGGATGCCATTATCTATGAAAAGTCATGACAGTTGGGGACTAGAAAAGGTAAATGTTATGCCCATTTTAAAACAGATGAGGACGGTCCAAGGAACTGCTGGCTGAAAAGCCTCAATTCAGTCTCCCTAGCAAGGACTCCTTCCAGATACATAAAGAAACAAAAGAATGATTCATAATATTCTTAAAAACCTAAAGGGGAGCTATAGAGATTTATGTTCAGATTCCTGTAATATTTTTCAGCAAAACAGCAAGAAGCAACAGACATCAATTGTACTAAAAGAAAGCCCATATATTCAGGGAACATTTTTCCATAATACAGGTGGTTAAAATGCTGGAACAGATTTTCAAGGAATGTTGTAGAATAATTATACTTGACAATACTCAGATCTGACTTGACAAAACTCTGATGTACGTTTTCAGGTGACCCTGCTCCAACGCATCATACAAGTATTACTGTCTGGCACACTGGCTGTCTCCCTTATCATTGTGAAGGCAAGTTACAAAATGGTTCTCAAAAAGGGCTTCTTCACAAAAGGAATGTCTGTTAATTTACTTCCACATATTTAAGTAATTCAGTAACAGCAGAGTATCCATCTTCACTTGACAAGGAACTCACGTTTTTCAGGCAGAAAACCAGTCAGAGAAAATATTTTAAAAGGTGGCAAGAATTAAAAACTGAATTGAAGCCTCATGAGTTGCAGATGAGACTTCTCATATTTTAGTAATTTTTCTTCTGTTTCTAGCTGGACTGAAGTCCCAGCCGGAAGTGTACACAGTCTAGTGCATGAGTAATCACAGAATCATTTAGTTTGGAAAAGTCCCTCAAGGTCATGAAGTCCATCAGGAAATGTACCTTCTAATAAAATTATAAAAGTACTAAGTGCAGTCTTAATCTTATTCCCATTGCAATCCTAACTATTATTTGGCATAGTAAAACCCCCCTTCAAAACATCATTGCAGAAGCTTAAATTTGCAATACTGTTCAAAAGAAGCAATTAGCTACTTATTTTTAAGTTGATGACTATCAGTGACCTGTGAGAATTACAACCAAGATCAATATATGCAGTAAACATTGTCAATTTGAATCTTCCAGCCTGCAATAAAGGAGATGCTGCCATTTTCCATGATGAAGTATCTTCCACTTCTAAACTGTAATCAGGTATATAAATACAACATTACTGGATTTTACAATGCAAATTTAGTAATCTCTACATAGCATGTGCAGTGTAAAAGTCCTCAAATGAATAAAATGAAGCACACTGAACAAAAATATGCACAATTTGTTACGCAGAGCATGGAAGGAGTGTTTGCTCAGACAGACTCTGAGCACCATCTGGGAGACAAGTGTTTAGTTTTGCAACAGATTGCATAATTTTCATGAAGAATCTGGAAAAGAGCTCTAAATGCTTTAATAGATAGTTGATTTAACATGCGTTTAATCTTTGTTTTGTGTTGTCTTAAAGGCTATGCATATGTTTTGAATGACAGAAGTAGTCATTAACTTATTACAGTGCTCATCCCTTTGCACAATTTGCTTTCTTTTCATTTCATTGTGTGTGTCTGTATGCATGCAATAGTTCACCTTACAGAGTTGGTTTTCACAGCACATGGTAATTAATCTTAGTAAAAGCCAAGCATCTATTGCATATGCATGGCATTTGATTGATTAGATTAAAAATTTAATGTTACAGTTCATACATTAGCAATACTTCAATATAACATATACCAAGGACTCTACTATCAATAATAAGAATACTTCAAGAACAACACAAATTAACACCTGAAGCATAAAGAATGACCTTGAGAAAATGAAATGCTTTACCTAAAACACACTGCCTCAAACACATTTAAATTGAGCAGTGTGTTTATGTGTTAAAAAGAAGCTGTAGAAAGCACTGCACAGTAGAACAAGAAAACTTAAGGTAAAGAATTTCTCAGTTGGAGCATTTTGGAAGTGATGCAATGTCTAGAAACGATGCACTCCCTTTTAGTTGTTTTAGTAGTGTCAACTAAATATATCTGCTGCACAGTGGTAAAAAGCTCTTCAATGTTCTTTTTGCATAAAATCATTGGGAGACATAAACTGGAGATTCACTTTATTAGACCAAGAAAGTTAGAGAAAAAAATACAAGGAAAATGGGACTATACATATTGAATAAAAAAGTATTATGCGACATTGTTATGATAAAATGAAATACCATCCTTCACTTGGATATCTGCTCTTCTATATCCGAAAGCAAAATCACATCAAAATACTTCTGCAGAGATTGACTTGTAATGCAATACACGGTAGCATCTTTGAACCTTAAGCAATGATAATGCTTTCAAACCTGCTATAAACTGGGTCAACTGTACGAAGAAATTGTAAAAAATGATGCAGTAATTCAATTTAGCACTGTGTGAAAACTGCACAATAGCAGGATTAAAGGGTCTGAAAATGAAGACAAGTTGTTCATTATTAACTCCTTATATGTTGTTCCTTCTGCTTTTTCTAGAATGTCATTTATTTCTAGCTTAGAATTGTAATTTCTGTGTCATGATAGAGTGAATACATTCTGTATTGCCTTCTTTATGAGTACATTGAAGTTTCCTCAAAGGCTTAATAAAGTTTATTAAATAAGTCAGCATTCTCTATTAATTTTATCCACATAGGTAACAAAATAGATTAGGGAAAAAAAAATTATACAATCATGTAAAAGCTTTGGCATGTGTAAAACACAGTCACCTTAAACATAGAGGAAAAAATGTATCAGCTGTATAAATAGGCAAACCACAAGAAAAAAAAAATGTAATGCTAGAACTGTGAACAGAAAGTGCTTGTATGCAAAGGAGGTGCCCTTGTTTTTCCCTTGTAGAATCCAATCATTTAAACAACTGGCCTATTTTGTTACATAGTGATTTTATAAACATAATTTTTTTATGTGACTAATGAGGTCTTTTCTTATCCTAGGCTACTGTGTGTTGTATGTGCATGTGAAAATGTTTTGGGTCATTGTGTGTAACTGCCATGGCCAGTCTTTCAGCAGGAATCCCACCTCTGGTATCACAATAGCACTCCATGCCGATCATCACCAGAGCCCAGTGTTCAATTCAGAGGCAATGTCAAAATGAGCAAGAGAAGAGAAGGAAAGAGAAAGAGAAGAGAAACCAGCCTGGATTGATTTAAAGAGCGGGTAATCTTTTAAATCTCCAGATTAATAAAGAAATAAATAAATCTGCTCCAGGGGAGCAATTGTACTTTTGTGCATGAATCTATAAAAAAACCTCCTCTGAATTCTTTACTTTGAAAGCTTAGGTATGTTCTATTAAATTCATTCTGGACCTTCAAAAAGAAAGTTGACAATAGATAGAAGCGTAGTCTTTTGCTATGGAAAACAGCCTTTCTTCCAAACTGTAGTAAGTTTGATCTCACTCTTTTTATGTAATTTAATCATATGCTTAATTGGCAGAGGATTGATTCAAAACTCTACTTGGTTCTTAGCATTTGTCCTAACAAATGTCTCCCCACCCAGATCAACCCAAGGCTGTCTGGCCAGGAGCAACTCGGCCACAGCAACATGCCCTGCGCGCAATTTCCAGAGGGAGCAGCAAGCCACAGCTGGCTGAAAGGCAGTCTTAGTCCCCCACTTTAGCTGTAGTCGTGGCATTTTTCACATCTAGAACTAAAACTGTTTGGCCCTCCTGATAATTGATATCGGTGACAAATTTTAACAATCCAAACTAAAATAACTTGAATCATGACTTGAGTCATGATCAGCACAGATATTATTACTGATCAAGCAGTCTCAAGCTTAAACTTAGTGACTCAGCTGCATCTTAACAATATGTGTTCTAAAGAATATGCAAAGTGTTAAGTCAACATTAGATGAAAGTAGCTGGGCAGATAGAAAGGCATTCATACAAAGAGACCTCACTCAAAAATATAGATGGATATCATAAGCAGAAAGTATTTAAAATATACATGACAGGAGAGTTTGGAGAAATAACTGGACAAAAGGGATACAATCTTCTAGCTGTAAAATATCATTAAACAATTAGGGTTCTCCCCAGCTGTGGTCCAAAACTTAAGTTCCTCTCCTCTGGAAGTGATCATTCATTATGGCTCTAGGTTTACTTTTATTTCTAAGAACAAGGAAGGATACCTAACTAAGTGGGAACTAAAATATATTTTTTCTGATGAGTCTAATAAGGCAGTTCAGTTTAGTGATATAAGTTTTTAATGTTTTCTTATAGTCAGTCTCAAGTTTAAGTTATTGGAATTTGCAACTACAAGCTTTGTGCTCTGGAAGTATGCTATTTATACGGAGGGAAAAATCTGTGATCCTGCTGCACTCAGACTGTTGATGTTTTACATATTTTCCAAATGCACAACTAAAGTTCTGGATTTCTCATAATATCATAGTATCCATGTGGAAACTTTCAAGTGAGAGAAATTTCACACTAACAGAATTCAACTGTTTTTGTTCTCATGAAAATCAGTGTACATGGCTAAATTCATGAAACTGAAATGATTAACTAAAGCTTACAGTGTCTACCAGAGTATTAGATTTCCATCATGATCATGCAAGAGAAACAGTTTCTAGATTTCAGAGTCATAGTGTAAAAAGGATGTGTATGCTGTTAGGTACTGTTGCAGAGAGCAGTTCTGCATTGACTATAGCAATGACATGATCAGCAAAAGATTTAAATACTCGAAGTAAAATTCACATGGCACTTGCAAAAGGAAAACTGCAGAAATATACTCCCATTTTTTATAGTTTCTTAGATTCATTAATTTACTTCCTGATCTTGACCACTGTGCTTGCAAAAGCAAGATGTAGTGTGCATTTATGCATACCTTGATGTGTGTTAATTGTCACTATACACAGCAAAGTATGACATTTCAGGCATATGATCCTAAATCTGCTGAAATCAAACTAGCAATTTTTATTTCTCTCCAAATTATTTGAATTGGTCCAGATCAGAAAAAAAGTGATGCATGGTGTATCCCCGAGTGAAGCAACATGAGTCAATTCAGTGCCACAATTTGTGCTTGGCAACAACTTTGGAAAGTGATTGGCAGCTGCCTTTGGTAGGTGTAAATGAAAGGATAGAAGAGCTGTTTACTGTGGAAAAAAACCTTGTATTTTATATGGGGCTCAATAGCAAAGAAACAGGTTTTTAGAAATGACATTTTTGTGGTAGCACCCAATAAGTACCTGTATATGGATATCACTGGTATAGCCAGCCTAAAAAGTCATCATTTGGATGAATCACTTGGCCAAGCGCTAATGTGAATAGAAAAGACAGTTTGCTATCTTGGACTGAACTGGGATAGACATAATCACAGTGTAGGTGAGAGATGGCAGCAAACCATTAACGTACAGAGGATTAAAGCATGAGATGGCAAAGAATAAATGTGGACTACAACATTTGTTTGGTAAGCTAGACATGCAATTAGAGGAAGCAGAAATTTAAGAGTCAATGAAACCTAAAGAGAAGGCAGGCCTGTCTGCTGTGATAAGTTAGTCATTTAGGACTACAACAGGTGTTACTACAGTAATTAGAATATACTGAGTTATCTGATTGGAATTCTTGCATGATGAGAGCATTGCCAACTGCTTTTGATACTGACTGACGGCAGCAGTAACAGGCCAAAAACACCTGTTCTGAAATCTTTTTACCAGCAAGAAGAGAAGATGCTTTTCAGTGGTTTTATTTTTCATCACTTCCCCTTTTTTGTTCTAGCCTCCGAAGTCTTTCATAAACAAATTAACAGTAATGATATTTTAAAGGGTGAGTTGTGCCAGATGTTACTTGAGATCTCTCAAAAAAGAGGTACCATACCATTCTATTTTTCATTTATGAACTTCCCTCTATTATTATATGTGCAAACAAATTTTGGGTTTACTTTGTAAGTCTTTAAAGCTATATATTATTATATTCTGATGTTTGTCATAAGCACTAGCAAAGTTTTTTGCTGTCCAGTCTCTCTCTACTGGAGTTTCAGCTCACTTGAAATGAAAAAGATGATTTGTTGTAGATCAATATTCCCTTAAGATGTAAACACATCAGCTCTTAGAAGTGAAGCAAGAGTACCGGCCAGTACTCTAATGTTAGATCTCTATGGATATCTCAGGGGCGGCAGAAATTGTAATGAGGAATCAATAACTTGAACAAATATCTCTTAGGCCTGAAGGAACCTCTTAGAGTATGTTTGTGTCTTTGTATAACCGGAGCTGGCTTTCTGTAAATGAGATGCAAAATGGAGGAATTCAGGAAATTCATATGGTAGTTTCAATGCCGCACAGGAATGCGAGTTTGATCCCAGAGGTGAGAATGTGCTGTCAGTAATGATATTCTTCCTGCCTAAATTTCTGCTGGAGAAAGTACTCTCTTTCACTCATCCATCTTAGCTGATATACGTTGCTTCCTTTTGCTGTTCAAGAGGATGCTCTATGTCACTCTTGGTATGTCTGTTATACAGTGTTTTATGGTGAAATGAGCAGTTTCAAGTCTACAAATTATGCTGAGTTTTTGCTCTCTCCCATGGTGTCCTTGGATGTGAACAAGCTGAGCTTTCTTGTGTTCATTTAATAGACTAAAAAAAAAAAAAGTCAGGATTGTGCTGCTGGATCATTACAGCCACCCTTTTGCCTCTGAGGGCACAAGAGAATATATTTATATATGTATGAGGGTCTATTTCTTCTATTACCTTAAACTGAAGTGCTCTGGGATGCGTGTCAGACATTTTGCCAGGATGGAGTTTCAGGGCAAGCTGAAAATCTCTGCAGACGAATGCTGAGCATGCGTATCTGTGAGGCAAGCAGGGATCCTTTTGTATATATTAATGATCTGAGATGTGCAGAAAGTCTGCAATTGGCTTGATTTTCAAACAATGCAAGAAAACTTCAGATGCTGCATATTGGGTTTTCTTTACAGTAAGGACCTTTTTCCTTTGTTTTGTGAATGACCTTCCCATTTATAGAGTTCCTCTCTGTTCGCTCAAAGCTATTGTTTTTCTGTGTGTTAATTAAAACCCAGATTAAGTATATAGAAGCACACTCAAGCTTCTGCGCACGCCTGGCTGAAAACAGAGCTGTATGAACAGAAACGCTCTAGCAGAGGTGCGAGTTTTGTCAGTGGAGTAGAATGCCTGAATATGAAAGTCATTATTGGAAGCAGAGTGACATTTAAATTATGCCGCTGTTACTCCTACTGGCTTCTGATGATATATTTTCAGAAAGAAAATTAAACAAGTTACAAGGCACTTAAGTATAATGCTTGAAAATGGTATCTTAATGTGGTTATTAAATGAAATGTTAGCCCCGTGTATCTGTATGATTTCACCATGAATGTGGCATTCAAATCTGACAGTGTGCTTCCTCAAGTCTTTACTGGCACTAACTGGTATCTTATAAACGCTGGCTTTGTGCCATTTCTGTTATACTCATTGTACCCACAGAATAGAATCAGTCATGTAGAGAGGGAAACATCTGGTCAAAAATAATGAAAATAAAACCATAAGCTGCCAACTTGCACTGTCATATGTAAAATACAGCAATGAATCACAAACAAGTACAAAACTAACAAGGAAAAAAGGCCAGTGATAAAGGTGAACCAACTGTAATGCCATGGCCCTCCGAAGAAAGTCATTTGCTGATGGATAGAGGAGTAGAGAAGAAACAGCTTTAGACAAGTGAAGACCAATCCTTCCTTTTGAAAAGAAAGCTTTATCCTTCTTGTCTGAGGCCCCATTTAAAAAAAAAAATATATCTATGGGGTTAACTTCATCAGCTCCACTAACTGCACTCCAGTGAGAGATAAGAAGATAATTAAAATTACCACCATGCTTAATCAACTTGCCAGCATAGGGATACTCTTGAATTGGGACACAATTAAATTAAGCTTAACTCCAAATATATACAAGAAGTAGACATCTGGCAAAGTCTAGCTGAAAAAGCACAAAGCTGCATTATGACAATCTCCAAGGACAAAGGAAATAGAAAGTGAAAGGGTATCAAAGAGCAAGACTTCTGCCAAGTCCTTTAATCTTTGTTTTGTAATGCACACAACCAATCACAAAAAATACTTAACTAGTGATTTCACTCACTTATTGCTAAATCTTTAAACTATTGATTTCACTAGTTTACCCACAGCATACATATATATGAAAACATATGCATCTGTGCTAGTGTTCCTTATTTTTTAATTTTTCAGTAAGCATGACTGTTGAATTTTAAAACAATTTACAACTGCAATTAAAATGTCTGAAAATAATATAAAAGGAAGCAGAATTAGCTAATCACAGACAAAATCAAGGCCCTCCTGGCCTTGAAATCTATATTTCCATGAAAGAAAGTCTTTGAAACTTTGTTGAATCTAAGGATATTAATAAGCAGCATTACAGTTTTATCCTACAAATGACCAAATAATTATTTTTTTGTAATATGTCTGGAAGATATATAGCAGAATCACTACTACTTGTACTGAAACAGAAAGTTGAGAGGATGGTCTGAGCTAGTCTCAGACAGATTATATATTGCAAGTTCTTGATTCCTAATCTTGAGGAATCAAGTGTCTGAGCATACACTAAAAGCTATCTGAAGATGAGAAGGCTTCCATTCAGATCTGGCCTGATGAAAACAGAGTGACTAGCAATTGTGCTCTCACATTCTGATGAGTCAGAACACTTTAAAATAGTTTAGTGTAGAAGTAAATAAATATCTTATTTTCCTCTACAATAGGAACCTTGAAGAAGCTTTTATGTTGTGAAGCTCATGCTTCAGAAGCACATCAAGAAGTTAAGTCATTCACCAAGAGCTGAAACCTAGGATCTGTCAAGGGCTTTCTATTTTAAATGACATTTATCTTCATCTTGCAAAAGTATCACCACATTCCTTTTATTTATCTGTGTGAAGAAAGGCAATAATTTTTTTCTTGTCCAACCTGTGGACTTAGTAATTTCATTAGCTTTTGTTTTGTTTTCTATGCTGCTTCTTTGAAATTGTTGTTTCATACATTGCAGAAGGTGGCAGGAGGTTGTAGAAGTATAGAGGGTGATTGAACAAATGAATTTTTTATTTATTCCTTAGTGAGATTCATCTGAATGCTTTGGAATTGCACAAGTGCTCCTGAATTCCCAAGTCTTTCTGTATGGCTCGTTGCAGCCTGACCACAGTGGCCAAGGAGCAGAATATAAATAGAGAGCTTCCTTGTACTGGGACCTAGTGATCTCACTATTGTTTTCTATTTTACATGTTAAATTCAAATATTACAAAATAGTTCAGTGTACCAGATAACAGATTTAAGCCCAAATATATGATGTCTTCCCTATAGCAGCAATCAGTCCTTTCTCAAGTCATTCATTTGATACTCAAATTAAAAGGGGGAATTTATACTTAAATTCCTACCTACACTCCTGAATGAAATGTATCAGAATCCACAATTTATGGGATTTAACTAGACTGCCATCCTGTATTGGAACTGCTAAGTCATGCCCTGAAGCAGTAATTGAGCACCTGATAGGAAGGCAGGGCCAACCCAGGGGAGCTCAGGTGTATGCAATGCATCTGAGTGACTGGAAGGGGTGGAGCCAGGATCCACCCCTTCCCAGACCTTATTTAAGGGTTGGCAGTGGAGGCAAGGGCATCTCGCTGAAGATTTCTGCTATTATGAGGCATTTCAAAAGTAAGTAGATTTGTTCTTTTGTTTTTGCGCCCATGGCTGCTGTGTTTGGACTTGTCCTCATTTGCTGCAGCCAAAGACTTTGGCACTGTGCTATTATTGCTATACTTTCCATTATATTATAGGTTATGCATGCTGTGCTTAATCTAATAGTCTTTTTTGCTATGGTCTTTTCTACTACAATATCCAAATGTATAGCAGGAGACAAATGTTCTTCTAATAAGTTTTCCTGGATGGACAGCAGTACTGTGGGTTGACAGATAGGAGAAGTTGTACCAGAGCTGGGTTTAGGGAACTGCTACAGGTCCTGTACCTCAAGCTAGAGAGTGGAAACTGGAATGTAGAAAGCTCTAGCCAGCTTGGATGGAAGCTCTAGAACTAAGTAGGAAATGAGGCTCTTGATATAGATGCATGATAAAGTTTGTATATGGATGCAAACAGGAGCCTCTGAAACATGGGTTCTGCATCTCGGCATGAGCTGATTTTAATTTAATTTCATAGGAAAGAGAGAGTTACACTGACCATCTTCAGCTGAGGCTAGCAGCTACTCTAAATAGAAGAAAACACCAATATCCAAGGACCTTTGTCTTTATAAAAAGCCTCAGCTCATCAGGTTTGTCAAGTATCACTGGCACGTAAAACACTGAAACAATCTCTCTCCTTCTGCAGAGGAGAGAGTAGTTCAATTCCTGAAGTCTCTAATCAGGCAGAATTTGCTTCTAATTCTCCCTTTACCTTTCAAAACAGCAATAGCACGTCTCTTCATTTCTCTGTTGTGTTCAGCATGTTTTTCACAGTACTGGGTTGTGAAACCAGAACTCCTGTGGACACAGAATCAGAAACATACTTAAGAATTTGTTTGTGGTTCTGAAGTCTTGGGAAATCTCTCAAAAGCTATATGCTTTTAGCCCTGCTGAATTGCTTCTGTCTTCAGATCTAATCTTTTCAGCAGCTGTTTCTCACTTTATTCAGAGTGGCCAGGCTTCTCCCATAGGAAAAATTATGTTTCCAGATTTCCTAAAATTCTATAATTTTTATTCCCACAGTGACATAAAAATAGGTCACACTTTGAATCCTATTTATGCTAGCTTCACAAACTTATTCATTGGTTTTATCATGCAGATGGTTGCATGTAAGAAAACATATTTGTTAAATGTAAATCTTAACTGCTTGGAGTCTCTGTCTCTACATAATATCTAGCCTAATGTCACCACAGGACAACATTTATGTTTTCATTTAAAAATAAAGTAAGCAGATGGGACTTCTCTCATCCATAGAGTAGTAAATTAAAAGCAAAAGTAACCATTTTTTTAATATTGTACTCTGCTGGGATGAGTGTTTGGCATTATGACATCTGGTCTAATTTGAGTATTCTAGTAGCTGCTGTGTAGCATTTACTAAAACTCTGAAATGAATCCTGCTGATATTATTTCTGCATAATCTGTGTGAACACCATAACCCACACAGCAAACCTGTGCGCTTCTGCGTTTCGGTCGAAAACAAACAAAAAGAATGACAAAAAAGCTCAGTACAGACCTCAGTACTTTCATAGCATATGTCAAGTAATAATCACTGTAACTGAGACACTACCATAGAAAGTTAAACTTACACTTGTCCACTATTTGCTTCATAAAACTTTCATTTCAGATTCTGTTTATGAAGACAGCGAGAACCATAAAGAAAAGAGAGGTAACAGTCTGTCAATTTGTATCTTTGAATACTTCCTCCCAAGTAAATAGCTTTTCCTTGTTCTATTAAACACTGATTTTCTGTGAGTCATCTATTAGGAGACCGAGTTATAGATATTCCATATATATAACCAAGTTATTGAGATTCCACTGAATATTAGAAGTGTTTCTTCAATAGGTTGAGATGTTATGGTGCCAAGAAATCATCAATATTAACTTAATCTTTGTCCTTAATTCTAAACTATTAAAACCTGTCATCTTCTACCAGGCACAAAGCGTGCTTAATTTTTGAGAGTTCAACATACTATGCTGCAGGTATGCCATAAAATTGAAGTAGCTCTTTTATCTAAATACATAATTCAAATAAACACACTCAAAAGATAAATGCACAGATGGGGTTTCCCAAGAAATAATGTCTTTTGTTCTATTACAGAATATAGAATTTTCACTTGTAAATCATTGATTTTAATTTGGTCAAAAATTTTACCTTCCAGAAACTATTAGTTGCTAGCTGGTCCCAGTCTAAATCTTAATAAGAAAATCAACACAAGCCTCTCGCTCAGAGATAACGCTATCTAGTAGGACACGTTTGTCTTTCATCCCTTGTATTTAGCTTGGCACTGCAAGTCATAAGGGCTAAAGCCCTTAGGAACATGCTGACCTTCCAGGTATGGCAGGTGACTTCGGCTCCAACTCTGTAAACTCAACACCTATTTTCTAGCTCCAAGGCTGCGTGGAAAGGATAACTCTCTTAGATTTTAGGAGGACGCTTTGGCAATCTAGCCTAAAGATAAGTTCTTTCTATGTATATATTTGTAATTTATTTAGGAAAAATTGGCACTATTACTAAACTACGGGCAAAGGCATTTTCTCAATAAGGTAGAATTAGAGCTTCGTAAGCACTTATGTTCTGCTGCTAGCTAAGAAAGAGGAACAATTATACCAAGTGATATGAGAAAATAGCAAGCCCTGTGTTTATTCAAAGGCTATATGATTACTTTAGTTTATATTTTTGTTCTGACAATAATGATTACCATATTTATGTGAAATATGTTATGAGCAAACATTCTGTTTTCCAATATGTAAAGAAATTGCACTGATAGAAGAAAAGACGTTTTATTCTTAAGTATCCTTAAAATTTGCTGTGCAAAAAATACCATGAACAAATCTGCTATATAGTTATACTTGGGTAGTCTCATATGCCTGGTTACCCTGGAACTTGGGTTTCATGCAGGTGCAGGGCAACATCTAAATTTATGCAATGGAAAATGAATTTTCTCCTGAATCAGCCACCACAACTGCACTTTCATTTGCAGTTGTTAGTATGAAGACTGTTCTCAATGCAGTGCCTCCTATTTTATTATGTTAATCCACAATATCAGAGATGGATGTTGCTGGTGTGGCAACTCTTGACAGCTACGTTGTGACACTAAGGTGAAAGTTTGAGATTGCAGAGACAGGACAGAAGACAACTTTTCCAACATGATAACAGCAAGCTTCATGCTACTGTGGAGCACGTTGCCTGTCTTGACTGGAATGTCCTACCACACCCACTGTATAGCGCAGGTCCTTCTGACTTGCATCAGTTTTGGCTGATGAAGAATGGACTGCATAGGCAACATTTTTCCTACCAACAGCATTGTCCTAGCAGCTGTCAAACAGTGGGTCATCTCTGCTGGTACAGATTTTTACGAGTGTATCTTCTTCATGGCTTGTAAAAATGCTTAGCAAATGGTGATGAATATTTTGAAAAATAGTGTTTTGTAGCTGAGAATTTGCTCTACCAAATTGTGTTGTTATGTTCTTGGTCTCTGTTTTAGTTTTCATTGGAAATAAATAGGAGACGTTACTTTCAGAGCTATCTAAGATTCAAGAGACTTTAATTTGCCTTCTTCCTGAATACACTTAACTACTTACCATATTAGTATTAGTGAAAACCAAATGTTTTTCATGAAGAATTCTGAACAAAAAATGTTAGTGTTTTCCTTTTCAGCCCAGCTTTTATAGAAAGCATAAGGAACTGGAGTCCAAAAGGAAGCATATGCAGAGAGCCATTTAAGATACCCATTTGGAAACCTGATATCAGCTATATCTTAAATAACACCTCTTTCTGTGGACTTAAGGTAAGGGGAAATTCTAACCTTCTTTCTGGTTTTCTTTAGACAAACGTAAATGTAAGATTTCCTGGCTAAAAAGTAGCTGTTTCTTCTACTCTCATTTATATCAGTAGCTAAACTACTCACTGAAGAGGTACTTCAGTTCACAGCTTCTTCTACCCAGGGAATTGAAATTCAAATTCTTATCTGTCTTTCTAAAGAGTACTTCATCACCACTATATGTTGTATGATGTATACATCTGTAAGTATGTAAGAAAGTATTTTTCTGTCATTTTAGAGAAATAGTTTATTTTGCATGACATACTAATACGGGAGTATTTGTGCTCAATTTTCAATGTAAGCTTGTGGTTGGGACTCTATCCTGGTGAGAGGAAAAACATAGGTTCAGATTCCCTAAAATGTGTGAAACAATTCAAAACAGACCTCCTGTGCTCTGCTGTGTTCTGAGTTCTGGATAGAAGGAGTTACTGATTATTGCTCCTGTATTCTTCCACACTTTGAAGTTCTCATGAAACTAAAAATGAGCCTTTTGTGCTGAAACAGTTTTGTTTTTTTTTTTTTCTTTTCAGTACTAACAGACAAAATAGAATCTGGTCTTTGCAAGTAGCATTCCCATGTGGGCTCTGGGAAGATATTTGATTGTCTTTAGGGCAAGAACTAATTCAGAGAAGGGCTCTTTTATTCACCACCTATGAATCCTGACCTTGACCTAGAAAGTCTATCCTCAGTGTTGTATGAGGGGCAATTAAACTTCTGTTAACCAAAACCTCCCTATCACAGCAAAATATGTCAAGTGTATCAGAGCTCAAACCTCCAATCTCATTTTATTCCTTTTAAATGTGCCAAGCTGCCTCAAATTAATTTGAAGGAACTGAGAACAACATTTAATAGTTTTGAGAAACTGGAAGCTCCTTTAATCTCTTTTGGGTTGTTTGGGTGGTTTTTGTTGTTGCAGGGAGAACAGGTTTCCAAAGACACTTCCAAAACCAAACGTGTGGCTCAGATATTTAACTAGTTCATTCAACTCGGCTGCACTGGCCTAAGAAGTTACTGTGCAGCTACTGAATCTTGTAGCTGTTAGTAACAGCTCGTAGGCGTGTTTTTGAATGAATGCAGTGAAGGGAAAACATCAGAGTAACAGGCTTTTCCCCGAGGAGGGGGCAGGCTGGTGTATGTGCATACACTGTTTCCTGATGAGAAGGACTTTCTATTGCCAAGTGGTTAATACACTGATCACTCTTAACCTTTCGCAGGCTCCAAAAAGGTGGAAAGTGTATTCATCTGGAGCACATACTGTTGAACAAATGGTGGTCAGACAGCTCTCTGAGTTTTTACAGAAGGCAAAGACACTTTAAAATTCACAGGTTCTCCAATTCCTGCTGAAGGAGCACAGCGTGATTTTTTTGATACTCAGTCAGTAGTGTCTGACAACAATAAAGGTTTGCATGTCTCTAAAAACTGCAGGTAATATTGCTTTTCTGAGGTCTATACTTCATTATACTAACATTAAATTTAGTTCTTGCTTACTAGCAGGTGCTATTTATACCACAAGAGTATAAGGGATATAATACAGGATATAGATATAAGGGATATATGTTATTATACAATATAGGAGATACAATATAGAGGGAGCTTGGTTACTATTCTACACCAGAGTAAATCTCACTCACTGTAAATCCCCAAATGTTCAATCATTTTCCTAAAGCTTCATTTTCTTATGTTCAGTGCATCCAGAAGCACTTTCTATATTAAGTCCTTGAAAATATGGAAGCTTTACAGCAAGATAGATACTGAAAATGACATGTAACTTAGGTTATCATTTTCCTAGTAAAATCAATGCTTCTAGAATGCTGGATCCTAGAGTTTTGCAATTTTGCATTGATCTCATTTGCCCTCTTTCCCTTGAGAGCCTTTCTGAAATATTGCTGTTGAGTAACATGCTTGCTAGTATGAAGAGAATAGAGAAGGAGAAACCTTTGCTGGTTGAGTAAAATGCAGAATGACACAAAACATCCAATTCAGCCTCCTTTAGGGTGTTTAAGACACAGAACTCATTTTTCTGGATGAAAAGCAGACAGTGACACTGCCAGCAGCAACTGTGTCAGCTCAGGTTCTCCCAGCAGGAGGGACATACAGGGTGGCTGGAGTGGGAAACGTAACAGATGCCACAAATGGAAGCGCTCATTTAGATCCCCCATTTAACTAGATAAAATGAGATGTGGGAAAGTTAGCAGTGACTCTTCAAAATAGGACACATGCAACTGTTCACTAACGAAAAGTATATAACTAATTAATAAGATCTCTTTAAATAAGCTTGCATCCAAAGTGTCCATATCTAGATATAAATGAATAGTGAATGGCTTGATTTATTATCTTCCTTGCAAAAACATTGTGAGAAAAATATGTGAGAACAAAAGGGTAATGAGTCAAGTAGGGAAACTGTTCTCCTCCATCCAGGATACTTTAATAAATTACATAATTTCATTATGTCATATTTAACTTCTTTCAAAAACATTTCTATTGTGTCTCTTTGTAAAGGAAAAAATTGTTTATTTTTTTTAAGAACCTAAATATCAGAATAAGCAAAATATATTTTTAAGGAGAAAAAAAAAAAAAGGAATTTTGAAGTGGCATTCTTTCTAGATCACCTATATCAACCTTCTATACTACTCTGCACTAATGTGTATGTTGTTCCAAAAGTAAAACCTCCTACTTATGTCCATGGAAACTATATATACTAAGAACACAGTAACACTGTTTGATAGAGGAAATTCTCAGATAAAAATTGCTATTTTTCAAAACACTCACTCCTGTTAGCTCTGCATTCGTGACAGCAATGAACAACAGCCTGCATGCTGAGCTCATAAAAATCTGCACTACTGGAGGTGAACACTGTTGCTTCTCCTGAAATGCACTGTTCATTGCCCTACTGTGTTCACATCCACTATTTGGTCTCCATAAATGTTCAGCAGTCATCAATGAATGTCAGTGGGTGCCATTTTTTCTGCACGGAAGAATTCAGTTCCACACCTTTGCTTCATACACACTTTTCATGTCAGGTGCCATTTTGTCAGACTGCCCCCCCTGCTGCCACCTGTAGCACAGCTACAAAAAGTAAGGGAATATTGGAGGGAAGGTTCATCCTCTACTGCTGTATCACCAACATGTGCCTATGCTGCTGTGGTCAACACAATAAAACAGGAGGCAGTGCTTTTGGAGCAGACCTCATATATAAGGTAGGACTTCATCCTGTATACACTGATAAAATAAAATTTAGTTTTAAAGATAAAATATGAAACAGTCTGCAACTATTTGGATTGTTTCCAAGCCTTTAAAATAAGTGACAGCTATTAAGTTTATCATTTGTCTTTCTGACTAGTGGAATGGTTCTGTGAACAAAGTTGTTTATGTTAACTTGGGATTAATTAATAAAGCAGTTCCTGCAATGATCTGTAAATCATCAAAACCCCAATTAGGAGGGCTACAGCAATTTGTTTTTCTATATAAAGAAAGTTATCATTTCTACTGTTAACTAGAGAAACCAAGACTTGCCTACAAAAATATAAATAACTGATATTTAAAGGAAGGGAAAAAAGTGAATTGCAAACTACAGTTATGGAATTTTTTTTTAAATGATTACATTCTGTCCATCTACTTACAAAGATGAGAGATACTTCATTATTGTGTTGTAATTCATCCCTATATACTATTCTATAATGGAGTCTGCCATAATTGCTTTTAGCGGAAGTTTGGTATAATCTCTGAATTGCAACTTAACTAAAATGTGCTATGTCACTTATGACAGTAGAAAAGTGCGGAAATTTATATACAGCAATAAGGCAAAAAGATACAGGAAGGTCCACGGCCCTGCATTATCAGTGGGGTACTCAGCGAATGTGAGGTTACTGCTGTTTAATGAAGCCCAAAGTAGAGAATGTACAATTGAATTTGGTGGCAGACAGGGAATAGCAGTTATGCTTGTCTTTTCTCAGGAATGCTTTTTCTCTACTCTTGACTCTTCTTTTTGAATTCTTACATGAAATCAGTTTGAGTCCCTCAAATATTTATTTCTATAAAGCAGTTACCTGATGGCACTCCTGTCATCGTACCATGAGCATTAGATGTGGCTTGGATAGTACACAGCTCTTCCCAGGAAAGTTACACTCAGTTGCCTGAAGAGAGATGCAAACAGCTTGAGATGGCCAGTGATGAAGATTACAAGTAGCACATAAACATCATTGTTTCCATGGCTTGTTTAATCTGATGAGCACTCTGGGGTTAAAAAATATTGTTCTGTCTGCTGCGTAGTTTGCTTGTGGTTGAGGCAGAGTACATCTGTCAGGGAAAACTAGAGGCAAATACAGCTAGATTAGATATGCCAAAGCTGACTTCCATTGAGGCATGCTTTGTACACAGCTTCTCCTATGTTCAGCTCACCTGGTAACGCCATTCTTCCAGATCACCAGAGTCCAAGGAGGAACCTCAGCTGTGGTAAGGTTTAGGAAGCACGCAGACTTATTCTGGGTCCTGCATGGAAAATTCTGTTAATTGGGTAAGCTCACTCTAGTGTACAGGCACCAACTGGCAGACACAACTTGCACAATGAGAGAGATCCATAATTTTCAGACATAACTAACAATTTGTGACAATAAAGCTGCAACAAGAGCCAAGATGCTGGCATTTCTTGTCACCTATTTCAAGCATGGTAACTAGCATTTGCATTTGTTTCTTTTCCAAAGGCAGTAACTTATTTTTATGAAGTAGGCATTTGATTCATGCATGTTTAGGACAATTTTATTTTTAAAGTTAAGTCTCTAAAGAGTTTAGTCTTGTTTCTCTTAAGAACTCAAACAGCCTTTAATTAAATTAACACTGTATCCATCCACAGAAATGTTGTTATCCATAGGCACTGAGATCAGAACTGTCTCAAAAAGAGCAAATAGCAAAATTGTGATAAAGGAAGGTGAAGATGATGGAACTATATGAAATTCTGCATGTGGTAAAATGAGAATTCTTGGTTAGGATTTCTTATAACAACAAAAGGATGTTCAGTGAATTGGACAGGCACAACCCTTCAAAACCACAGAAGTAAATAGTTGGTTACCACAGAGTACAACTGTCCATCGTCATTCAGAGAAGTGTCATGTTTACAGATAGATAGCTTAATCTCCCTTGTCCAGAGCATACCCCTGGCTCTTAGGATTCCTCAAGAGGGGATGTACAACTTCATTTTTAGATCACACCCTGGGCTACAATACGCAGGATATCAATCACTCCTACCCTGAAGGTTAAACTTAACGCAGAAGCCTATGCATGGTCAGTGCTAGAAAAACATTCAGTATTTGCTATTTGGCTGTGGGCATAAATCTTTAAAGACCCCCAAAAAAGGAAGAAAGTACAAGAAGAGATTTGTAAACGCATAGGAAGAAAGCAGGTAAACCAAGGGGGAGTAGCTTTTTTTTTTTCTTTTTCTTTTTTTATAGTCTAAATCCATTATTTTGATCCCACAGCAGCAGACTTAACAAAGAGAAGCAATTTGCAACTGAAGAAACATTCACCTGAGCTGGTACTGTCCTAAGCACTGAGTATCATTGTAGAGATGCTAGCTCAAATTCAGAATGGTGTATGGCTGCTGTTGAACAAAGTTAGCTCTGAGCTAAGACCATCTGCCTCTCAGCAGCACACATTAGGCAGCCCAGCACCATGTTGATGTAAACATACTGCTTTACGTTCTGGAACCAGCTCCTGCACAGTCATTCTGTGTTCAGACTGCCCCCCAAGCTCTCTTTCCTTGAAAAAAACCACCTCTCTATTCAAATCAAATGGTGTGCTTTTGTTTATTGGGTGATATTTCTGGGAGAGGGAGTCCTTAATCATTTCTTGTCACAACAAATTTCATAGGCTGTCTGAAAAAGGATGTAGAGTCATTACAGTTAACACTTCTGACGTGGTTTCTTAACAGCTCTTAAGCATCACTTGATGGATGGCTGTCTGGACCCATATCCTCCTTCCTGCTGATATTCCCAACCAAACCCAAGCAATGCAAAATGTCTCAGAATCCCAGCAGTCATCTACTAGCAATAAATTACTACATGGCACTCCAGATCTTTTGCAGTCTTCTATAATACACTAATCCTGTACAGGCTTTTTAAAGGATTAAGCATTATATGGATAATATGTATATCTGCAGTTGTGTTAGATAAGATAGAAAAAGAAAGAGACCCTGAGAGTAGGATTTTGTGTCAGAGGTTAGAATGAACTTTTCCCTCTTGGTGGATCAAAAATCCAGGGCAGCACGATGGATTAGGTGACCTCTTTAAGGTCTTTTTATGTTTAGAGTTTTCCCCATGCCCTTTTCCTGACACCCCTCAGGTTTATGAAATTGCTGTGAAGCACCTGTTAGTGTCCCCTGCCTAAGGCAGTGTGACAGGAAGCTGAACTATAGCTCTGCCCAGCTAAGACATCTCCTATTTCCTTTACGGCCATTATAATAAAACAAAAACTTTGAGAAGTCATTTGGAAACTTACTTTACACCAGGAAAAGACTCAATTTAATAAATACAACATGAATTTTATGAGGATAATTCATATCAAATTTTATATAGGCAGAAACTATTTCATTCAGCTTCTGGAGAAAAATAATTATGCTCTTTACAATTTGAAGTGCATTTGTATTCCTTCCAAATAGTCCTATTACAACAGATGAAGTACTTACTATACATCTTTTTCCTGCTGCTTTTCAACTTAAATTTAATTTTCACATAGATTTATTTAAAACAATTCTCGAAGTGATTCAGCCAAATGATGAATTTATGGAAGGTTTAGTAAATGTGTAATCTAGTTGAAGTTAAAAATGGCTATTTTGTAATTCTGTGCCTACATGAAATTATCCACTGTAGCCATCTACAGTGCATTCATTTAAAGCCAATTTCTTGTGGCACATACTCAGTTCATAATGAAAGTAAACAAAGCAAATATTTTGCTAACAAAAGAATGTATATACACATATACAACAATGTTAAACAAATGTTTTAATTTTTTTTTTGGTTCTCTAAGCCTGCTGTAGCAGATATACGTGTGTATACATTTTGTATACGCAGAGAATACATTGTACATATTCATGATACCCTGTTTTGCATATAATAAATGACTCTCTCTGTCCAAATATAAATATAACCTGAACTTAAGAAAAAAAGTTAAATTAAATGAATGTTCCAGAGCATAAAAATTTTGTAATGTGCTCTCATTGCAGAAAAGATGTGTGACTTATACTGATAATAACACAGACTGTGAAAGAACTTTGCTTTAGGCAAATTGTGAGACTGTTTTCTGTTCCATTGTTGGCATTAAAAAAAAAAAATTAAAAAAAAAAAATCAGTGCTTATGCCAGGTTCGTGTCTAAAAATCAGCATATACCTGATAAAGAATATTCTGTAACCAGTCTATTTGAGCTTGCAGTTAGCAGGAGATAGATAGGTACAAGTTCATCATTTGTAAAGAGCAGGGCCCAACACTTTCTGAGAGAACATGTCACTGAATTTTCAGATGGATGCCTAGCATGAAAGGACGCTCAACTTTTGGCTTATTAATCAGGAGTTTTGATCAAGTTATCCACATTAAGTAAGTTTGGTGAAGATAAAGTTCATGTATCCCACCAAATATGTCAAAACTGACCTAGTAAATTCTCTGTCCATATCACCCCAGCCACATACCAATTATGTACAAGTTGACTACTCCCAAATTCAGTGTCTAAAATCTATGGGGAAAAAAAAAAAAAAAAAAAAAAACCAAAACGTAAGAGTTCTGGCTCATATTTCCCTCTGCAGTAGTAATTTCTGCTATCTACTTGTTCTATAATGTCCTGATTCAGATCATGGGGTTTCTACTCTCATCTTTACAAGAACCAGAGGAAACACTGGAAAGAAAGACTTAATTCCACATCTACAGATACACCTACGCTTCCAAAGTCAAAATTACTTCTGTTCACATTACAGCTCATCCAACATGTAAATTAGACTTCAGCTATATTAACTACTGAAAATGAAATTACTTTATTCTTTCTTTAAATAAGACCAAAAAAAAAAAAAACCCACAAAATGCTTAATCTTCTTTTCCCACTGTTCTCATTTTTGATGTTAGAAGGCTGCATGTCACAGAGATAGGCTTACAGCAAAGTTACGACAAGCTAAGTGAGAGAACATGCCAGTTCTTTGGAGGTAACTGTCTCGAAGCATGCTTTTAACCCATGGCAACCCATGGCCATCTTCTACTATGGGGTCACCCAACTTGCCTGCATTCCAGGGAAGGTGCTGTGAACCTTGTCAGTTACCACAGAGCATTTAACTCAATGTAAGCGCATACCCTACATTGCCCTGTAATAACATTTTCATGACTGTCTAGTTACTCTTTGATACAGGATTAATGAAGTACAGCAAATACTCAAATATTGATAATAAGAACTCATTTTTCATTGTTAGTACCCCCTGCCTACTACTAAACTACACAGGAAAATCTGGAACCTAAAACACTGCCATCTTACCAAAAAAAAAAAAAAAAAAAAAAAAAAAAAATCAGAACTGCCTGTTGTTGCTTTTCTTGCATTAAGCCAGAGGGAATATACTGGGGAAAAGCAGGAAGCTCTTGACTTGTGACTAAGCCACAACTTTTAACCAGACCTTGTTTTGTAATCCTTTAAGCTGTGTATCTGAAGTTTCCATCAAGCATATTTTATTGCAACAATTGTCCATCAAAAAAATAACTTTAGGTCATGCACCCAGCATTTCCTGAACAATGTTGCAAAGATATATGGAACTCCTGATAGTTCAGCCACTGCCTTCCTCAAATTTCCCCACGTGACAGCAGGAGGTGGGTTTTTTTTTTTTTTTGGATAATTTATATAGTTCCAAAATCATACTGAAGCCTGGACTTACATGAAAGCCACCATAGTTCCTCCATTCTTCAGAAGGCTCAAAATCTTTGAAGCTGATAGCACCTTCTCTTTTGTCTTACATATTCAGTGATATGGAAGGTAGACAAGGCATTTGATTTTTGTAATTTTGAAACAAGCCTGTGAAAGGGGCTTGCCATAAACAAAACTTATGAATAAATGAATGCATCTGACAAAGAAGTTAATGATCACATGGACCAAGCCGAAATTCCTAATCAATGAGTCATGTAGACTGCTTTGTTTAGGCTTTGGCAAATCAATACTCCATTTTGTTAAGCAAGTACAACAGATCTTTGTGGGGGTGCTTTGGATTAATCTTTAAATATAATGTGTCAGACAAAGAAAATCTGCAAGGGTTCTTGAAAATACTGCTTGGAGCTTTCCAAAATTCTTTGCTTCAATACATATCTGATAGGCAAGGGAAAGAAACAGAAAAATTGGAAAGACTATATTGTAGCTACAGAGCTGTGAGTACAGAATTATTAATACAGTAATAATTATTTTTAATTATTATAGTATAATTAGATTATTATAATAGTAAATATTAACAGTAATAACAGTAATATTCTTATTACTGTTATTAATAATAGAATATTGTCACTACATTACATTGCTATTAAGGAATTGTATACAGTAGGACAATCCTCCTTTCTTTCTCTCCCTGGACTTACAACACCTAGGATATTAGAAAATAAAACCATCCAATTTGTAGAACAAGTTTTCTTTTTGTCTTTCCTCATATCACATTGGAATGTTATTAGATGCAGGCGATTACATTCTTCCTCTGCAACATACCACACCTGCAGTGGGGAAAGCAATTCCAATATGCAGGCTGTTGTTTTTTGATCACAGAAAGCACAAAAGTCAAGACTCCTAAAGGGATTTAGGGATGCTGTGATGGCAGATGTACCTTTTTCAGGTGCTAAGAAGTAAATTTTGACTGGATAGTAGATATTTTCTACCCATCAGCAAGGTTGATGCTTGAGGAAGATCCTTATGAAGAGACAGTTAACTAACTACTATGGGTTCCCGACAGGAGGCAAAAGAATGAAACTAGTATCTAGTTTTCAAGCTCACTTGATTGGCTGGCTTTTAAAATGTTCTCCTGCAGTATCAGACATAATACCAATATGAGTATCCAGATGTCTCTTCTGATTCTTGCCCTACAGCATTTTCAAAACTGATAGAGCAGACTAGACAATTAGCTTTTGCTGAAAGGCAATGGCTCCTTACTTTACATTCTGCTTAAGAATTTCCACAGATCACTTCAGATTTTGAGTGCCTTTATAGCTCCCTAATTCTAGCCCCAAAAGCTTGGGTCAAACCTGGTACCATGAAGCATTTGAATATTATTGAGTTTGCATCTGTCTTCTTGATACAGCAAACTACTAAAATTCCTGAGCTGGGCTCAGTGAGTAAACTATCTTGGGAAGAGAACAGAAAGTTTCTAAACCTCATCAAGAAAATAACAGTGTCCTGCATTTGATATTGCCAGAATGATATTCCTGAAACACAGCTTCTAGATAGAATTAAGTAGAGACAAAATGCCATGTCTGATTACATAGCTCAAAGCTGTCTGCTTCTGCAAAGCTCAGAGTACTCATAACTTGTATTGCCAAAATTAGATTTGTGGGTCAGTGGAATTTTCATCATACCAATTTATTTTGGATACTTAACAAGAATTTAGGGATCTAACTTTGAAGCCAAGACTGAAAACTTCTGCTCTGATTTTCTAAGAAAAGGTGCTGCTTTCCAGATTCCCAGTTATTTATTAGCTTTAGCAACATTTCTTGTTAAAGATGACATCCTGAAACAACTTCTAGCAGGAAAAACAGCCAGGACTATGATACACGTAAGAAATCACCTTTTTCCCTAATCCTGTTGTTACTGGTCTTTCATCAAGGCTTCTGTATGCAAATACTGCCCCAACAGAAAATGACAGTGTGACCTGAATAAGAAAGTTGAACAGGAAACTTCTGTCTGAACCATGGATTAAGCAGTCAGTATGGTCACTGCAGTGAGTCTGTGAGAGAAAAAAAAAGAAAAAAAGAAACCAGATATTCTGTGAAAGATAAGCCATTTCAGGGGCTAATAATTTATGTCCCCCACGTTATTAGTAGCAAGTGATTGTAAGTCAGATAAAGGACACAAACTATTGAACAGATCACTAGGGACTCTTCTGGGTTTAGTCAGTTAGAAATCTTCACAACTATATCAGAAAATTCTTTACAGAATAGGACAAAGTGGTGCAAAAATAGAACAAATCCCAATCGAGTATTAGGCCTTACAAGTATGTATAAGT
The DNA here is from genome assembly GCF_905368555.1 of Meleagris gallopavo. Lineage (NCBI taxonomy): Eukaryota > Metazoa > Chordata > Aves > Galliformes > Phasianidae > Meleagris > Meleagris gallopavo. The sequence continues at coordinate 12,656,485 of NC_139416.1, forward strand.
TTAAAGATTGTTAGAGAAACTAAAATCTGTTTGTTAGTTTGTAAAGCCTGAGCTCAGTAATTGGAATGCTAACAATTACTCATTCATAGAAGACAACAAAACAAGAAAATGCCAGCAAGCCAGAAATAAGACCTCATTCACAGACCTACAGTATGCGTGCTGCAAAGCTGTTGACTTGATATTCTCTGGCTGAGACCACCCAGAGGCAATTACTCTCCATTTAAACAGAAACCAAGACCTAGCAGTTCTCAGGCATTTTTCCTGTTCTAATATTCTCCCTGATTGCAGGTTCATACATCGCTGGAGGTCTTTTTTGAATCCAAGCAGTGCTCAAAATTAATAGTGGCACAATTAGTTACTGTCCTTTTCTTTATCAACTTGGGATCAAGCATTCTAATGAAAATCAATACAGTACTTCCCCGTTTTGTCTCTGACAGCAAGAACAAAAACATACACTAAGTAAAATGATTATGTTTACACAAGCAATTAGTATAATTCAAGTACTACACCGCAAAATAAATTTATGCGGAACTAGTGTTTTTCTTTAAAAAAAATAACACCTCACTGTTTTCTATGAATACATATTATAGTACATCCTTTATGCAGCAGTACCAATCCACAGCCCTGTTTCAGATGATTTAGGCAACTAGTTTGCAGAACACACGAAGAAGAAGCAAAAGAAAGAACGAGGATGTGAATTGAGCCCCAAGGCAATAAAAATATCCACTGCATGCCATGGAATATATCTGGAGAAAGGTGTTGAAGAATTTCCGCAAGGGAAATGATTGTATATATAGCTTTTTGTCCCGCCCTCCCCTCCCCTCCCCCCAAGGGAAAAAAATGGCTCTCATAACATACGTAATGATGCTTCAGCTCATTCAAAAATTCTTCACAACATAAGAGTTCACAGCTACAACTGGACACAGTACATGAGAGATAGTCAAGAAAATCTCCAGTTCAGAGAAAGCTCAAAGTGTAATGGAAAGCAAGTTGGCTGCTTCTATACCCAAGACACAGATTTCACTCATCATTGTTACAGAATGAAAAATTTAAGAAAGCCCCAAGAGAAGAATTTCCTTATTTTATTCAAATGAAGCTTCCATCTGAAGGCACATATGCCACCATATGGGATCCATTTCAGGCATTCATTAGAAGAAGAATAATTAGTCTAGCATCATACCAGGAAGAAAAGAAGAGGCCCAGAGGATAATTACTTTAGAAACAGAAATAAAAGACCTTGAAACTAAATTTGCTAGGGACAAGTCTATGAAAAAAAAAAAAAAAAAATAGAAAAAAAGACTTTATTTATGGGAATTTTAAATTCAGCTATCAAGGAGAATTGGAATAGGGGCATGCCCACGACAGGATTACGTTTAGCTTGGGGAGAAACTGGAATGCCATTGTTTTAATGATTACAGAAAAGATGTAGCATTGTATTTTCACCATTCAACACAAGCAGGAAGTCTCTACTACTGAAAAAAATAAAACACTTCTACATGATACTAGGAAGAACTGCTCTGAACGTCTTTTCTTTGCAAATATAACATCATTAGTGCTACAGGTCATAGGCTTGAAATACAGCAGTGACTCTTTAAAGGTCATCAAAAAGAATTATTCTTTTGTATACTTAGTAGAGCTTACTATAAAACAACCTACATGAAAGAGAAATACCTGTACTACGAAAATAAAGCACAGATGGAATAACACAAGAAGAGTGTGTGTGACATGCTGGAACTTCCTACGAAGAACTAAACATACAGGGATAGTACTACGTCAGTTATTTCTAACCATGCAATTAACCAACTTTGCCTTCTGGAAGGTGACAGATAGTGACATCATACTGAGTAAAAGAAGTATAGTGCACCACAGCCTGTCTGCAAAGCCTAACACCTTAAGTAACTAACCCCTAATTAACCAGTGAGCTTGGAGTTTCTGTGCTACTCAAAAGACCTGTGGGAAGTGCACAGTGACAAGATTTGGCCCTTAGAATAGGGCTTGTGACTGGATTCCTCCTCTTCATACCAAGAAACATTTGATAATGCTACAGCATTAGAATCATAGTGGGAAGTAAGGATTTGTCTAGGTAAAATCTTTTGATTCAGACAGTGGTCAAAGGGACAGCTCTTTGATGTCTGCAGCTTTTTGTAACAAAGAATAAAATGAGATCTCACATTGCTGTGTGTGAAACAGATGGTACGGGTTATGGCAGCAGTTCATTCATATTGGGAACACTTGTTACAATGCATTATCTTTTAAAGATATGGAGAAAGCTATCTAGCATTTTGTGACTCACCTAGAGTATAAACAAGATAATTATCTGGTTCACCTGCTAGAGCAGGCAGATCGATTATAGAAGCTAATTAGAGACCTGTTTTAAGCAGATATGAACTCATGGGTTTTTTGTTATGGGTTCTTCTCCTCTTAACACACCACAGAGAAAACCATGGAACAACCGTGATTAGCCTTATTTCATTTTTATTGCTTCTCCCATTCAGAGTAAAACCACAGAAAGTCAGAAGTGTAGCTAATTTACTTTAGCAAGCCAGCAAATGTAAGTTAATTTCCTTGCTTTACTACTTCGAAATCTCTGCCAGCGCATTAATGTCAAAGGAAAACAAAGAAAAAATATGCATCCATATGGAATATGAGTGAAACTCATGGTTGACTGGCAAACACTGGCAGAGAAAATAGTCACATTTGCACAGTAGTAACAGATATTGGTGATGGGCATTTAAATGCTTAGTTATTTGCAGATGTCATTAATGCAACAGGCAAATATACTAGGTTGTGACGTTTCTCATTTTTAGTTGTCTGACACCGGAGAATTTTTATTCCCTTTAAGTAGCAGGCTTCCTTACTCTTACCATTCCCAAAGCCCAAACATCCATAGCATAGTGCCCACAAGTCTCTGACTGCTTGTATTTCAACATTTCAAATGTCTATTATCTGCTCTCATTTCCTAGTACCCTAATGTAATGTAGTAATGATATAATGCAATGAAAAGTATATCAATAGTGGAGAAGTGACACAATCCTAGGCTGCAGCAACTGAGAACAAGCCCAAATGCAGCAGCCATGGACGTAGAAACAAAGGAAAAAAAGACTGCTTACCTTTGGAAGGCTTCTGTAGGCAGGAGTGTCCAGTAAGATACGTTTGCATCCACTGCCAACCCTTAAATGAGGTCTGGGAAGTGGTAGATCCTGGCCCCACCCCTTCCAGTCACTCAGGTGCACTGCATACACCTGAGCTCCCCTGAGTTGGCCCTGCCTTCCCACCAGGTGCTCAATCAGTTCTTCAAGCTGTAACTTAGCATTACCTCTACACATACTTCAGAATCTGTTTGAAAAAATATTACAGTGCATCTGCAAGTGGGATGAAAAACAAAACAAATTATTTTATGAAAGCAGAAAGACTTACTTACTTAAATAATCAGTATGTACTTCCTGAGTGACTGGCTATTAGTGCAAACCACAGTGCTGAGCAGGGCACTCGGGGTCCCTCTAGTCTGGAATGGCAAAGGGAGCTAAGAGATCAAATGTGGAGAACTGTCTCTGTTTCTTGGAAGTCTCTCAAATGAAATTTGGCCTGAACTGAAACCTTGTCAAAGACCTGGAGCAGAGTTACAAAAGACATTAACCACAAAATGATAAACTAAAACTCACATTCATCAGGAAGGTGAATATCAATCAAATCAATCAAAATAGTTAGGTTTACAACAAGTCCTTAACAAGAAAGTTGACTCTTTTTTAGAATGCCTAAATACTGCTCTCTGGCACACAGATTGCATCTCAATGTGTTGTGATGTACAGGTAGGTATCTCATGTCTCATGCATAAAACCAAGGGAGGCATCACTTTAAGACCATGTCTGCTACATCAGGTCCTACACAGAACATGATTCTTCCCCTGCTTCTCTTCCTCTTCGACACACTGACCAGAGCACCACAGTACCTCTGCGTGGCTCCTGCTGAAGCTGTTTCGTTTTGTAGGAAATGTGATCACTAAGTCAATGTAAAGAACTAGCAACTATTATAAGCAGAGCACTAATGTAAGTGAAATACTAGCTCACTTTTGCTTCCCCAGTTTATTGCTGTTTTACAGCTCATATAAATATAATAAGGTAAGTATGGTAATACAGCTTAAACAACCTGAGCTGAAGAAGTCCTGTTCCAGAATGTGCAAACCTAATCTTTCAGGCACTCTCTTAGGAGACACAAAGTTAACCTATTGTCCCTCTAATCCCAATCCTAGATACTCAGTCTTCAAAGCAACAACTACTCTAGACTAGATGGGAAAAACTGCTTCTCAGGCTGACTAGCCAGTCTATCTCCTTAGATCAGGGCAGTATACTGATACTGAAGTTTCTTCCCAAGAAACACTCTCCAGTGTCAAAAATTATTTGTGGATGCACTCCAAAGAGTGTAACTGGTGGCGAGAGACTGGATCTATACAGTTACTTCCTCGCAGATAGGAGCTTGATTTGTCCATACTGGCAAGACTGTAACACAGGCACACCAGTGCAGCATCACACCTGAGGCAGTAAACACTTTCTCAAACTTAGAAGCTCACCTGACACTGTGCTTACTGAAGCTGCACAGACTGTCCTAAGCGAAGGCATAGGAAGCTCACATCTGCATGCAAAGGACCATGTATGCACATTTCAAGAAGTTCCAAGAGTTAATCAGCAACCAAGAAATCTCTTTTACATTTTTAAAATACTTAAAATACTAGAGTTAGAAACCTGGGTTAGTAATCTTCGGTATCTATGGCTATTGCAGCTGCTGCGCTGCCCATCAAAGATACCAGCACTTCTGCAAAAGCTGGACAGGAACAAGTACTAAATGTCTTTAGCGGCTTAATTGCCTTAGCGATACAGTCATATTTAAACCAATTGCTTTCTAAACGCATGCATTTCAAGGAAACTAACACAACCTGGGTTTACAAAACAGCTAATCTTGACAGACTGCTGAACTCCATGAAAAGCTTTAGCAGAGATAATCCTAGAGCACAGGGTGACATCGATCTCTGGCCACAGAGCTGCTATTCTGCCTGCCTGTCTCTTTACTACACTCTGGGGTAACACACACATTGCGGACAGTACACTGAGGAGGCTTGATCTGCACACTGAGAGTCCATATGAAGGACTCTCAGACATGGAAACAAACGTAGGGATGGCTAGTGCTTAGATGTTAGAATGTGCTCTTATAGACATAAATTTGCTATTGAAAATGATATTAAGTATTGGTTCTGCTTGCATTTATGCTACCAGATTGGTGCAATACTGTAAGAAATCACTGTGCAGTAACAGAAGCATACACTAGGTTACTAACTTGAAAAATGTCACAGTGCATGTACTCTACATACTTCTTGCTCCATAGCAAAGTTAGCATGTCTGATAAAAAGATTAAAAGTCATAACAGATGTCAAAAAATGAGAGAGGCATAAGCAGTATCTGAGGATCTGCAAAGACAGTATGGTTGTTAAACTGGGGAGTAATGACTCTTTTCCATTAAACATAGCAATGGTAAAACATTTCTCAGTAAAAATAATATTTTACATTAAAGCAAGCCTGGCACAAAGAAAAAACACTGCTTACATTTCATGTTCTTTCATCTCTGCTCCAAAAGAACCGATGATTTTCTCCTTCCTTTTGACTTATGGAGTCGGTGAAAATGTTTGCAATTACTAGGAAAAGGCTAAGAACTTACCAATGCAACTCAAAACTAAAAAAGTATTACTAAAACTAAGGTGACATAAAAACAAACAAAACAAACAAAAAAACCCCAAAAAACTCCAAAAAACCACCCAGTAACATTACAGATTTAAGACTGCTTTATTATTTTTTAGGAGAGTAGAATTATAGTAAGATGAAGGTCTTATTTAGTAGTTCCTACCAATCAGATAAAGGCTGGCTTTTCACCTTAGTTCCTTAAATACCCTATCCAATAATTAATTTAAACTTATATGGGACAGCTATACCATCCCTGAATAAAGTGATTTGTATACATCTAAACTCAAGTGCTGTGGTGGAAAGACAGGGGTGATCATTATTTCAAAGCTCATTTTTATTTTTCTCCTACACTTAAGACTTGTGAAATTATTTATTTGACAATCTGAAAATAAAACTTGAGCTGTATTAGCATGTAGGCTGCTCAGTAAAAGGGAAAAAAGGGAGAGAGAGGATTAATAAATTACATGCTAGAAACGGGAAACAAGATTAGAGGTGACATTTTGGCAATGTCTTTTTCACAGCAAAGGAAAAAATTGAAACAAGATTAGTTGGAGGGAAAAGAGGATGTCAATCAATAGGAAAAAAATGAAATCGAGAAAATATGAGAAAGACTGTAAAAAAAATGGAGGGGTTGACTAGGATAAAGGGTGCAATAAAAGTGACTCCATAGAAAAGAGGGAAATCACTGTCAATGGGTAGAAATCTCTAAATGAATCAAGAGGGTTAGAAGGCAGGCTAGTGAGTAGCATCCATCCAGCAGTGAGAACACATAAACAAGGGATGAGAGGGGAACAAGGTGACAGCAATGCATCCTACTCGTGCTACAAACATACAAGGAGTGAGTTCCCTGAGAACTGTATGCGTGTCTGCTCTACTTTCTTACCTCCCTTTGATGATGTGCATGGATGAATGGCGAGCTATAACCAAATCATGCAAGAAACAATTATGTGAAATCACTGACTAGGGCATGTCTGGATTTTTTCAGCTAGATTTCTATGGGTCAATATAGACAGAATGTATCCTACAGCAAATTTCAAAAGTGTCTATTAGGTTGCTTCCTCAAGCATATTACTACAGCAACAACACTTGAATTACTGGGCTTGTTGTTTTTCTTCTGTTTCCCATACAAAGCCAAAAGAATGATCCAACTATCTTCTCTGCAAGTTAGATGAACCTCTTATCATTCCCACCTCTTCCCCACCCACATCATAAATGCTGACTCTCTAGGATCTGTCATCTTTAGTTCCTCGAACTCCTCAATCACAGTTAAGATCTGTTCTTTCTCCTCACTCTATTTATACCCTGATAGTTGCTGTTTTGAATTAAATGAGACCATGAGCATAGCAAGCAGCAACATAGGAAAAAATTATTCTCAAAAAGAGTGGTAAGGTATTGGTACAGGCTGCCCAGGGAAGGGGTGGAGTCACCATCCCTGGAGGTGTTCAAGAAAAGAATAATGTGGCACTTAGGGACATGGCTTAGTGGGCATGATGGGGTGGGGTGATGATTGGACTAGAGGATCCTAGTGCTTCTTCCCAACCTTAATAATTCTATGATTCTATTCATGCTATTACTAATGAAGACAAGTGATGACTCAGGATTGACTGCAGCCTGAGTGGTTACTTCTTCTTAGACTAACCATACCCTCCTTTCCTGATATACATATATAATACAAAATGGATAGGATGGGGGTAGAGTCTATTGCCATAAGAGAATGAAGTGGAAAGCTGTTTGAGTTATCTCCATGTACTGGCACACTGCCATCAGCAGTCAGTCACATCTCAAAAAAAAAAAAAAAGTAAGCACCTGTTGCTTTTCAATACATTTAGACTGAAAGTAGCATGCATAGATTCCAACAGCAATTACTCCAAAGCATCTAATTTTTTTCCCCAGTATTTTAATACTGGAATACCTTTCAAGGTAAGATTTAACTGGTAACTTGACAGTGTTGCTTATTTCACAGAGTCATAGAATGGTTTGGATGGGAAGCGACCTTAAAGACCATACAATTCCTATCCTCCTACCATGGGCAGGGACGCCTTCCAGTAGATCACGTAGATTCATAATTCCTGTAACTGCTACCTATTGAAAACTTACATCAATTCATCAGTGAAATCAAGAGTTGTTAATATATAAAATAGAAATGTGGCAATACAAATATTTGATGGTTGAAATGCTTATTAACCTTGAGACTTAGAAACGAATGCATGCTTTCGTGTTGGTCTTAATAGAATATAATTTCACCTCAAAAGGAAAATACAGGTGATATATGCATACAGTATTTTCCTTTTTGATTCATCAGCAGCCTTTTTACTTTTCAAGTAAATTTTAATGATAATTCTTTCCTAGATTATTTTACAACCTGCTTTTAATTAGGATGACAGACAAATTTAAATTTGCCTTCATTTTCCTTCTCACAGTGTTCTTTATTCTCTATTAGTCTCCCACAGAGATTTTTTGAAGTGAAGCATTTTTGTTTCAGAATTTGTAATCTCTTAAACAGACTTTATAATGAAGAAATACAAGACTTTTTTACACAATAACCTGCTTTATTCTCAACTGTGTTTGGAAAGTTTCACATAAGGCAAGAGGTTAAGTAAATCTCCAGTTTCCTAGGGGTCAACGTGCAGAGGACGCAGATACATACCTAAACCTTGTATAATCTATTAAAACTCTCTGCAAATGTTGTTCTTCCTCTTGGCATACTTGTTGTTAAAGTTGCAACAGAAACATACTAGAAGAACAACTGCATCCTAGAGAAGATGTCATACAGTCCCTGCAAAATATGCTGCTTATTTAGAATTACTTGCTAGAAGACCTTACCTGCCAGATTGCTAAACTGCCATTGAAGACTCTCTGTTAACACATACAAATTCACCATTTGTTAGCCAGTATTTTCAAGAGTATTCTTCCTAGAATGTGTATCAATGCTGATCAGAGATCTTATGGCAGAATTTAGAAGTCCTATTCAATAGCATATTCCTTATGTAATGTATAAGAAATACAGTTTCATCTGGATATCAACACGCAAAAGATTTCAGTTACCAGAACATAAGACATAAGGAGTTTAATACACATCCTCAACCCTACATGACTGGACATTTAAACATGCACTGAATGTATAAGACTAGAGAGTTGATGAGGTGCTACAAGATATGGTTTAGTAGCTTAGTGGATAGTAATGGTGATAGGAGGATGAACGGACTAGTTGATCTTGTAGGTCCTTTCCAACCTTCTGATTCTATGATTCTACGAAGTTTTCAAGATTCTAGGCTACATTTTTTCAGCCTTTTTTTTTTTTTTTTAAACTGACATGAGAAGTCTTATGATGATTCAGCCCTGATGTAGTTGCCTTGGAACAAACACATAAGTGTTATGTTCTGAAGATATCAGAGTGTTGTAGAAATCTTAAGAATTTTAAAGAGAATATTCTAAGTTGTGTGGGAAAACGGTTTACATCTGAGATGTATGCTAGATGACATCTAACATTACAGAGAAACAGCTGTAATACAGAAATAAAGATAACGAAGGAAAAAATTGGCAGAAAAAAACTATGATCTGAAAGAGGTTTAACCAAATGTCCATCAAAACCAAACAACGTAGATGTGAAAGTAGTTAGTTATCACAGTTCTCAGTTCATTTGACATGAATTCTGAAGAGGAAGGAACAACTCAAGTATGATGAAGGTTTGTAAGAAGAATTTGCACACAATGTAGTAAGGAAAGAAAAGCTAAAAAGGAATCAATGAGATTTGGCAGGAAGCCAGACACGATCAAGTTGCTAGATCAAAACCAGCCCCATTATTTTTGTTTATCTTAAATGAGGAAGATTTCTAAGTGAGGACATTAAACTGGAGCTTTAGAAAAGTCACATAAGCATAGAGTAAAAGGAAATAGAATGAAGAAGTGAACAAATAAAACACAGAAGAAAAATGAAAATTGTTTCTCGATATTAAAATATGACCTAGATGTTACTGCCCACCATGACATCTGGCAGAAAATACTACAATAAATATTTCTAACTTCAAAGAACATTCAAGAGTTAAGGAGCAAAAACACACACAAAATGGTATATAGGAGTACCAGTGATAAGGAAAAGAAAGTGTAGGCTGAAATTGTATCTGACATTGTTTCTATAATATGCATAATAAAAGAAAAAATGTTTTAAGGGCTGAAAAGAGTACTATAGTGAGAAAAAAGATGCATAGAACACTAAACATTTTTTTTTTTTACCAGAAAATGACACCAAAAGAAAATAAAACTATATAAAAAAAATGCCAGATAGGTATCAAAGGGAATCAGTTTCATATAAAAGAGGATCAAGAAATAACACTACCTGAAGATTGACACAGCTTTAAAGTGAGCTCAGAGCTGTCCCAGAATTCCAAATAAAATGACAGTCGGCCAGGTAAGCCTTTCAGAGAGATGCACAGATGAAACTGCTTTAGGAAATAATTATAAGGAACCAACACCTGTATTGCAAGGAATCCAGTGAAATTCACTCTTGTATGGAGAATCTTAGCAGTACGTAAGAATTCAAGTTTAACAATTAGAATTCCTAAACAGTCATGATAAAATTTAGAAAAACTGGCATAGAAGATGAAAGAGAGGAGATAAGGACAGAACATCTTAGGTTGCGCAACAATTTTGTCCCTGAGGACAGAATTTCAGGGAGGAGGATTACTACTCAAAGTGTAAGGCACACACACAAGATGATAAATTCAATGACTCAGTACTGGAAAGAATAAATTAAGCATCTGATATTTATTGCTGAGTTCTAAACAAACTCCTTACAATCAAAGAGAGAAAGAATCTTCTGAATCTCTCGACTCTTTAGTGGAACCTTAGTAAAAAGGAGAGAGAACAATGACTCCACATTCTTTTCAAAATGCTGCACAATAAAGAAAGACCAAAGATATGTAAATCTCTCCTCTGTGTATGATTACTGCCTGTCTTATAAACATATGTTGTAATGAGACTAATATCATATATTTAGGCCAATTTTCTGTCCAGTTGCATGCTAAAAATTAGGAGAAAAGGGAGGAGATGAGAGGAAAAAAAGAAAAAAAAAATAAAACAACTGTGCGGATAAACCATCTTACTCTCATTTTCAAAACATTCAGAATAGCCTTAGGAGTTCCTCAAATATGACAAACCCTATCAGTGAGGACACAGGAAGTCAAGAAAAGTTCTGGAGTCCTATCCCTTGCAACCAGATCTGTAATTACGCAGAAGACCTTCCAATTAAATCTTAAAAACCTATTAAAAATCAAAGTACTTGAAAGCCAACACATCTAACATGAGAACAGTGTTCATCAGTGCAGTGTATAGAGAACATGACTATCCAAACCCAGCTAGGGTTTAAACATCTGCACCCTCATAGTTGTCTGAGTGGGACCTTCTGAGGACAAAACAAAGCTCTTAGTTGAAGTGCAACATGGTACCGTACACAGATAATGTGCTCTTGTTGCTGCTAATAAAATATAAGATAGGAGAACAAACTGAAGGTGTCCACAATATTAAAATGGTTGTATTCTGAAAGGGAAAAATTAATGCCAAAAAAAAAGCTCTCCATGCTTATTACAGTCATGGCTGTCTGGCTTGTGTCCATGCTATATAAGCACTTGTCTCCATGTTCTGCAGTGCACAAGAGCACTCAGGGGTATTGCAGCTGCCATATGAAACCTTTGCGTCTGATATTTAATTTGCTGCATAACAAAGTGAAATCCTTGCTTCCCTACGTAACATTCCCTCCCCCACTTCAGTTATTGTCTTTGTAATATTTTATGATTTGTCATAAAACACTCTGGGATATTTTCCTACAGAGGACACAATTATAAATACATTGCTGAAATGAAATACCTGTATGGTAGTCCTTACTCACAGTACAGCTGAGGCAATGGCAGACTAGGCAATATGCATATTTTAATATTTTATTTTGAGTTTTTCAATTTTTGTAATAAAAAGCGAGAAAGAAACAAAGAAGAAAACAAGCTCCACATTGATTTAGGACTTCAGCGAGAAGAATAAAGCCATTCCATCTATTTTACAAATGTGAATATGCTTATAACATTGATCTCAACAATGTAAATCAATAATACGCAGAGCTTTCCTGTCCCCCACAGATTGCCTGCAAATTATAAATGGTGGTTACAAAAGTATAATCAGGGTGAAATATTATCAACTCTCATATTCTACACATGCTGTAATTCAAAAAAGCAGATATCTTGGAACCTAGAGTTTTGATGTTTTAATGAGTGTGCTATTTTTTTCTAGAGAAGCACAACCAGTTAAATTCGGCATCCAGTCTTTTGCTAAAGAAACAGTTTGCAGCTTCCAAATGATTGCAATTCTCTTTTGCCATTATAGGAAAATCTTATAATATATTATATATATTATAGGAAAATCCTGTCACCAAACTTAGAAGATATTAAGCAGTTTAAAATTCACCTTAGTAGTATTTGATATAGTCAGACTGGCTTGTGTATCTGACACAAGGAGACATTAAAATACACAAGGAAACACTAACATATTTTACTGTGGGATGAAAAGCAATGTTTCACAGCTTTTTCAATACTTTGGTTCAGCCTTTTGAAATTTCGTCCAGATTCTTAACTGTGGTTGTTAAGTCTGAAACCTTAACACATTTCAAAGGGTTGAGTTATGGCCACTGTAAGAGCAGTGAATCCTAGAATATGTTCTCCTCCTTACACATGCATTTGTATTTTATTTTTAGGGATCTTGAACAGAACAGCCTCAACAATGAGAGAACAACTTCTCTTAAGATTAGCAAAAACAATAAAAGATTGAAAAGTCCAGTCTACTAAATCATAGACTCATAGAATAATTTCAGTTGGAAGGGACCTTTAAAGGTCACTTGGTCCAACTCCTCTGCAGTGAACAGGGACACCTACAGCTCCATCAAGCTGCTCAGAGCCTGGTCCAGTCTGACCTTGAATGTTTCTAAGGATGGGGCTTCCATCTCTCTGAGCAACCTTTGCCCACGACTCACCACTCTCATTGTAAAAAACTTCATTATGTCCAACCTAAAATTTCCCTCTTTTCATTTGAAACCATTTCTCTTGTTCTATCACAACAGATACTGCTAAAGAGTCTGCATCTTCCTTTCATGAAGACTAGCTTGTTTGTGAATACTCAGGGAATGTAGCAAACATCTCCATCCTACACAATGTTTTAAACATCTCAGGGTCCCTAGAGAAAATCACTGCTAGAAACTTTTGCACATGGGATGTCAGGTGTTTCTGTATTCAGGGTTTAGCTAAGCAAGAATTTTGAGAATCCAAAGTTTGATGAATTTAGCCCTGACTATTTTTCTAGATTCTTACAGAATGGCTTGAACCCATCTCTCTTAAAGCTCTAGCTTATTTTCCAAATACCATCTTGATTTTGCCACCCAACATTATTTTTTTAATCATAACTGACCAGAAGTTAAAGCAAGTCTAAAAAGTCATCCTGATTTTAGAGGAAAAAGTAGCAGTTGATCCTTTCCCCACTGTTCTTAAATTACAGAGAGACAGAAAACTGCATTTGAACAGTGTAGTATGACTTCCTTATTGTTTGCCCTGTAGTTATGTCACAGAAAAGCCTCATTGTAAAAGGTATGCTTTTTCCATAATGGTGATTACCTGGTTTTGTTCTGACTTCTGAAGCCACAAAGGGAAGTTTGGAGGATGCTGGAAGACAGTCATGAGCCCAATGACAGACTCCACTAACGGCTGAGGAAACATATGAGAGTCCTTGTTCAGGCTTTTGCAAACTGGTCTGGAAATTATCTTTCTGAGAACAGATTAAGAATTTATTTTCCATGTTTCTGTGTTCATTTTTGTTCAAAAGCTTCAAATTTTTGCTGGGCAAAAAAGAAATAAAGATGAAATGCTTGTGTGGTTGTTTTGCTGAGTTGAGAGGTGACCCCAGCTTTGTGCTATTCTTCTTATGTGCATCTAGTAGAAAGGTTTCTAAGTTGCTCACACCTTTAATGAAGCTGTCCTCACAATAACCCCATGGGTAGGTAAATGCTATTATATCCATTTTACAGATAGAGAACTGAAGCACACAGGGACTAAGTGATTTGTTGAAGTTCACACACAGCGTATAGCAGAGCGGGGACTTGAAATCACCTTTCAAATTACAGGGCTTGAACTCTGTCTGATGTACTGCACAGTCCTTTCCTTACCCAGCCAGCCTTGTATCCCCTTTCCACATCCACCTGTCCATCTGCACAGACTCCATCACATATCTCAACTCATTTCCTTCTGGGCATGAGGCCAATTGAATCATTTAAATGCCCTGGGACATCATGGAATGCCACATGCAGGAGAGCACATCATGCACACATCTCTGCCAGACACAGACTCCTAAAGGGTCTGTGGAAAGAAACTCTTGCAAAAATACTGGATTCTAGAAATGGATTTCAGAAGAAGACAATTCTCTTATCGTTTTTGGACACTTCACAAAACTAAGTTTACAAAGTATTATCAATGATTACAATACAGTACAGTTTGCATAATATTAAATTCTATTATAAATAGAAGATATGAAATCTTGTATAGCATATGAGAAATAAATATACTTTAATACAAATAAAGTGGGAACTCAGGCTCCTAGGATATGGGTATGGCTTGCAATCAGTCTACCCCTGAGGGAAAAATTAAAAAAAAAAAAATTAAAAAAAAATATATATATATATTTATTTAATTAAAACCAGGCTCTGTGTAATTCTTTATAAAACCAGGTCATAACACCAGATCATCAAAACGTTTCATAAACACACCGAAAACTTCTCTTGTGCTTCATATGGAAAACTAATAAGTGCCCTTATTTAAGTTAGATGAAATAAATAATTTCATAGCCACTTCTCATTTAATAAGGTTGGCTATGGCCTGCCTTTTTTCTCCTCAGCTTGTATATTTTTGTTTTGAATGAACATAAAAGCATATTTTCTTGCCTGCTGAGTGTTCATTAAAACCACTTCCAAATCTTTGCAGCCATTTAGAGTCCTCACTAAGCTCTGATCTTACTGGTGTATTGATTTAACTGTAAAAACATTCATCTCTTCAAATAAGAATACTAAATACATTAACTGAATGTTATGAAAGACATCTCTTTGTCTAAAGGCCTAAACTACTTGCAAAGGTTTCAAAAGGGAGGAAAACACCAATCAACTGAAAAAAACAAACCAGAAGGTCTATGAGAAAGGAGAGTAATCCAAACATGAATTTTACAGACTTATTAATAAAACACTGTTACCCCGTAAGCCTATGAAAGTGGTATGCTGCAAAGGAATGACCAGAACATTTTCTTTGAACTAATCCTGCTCCCTACCTGCAATCCACTCAGTTTGTCTGGCTGGTCCAAAAGCTATGGAAAATTTGAGAGCAGGAAACGCCACAACTAGAGGAGGGCAATGCTGAAGAGACACTATGAAGGGAGATAAGAAAAATATGTAAACAAACATAAACATAACCCAGATTTTCAATGAAGCCTATGATATGCACTCGTTGTTAAATTGTAATTCAATATACTTCTGAATTAGCAGTCTGAGCAAAATTACTGATTGGCTTTTCAGTACACAGTCTATTTAAGAATGTATTCCTCTGGTTAAGGTGACACATTGCATGTAATAAAGTAGATAACAGAGCTATATTAAAAGCATACTTAAGATCTTTATTATACCAGAACTCTGTAAATAACTCTGCTTTTTAATTACCAAAGATTTTCTATGCATAAAAACACTCAAATTATATAGAGACAGAGAGAGAATGCTCTGCAATAGGGAACATAGATATTAGATCATGTTCCTTTAAAATTCCAATTTTCAGACAGGATTATAATGACACTCAGTGCTCTGGCAAAAAGCACACAACTGATTATGAGTACCTAATAGAAAAATGCGGAGGACAGCAGTGCAGGAGCTGCCTGGTTATCTGTCTGTCCGAGAGATTGCTGTACTACTAATTGCAGTTAGTTATGGCCATGCTGCTCGAAAGATATAAGGTTATAGGAAAAAAAAAAAAGTAAAAGTTTATTATTGCCAGCAATCAGATAAGCTACTAGAACATATCTCTCCCTACCTCACTTCTGCAGCAGTTGAGTCGCTGATTACTTCTCAGAGAAATAGTTAAGAACAATTATGATAAAACTGCGAGTCATAATTTTAATGTCAAATAGAAACAGTCCTTTGCACACCACTGTAATAAACGTTCAGCTGTTGTCAAGAAAGAACTAGATAAATGATAAGATCCATTCTCCCCATCATTCTAAACATACAGAGCTGTAACTATTACTTTATTATGTTCATCTAGGCTGACAAATTGTATGTTAATATGTACAATCTTAATCACAGAAATAAGGGCATAAAAATCATTCAGTTATGTTAACATGCTTCACAGTTAGTTTTTCATTTGCCTGAACTCATATTGGTAGTTCAGTCACACACCTCATTGTTACCGAAATCTCAACAACCTCTTTGCAACTTGTCGGTAAAATTTTCCTTCTAACGTCAGTTTACTGTTGATGCCTCTCTAAAGAGTTTTGTGTTACTGTATATTAAGGCCATCCTATAAAAACACAATTTGTTTTACTACATTATAAAAGAATGCCAGTTATCCTGCCACATCTGTGTTATCTGCACAGTCCCAGGGGAAATATCCATATAATAGTAGGGAATATGTTACAATTTGTTTGGAAACATTTTTACAATCACCAGGTGAGAAAGTAATTGCTCACATGAAAATGGTTATCTCAGAGCATTATCACAAAGTTAGAGATTATGGTGTGTGCACAAAATATTAGTAACTGCTATCAGATTTCTTTGGCAAATCATTTGTTGACTAGCTAAATGAAGGAAGTAATGGAGATGTGTTCATGTCTGAGGTAAAACTGTAAGTTTTCACTAGGAAAATTCTTAGATATTGAGATAAATTGCTGATGTTGACCATCACTTTATGCACAAAAGGAGGTAGGAGTAGTTCATGCTTATCCCTGTGTGGGCTGTGCTCTTCTAGACCCCAATTACACTAATTGCAGAACCAGGACTCCTCAAATTCAATAAGGTTTCTCAAAGTCATAATCTAAATTAACATAATCTTCTGATGAAGATTGGGAAGTAATGAGAGGCACGGAGAGAATTCAGGTGTCCCTGAATGAGGGAATGCAAGCATGCAAGAACCTGGAGAGGAGCTGTTTTTGTGGAAATCAAGATAGCACTCCTTGCTTTGGGAAAAGTGGATCGTACAGAGCAGCCAAATACCTTTCAGAGTTTGTAGTGCTTTCTCTGCTCCACACTTCTCTGCTTAGGAGGGTTCAGCTCTCACAGTTGCACTCTCTGAACCAAGTGGCCTTACTGGGGTGTCTATGAAAAAGCAGAAGGACTTTATTTACTCTTTTCCTACACATTAATATAACAGCTTACAGGCTCTTAGCACATGGCTTAAAGAGGCATGCACTGCCTAAGGCTTTACTGCGTGAAAATGGAGCTTTACTATAGCTTTGTTTGCAGGAATGACTGAAATTTCATAGTAAAAAAGTTCCAAGATAAAACTAAAACTATTAATTCAAACAAAAATGGGTTTTTGCTAAAACACCTCGAAAAAAGAAAAAAACCCAAAAACCTGTTCTTTGTCCTCCCAAGCAAAATATCAAAGCTTAAAAATATCTCCAAAAATAAGAACACAACAGCTCATCTTCATGAAAAACTGAAACTGCTGGAAAATGTTACCCCTAGCTAGAACCACAGGAGTTTAGTTTGCTCTGTCAATATGCTCTAAAAGTAACTTCCAAAATTTTCTTTTTGTCGCACATTGTTTTTAATTTTTTTTTTTTTTATGGTTTCACTTCTTTATTTAGGCAAATCTGTAGAAAGCTTAAGCTCTCATCCCTTTTTCCAAGTCTAATTATTCTGTATACGCTTGTGAGATATCTAGATCTACATTTCTACTGTCCTTCCTTTCTAACTATATGTTGTTCACAACCGGTGATCATCCTAAGATTTGTAATGCTATAAATAAAAGTCGAGAAGCAAAGCACATCTCTATTGTTATGATGTGCTGAACAACCAAAATGCATTCTTTTGTATTCTGTAAATGGACTATTATCTTGTCCTTCAATGCTCAGATGGTTTCCCTGAGTAAAAAAATTTAATAGATAATTTTACAGCTGAATAACATTTGACCTTGGAACTGCTCACTGAAATCAATCAGGCAAGCTGATTTTTATGCATCATCTATGCACTAAAAAGGCACTTCAGGCAATTCCAAACATGAGACAGCATAGCAATAGGAAACACTGGTTTCTTGAAACATGAAAGAGCTTGTAAACTCCACGAGGCTTGCAGTTACTTCTGTGTAAACTTCTAAATAAGTATTTTATCCCAGCAGGACTCATATGAAGAACTTCCACAATAGCTGCACTAATAAGGAGTGATCCTTAGAGTTTCATCATAGCAGAGTACGTCTGGCAGTTTTGGTATTTTTTAAATTGAAAAATTTCTCCAAGGATTATCAGCAAAAGCACTTTTTTTATAAGCCAACAATTACAGTAGAGTGGATCTGTTTTTATAGAAGCATAGACAAAGCCTGTGATAAAACCATTATTTTTCTTATATCTCAAAATTTAAAGATTAGAAATTTAAGAACTGTTAATGCGTGGTCTGGATGGAAGCAGGTGTTTCAAATAGCATATTGTCTTCTGTAGGTTGATTGTTCTCTGTTACTTGAAGCCACTTCACTGATACACTGAACCTTTAATAATTCTGATGATTATCTATCCATGAAGTAAAACACTATTTAAAAAGTGTGTTAGTATACTTCATGAACAGATAAAGAACTTCTCGATGCTCTTATCTGCACCATGATCTGATCTGATCTGAATTAATGTTATGTGATGATATAAAATTCACTGTGAAACCTACATAGAGTTTTGAAACTCCAATGTGTAGAAAAAAAAGTCTGGCCCTAGCCAGCTACTCATCCTTCTTTGCAGACATACAGTTAATATAATGAACTTCAACAGTCTCTTTTGTCTTCCTTCTTTTCCATTTACAGGTAGCACAGCCAGTCTATGGCATTCTTCTCCCATCTGCGGTTGCTAAGTGTTGTCCAGTTCTCCAGTAATGACCTGTAGCTCTGACATCAATGTCTGTCCAATAATAGCTACTGGATAGTTCATAGAAATATGCCCAAAGGAAATTGAAATGAGCATAGCTACAAGATCAGGAGTCCCTTCATCATAGTATCATGGAGGCAATGTGGAACAACCCCGGATTTACTTGTGGTAGCATAAGAACTAAAAGGAAAGATTTCAGTATGTTTCAGAATCCTACTTTAAGATATAAAAGCTTTTCCTCCAGAGAAAACAAACACCTGATCCCCACAAGTTGAGATCTGTAAAGGCTGCTGTTTCAATTTTAAGATATGAAACCCTCTAACATGGAACAATCACCCCCAAATTATGTAAGTTGCAGATTAATTTTTGCTGATTATTATACACTGAATTCATTTTAGAGAACAACTCACTAGAGGATAAACGTCAATTTCATTATTATTTTTCAAAACTAAGATTCAATTTTGCATTTCTATCATATTCAAAATAATTTTTCTATGTAACTCAGTGGGATATCCATATGTGCTCAGAAACTAATGAGGTATGGGAAATAGATACACTATCATAAAATGAAAATCACTAAATGAAAAGAAAAAAAAAAAAGATTTTAAAAGGACCTTTTCAGTAAAAAGAACAATTTCATCACTCAGTGGAACTGCTCCTTCACTGTATCTCTGTTTTTTGCCATCTCAAGTGCCCTGTTCAATTCTGTAACTGTTTTGAAACATTCTTCTTCTACTGACTGAAGGAATACTGTTCATTAAAAATCTTTGTAAAGCAATGTTAAAAAAAAAAAATGAAGTAAATAAGTTTACAAACACTTCTAAAAATAAAACTGTGCTTTTTTCTAATCCTATTTTGTCTACAGTAAATAAATGGTTCTCTAAAACACGGACAAAATAGACTGTACTGCTTAGTAACACCTCCTCCCCATTATTTTAAGTACACCGAATAATTAATACCTTCCTCATCTTGAGGGGTCAGTGGTCCTATCCACTTGGTGTACTTTAGATAATCTGGCTGGGCAGAACTTTCATACAACCACTTGCCATATTCCAGTTCTTAATGAAATCTGTGTTTGTCCCTAATTTCCCTGCTTTCAAACTTAATTTTGGCAATTATACAAAACTCAAATGATTTGTACTAGCAGGTATTCAAGACTAACACATGCCCAGTTGTAAGGATGGTATGTGAACTGGTCCAGGACACAACTATAAGGTACGAACCTGCAGCAAATTGGTAACAGCTGATGGAAAAATGCTGCTACAGACGAATTAAAAATTCTCTTTAATTAAGAGCTACATGTTCAGAGAAAGTTAGTGAAAGATGTCTCTAAGCAGAGTAAGAAAAATACATATTCATATTCTGATAAGGCAATCAAGATGTTGATGTTAATATTAGAGCAATAACTTTAATTGTATTTCAGCAAACGAATGGCAATTAGAAAACAAATTATCTCAGAGAAGCATGTCTGCTGCACAGCTTAGCCCCCAAGGCAAGCCAAAAGCTAAACCTTTTTCTTGAATTTTAATGCAAGAGATAAATAGACACACCTCTGGAATTATTCTAAATAGAAATACCATAAACGATTTAAAGTTACTCTGAGGCACAAATGTAGAAAATGCCTTTCCTCTTGAAGTGGAATCGTTGTTGCCATAACAAACATTAGCATGCAAGAGTAAAATATTACTTGGTGCTTTAAAGATGGGGAAAATGTAACAGATGTTGGCCATGCTAATTAAAGAGCATATGTGTATAGTAAATGAGCTCCATTAGGGTAAGACTTAGTGCATAAATTTAATATTAATGATTCAAGGTGAATTTTGTGCTAATTCTCAGTGTTGTGCTGCTTATACAATGATCAAGCACAACTACAACCACTTTGTTTTCTGACAAGCAGCAGTTCTCCCCCTGCATAGCATCTGACCACTCTGCTCTACAGGAGAGGTCTTGGGACCACTCAGATCTTCTCACAGTAAGTGGCTGTCAACGGTTTACGGGCTGGTTCGGCCCGGTTCCGTGACTAGAAGGGCGGAGGGATCCGCGGATCCGCGCCCCCGGAAAAAAAAGAAAATAAGGGACCCCGAAATAATTGAAAACAGTGGCAACAATCTGAGGTAAAACAAAGTAATTTACTAAATATGGTATCAACAGAATTTTATAAGGAGAGAGAATGTGAAATTGATGGTGGATGGCCTTACCACAACGCTGAGATGAGAAGCGCAGGCAGAGAAGCGCAGGCGAGAAGCGCAGGCAGAGAAGCGCAAGCGAAGCAGCGCAGGCAGAGAAGCGCAAGCGAAGCAGCGCAGGCAGAGAAGAGAGCATCAGGTGACCTTGCCGGGAGTTATATCTCCTCGCTGACCGCAAAGCCCCCTGGGGAAACGTAGCTGCTCTTCTCCGCTGGACAGGCACCCGGAACTTGAGCATCAGCAGTCAAACCCCCAGTACATTGCATGATGTTATGATGTGGAATACCGATAATGAAAAATCATGAAACCATGACATTCCACCCCTTATTCCACATCACTACATCATGCTTAATATAGACAAACAAAATATAAACACACGCACTAGGAATTACTGACTGCACTCCCTCAACATCAAGTTCCCTTGCGGTACACATTGAACATCCCCGTTTTCCTGCATCACCCACCAAGTGGACCCAGGTCCCTGGGCAAAAACAGTTCCACGAAGAGGTTTGTCCTTCTCAGAGGCTGGAATAACCCAAACTGCCTTTCCCAACATATTCTTCACATGTACAACAGGGACTTTATCTCCCTCTACGGTATGTAGGGAGCTGGACTGGGTTGGACCACCACGATTGATAGATCCTCTGGTATTGACTAACCAGGTGGCTTCTGCCAAATGCTTCTCCCAGTGCTTAAATGTACCGCCTCCCATTGCTTTCAGCATAGTTTTTAACAACCCATTGTATCGTTCAATCTTACCTGAGGCCGGTGCATGGTAGGGAATATGGTAAATCCACTCAATACCATGACCTTTAGCCCAGGTACCTACAAGAGAATTTTTAAAATGAGTCCCATTATCTGACTCAATTCTTTCTGGGGTACCATGTCGCCACAGGACTTGTGTCTCAAGACCTAGTATGGTATTTCGGGCGGTAGCGTGGGGTACTGCATAGGTTTCAAGCCACCCAGTTGTTGCCTCCACCATGGTGAGCACATAACGCTTACCATTACGAGATCGTGGCAAGGTGATATAATCAACCTGCCATGCCTCCCCATATTTGTACTTTTGCCATCGCCCTTCCTCCCAGAGAGGTTTCATTCTCTTGGCTTGTTTAATTGTGGCACACGTGTCACAGTCGTGAATGATTTGCGCAATAGCATCCATAGTTAAATCCACCCCTCGGTCTCTAGCCCACTTATATGTCGCATCTCTCCCTTGATGGCCTGAGGTCTCATGGGCCCATCGGGCTAGAAATAATTCACCCTTGTTCTGCCAGTCCAGATCTATTTGGGCCACCTCAATTCTGGCAGCTCTGTCTACCTGATGGTTATTTTGCTGCTCTTCAGTAGCCCTATTCTTGGGCACATGGGCATCTACGTGACGCACCTTTATAACCATATTCTTTATTCGGGCAGCAATATCTTTCCACAGGTCAGCAGCCCAAATAGGTTTACCCTTTCTTTGCCAGTTGTTTTGCTCCCACTGCTGTAACCACCCCCATAGAGCATTTGCCACCATCCACGAGTCAGTGTAAACATAAAGCATTGGCCACCTCTCCCGTTCAGCAACATCCAAGGCCAGTTGGACAGCCTTTACCTCTGCAAATTGGCTCGATTCTCCTTTTCCTTCAGTGGCCTCTGCAACTTGTCGTGTGGGGCTCCACACAGCGGCTTTCCATCTGCGGTGTTTCCCCACAATACAACACGATCCATCTGTGAATAGGGCGTATGTCTTCTCATTTTCGGGTAGTTCATTATATGGTGGGGCCTCTTTAGCACGTGATATATCTTCTGCTGGCGGTGTTCCAAACTTTTTGCCTTCAGGCCAGTCCATGATCACCTCTAGGATTCCTGGACGGTTGAGATTCCCCATCCGCGCTCGCTGCGTAATCAGCGCAATCCACTTACTCCAAGTGGCATCAGTAGCATGATGGGTGGAGGGACCCTTTCCCTTGAACATCCAGTTCAGCACTGGCAGTCGAGGTGCCAGAAGGAGCTGTGTTTCTGTACCGATTACTTCGGAAGCAGCCCGAACCCCCTCATACGCGGCTAAGATCTCCTTCTCAGTTGGAGTGTAGCACTCTTCAGACCCTCTGTATGCCCGACTCCAGAATCCCAGGGGTCGGCCTCGGGTCTCTCCTGAGGCTCTTTGCCACAAACTCCAAGTGGGACCTTTCTCTCCAGCAGCAGTGTAGAGGATGTTCTTCGCATCCTGTTCCATCCGTACTGGCCCCAGGGCCACGGCACGGGCTATCTCTTGTTTAATCTGCTCAAAAGCCTGCTGCTGCTCAGGACCCCACATAAAATCATTCTTCTTCCGTGTCACCTGATAAAGGGGGCTTACAATGAGGCTGTAGTTTGGAACATGCATTCTCCAAAAACCCACTACACCCAGGAACGATTGTGTCTCTTTCTTATTAGTGGGTGGAGACATGGCACTGATTTTGTTGATCACATCTGTTGGGATGTGACGACGGCCATCTTGCCACTTTATACCTAGGAACTGAATTTCCTGGGCAGGCCCTTTCACTTTGCTTCGTTTAATAGCGAAACCAGCACGCAGAAGGATCTGGATTATTTGCTCTCCTTTCTCAAAAACTTCCTTTGCTGTGTTGCCCCACACGATGATGTCATCAATATACTGTAAGTGCTCAGGAGCACCTCCCTGTTCCAGTGCAGCTTGGATCAACCCATGGCAAATGGTTGGGCTATGTTTCCACCCCTGGGGCAAACGATTCCAGGTATACTGAATGCCCCTCCAGGTGAAAGCAAACTGTGGCCTAGATTCTTTGGTCAAAGGAATGGAGAAAAAGGCGTTAGCAATATCAATGGTGGCGTACCATTTGGCTGCCTTTGACTCCAATTCATATTGGAGTTCTAACATATCTGGCACAGCAGCACTCAATGGGGGTGTGACTTCATTCAGGCCACGGTAGTCCACCGTCAGCCTCCATTCTCCACTGGCTTTACGCACTGGCCATATGGGGCTGTTAAAAGGTGAGTGAGTCTTGCTAATCACTCCCTGATTCTCTAGTTGGTGAATCAGCTTCTGAATGGGGAGCAAGGAATCCCTGTTGGTGCGGTACTGCCGTCTGTGCACCGTTTTTGTAGCAATCGGTACTTGTTGCTCTTTCACTCGTAGCAACCCCACGGCAGATGGATCTTCTGACAGGCCAGGCAAAATAGACAACTGCTTAACACCTTCTGTGTCTACAGCAGCTATTCCAAAGGCCCATCGATACCCTTTGGGATCCTTAAAATATCCCCTTCTGAGGTAATCAATACCAAGTATGCATGGAGCCCCTGGGCCAGTCACAATAGGGTGCTTTTGCCAGTCTTTACCAGTGAGGCTGATTTCGGCCTCCAACATAGTTAGCTCTTGGGAACCTCCAGTCACCCCATGAATATAAATTGATTTTGTCCCTTGGTGACTCGAGGGCATTAGAGTGCACTGTGCACCAGTATCCACCAGGGCCTTATATTTTCGTGATTCTGATGTGCCAGGCCATCTAATCCACACAGTCCAATAAACTCTATTATCCCTTTCCCCCCCCTGGCTGGGGGCAGGGCCCCTCTATTTGTTACCTTCATTGTCTGCAGCAACTGGAGCAATCACCTTTTTGGAGAAGTTCACCTTGGTGGTTGATTTGTCTTGTAACTCTCTTACCCGTGCTTGAAGTACAGGAGTAGGTTGTTTATGCCACTCCTTCATATCTTCTCCATGGTCACGTAGGTAATGCCACAAGGCAAAACGTGATGTGGTCTTACTGTTGTCACTTGCTCGAGCAGGAGAACGTCTTCTTTTGATGGCTGAGACATTAGATGCCACCGGCTGGGAGGAAATCAAGTTGATGAGCCCCTCCAATAGGCTGTTTTGGGAATTCTGGTCCCCATTTGATGTATCCGTTACCTCCACGGATTTATCAGCTTCAGGCACGGTTGATAGTTTGTCTATTATATCTTCTTGTTTGTTTTCCATTCTGTCCAGCTTTTCAGCTACCTTTGTAATGGCTGAAACACAAGCTCGCAGAGGGCTTAAATGTAACTCAAAGTCTTGAAGTTTATTAACCAATTCACTTATAAGGGGTCTTCTTTCCCCTCTGCCATACATTGCTGCAAATGTGCTGGCGTACCTTTCTGGTGCGGTCTTTGTGAATGTACGCCACATGTTTGGTGTACACCTGACTCTCTCGGGATCATGCTCTTGGTCTGGCTCGTCAGGAATGAAATCGGGGCTATGTAGCATTTCCACCACAGCATATTCTCTTAAATAACAGATGCCTTCTTCCATATCAGCCCATTTCTTTTTCTCAGGCATCAGATCATCTTTGAAGGGGTATCTTTCTTTTACAGCTAACAACATCCGCTTCCAGAGGGTAAAGGCCTGGTTCTGGCATGTACTAATACCTCTGTCAATGGCTGAGTCCCTGGCAATGCCACCCAGTTGGCGAGCTTCTCTACTATCCAGCCACACACTGTTGGCCCCATTGTCCCAACATCGAAGTAACCAAGTGGCAATAGGCTCATTTGGGTGACGTGAAAAGTCTTTTCTCAGACTTCGAATTTCATTCATTTTCAGAGATCGATCAACAATAGTAACGATATCTTGCTCACCTCTTACTCTTTCGGGACTTCTTGTTGCCCTCATTGGCGCCGGTGACCGTGGTCTTACTGAGGGCCCCTCCCCTGGACTTAGGGGTGCTTCTTGTGGATCTTGGAGCCACTCCTCTGGACCTCTCTCCTCTTCTTTCTTCTCTTCTAACTGAGTCGAGATTCGTTTCATTTTCCGTCCTCTTACAGGGGCAAGTGACATCAATTGTGGTGCTTCTTGTAGTTGATCAGGTTGGTCAGTTCCAATGCTCTCATCCTCCAGTTCAGCTCGGAGCCTGTCTCGTTCGATTATGAGAGTATCTAGCTCAGATTGGAGGGTGTCTTGTTGAGATTGAAGACTGTTGAGTTTGGATTGCAGGGAGTCTCTCTCAATTCGGAGGGCATCTCTCTCAGATTGGAGGCTGTTTCTCTCGACCAGGAGACTCTCTCGCTCATTTTGCACTGTTTCCCTGAGACTCTCCTTTTCAATTTCACAAACTCTCTCCCTCTCCAGGATAGTATTGAATAAGGCCCGGTAAGCATTAGCCAGGCCCCAAATAATTTGGGCCTCCTCAGATCTTCCCGAGCCGCGACATTCCTGTCTCAAATATCTGTTTAAATTTTCAGGGTCTTTCAGGTGTTCTGGAGTAAAGTTCCATGACACCGAAGATTTCCATCTCTCTAAAGTCTCCCCCAGGCCTCTCCACATTCCCTGCCACTCAGTATTTACTGGTTTTGGGGCAGACTTCCTCAAAATATAATAAATACTAATAATAAGTGAAATGGTGAGCAGTACATTCACGGAGATTAATAACGTGACCAGGTGAGCATTGAAAATCCGCATAAAGAATTCAAAGGAGAGGCTGGAAACCTGCTTAAGAATCCCCAACCTTGTAAAATTAGCAGCTCCCTCTGGAATGGTATGCCACATAATATGCAGATGCCACATAGTTATTTCCATCCATGTTTTCAATTGGCTATATATACCTATTGCTCCATAGAGCAAAGTGGTGAACTTAATTAAGGCCCAGTATGTTTTTAGCATTAAGAAAGAAGAGACAGTGGCATGCAGCCCCTTAAAAGGCAGTTTCAGTAGAGAAAGCATTTTTTTTTTCTCTTTTTTTTTTTCTTTTACAGAAACAAGATAGCAAGGCTCAAAGTTTACAAATATCCTAGAGTATTGGCCGTCCGCCTGGACTTTTCAAGGTCACGCTTTCAGACAGTACTGGTGAAACAGATAAACTTTCCCAATGAAGCTGTCTGAGAGCGGAGAGAGAGATTTGTTCAAAAAGCTAAAAAGCAACTGGTGCCCGCATTCTCCACCAAGAATGTCAACGGTTTACGGGCTGGTTCGGCCCGGTTCCGTGACTAGAAGGGCGGAGGGATCCGCGGATCCGCGCCCCCGGAAAAAAAAGAAAATAAGGGACCCCGAAATAATTGAAAACAGTGGCAACAATCTGAGGTAAAACAAAGTAATTTACTAAATATGGTATCAACAGAATTTTATAAGGAGAGAGAATGTGAAATTGATGGTGGATGGCCTTACCACAACGCTGAGATGAGAAGCGCAGGCAGAGAAGCGCAGGCGAGAAGCGCAGGCAGAGAAGCGCAAGCGAAGCAGCGCAGGCAGAGAAGCGCAAGCGAAGCAGCGCAGGCAGAGAAGAGAGCATCAGGTGACCTTGCCGGGAGTTATATCTCCTCGCTGACCGCAAAGCCCCCTGGGGAAACGTAGCTGCTCTTCTCCGCTGGACAGGCACCCGGAACTTGAGCATCAGCAGTCAAACCCCCAGTACATTGCATGATGTTATGATGTGGAATACCGATAATGAAAAATCATGAAACCATGACAGTGGCAATGGGAGGCCAACACAATTCTCACTGGACTGAGTACAAAGAAATATCCTAAAATCTGGTGTAGCAATTCCAGATGTAGTTTTCTTCTGTGATAAAAATACCTCCTTCAAATGAGAATATACTCACGACATGTTTCTAATCTCCTGCCTCTCCCGGGACAGAATGCCTCTCCTGCTGGGGTAAAAACCTGTTCCCATGCCCCTCGATGCTACAGCTCTTTTGTTTGTATCACTGGGCACTGACTGTCCTTTGCTAAAGCAGTGGTAGTATAACATGCTTAGACGCTACTCAGTCCTACAGGGTTTCAGCCATGCTATTTAGAACATTTATAAAATCTTCTGATGTAGCTCAAAATGGTTTTAATGATCCTGCAACTGAATTCACACAGATTGCAACAGAACACTACAATTTTCAATCACCAAATTATGCATACATGCTAAGAAGGATGGACTGCAACTGAGATCTCAATCCTTAAAAAGTTCCTCACTTAGAAAGAGAATAAAAGATAATTTCTCATTGTACCTGGAATGCCACAGTCCATCTTGATTCTACAAAGCAATTAGGCACCTCATTAACTTTAAGCACCTGCTTAATTCCCATGGCTTTGAAACCAGTGGGAGTTAGATGCTTGTTCCTGAATTTGGGCAGGAAAAACATGCTTGTTAAAGCTTGCAAAAAAGAGG
The DNA here is from genome assembly GCF_905368555.1 of Meleagris gallopavo. Classification (NCBI taxonomy): domain Eukaryota; kingdom Metazoa; phylum Chordata; class Aves; order Galliformes; family Phasianidae; genus Meleagris; species Meleagris gallopavo. Next base: position 12,684,648 of record NC_139416.1, read on the forward strand.
ATTATGTGTGCTAAACTTGTTATGGACTAGTTTAATAAACTTTATGATGTTTAGCCTTCAAATTTATTACATCAAGCCTTGAACTTGAGCGCAAATGTGCAAAGACTTGTAGACCATATCTTCAAATGATGTGCCAGGCATTAGCTGATTTTAAGAGTCTATTTATTACAAATTGGAATAATACTAATCTACTTGACTGGCAACTATTACCAAGGGGAAAAAAGTAGGAAATGAAAGGAATAAGAGCCTTCTTGATAAATCTTACGTTTTCAGGATACTGCCCATTACAGCTTTACTGAACATGATATTCTTTCCTTTAGCTATAAGCCAAACATTAAAGGCTTCCAGATTCACATGAAAAATCTACAGTTTCTTTCAGGAAAAGATGGTGTTGGCCAGGTGTTTTACAAAATTTATATAAATTCATAAATGATATGTCAGTCTCACAGTATCTATCTTTACACTGAGGAAACAGAAGATGAATTTCAGCTGTAGGCTAGGAAGATGTAACAGACACACCTCCAAAATGTGCTAACAAGCCTCTTAAACATGGTCTGGAAGATATGTGATTGCATTCTCTTCCAATGCTAAGCAAGGAAGAACACTGGAATTACAGTCAGCAAGACCTGAAAGGCATCAATATGAATTTCCAGCAATGAGATGTGTACCTCTCTGGCAGGTAGATGTGGTGGAAAAGTTGTAAGAGCAGCCAAGACCTCTGTACTCTTGCCTGTGGAAACAGGAAATAGCGCTATGATAGGCTTTGCAGAAAATAAAACACACTGCTAACTCCCAGGATAATGTTTTCTGATGAATTGATAAGGAAAGGAATAGCACTCTCACGAAACTACCTTTATGTTAACAATCATACCAAAGGCTTTTATTTTACATTGTGATCTTCATTGTGATGTAGCAACAAACATATGTATCAATAAATAAAAGATGTCTTCTGGACTGCTGAATACTTCAAAGTAATTTTCTGAAACTTTTCTTCCCTGCTTCTAGAAATAAAAGTATTTTCCATTGTGCTGGCTATCTGAACACATATTTTATGAACAGTATACTGATATTAGTGCTTTCCTCTCTGCAAGCTATTTCCCTTCACAGGTGATTAGAGGATTTCTCAGTAACCCTTTCTGATCTGAACAGTGAGTTAAAAAATTGTAGAAGTTGCAGCTGTCAGATGATGGAATTAATGGTAGGGCCAGGTGTTTCTTACTATATTTATTAATAACATATGAAGTACTTATTGCTTGGCTACAAGAGAAGTCATAAAAGCTGCTGTACTTTACCCACAGCAATAGGCTTTTTTTTTACTAGCAAAGAATTCAGCTATAGCATAAAACATATTGAGAATCTGTTTTACTGTTATTTTTCACTACCATTATTTTATTTATTATTGTAAAATAGTACTGTAAAATAGTTTCACTTCAATCAATGCTGGAACAGTAAGTCTTATCACAGAAAGTGAGACATTTCTTCTGTCATGTACTATTTACTATAGTTATTTAACTGTTCTCTCTTTAGCTTTCAAAATGGAAATTAAATTTTCCAGTAAACTTTTCCAGCAGTACATTCATGTATTGTTAAAACTACTTCTCAAATAAGTCTGCATTGCTTTAACAACAGCAGACAGGAAAAAGCTGTGGCTGGGAATCCAAAAGGTTACTGGATTAAAATTCATGGGGGCAATTTCTTCCTCAAGTGTCAAAAGTAATTGCACACACTGAACATCAGAGCAACTCCAGAAGTTCCTCCAACATATTATAAGCAGCAATGCAAATGTGTCAACACCCTTTCTGCAACTTACTCAGTGCTTTTCTGTCTTTAAAACCATAGTGAAAGTAGTTCCATGATTTGAGGTAATAATCTAGATTAAAAAAAAGATTAACTATTTCAAATGTTAGAGGTGCTGTAAGAAATACATGATAGAAACAGCACTGAGTATTGACCTATTGATGGAATGTGGAAGTCCTGAAAATAAGTCTCTAGTAATTACCAAGGCACAAGTTGAATATTAGAATGTATTAAATATAGACATAATTCACATTTCTCTATCTTTATAGTTTTTTTTTTTTTGAAAATTCAAATTTAATTATTTAATGCAAAAAATCTGATGACCTCAGTCTATTAACGACAGAGAGCATACTGTGTTTACATCATAGTGTGTTAAAATTCACAGGAAAGCATCCATTAAGTGCACACTCTACCTTTTCCTTATTTTTAAAAACCTTTTGAAAACAAATCCATCATATTTAGCATTTGTATTTAGTTCTCATCTGACAGGCCTAAATGTTACTGAGTGACAGAATTGGTACAAAACACTGCAGCACTATTTACTGCATTTGAAAGTCAAGGGGACCAGTTTTAGTGTGGGAGGAAATGATATTTTTTGTTCCTAAGTCAAGACAATTTCTTTTGCTAGGTTTGCTAACAAGCATAACAATACATGTCTCTAACAAGCATAACAACATGGCTCTATTTTAAATATAAGAAAAGGCCCATGTATTGTATAAATGATGTATAAAATCTTCACATGTGCAGACACACATATTTATATAAAGTAAAGCATAACACCTGCTACACAGAAGTATAAACACATGGTGTGCAACTTCCAGATAAAAGCCATCTTGAATTTTTTCTTGAATTATGTGGTGGGAACTTAAAACAGTTTTTAACTCTTATTTCACAGTGGAAAAGAAGGCCTCTCTAGCTCACTGAATTGAATTAGATGTTTTTCCCAACTTTAAATTAAATAAACTTTAAAGAATTTACTACAAAGAGAACAAAAGAGAGGGGAAAAGATAAATGAGGAAGTGGAATTTAACAGTATTTTATTACACAGATAATCACGTCCTTTGCCTTCATAATATCTACCATTAAAATGCTTTCTGAAAGCAAAAATGAATTATTTTCTTTACGGTTTATTAATTAATCATACTCTTTTTACGAGAGACTGATTATTTAATTTTAGTCATCAGTGGAAATGTTCAGCTTCTTCATATCAGTCTGAAGACATGCAAGAAAAGAGTATTAATTAGTTTCTTTCCAAAAAGCAGGTGGAAAAGGCAATTTAACAATCTAAATAGGCAGGTACAGGCCCTGATCTCACGTGAAATCTCATTACTGTCTTTTACATGACTGTTAGTTAAAATTCTACTATTCTGGAAGTTACTTTGTGGACTACATTAAATATGTTGATGGTCCCACTCTATTTCCCTGTGTTTAGGTGCCACCATCACAAAGATGTTGGCAGAGCTGTCATTTTTTATATACATGCTGACAGATATATCAAGTAAGAAAGATTTAACAGGCACAGAAACTGAATGCAACTCCTGGCCCTATAGGGACTGCTACCCAAGGCACATCAGGGAAACACTACTGTGTGAATTTTAATTTGCGGTAACATCTAGTAAACTTGTTCTATGGAGAAACCAAATGATCTTAGTCTCAATTCTTGTAAAAAAGTCACCTTGGTTTACTGGAGAGGTTAAGGTGAGAATCAGAAATGAGAGAGATGTGCTGGCATGCACGTGGATACGGATATAATGCTTAAAAAATGAGAACTTTGACAGAGACAGCATAGATTAGATAGGAGTTTGCAGAAAACTGCTGTAGAAAGTTAAATATACAACAGAAAAAAAAATGTGTGTCTCAGGTTGTAGGGCTGTGAGAAAGGATTCCTCCACTGCTAATTCCTCTCTGAAAATGTTAGGGAAAAAAAAGCGAGGTAATGACAGAGACCCAATACTAATGCATAATGTTCTGAAATAATGTGAAAGCTTCAGTAAATATATCTGAAGCTTCTGAAGAGAAATAGAGCTAGGTACTTGAGCCACAGAACCCATATTATTTTCCTGAATATGTATCTCTAGTTATCATGAGAAGCACACAGGTCACTTCTCAGGTCACTTAGAAGTGAATGTAGCAACTCCAGCCTTCTCTAATTAAGGAAGATAACACCATCAAAGGTTAAGATGTTGAAGGCAAAATATATTGAGTCTTTTTTCAAGTAACTGAGTTTTACAAATCGGAAAATTCAATTATTGTAATAGGGCAAATTTTAGCTTCTGGTCCTACTGCCTCATAGAGTGATCCTACGGTATACTAGTTAAAAAAAAAAAAAAAAAAAAAAGGTTTTTTTGCAGCTAGAAGCTGAACCATTTTACACATTTCAAATTTCAATATAGAATATGAAGATCAAAGAAAAGGTAGGAAAAAGTCGTTGCCTGGACAACACAGAAGTAAGTGAAGTCCTGCAACTAATTCAGAATTCTCTCTGGACAACATCATACTACCCCATCCATGGAAAGCAGCCATAGAGACAGATGCTAGTGATGACTAAGTGCATTTATTCTAAAGAGTGATATCCATCTTCTGCCAAGCATAAGAGATGTGTGACTACATCTGTTCACTCCACTAAGGGAGCAAACAGGCATAGGACAGAAGAAAGGGCTGCCATAAAGTAAAATGTTAATTAGTGCACAGAGTCCCATTTGAATCATTAGGAAGTCTGTATTTCACAAGCCTTTAAAATTAGCCTATCGTAAGCCCCACTGAAGGCAATGAGAGCTCTGCACTCGGTGTCAATGAGGGAAAAAAGAGATCAAGGATAAGTATTCAAGTTTGACCATTATGCAGAGACCCTTAAATAGCTAACAACCAGCCACTATCCACATGCATGATACATACAACATGCTTATTTTTGTTTGTGAATCAATGCACATAAACCTTCTTCCTCCAAGTCTGACTCCTTTTAAAAAACAACTAGAATATATATATATAAAACATTCTTATTTTGTACTTATTTTCTGCATTAGTTAACCACAATGGTCAGAAGAATATGAACATAATCAACTATGGCCCTGGCATAATGAATATATTCTCTAACGACACATTTCATGTGAAACATTGAGTTGATTTTGAGTAGTGTCATTAAATAACCATGAAACTTCAAGAGTTCATTCAGAGGTCTGAGACAGATGAAGCTCATTTAGGAGCACATCCCTCATTCTGCAGCTTAGGAACAGACTTTACTTTGCAACACTGCCTTTGCTTAGGTTTTAAGACTCTTCAGTGCATCCAGAACAACTGTCAAATAGTGTATCTAAGAAGAGAATAACTGTTAGCACATTTGCACTTTTATATAGTTAAATGCAATTTTCTATTAAAAACTTCAAATACCACTTATGTGCGTAAGTATATGATGCACACACACAACTTTCCTAGTGTCCCAGATTAGCTGGGTTTACAATTATGACTCCTTCCTAACAACACTGTGTGATGTTTTCCTCTCTTACTGAGTCCTGGTGCCCTAGGTGAAGCCAAACAGAAAAATGTTGACATCTCAAGTATTTTTCAAAAATAGTTTAAGTGTTTAATCCCCTCCAAATGCTGAAAGCTCCTTAAGACTGTATCCTAAAACAATACAGTACAACATTTATATTGATAACAAACTCCTTTTCAGACTTCAGCTGTAGACATTCTGCTATTTCATGAGTTTTTGGACTCTATATGTGTATCTTTGACTCAATAATTCATCTCCCAGAGATGCTGCAGTAAACTATGCATTCACCTCAATGTACATACAGTACATATAAACACCTTATTTTAAGTTTTCCTGCTGTTTACTGGCACTTATAAAGTGAAATTGGTCATTGCTATGTAAGTTTTATGGGTAGGCAAAAGTAAAAGTCTCTGAAGGCAGAGAATTTTCTGGCTAAGATAAAGCATAGATTTGCTTTCAGCAGCTTTAAGCTGATGGGTTTTGTAGGACAGCCAACTCATTCTGAACACTGTCATCCACAGGTCCTGGCAGAAGTATACTATAGGATATCAGGTATGATTACCCACAGAATTCAAAACAGGGGCACTGATGCACATGGCTTCAAGACAGTAAATTAGTAATAACCTCAATTATTGTATGTCCAAACTAAAAGAATACATTTTCTGCCAGAAGAGGACAGAGTAAATGTAGCATCTTAAGTTTGTTCTGACAAATTAATGTTTTAATGATAGTTTCTGTAAATTTTGTCTTCATTGCATGAAATGCCAGTTACCTATAAAGTCTTCTTTTCGATATTTTATGGCTCTTATGCAAATATGTGATGTTACTAGTTTTTTTTCTTTGTTTGCTTTGTATAGTTCTGCTGAGTTGCATTATGCAATCATTAAAAATGAATAGCCAAAATAAAAATATTTCATATTGGAAACAATACTTAAAAATTAATGGTGTTTTAGCAAAAGGCTGTTTCCCATAATTTCACCAACACAGCAGAAACTTCATAAGGGAACAGTTAATCAGCTGAAGACAACATTTATCTATGCCCTTTTTACATTTGGTACATTTGGTTAAAAATATATATATCTATAGTTGCCCAAGCTTTACAGGATCACACACTCAGAAATTAACAGCATAAAGGTTGACCTCAAAGCTCCCTTGTCCTCTGTGCAGTGTTCTGTCAGGTGCAGGCAGAGTACACAGCTCCCTTCCACTCACAGTGCTTAAGAGAATGGGGAAATAACTTTCTGCAAATTCTTGTGCTTTGGACAAATTACAGTTATGATTTTGTCAGTTGATAGTAACTCCACTAGAAAGGTTGCTCAGGATATCCAACAGAGAATAGAGGAATATGAATCTTGTTTCAAGTAAGGAAAATCTTAAAGATTGTACTGATTGGATTTACATTGCAGCACAGAGCCATAATAGCCTGTTCCCTCACTTTTATACGGGGGATGGAAACCCATTACTCTCTTACAATCAGATAATCCAGCAGTCACAATTGGACCTTCTCACTGATGAAGTTACAAATTTTTCCAGGAATTCAGTATGTATTTTAATCCTATATAAAAATATAGGATATAAAATAAATCCTGTAAATCTTGATATAAAAATATAATGTGCATCTAGTAAGGACATGTGCAAACAGTTATTCAGCATAGTGGAAAATAAATGTGAAATAATAAAGAACACTGATTATCCCATAGTTTATTTAATATTCCTAATTGCTCACATTACTTTTTGTAAATCATTACTTAGAACTCAATAACAGTGTCAGGGAGAGTGAAATGGAAAATGGAAGAGAATGGTAGAGAGGAATGGGAAAGGAAGAAATAAGAAGTAACCATGAAAAGCAATGAAGACACAGATAGAACAAAAGCCATTAAGGACAGTATGAGTTGAATCAGATTTCATTCTTAGAGTATGAACAGCTTTATGGTTTGTTTTGTCCTGAAATCTCCGTCATTATCACGACTGCTTTTATATTTATCCCCTTAGCTCAGCAGAGAAAATGGCAGCTGAGATCATTCTCCTGTGTAGGCTTAGATTAGGCAAATTATGCATCCTCTTATTTTTACAAAAGATCAGCTTCAAATTCAATTCGCTGTATTCGTTTCACATATGATTATGAAAGTTTAGCTATTTCATTTTGGAAACAGTTCAATTCATATTCCCTGTACTTACATATGGTTCTACTTTGCTGTCTTAAAAGTTTCACTGAGGAGGACTCCTTTGCATCGGCAATTCAGAACGCCAGTGATTGATTACTGAAATTCTCCCAAGTACAGAGAGAACATCAAACAAAAGTCTGTACCCTGTTGGTATTGATTTAGAACTGGTGATCTCATTAGAAAGCCCTAATTCTTAACATTGCTTTGGTTTACACAATCTTTAATTTATTTTTAAAAGCTGATTGGCCAACTATATCAGCCTCATGACTGTCTTCTCATCTCACTAGACAACTGCTTTAGTCTTTGAACATTTAAAAGGTCATTAATTCAAATGCTAATGCAATCAATACTATATTAAATAAACTATAAAAAGTAAATTAATATTAGGTAACCTGATGTATTGTGCCGTAAGGTTTTAAAATGTTCTTGCTGTCAGCACATTTACATTGATAAATTACAACAGCACACCTTTCAAAAAATAATCTCAGTCATTTGAATGTGACTTACTCCAGTATTTAAACATTGATTCATGGTACATACAGTAAGGAAAATTTGTGCTCTTCACTTTTTGGTTGAGCTATCTTTTATACTGATATATTTTTTACAAAGTTATATGTATGTAAAATTCAATTTTAAACACAAATGAAAATTCCTAAGTTGGATGAGTTTGGCCTCAGAAATAGAACACTTGTTCCAATTTGTTACGGGTGCAGGCTGAGACATGCTACATGTTACATGAAGCTCTCGAAGATGAGGAGGTCAGATTTGGCTCATATCACTACTTTAGATCACCGAAAAGCATGGATTATTTACAATTATTTATTATTTTAAACTCCGAGACCATAATCCTCCTCCTTGTTACTTTATCTAAGATGGCACAGTTAACATTCCACGCTCACACTCTCATACTGTGTCCATACTCTTACATAGTAAGTGGTTTTGTTTCTCTGCACTTATAAACAATCCTTTTCAGTAAGCCTCAATTTTGAGTGGCCAATAGGCACTATTCAAAAAATTTATAGCACTTGCTTAACGTATTAGAAAGGCCATCTACATTTTCAAAAGCATTTATTTAATGAGGTTTCAAATTAAAAAGCTAGTTGAGAAATCAATGTACATGCAACTCTAGCATCTATCCATCTTGCATCCTGTGAACCACAGCCTAAAGCGTGTGAAAAACTTTATTTTTTGAAATATTGGTCAATGAAAACAGAGCTCTGGGGACTACAGTGGTAAAAGCTCTTTTGTTATCACTGGAAAATCCGACGTACTTTTAGAGCTTGCATTTGCACTCTGTGCTATTTATCTTCCTTCTCAGATTTTTTTTTTTTCCCCCTGTATCTGTGTTCTTATCCAAATAGCTCTTTTCTGCAATTTTGTCCTGAACACTAAAACAATCAGCATAGAATTTTGGTGTATCGTGATTCCTTTCACATGCCTAATGGCTGATACCAACCACTTTCTGTCTTTTGAATGAACAGCTGCTTAAAAAAAAAAGAAAAAAAAAGTCTTTTTTGGCAATCACACTCATCTTAGTATCACTGGTGTTCATTTTTCATTCACTGGCTATACCAGCTTTGTAGGCTGTTTGTGCTCACCTTCCAGGCCCATCATCAGCTTAGCTTTCTCCTGTTCTGCCTTCTGCTAACAAATCTCTAAACTGCCAGCTGAAGAGTTCAGCCAAGGAAGCTTTGGGGAACAAAAAAATGAAAAGGAGTTCAATTTGTATCCACAAAAATAAAAGGGGATCACAATTTGTATCCACAAAATTTTGCTCCTGTACATTTGCTCCTGTAAAAATGAATAGAAGGTGCAGACTTCAGTATTTGGCTCTTCAACTATCAGCTGTGAGTACAGTATATGGGAGAAAGAGGTACAGAAATAAAATTGTGTCTTACAATGGTGAAGGTGCCCTGAAGAAAACAATGATGCTTCACATATTACTGCTATGTGTTGATGACAACCTTAAAAGTTTACAGCTAACAATACAGGAGTGACCCCAGTTCAGCCAAAAAGAAAGAAACCCAAAATAAAGATTGATGAGAAAATGACTTAGTAGAGAAGAATATCATTTGATTACAAAATCTGCATCTTGTGTACTCTTGCTATCTGCTTTGAGCTGATTATTCCTTTGCAATTATTAGATAAACATTTTTTTAACAGATCTAAAACTTAAAAAAGAGGAGTTGTGGAAGGAATTGGAAGCCTGGATTAATTTCAGTTTATAAACTAATGCAATCAGCCTAGCATAAGCAGTTCTAGTGCTAGACAGTTTGGCTGAAAAAAGAATATTTTAATGGATCAAAGCTGGAGTGCAGTGGATTAGCCTCTGACCAGCTGGCAGCTGATAGGAAGACTGTGACCAGTACCAACACAGGTGAATATGTATGGCTTTGGGACCATTGCTTGTTCCTCCTCATCATGCACCAAGAGCTTTGTTTTGCTAACACAAAGGTCTAGGAACATCCTTAATTTAGAAAAGCATGAAAACTGAAGGCGTAACCGAATAGTTCTGTGTTCTTTCCACTCTAATTGTGAAGCAATCCCCTGTAAGTATGTTGTGCAGCAGCAAGGCTCCAAGAAAAGCAGGGGCACAGCTCACAGCCGGCCTCCAGGAGCCGTGCTGCAGGGACACAGAGTGAAGTGATGGAAAGGTTCCTGCAGCTCCGAAGCAATGCACCCACAGCTCTTTATGTGCTATAACCCAGCACAGTAGTATTTTAACTCAACTAATAAATGACAGAAAACAAAGGGCTTTAGAAATAATTTTCCTTGATGAAAATAGATCAGTAAAGAGCCAATCATACTTGGATACGAAAACATTTTCTTTCACTTCATTTTGCCTTCTTCATTGAATTTTTATGTTCCCCAGCGTCTTGTTTAAAGTATCTTGGATATTTTGCAACACAATCCACAAGAGGTGACATAATGAGTACAGGGAGAATGTAACTAAGTGATGTGTAACGATGTAGTGCTAATTTCCACAGTGAATCATAAAAAGATACTTTGAGAATATTGTGCAGAGAAGCAGAGAACAGAGGATCTGAAATGACAGTACAGAGAAGAGTGGTAGTGGTGAGAATACTAAGAGATTACAAGGAACAAGTATTTCAGTTTTGAAGACGCTGATTTCAAAGCACTTAAATACTTCTCGTCTTCCAAGCTAAGCAGAGGGACAGACCACACTGGAAACATCCTGAGGTCACCAAGAAGCCAATGCTGTGGTTGAATTACCACAAGGTTACAAGTTTCTTCTTTGATTCACTTCAGAAGGAAAATATTCAGTTTACTTTCTCTAGGAAATACTACCTCGCATCATTCTTTTGTGCACAGTTACAACAAATGACCAAGAAAATTCTTTCTGAAATTCCTGACGGTTATTTTAAGAATGATTGCTACATAGTTGTGAATTTTCCCTCACAGTGGAATTTCTGGAATAGTGAAGACTTCAAAGGAACAATTCATTTGGAGTGAGGTCAGCTGAGATGCAGGAAGTCTGTTTATAAAATCAAATGCTAATTGAGGGTAGCTATGCATGCATCACTGTGTCCTGTTCTCTCTCAGAGAATACAAGTTGCTCGCACTACTAGAACCATGCATCTATGTGTAGTGATTCAGAAGTGTATTTGCTAACAATTGCCTTGTTCATGAGTGCACCCTCACTTGTTGCAAGCTTCATGGGCTTATTTCTAGCATCAGTCACTAGCACACTAAAAAAGGAGATTATTCTGATTTGAATTAAATTAGTATAGATTTTCCATCTACATTAAAACTACCACAGTCTAACAGTGTACGTATTTTGTTTTTCGTTGTTTTTTTTTTTTTTTTTTTTTTCCCCACAGTATGTGATTGATACTGAGTCGCTCAAACACATTGTTTTCTTGGCCAATCAGCACCAAGACAACACAACATTCTTAATTTCTTTTTTCAGAAGAATAAATTGATGACTGTAAAGTAGAGAAAAAAGCACCATCTAAAAGATGATAAGCATCAAAGAAATGCATGCAAAGCTTTGTTCCATGTCTTTAAATAGTGACTACAGTTCCCAGGATATTTGGGTCAGTTAGCCCCATCTCACAGACTGAAGGATATCACCAAGAGCAAAAAGGACATGTAAGAATGAAAATGGTTGCTTTCTGCTGTTAAGCAAACAACCGAAACATCTATCATCACTACCTTCCTTGGAACACAATGGGCTGAAAGGTATCATCTGTATCTTATCTCTTCTGAAAACAAAGCTTGATTCTACCAGAGAGAAAAATATCCTGACCAGCATTTCAGGATTTGCCATTCCATTCTAACGTGGGCAAAGTTTTTTGGTAAAACTCAGAAAACTCAGCTGTCACCCCCCCAAAAAAAAACTTATTTTTTTAATATTTACTTCAAATCTTACTTTTTAGTAAATTTTACTAAGATTACTAAATCCTTTCAACCCCAAGCGTTACTCATTAATGCTATGACTTGTATATGAAAAAGAGAATACTCTAAACTGGATGAAAGGCAATACATAATTGTAGAACAGAGATGCAGGCATATCCTGATCTTAATGCCTGGTAATGCCTTTTTTCTAGTCTGTTTTTAATAAATACATAGTTTTTCCATTTATACCGTATTATTATTATGAGGAATGCACTGTTTTAATGAAACAAAGATTCCTCCTTGCCCTCCTTCAGGTGTCACATTTAGCTAATGTCGGGAATAAAGGGTTCTCTCTGATCACAGCAACACTACAAGTATACAAGGGTGTATTTGCATCTGTTGCAGCTTTTACTATGCACATCCGCAACAGATAAAAAGAATTTGGCCCTGAGTGATTTTTAACCCCACTCATTAAAAGCCACTTTAACATCAAAGTTTCAGACTATGTTAATACTCTCACTGACAAATTTAAGAGACAACCTTGAGTTTGGCTTAAAAGCAGTGCAAGGAAGGATTAACTTTGTCATTCTTCAGAAGAAAGAGAATATGATTTCTAATATGCTCTTCATGAGGCAGAAAAGGAAAGCAAGCACACCACATTACAGTGACTTGAATGACTTGACAGCTGCTAGCTAAACAATACAACATTAATTTTCAACATTTTTGCACATGGCTGGGTGAGAGATCCCTTAATCCCAGTTCCCATTCTACTTCAGCCTCATTGTTGCTGTCTCCTTTTGTATCACTTATTATAATCAGTTTCTGCTGCATACTCCCTTTCACCTTATTATTGTTGCAAAACTAAGGTACTAGGTTAATTCAGACTTGCTTCCCTGGGGTACGTTAAGAAGGATTTAAGTACTTTATTGACACAGTCTGACTTCAAAAGCTGCTTTAGCAGTTACTACCAGAGAGAAGGAGACCCATCCATGACGGCAGAAAACTAACCATAAATTCTTATATTCTATATGCTGAATGACTTTCAAAGGAACCATTGATTTTGTCATTTATGAATGGATTTAGTCAAATTAGTCTTTTCATTGTGCACAATAAGACAGCATTGTAATTAGGAATTAGGGGATAAAACTGTGTGAAACAAATGGAACTGCTATTTTTTTTTGGATCCTCAACACAAATTCAATAAGCCTTAGTTATGCCACCCTGATCATTTTGTTTATGACCAACTACTCTCCATATTTTGATTGTCTTCACAGGAAGGAAAAAAGTGGCCTCCATTCTCAAGAGGCACTTTGCTCTCCAGAAGACTTAACCTTTCAAAGAGCTCTAACGTCTTTGCCTGTGAAGGAGCTAATAACTTGTTTGCCAAAACGATGTGAATATTTACAGACACACTTGAAATCAGACAAAGGTTACACAATGAAATAAACAGAGACTGTTACCATCAACAAGAAATTAAGTTTGCAAAAACAAAAACAAAAAACAACCAACAAATGTTTAGAGTGTAACAGACATCAATACGCATTATACTTCTCAAGCCTCTGAACCTTTCCAAACACAATGAGCGCTGATAGGCCCTGGATACCTTTTCTTGAAGAGCCACTTCTGGTGGTTATTTCAGTAGCGGAGCTGTATTGCTAGAAACAAGGCTAGCACTTGTGTCCTGATATTCATCCCTTTTGCATGGTGGCTGGCATGATGATACCAGCTCACAGCTACACAGAGAGCAGTGTGAAATGCAAAGCCATTAGGGAGGAGGAGCTCTGTGTGAATATTGTGCTGCCTGTGTCTTCAGCTGCTTGTATATCCATAAATCATGTACAAATGAGAAAGCGTATAAATCTTTGGATGAAAAAGGAAATTTAGAAGCCAGTCCAGCATTTGGTGCTTTCCAACTAACTGAAAGCTTTCTGCACCTCATCATGACTTTTGTAACTTAGAAGTGCTGAAAAGCCTTGATTTTCAATTTCCTTCACAACAGCAACATTATTTTCTAACCACTTCTATGCCCAATTTTATTATATATGAAAATACATATATATTATATATATATACTTTAATACTAATTTCCAATTTTTTTTAAACCTTAAAGATAAATGTCATCTTGCAGTGCTATGTCTAGAGATACTGCATATTAACAAAGCAAATAAATTTCTGAATGTAAGGAATTTCAGTCTCTGATCCTCTTCAATTTTAGGAAGAAACTGTGTTTACATTATACAGCTGCTGTAAGCCTGTGAAGTAAGCCAGTGCTTCTGGCTTATATAAGAACTGGCTTGAATATAGCTGGCTTGTAGAGGAACAATTAAGCCAGTAATTTTAAAAAGCAGAAAGAGCTGTGCAGACATAAGAGCTATACCTCATACAGTGCATAATGAATGCACTGTGTCCCAAAAGCAGTAGGTTGCATGAGCAGCAAGCAGCTGTACAATACAGACACGAAGTCGCATACTTCTCAAAAGCTTCAGTCTCACTGTATGTGTAACATACAGCACATCTTTCAGAGTTGGAAAACATCAGCAGAGCCTTGTAAATATGTTGCCATTTCCAAATAAATTAAAAAATATATATTTGCAGAAAATTCCAACACACACACACAATAGAAATTAAACACGTATTGACTTCAGTTTTTCATGTTACTTCTGGATGCTGATTTGTGCTGACACATTCAAGCTTGACGCTGACTCTCAAACAGAAATGATGGGGAGAAGATGAAACTCTCAACAGTGTGGCCATTGGCAGCTGCAGAGTATGGAATATTAGGGATACTTCTGCAGGTTCTTCCCTGAAGTTACTGAGTTTTATAGCATTAGCTACGGTACTTATGCAAACTCACAGAGTACATACATGGAACAGCAAGGTGTAAAAACCAGAAAGGTCGCTGAGCTCTGACTTTTCAAAACCAATAACCACTATTGCCTTAAGTTCATTGCAAACTTGCTCTACAAGTAAGCGAATATAATAAGCTTGATTAGGGGAATACACATTGGATATTTCATGGCTAAATAAGCAATAAGTTGACTATAAAATTTATGATCTATTAAAAGTAGCCGATTATTCAATATTGGTATCTTTATGTTCCTCAGGTGAACTGAATAAAGTTTCCACAAAAGAATTAATGTGATTAAGTTGCTCAAATACCTAGATATCTCAGATAAGTGGATAGGAGTGTGAAATGGAAAAAATGGGTACAGAGGTACAAATCTGTCTGAATTCGCTAGTTTTATGACTGCTATCTCAACCTAGTCTGAAGATGAACAATGTTTTGTTAGAAAAAAATAGTTAACAGACAATATCAAACACAGTACTAAATGAAAGAAAACAAAACAAACAAATAAAAACAACAAAAGGAGTGATGTACAGCCATATTTATGCAAAATAGGAATTTTGTACAGGCCTTGGGCCCATACATAGCTTTGGGTGTTGGATCTGAAGCAGATCCAGAAAGGTAAACATATTGGCATGCTTCACTGGATAAAAGGGAAGATATAAGGCATTAAAGCAAAAGCAAGAAAATCACAGTGATTTGAGATTTATGTACAGCACAATGCACACATTTATAAGGCTCAGAGCAACTTCAAGTGTACTAATTGTTTAACATGAAGTGATTAAAATCCATCCAGTCTTTGCCTTCTAAAATCCACACACCACTAGTTAGGACAATTATCTTAAAATAAGAGACTAATAAAGTTTCAGAAAAACTAGTTATTACACAGCATAATGACAACAACTAAAAAGTCCCACGTAGTAGCTACAATAGCTGTTACTTATACCATGCTTGTTATATATACACCATCTTATTCATGTAAGAAAAATGTACGTATTGGTGTTGAACCCTACTATAAGTTGGGACATACTAGAATGATACACTTCAGAGCATTTTCAGGAAGATGCTTTGTTAGTCTCCTGCTAGAAATTGTTACTGGAATACAGCACTTTTTTTTGTTGCTGAAAAAGTCTCTTTTTACCTCTATACTACAAATCTCTTTGACAGTCTAGGACTTATCCTGCAAATGCTTATACCAAGGGGATCTTAATCATCAACTGTAATGTCTTTAAGAACAAAGCCCTAAATAATTCTGCCATTAGTGTGGTTGGTAAACCGTGTAAGCTCAACTACTGTGTTATTCAAAAATGATCCTGCTAAAAAAGTAAATCATGCAATCTCTAGCATCATCAATTGGATACTGGATGCAGCTGTGTAACAGGTTTGTTTATGCAGCTACAATTTTGCTCTCTATTTTCTTTTGCTATTAACTAATAATGTAAAGTAAAAAAAAATCTTTGAATCTCAGAGAAAAAGAGCCAGCTGTAAACAAATGTTATATTTTCTGAGGCTTATGTTTTCTCTTATGGAAAGCAATGCATGGGAAAATGTTATATATTTCTCATAAAAAGATACCTAAAATATCACTGCATACCACTTCATTTAGAAGGAAGATTTAGATGTTCTGATAAATGTTCATATGTGTGTGATTAAAAAAGAAAGGTGCCCTGAAAACTGAAGATTTGATGAACGTGAAAATCCATGAAGAGTTAGGCAACCAAATGACATATCTGAGGTATAGAATATTACTCATATTATTATTTTAACAGTGAAGTCTAAATTCTAGTCTCTTTGCATTACTGACTTAAACTACTTAGTGTATTTACAGCCTGACACATTTGAAAACCGATACAGTGAAAACGATTTTTTTTTTCCACCTTTAAGCTAATTTCCACATTTTTCTGCTGTCCTTCCCAAAATAATTCATTCACTGACAAAAAGCTATTTGAATAATCTTTATATATACAAGTTTCCGCAGAATGGAAACTAAAGAATAAAGAAGTGAGCTGAATTCCTAAGTGCAGTCTGAAACATTTGGATGCATGAAGATTACGTTATTCACTGCAGAAATTTTCACTGAGCAAAAGAATTGACTGTGAGCCTGGTATGCCATACATTCAGTGACTACAAGACATTTTTTCTTGAATGTCTCTGAATATATTTAGCATTACTTACTTTATGGCCAAAGAAACAAAAAACAATTATTGCATATTAATTAAGAGTAAACATTACCAGATGTGTGCTATCTACAAGAATAGCTTTGTGTCTGAAAATGACTAGATCTAATCTAAAATGAAGTGCTGAGATTAGCTGAAATCCTCCAGACATTATCTCTATGTAGCACTTGTTCTAAGGCTAAGATCGATGAAACCTTAAAGAAGGATTTAGTGATGCCGATAGGATTTTCTCCTTTTGATAGACTGTTAGAAGAAAAAAGCCATATTAATAGGAACACATTAAAAAGTTTCTTGATTGTGAATTTGCACTACATGTAATGCTCACCCTGTAGAAATGAATTGTAAAACAACCCTTTATTAACGTAAGAAATTCTTTTTTACATTGGTAACACCACTTCAGATGTTCATGAAACATAAATCTTTCTGATTATAAGATGCCAAATTTGGATTGCAAAAAAAACCCAGATTCGAGCAAAGACTAAAGTTAACGAAAACACTGAAATCTATGTCAGCTGCATGAATCCTACCTATTATCAGAAGATAATCTCTTGCTTCATATGCTCTCAAGCATTCCAACCATGTGTTAGTGACACTGCTGCTGTCTCAATGAGGTATTTTCTATAGTGGTGAATAGGTAGGTGAATACTCTCTGCTGAAATACACTCAGAGAGAATAAAGGCTTTTAATACACTTTAACATGGCAGTCATGTCTGAACCATTATGAGCAGTTTTTATTCCTAATTTCAATAAAACCAAACTGTTATTATACATTAATAAACAGATTACTACTGCTGACAAAACAAACTGTCCACCCATATTTAGAATTAGATGCACTTCTTTCCCAGATGGCAACTACAGTGAGACAGTGCTTAATCTTCCTATAAGCTGCTGTATTGTGTCCAAATGCAGAGGAGACAAAACCAGTTCTAGAACAGAAAAACAGAAGTAGATGAAATAAAAAAAGAGACAAAGATGTGGATAGGAATAATAGATAAATAGAGCAGGTCAGTAAGGAACAAAGGAAGGCAGAGGCAGATGATAGGGAAGACCAAACAAAGTTGAAAGCAGGTTGAGGCCCATTAAGCAGGAAGTCAGAGTATGGTAGGCTTTGGCTCATTAAACAAAATATAATCTAGAAAAAGGGCAAAGTGGGGTGTTTAAAATACACCACAACTAGAAAGTAGCTGAAGGACATACAAGCTCCTATAATGGGACAAAAGCAGGATACCAAAATGAAAAGTGAGTACCTTATGCAATAAAATTAATTTTTTAAAAGGTTATTTGTAATGAACACATTGACCAATTCAGCAACTCAGTTGCAATAGTGCAACCCAACAAAGGAGAAAGAAAATTCAGCAGTTAGCTATGTCAAAATCAGCTCAAGATTAAGTGAGACAGACACTGGGCTCAAGTTTTACTGAGACTGCAGAACAGAAAATAAATGAAAACTAAACATACACTAACTGAAGTAAGAGATATGCTGCACATAGGAAATTACTTAAGCATTAATTAGCACAAATTGGCTGAAAGCAATGTGCTAGGCTTTTACTAGAAGATGGGGATAAATCTATGTCAAAAAGCTTTCTTTTTTGTAGTCCTTATTCAGGGCTTTTACCTCTCACCCACTATAGTGGGTATTCTCAAAACACCAGAAGATCTGAGCCACATTTTTAGTTCAACTGAGCTGTAATGTTTTACATCTGAGGCATTTCAGGGGATGATTCAGGAGAAGAAATATTACTAGAAACAGATTTAAATGGAAAATATATTTTAATGTCCCACAGAGCACTGAGATTTCAAAATCCTCTCGTGCTATGCTGAAACAGAAATCTTAGGAAACCAAGAGCAGGAAACCATTAAAAAGGAACAAAACCAGAAAACCTCATGAAAACTGTCCACTTGTACTCTGCTTATCACAGCATTGCTCTGGAATCTGAAAGAGTTCAAATTCCTGCTCTGATCTTCACACGGCAATTCAAATCTGGAAAATGCCTTTCCAACTCAAAAAAAGCTTCTGACAAAACCTTGTGTGTTCCAGCAGAGCTCTGTTTTTGACAAGCCAGTATTTCCTGATGTAAAACAGCTTCTCAACAAATTTTGAAATAGACTCTCTCTGTATAATGACACATTAACAAAAAGTAACTCATGGACAATGAGTGTAAATTGTGTTATAGCAATTAACACACTCCAAACTCCTGAAAGTTTTCAGTGGTTTTAAGATAGATTATACTGACTGTATGAATAGGACCATCAAACTTCATGCTTATTACAGAAGGACTGGTCTTACTGATGAGCCATGTATTAGTTTTGCTGGGAAAAGGTATTAAAATGCTGTTCAGTTTGATAAGGATTGTGCATCAGAAAGGATAAAAAAAAGACAGAAATGTTCATCTAGGAAAATCAGTTTGTTTGTTACTCAGTCATTTGTTAGGAGACAGTCTTAAGTACATCAGCAGTCATATAGAAATGTGAAAAACATTTTGCAGTGTCAATAACAAAATGCTGAAGTATATAGGTGTGATAGAAGATTTTACTTTTTATTTGGCTAGAAAAATTCATCTAAGAGAAACAGTCTTACAGGTAGCTGAAAATTGGTCATTTGTGGGCATTTTAATAACTTTTTTCCTTCTGTATTTCATATCAGCTTATTCTCTTTGAACAGAAGCACACAGATAACATTGATGCTACATTTATATTTAAACAGAGGAGATCATCATGATGAGGTTTAAATGAAGAAGAAAGAATTGAGGAAGAATTCAGGAAGAAATGAGCAATTTTTCACCATTTCTTTTAAAGGAGAAGATATATTTGTACATTTCTCAGAATGTACAATATCTGCCTGAGAGACTGGAATTTATTTATATGAAGAAGCAATTTCCTGTCTCCCTCTGGTAAATAATGTATTCAAATAAGAGTTCTACAAATGTGCATTATGTGTTGATTGCCTCTGATGGAACTGTTCTAG
Source organism: Meleagris gallopavo (assembly GCF_905368555.1). Classification (NCBI taxonomy): domain Eukaryota; kingdom Metazoa; phylum Chordata; class Aves; order Galliformes; family Phasianidae; genus Meleagris; species Meleagris gallopavo. The sequence continues at coordinate 12,704,446 of NC_139416.1, forward strand.
TCTGATAGCTAAATACGTATTTATAAATCTCTTCAAAATCCATAGTATAGACCACCAAAGTGTAATGGTTCTTCCTGACGTGGTTCCAGTCTGTTGTGCAAATACACATTTAAGATGTATAAGATGGATATTACTTATCTTAAAAAGGCAAACACACTCAAAAACACCATTCAGGAAATACCAAGTCACTGTAGACTCAGTCTGAAACGCATCAGAATCCAAAATAATTGAATCCTTCTGTTCACTTTGATCTGAAAGTACTCAACATCTCATCGGAAATGCTCAGCATCATCAGAACAGGAGGACAGAAAAAGATTATAAGGAGTCAAAAAGACATTTTGTACAAAATAGTCTTTCTTAGGAACAGAATCCTGAAGATGCAATAATAATGCATACAGCTGTAATAGTAGATGAAAATACTCATTTTTTTACATTGTAATGAAAGGAGGTTAGGGTAGGGGCTATTAAACGCACATAATCCCTCACCGAAGTAATATGATGTCTATTTCCATTACACGCTTGAAACAGTGAGGCTAAAATATATTCTCTAACATATAATGGTGGCTTTGTCAAGCAGCAGATCTGATCTTTTGTATACACAATACTTGCGAATTATTCTTGTTTTTAATCTATCAGTCTACTTTTCCGCCCACAAAAAACAAACAAACAAACAAACAACAACAAAAAAAAAACAACAACAGAAAAACACTTGATAAACCCCAAGGAAAACAGTTTGTATTGCTAAATCTTTTTATCATCTCTGCTGTAGCTGCATTCAAGACACCTCTGAAATACTGTAATGATCTGAAGCCTGTCTTTAAAGTGTATCTTTGCTTTATATCGTCCATCCTTCAGGTGAGAATATTTCTGGAGTTGACCTGTCCTGAGTAGTGCTGAATCTATGCAGCTCTAGAACATCATACTGGCTGAATGTAAGCAATAACATTACATGTGTCTCCTTTCTTGTTCTGCTGCTTTTGTTGATTAGGCTAGGACTCAAGGACAGAATATTAGATCACATATTCTGAACATGTGAAAATCAACTGTCCGTGTTCAAAAGACCCAAGATACACTAAGTATATTCTTTATCATCTTCCACGGAAACAATGGGACTTCAATGCATCTACTGATAGTAAAATTATTATAATTTTTCTTTAAAATCTGACTATAACTGAGCTTTCTTTGCCAACTGAAAACAAAACCAATTAAAAAAAAAAGAAAAAAAAAAGAACAGCTACCCCTTACACATCTGCCTATCTCCAAGTATTTGCCAAGTTTTTGGAGCAGAGTCATTCACTTCAAGAGAATGAAATAAAAAGTCTTGTCTACACTGTTGACCTTGTTTAAAATTTCCTTTTTAGCTCAACTCCCAATTTAATCTCACTGGACTAAACTCTCAAGGCAGGATGAAACCAACTTCTAAGAGATCTTTAAGAAGGAATTCTGAATTAAGGCAATATAAGCCCTATTTATGTATCCCTGACTAGAGATACAATAGCATTTTAAATATGGCTTTAGCCTCCACTTATTCTCTAAATACACCCATGTGATATTGTAGTTCTTATTCAATCAAAAACTGAGAAATATTTAGTCTAAATGCTACTCTAAACAGTTTCAACAGAATTTTCATACAGTCCTGACTCTATTATAAAGGGCAATGCCCTCTTTATTTTAATGGTGCAGGCTTTCATCAGATGTACATAAAATACCTGCATAAAAAGTAGAAAGTTTGGTTGTCAGCTTTCAAGTCTTTCGAGAGTAGAGAAAGAAGGATACTCCCCTCAGAGCCACTAAATCTACATATAATTAATTACACTTAAAAAAGCTATGCATCTGGGGGAAAATTTTCAAGCTGTAAAAAGACTCAAACATTCGCTTTTGTGTTTTGAGTGAAGTGGTCCTGAAAGCAACCTGACACATTTAACTCAGCATTACCGGCTGCTGCTAACATAAACAGTTTTGAAAATCTGAAGTAAAATACATCTGTGATCATTTGGGCTGGATGAAACGAACGATATATGGCTATTTGGGAAAACAATGAGCATTCACTGGAGTTCAGAATTTAATATTATTCAGATGAATCAGTGAAAATATTGGGTGTACAGCTATTTCAGATAGATAAGCCAGAGTGAAAACACATTCTTCTCTTCATTCCTATTAGCAGACCACAGTTCATTTTCCACCTTGTATGAGGCCTGCTGTTTTCTCTTTTTTTGTGCATACATTGTACATTTTGTACTTTTACAGTTCATATAAGGGGTCAAATCCTAAGCGATGATGAGTGACTGCTATGCACACTGGCTTAAATAGGCATTTTACAAACCTGCCTCAATTTAAGATTCAGTTCTCTCTACACACTGTTTACATCAACCTCATTGCCAGTTTTTTTAAACAAGGGAAAAGCAATTGCCTTGAATAACATGGTTCCTACTGTGTACATAATCTGGAAAGCATTTTTCTTTCTTTATACCAAAAAAGAATTTGTCTGCAAATTCAACGTGTTTTTTCCTACAAGTCTTGTACATCAAGGACAAAAAACAGACTTTGAGATGTTTGAAAACCTAAAAACTTTGCACTAAAAAATTAACTAAATAAAATAGAAGGTGGGACCTACAGCCCAGGCCTGCAGTTATTGCTGGGTTTGGAATAAATACGAGGTTCTAAAACTTACTGTTAGGTCTATACAGAAGATGATATTTGGGAAGAGTAAAATGGCAAACTCCAACTTTCTTAACTTTCAACTTTCTTCATTATTCTTCAGCCAGTTTAGATGCTCTCATCTATGCAAACTGGCTCTGCAAACTATGCTTTTATTTGATGGATTTTATGTAATTAGTAAGTTATGTATATGGCTGGACAATGGAAGCAAGCAAACTAAGTGAAAAAAGAGTGTTCATCAGCAACTGGAAGAGTCAGCTTTACTGATTAGAACTGTCTTGTTCTTATTTTGCTCAAAAAATCTCTATATGCACATAGGTTGTCTTTGAGGTTTTAGCATGGAAAATTTCGTACAAATGCAAGCTTAACTCTAACCTACCTAGAACCACAGCATTATTCGCATGGTACCTCTATACTTCTAAGGTGTCATTAAAATATTTTGGTTGATACCTGCTCTTAAAAGATACATAGTCACTTGCTCTTATCTTGATTCATATTACATTTATTTTTAGAAATTAGGGCTTTCAAATAGGCCTTGATCCTGCCTTGCTAAAGGAACTTACGTAGTTAAAACTATACTGAAAAGGATGATAGCTGTAAGTTGTACCTCTAGATATTCTTCAGATTTACTGTAATGTTTTTGAAGGATAGAATTTTCCAGGAGTAGCAGAAGCATCTCAGATTTTAATATCATAAATTGAATTCAGTATTAAATTCAATGACAGCGGCTTTTTGACCACAAGTGGTTTTGCATGGAAAATTCAGCTTTAGATTACTGAATTGGATGAGAAATAGTTACTACTATCTGCTGTCTTCTGGTCATACTTTAGGAGTTATTACTTCAAAAAACAGTCAGGAAAATCTAGCAAAAGCAGCCATTTTTTGAACAAGAGGCAATTACTAATTTTATAGCACTATGAATGTTATACAACCAGTATAGAAAGTAACATAGTATTATATATGCCTTACTGTTCACTGAGCCACTTCATCTTTCAGTAGTGCCTCGTGTACAGAAACATAGTTGAGCATCTTCATGCTGGGGCACCTCTCTCCCATACACAGAACTTCTAACTGTAGGGAAACAATACAAGAGATCAGGATTAGATCATCATTGTAACTTAATCAAGTAAAGGAGTTTAAGATATCAGTGAACAAAAAAAGTATGGGGATGTTCTGAAGAGGTAATGTGTAGCTCCTAAGCATCCACAAGTTGACAATTCCAATTAGATATTGCCACATTTTAAAAGATCTGGCTTTTGAAAATAGTCTCACTTCCTGGCTACCATTTAGGGCACCTCTGTGAGCTCTCCAACCACATGACAGCAAATAAATGTCTCCTTCAGGCGTGTTGAGTTCAGTGCTACCATGCCAGGTACAGTCATCAGCTGGGTAACACTGTAGGTCTTCATTTGGATGAGGCTAAAGGGAAGCAGATGTGCCTGCATTTGGTACTCCCTTGTGACTGGGAATCCTGAAAACTTCACAGAGATTTGCTATCTGTTCAGCTGCCAAATGCATCAACTGCTGCCTGTGCAAACTGGCATACTACAGTTTTGTTTGAACGAATGGTTAGCATTTAAAGCACATTCCAGACAAGATGCCTGGCACACTATATGCAAAGAAATGTACTTTGATTTCCTCTCATTTCTAACTATGTATCCTCCCCCTTGTTTTTCTATTACAGCTCAGGTTACACTGCTATTTAATATGTTGGTTGTTCATCCTCATTTTCTTCCCTACTGTCCCTCACCTCATTACCCTCTTGCATACAGTCTAAGCCAAGCACAACTTAGGTTCACAACTTAAGTGTTTATTAGTGTAGTGTCCAGCAGTAAACTTAGGAAACACATATGCTGAAACTTGTACACCGAGAACTTTCTCACAAACTATATCATCTTACACAAGCATCACAAAAAAAATCCACATTTCTGCATGATAAAATATGTAGTCAGATCTGCAAAATTAGCTTTAGCTATTCATCTCTGCAGATGTATCCATGTTAATCATAATGCAGCTACAAACCCATACAGACAAATAGGAACATGAAGAATAAGAGAAGGCACAGATGTATTTTGCATTAAGTGTTAGAGGTCGGGTAAGAAGTTCAGCACAAACAAAACGTTACCACCAGTGATGTACATAGGTTCTGCTCTGCAGATTTGTTTAATCTGTCTTCAAAGAGAAGTTCAGCCAAGAGGTTTTGATTTCGGGCTCGCGGCTACACAAAGAGAGTGACCCACTCAAGGTCATGCAGCAAGTCAGCAGTTTAATTAGGATTTGATCTCAGAACTTTCCTGGTTTATGGCTATTAGCTCTAACAAGCAGCTGGTACAATCTTCTATAAACATTTATGTAGATGGTCAGTGGCCAAGAATGAAACCTGTTCCAGGCAGCTGTGTTCACCACTCTACTACTCTGTTACTCAGAAATCTAGATAAATCATCACACAATGAAGTGGTTGGATAGCAGTTCCATAAAAAGAGATTTGGGAGTTACAGTGGATTGCAAGTTGAACATGAATCACCACTTAGATACTGCACAAAGGGAAACACCATACTGGGATTATAAGCAAAAATACAACCTGCAGGATACAGAAAGAAACCTCTCTGCTCAGCACTCACAGCTCCTGTTAATGTTAAGTCCACCTGTGGACAACACACTTTGAGATATGTGAACCAGTTTGAGAGAATCCAGAAGCAGGAAAAAGAAACAATCAGAGGCTGAGAAACAGAGTTAAGGGGGGAAAAAAAAAGAAACATACAAGCAAACACTGAATGGAAAACTCAGGTCTGCTCTGTAGGTTGTGGTGAGAAGGGCAACAAGCAGAAGGGACTGCATCGCAACAAATAAAGTATTGCTTAGGCAAATAAAACTTACAGTGGAAATTACTGGTACAATAAAAGGTGAATTGTCCTTTATGTATTTCAAATACCCACCTGTCAGTGGTCATTGGTACTCACAAAAAAGTGCTAGAAACCCAGTACACATGGGTGCACATGGAAGTGCTTTTCAGCCCACTCTTCACCCTGTCACATCTTTGTGAATGGTATCCCTTTTCTGCTATGTAACATCAATTGTTTTACCCAGTTTGGTGTCATCCATCAACCTGCTGAGGATTTCAATCCATTGCACAGGTCCTTAATGAATACTTAAACAACAGTAGTCTATTATTAGCATCAATGCCTGAAGAACAAACTTGTAACTGGTCACCAACTGGACTTTGGATTAGTTCCCATTAGTCACATTAGTTGCCATAGGATCCACATTACACTGTATAGAGAACCTCATAGGATTAAGCATACTCTGCCACTTACTCAGTACATATGTACATATGTATGCCCATATATTTCCCATAAACCCTGTCCTCCCACACATATAGACTTTGTGGGTGAAAATACCAAGCCTTGGCTTTCATAACTCGAACAGTTTTTTAGTAGAAAAAATGTGTACAATACCTTATTCAGAACCACCAAATCAAATGCTTATAAATAAGAGAAATTAGACTTCAAGTGATACTCTGCAAAGGTGTTGACACATAGTGTGCCTTGACAGACCATCTGGTAAATGTGGATGTCATTCAATATTCTGAATTTCTGAGTGAATGGCATGCCAAAACCTCACAAGAATAAGGAATTGTACACCAAATGCCAATCATTCATTATTTTCTAATTCCCTAAGGAATACTTTTTATTTCAGTATGGCATTTCTAAAGGAAAAAAATCCTGTGCCTCTGTAAATGAAAATTCTTCAATTTTGTATCAAGCCAAGGCTTGACACAGAGAATGCACGCAGTCTGCATGCAGGCTTCTCTAAGGGATGACCATGTACAAGTTATGGAAATGGTGATGCTATGAAGAAAAACAAAGGCCTCATTAAAATGCTGTTGAGTTTTCCTTGTTTGTTTTCACTTTCTAGACTTCTAGGAGACAGAATTTAAAGAAAAGAAAAAAAAAAAAAACAAGAGTAGGAGAGTAGGAATACCTCAAAATACCATAATAATTAACTCAAAGTGACTGAAATGAGTAATGCAATATCATGCCTAGATTTTACATCTATTATAGACTGCTTAATGTAACAAATTCTGTAGCACAGATGGACACTAACGATGCGTGTGTATTAGAAAATATAAATAAAAGAAGACATGAGAATCACAGAATCAGCAAGGTTGGAAAAGACTCCCAAAATCCTCTAGTAGAACCATCTACCTACCACCAATATTTCCCCACTAAACCATGTCTCTCAGTGCAACATCTAAATGTTTCATGAACACCTCCAGAGAGTGACTCCAACAACTCCCTGGGCAGCTTGTTCCAGTGCCTGACCTCTCTTTCAGAGTTTTTCCTAAAGTCTGAATCTCCCCTGGCCCAACATGAGGCCATTCCCACAAGTCCTATTGCAAGTTACATGGGAGAAGAGGCTGACCCCAACCTCACCACAACCTCCTTTCAGGTAGTTGTAGAGAGCCTCTTCTTCTCCAAACTGAACAATCCCAGTTCCCTCGGCTATTCCTCATAAGACTTGTGCTCCAGACCCCTCACCAGCTTCACCGCCGTTATCTGAATACGCTCCAGGGCACTGATGCCTTTCTTGTAATGAGGGGCCCAAAACTGAACGCAGTACTCAAGCCACTGAGAAAATCTGTTTTCCAAATGTAGTACATTCCTCAGTTCTTACTGTTTGGTACACCTCTTTTAAAGTAATTTTAGTAACTTTTATTATCATTTGATAACTTCCTTTCTACCGCAACAAATACATGCAAATCTTCCTTCCACCCACACAAAGTCAGCCCACCCAACCAAACACAAATTGAAACAGACTAAAACCTTTTACATATGTAAAATTGTTGATGTACAAAATATGTTCAAGAAAATATACCTTCCTTGTTGCAACATATTTCTCACATATCCAAGAATTGTTCATTAAGTGCTTTACAAGAAACTATGTTTTGTTTAAAAATGTACTTCAATTCATACTGTTAAGTATTCAGAATGGAGTAAGCTGTTGTGTTTTACCTGATTTTTTTTTTCAGACTGCAGACAACATAGTCAGTTACTAGTGCTGCTCTACAGATGACTATTAGTCAGCTAAAATTTTTGTAAAGCACATTTTAGCTTGTATATTTGTATTATGCTTTGTACTTTTCAACTTCCACTAACAGTAAATAATTTCCAGCATGCAAAACATGTATGGGAAATAAGAAAAGAAAATCTTCAATCCGGGTTAAGAGAAGACCAACAAGAAAGATATTTGACCTTCTATGACCCGTTGTTTTAACTAAACTTTCAGACTCCTCTTAAACAGCAATGCATGTCTCTGAATTGAGAAATATAAGAGAGTTGTATATTGTCCTGAAGGATGTGCTAAGGACATACAGTGCTCCAGGCATGAACACTGAACACAAGGTATGCCTTGAAAAATGTCAGAAGATTAGGGATGAATGAAGGTGCATGTGACCTTCATTGTGCAAGGGCTCGAAATAGAGAAAAACTAAGAAAAATGCATTGATTTTCTCATTTCCCCTATTTGTATGTTAGATTTTGCTTCTTATAGGGAAGAGATGAAAAGCCACTTTCCTGAATAAATTTCCAACTCTGCCTTGAACTGTGCTATGAACTATGATTCATTACATCAATACACCATTTTCACTGAAATTGGTGTTTATCTCAGCATAATAAAATATTAAAGTCAACACCAGCCAGTTCTGTTTAGTGAGATACTTAAGCATGCAAATAAACCCAGTGTAGACAATGGCAGTGTGGAAGACACAAGATCTATTCACATTATTAAACATTAAGAGCAACTATCTGAATATTTCCTTTGTTACCATCCCCCAAAATACATGGAACTGTAAATATATTTTCATTTTTTGCTTCATCACTTATTTGAAAAAAGAGAAATTAAATATTATTTTCAATCAAACTGATTTAAAATCATTTGCTTTTTCTCATTAATTTGACAAATCATTTTCATCCTATGTGAAATATTAATTTCCTAAAGCCAAGTGTTCAATAGATTAAGAAAGAAAGCTTCAAGAAAGAAAAAGACTACAATTCACTTAATACTTCCAGAGAAGCTATTTGTCCAATTACATATAATGATACCAAGGCTAAAGCAACTTGGAGTACAACAAACCCATTGCTTACTACTCCTAGACTAAAATAGTATCTCTTTCTCCTACTTCCTAATGCCCCCAAAACAAAAGCTATATGTAAGCAGAGACTTTCGTTCTTTTGATTAATATCAAAAGTGAGAACCAGAGAATTTCAATGCTCACCCAGAGCTGACTCCAATCTTTGCACTACCAGAATACTCTGGTATCTGCAGTACCAGAATATCCAGGTAATTGCCTTGGACACAAGCAAATGGCATTCTCCCACTCCGCCATCTAGGACATCTAGCAGTGAAAATTCTCCCTTTCCTTTGAAGTTATTCAGTGAACAAGACAGACTTGTGAGGAGCCAAACCAATGTAGTTCATTCTTTGTAATTACATAATCTGAAGGGAAAAAAAGCTTAGTTATCAGTTTTGTGACCTATCTTTGCACCACTCATTTAAAACATAACCCCTGTGCCAACAAATCCAATTTTCTCTCATGAACTAAACCACAGAATAAAGCAGATGGATTGACAGTCATGCACAAGAAGTTGTCCTTACAGAACATAATCACTTCAAAGAATTAACTTGTGAACAATATTGCAATGATCCATCCATAGACAGCTCTCTGGAAATGGTCTCTCCTCCTTTCTATTTCCAAGACCTGTAGCAAGTTAGCATAACTTACATGCTTCTCTGTCCTCCATCATTATGGTATCAGCATGAGTCACAAACATTAATTCATAGATTCATGGATTGCAAGGCCAGAATGAACAACTGGGACTGACCTTCTTCATGATGCAGACCAATAATTTTTGCATCAAACCTGTCATTTCAGCTGAGTTATAAAATATCTTTCAGAAAATTGTTTAGCCTTCATTAAAAGATTAGAATTGATAGAAATTCTAATCTATCTGTAATTATTATTTTCTTCTGGCCTTATAAAATGTTTCCTTATTTCTGCTCTGACTTTTCTATTTTTTACTTTAAATCACTGTATTTGCTTATCCTTTTTCCCCCCCTCCGAGATTAAAGAGCAATCAGAAATTCAGAAATATCTTTGACATTAAAATAACATAAAATTAAGTCTCTTTCTTTTTCCCTTAAAAGTTCAATAATCTTGGCTTTTCTTGCTTTCTCTGCTGTGATCTTTTTCAACAGTTTTCTGACAAGGCATCTCTTTCTGCTGTTTGCTGAGCTCTTACAATTTTTATTTCATCATTACAATCTTTTTTTTATTTTTTATTTTTTAATTAGTCAATATTCACAAGTCATTGTCATCCCTATAGTTCCCTATGTGGTGAGAATAAAATTTCTTTAATCCATAAATGTTCACTATAAAATTAGTATAAGACCTGGTATGTCCAATTTAAAATCCAATTTAAAATAAAAAATACAGATAAAAGCAATCTGATTAATGGCAGAAAGGAAGCATGTGGCAGAATCAGGACTTGATGATGTTCCAGCCTAGCCATAAAGACAAGATTATCCTGACCCTTTATTAAGCACAGAGCAACTCCCAGAATTTAAAAAAGGAAATGCAAGTTCTCAGATCTATTTGCTTCTTTCAATACTAATTAAAATCACTAGTGATTGTATTTGTAACTTTTAATGTACTAGTTACCAACTATAAGTATTTTCTTTAACTGAATAAGATGACACTAAATTTCAATAAGATTTTCGTAATTCTTCAGAGAAACACAAATGCCATTTACCCACATCTGTACTACTACTGTAACACATTTTCTGCATTACACATTCAGAGTCTGTCACCTCCACAGCAAGTTCCCATACTGTTTCTCAGTGTGAACTGCCATCTTCGTGGTTACATCAGCTGAAATGCCTGGGTGTTTCTTGGTTGTGAGCTTCTGTTGCTATTTGAAAAAATGACAAAGACAATTTTCCTGATTTGACAACTAATAGAAACATACTACCTGAAGAGATGATCTGCATCCTTCATTTTATTTTATTTCATTTTGTATTAAATACAAGACTTTCTAGATCATCACTATTTGCCAGAAGAGATGTTGGTTAACAGCATTTAGTTCAGCCATTGCTGAACTAAAACTCATGCTTCCTGTGACAATAAACACTATACATGATCTCTCCATCATCAGTGAGACTTCCCTAGTGTTACTAAGACACTGGAAATAGCACAGCAGAGCAATTTTGTTCTTATGGTGGTAAAATCACACTATTTCCTCAAAATATGAAGATTTATTGTGGCAAAAATGATAGATGGATGATCAGCCTGCCACCCCTTAACCTTCCATAGACTTTCTCCACCTTTTCAATTTCTACTCCTTCTGTACACTGTTATCTCTAGCAATGCAATGCTTGCTCTTGTTGTGCCCTGATAACGAGCATTTTAAAAAGTAGCTTTTCTTTGCAAAAGTTACTCAGACATTCCAATTATTCTGATACTTAATTTTTACTTATTTTCAAAGGGTTATCTACACTGTGTTGAAGTGATTTTAATTCTTCTATTTTATTATCATCCAGTATGCTCACACAGCATATTAATCCTTCTTATACTACCATAAAGTCAAAGGAAAACTTTTGCAATTTTGTTTTTATTCCAAATATACTAGCTAAGTCTTCAGCTTTAATAGAAATGCATTTTTATTATTTTTTCTTTTTAACTGTGATAGAAAAGGGATTGCTTCTGTGACAGTTCAGGGAATTTTCATATGTTCAAGTCATAAATTGCTATAACACAAAATGTGCCATTGTCTGTATGACTGAGTATATACATGTCATAGAATCATTAAGGTTGGAAAGTCCAATAAGATCATCTAGTCCAACCATCAACACATGCCTGTGACCTCTCTAGACCATGTCACTCAATGTGACATCCATCCTTTTCTTGAAAACCTCCAGGGATGGTGATTCTACTTCTTGGGGAGTCTGTTCCAATACCTCACCATGCTGAGAATTAATTTTTCCTAGTTTCCAACCTGACCAAAGACAGTGGAAGGTCATTAAACTTCAAGGATGATATTAGGGAAAGAAAAAAGAAAAAAAATAACAAAAAAAAAAAAAAAAAAAAAAAGCTTGGCTGAAAGCTATAGAAATCAGCCCAGCCCTTGTGTAAAAGAAGTTTGTGAAGAAGTTTCACAATTTAGCCAATGCTTTACAATTCTCATTTGCTCTACTGAATCAAATATGCAAAATCACAGAGGCATACGGCTCCTGCATGTGCCATTTATAGTTTTGATTTCTCCACAGAGAGGTGTGAGTAGACTATGTGAAAATGTCTGTACTTAATTGATCCTCATTTATTTAAAATAAAACAAAATAAATGAAAAGATTAAATCTTGTTTCTATTTCTGTTCTACTTGCAAAAGTAGATCCGGAATGCAGGACAACATTCTTGTTCAAAACACAATGTCATTCAAAGCTAGGACTAGTCTTCCACTCGCTTGCCTAAGACTATTTTCATCCTGAAATGACCCATTGGTCACAGAGTAAATTCAAATAATATTTTCAAGTCAACTGAATATTGAATATGGTGTATATGAAAGAAATTTCGTAGAAAAAACATCATAATATTGATGAGTAGGAATGAAACTATTTCACAGCAGCTTCCTGTATTAAAATTAAACAAAACACTAAATGTATGTTAAAGCAGAAGAGAAACTAATATATGTATTTATTATATATACATACACCAATGAGAGAGATACCAGAACTGGAGTAAGATTCCTATTATATTTTGTATCTCAACATATATTTACTATTCCATTGTTAAACTATGCAAATCAGACTTTCAACTAGCACTTACCCTTAATTAGCTCTGATAAAGCCAACTCAGCGTTGAATAAGAAGTGTATTCTTATGTAAATTAAATTCCCTGCTTAAAATTTAGCTTAAAATAACTTTAATTTTGGATAGCTGTTGGTAATGAGACAAGATCTCCGTTTGTTTTTCTATGCTTAGAAGTGCATGGAATACAACCTAAAAATATAGGATGGTTTCTAATTATTTTTACTTGAGACATTATTTCATACTAGGTTAACAATTTTTACTGACTGATACTGCTTCATCAGAGTTTTCACCCTCTAAAGGCTACAGAAACAGCTTCTTAAACAATTTTAAACTGAAAGATAATTCCTTCTAAGGCACAGAACTTTTCTCCCACTTCTAAGCCATCCTCACCATCTGAGTTTAAGCTCCCTGATGTATTTCCACTGTACTGCTGTGAATGGAGGAGGGCCCTCAGGAGGCACTGCTGAAGACCCTTTCACAGAAAAGGAAATGTCATGTTCTTTCAAGATCAAGAATTAAAGGAAGAGAACTCAGAAGAAAGTGTTCTGCCCTTTTGATAACAGATAGCAACTGATAGGAAAGTCCATTACACAGTTCACGTTTCATTCCTCCACAAGGGTTCACTATAAACTTAACTTTTTGTACAATGTTTATGACAAATTTTAGTGTGGACCTCAAGACCATATGCCTCAGGGATACAACTGAAACACCTCCATTGGACCTGAATGAGCTGCAACCATTTACACCAGTTTGAGACCAATGCTGAAGCAAAGTTAGAGATTAAAATACCTTAAATATTTGTCTTTCATTTCCTTTATTTCTATACTTTCTCTGTTTGTATCTCTATTCCCCATGTGAAATATCTTCAGACTTACATAAAATGGAAGCAGTTTCCTTAAGGAAACTTGAGTTTTTTCCTACTAATGCATGCATATGTCCATGAGTATGTGCATCTAAATAGGCAAGAGTGCATGCACTTAAAACAAGCAGGATCTTCTTGCAAATGAACTTAGGGAGTAGTATTCACATAGGAAGTATGAAAGCCTGATTTAAGTCACATCCAATTCAGACAAATCCCTAAAACTTTGATCTGCCACATCCCACATGACTGACAACCTCATTATTATTCTCTTTCCCTTACCTTGACTGGAAATTCTGCCCTTTACTTTTCATCAAAAATTGTCAAATTCAAATATTTTAAAGGAGAGGTTATCAATCACCACGGTTTTGATGAGAAAACATTCTGGATCAGATCTACAATTTTTTTCTCTGCCATCTGCCTGTATCCATCTGCTATCTGTTTTAAGATTAAAAGTCATCTAGAACAGGAAATTTCTTCTTAATTTCTTCTGTAAAACCTCTAGCACCAAAAAGTCACAGTCCAGGACAGAAAGATACCACAGTGTCTTCTCAGTTCAAATGATAAACACAATAATCCACATGATCCAGTTTCCTAGAGGGAGGTGTATAACAAAGGCAATATGACAGAGGTTTCTATAGTCTCTTCACTGTAAACGCCACATTCTAGTCCCAGGCATTAACTGATATTTTGATGGTAATAAATAGTTTGGTCCTGGCTCTGAATCAGTAGTTTTTGTTTTTTTTTTTTTCTGGGTTGTCTTTTGTTGTTTGGTTGTGGGATTTTTTTTGTTTCTAAGTTTTTTGCTAAATTCTAACGACATTTTCATTTGAGGCAAAACATTTCATGGAGACTCTGTATATCTCTGCTTGCATCCTTCCTTCAGAAAAAAAGTGACTTTCTGAACATTTATAACATTAAGATCTTGATTGTTTGCTTTGCTACTTCCACCAAGAAGTTTCATCTTGTCTTTAATACACAGCAACTGGATATGGGATGCATTTTTTTCAGAAGGTGCAATGTTAGCTTTTAAGCAGCCTCCAGGGTTAGCTCTATACTGCATTGACATTCTACATTTCCCCTCTCCCACTGAGTATATTGCTTTTGTGACACATGTGGCCCATTCAGCAATACTGGCTAATTCCAGCTCCACAGCCTCTTATTAAGTGTTTTGTTTTGTCTGACCTCACATCACAGGATCATCTTGTATACATCTGACTTTTTCATTACCTTTCATTACATCTCATTTCAGTTTTCCCTACGTTATACTGTCATCTTCAGAGACTTGCACTCGTAACACTTGGAAAAATAAGTGATCTGAATAGTAGTAATGCTGTTGACCTCTGCAAAAATGCGTCAGCACCAGCTTTTAACTGAGAATGACAAAAATCCAGCCCCAAAGGCATCAAAGTGAACAGTTTAAGTTCTAGAAAGTTTCTTCTGGAATCTCAGAAGTTGCAAATGGAAAAGAGAGAAGTGATAGCAATGAAGGATGTTAGTATTTTCAGTGAGTGTACATGAGTCAGCACTTTCCCAGAAGATGTCTAGTTAGTCTTGCAGAAAGATGGAAAGGAATGAGGCCATAGATTTTTTTTCACCTTTCCTATCTTTCTCTTGACAGGTAAATCAAGATTGTTCTCATAGTTTTGTTTTTTTTTTCTACTGTTTGAGAGTTGCTGTCAGTCTCTTTTCAGATGGGTCACTCTCTATCCTGTCATCCATTGGTTTGACAAGAAGGAAACTGAGGCAAAGAAGCTCTCTTCCTGGCAGTAGACAGCAGCCATGACTCAATTGCTCTTCTTGCTCTTCTGTTGAAGTCTTTCTTTTTTGTACAATTCAAATGACAAATGCCAAGAGAGTAGACTTTCTGCTTCTGCATAGGTAATGCTGACCCCATTCCAACCAGTCCCTATCTCTGGTGACAGCCTGCATCACTCCTACCCATTCAGAGATGGATCATTTTCTCTACGATTACTCCCAATTTTACTGAGGTTAGCGGAGGGGTTTGAGGATATTTATCTTTTTTTTTTACATACACTGATACTGCTGATTTAATCCTTCCTCATATTCCTCATTCCTCTCAAACAGTGTATGAGCATGCCAAGTTACTGTTGTGCTCGTCATCTGTTTAACACACATGCATTCAGATGACAGTAACGTGTGTTAAACTCTCCTGATGTCATTATCAATTAGGGAGGCTATAATTCAGACATGTGCACGCAGATTCTCCATTTGTCACTAAAATATTTTCCAGTTCTGCCTGCTACTTGAACTATTTAGAGTGAAAACTGACCATTTTCAAATGGTTTTCCACCACAAGTTTGGAACAGCAATTTCCTCAACATACATAATCCTCCCACTGTCCAATAAAAAAAAAATATTTCCAGTCATGCTGAGGAAGTGCAACATGGCTGTAAAGTTTTCAAGGGTGTGATTGGACCTTACTTGCAGAGTCGTCCCTCATGCAACAGGGAATTTCATTATGATAGAAAAAAAAGCTGAAATTTTCACAAAATATGACAATTCCAGGAGCTGATACTTTGAGAAGGATAAACAAACAGAAATGAAAGTTGCAAGAATCCTGGTAACGCTCCAGGAGACAGCAACAATGCCAACATGAGGAAATCATTCAAAGACATCAGTATAGGATTTATCTCAGAGTCTACAGAAGCTCATCACAGTCCATAAAAACAAGTAAACAGCTATATTAACACTGAACAGTAAGAGCTGCAGCACAAAATTGAATTCTGTAATCAATAAATACTGAAGAATTACCATAATATTTAAATTTCTATTTTCTTATGAGTTTGATTCCAGAAGTTATATGTAGGAAGAGCATCTGATGCAACCATTTCTAGAAAGGAATATAGTGACAGAATGGTTCAATCGTATGGCTGAAGAAAAAAAAAATCTACACATCTGTAAATAATTCTAAACCAAGTTGTGGGATACTAGCTTTTAATACAGTTCAACTAGCACTGCAAGTTAAAATCTGTCTCCACTAATCTGCTACTTAAAATGGCTTCCACCAACTGTTACATTTAAGTATTATGTTGTCATTTATGCATTAAGTGGGAATGGTTCGATAGTATGAATATTTAAAAACAAGTACATGGAAAGTATTTTAATTGGCTTTCCATTGCCAACTAATGAGATATGTTCCCAAGGTTTGGTCAAAACTTGCTTAATTTTTCCTTACCTATGAAGCAGCATCCATTGAATTAATGGAAAAAAAGATCCTTTGTAAGGGCATCTCAGGGTGTCTCATCATAGCACTACAGCTTTACACTGTTAGTGGACATTAATTAAAATATTCAGCAGACTCCTACCATGCTGGATAGCCTAAGCTGGATGAGTAATGTGGCGAACTCTTCCTTAGAGATGTTAATTGAAGAAAAAAAAAAAAAAAGAAATTATCACAAAAGTCACTGAATGACTTTAAGTACACTGGAATTCTAGCAGAGATTTTCAAAGGTTTGTACTGGAGACATACATGAAAAAAAAAAGCGTATTTTTATTACTCAGCAAATCCGTAGAGGCCCAAGTTTCATGGAAGCTGAGATGAAATTTGTAAAACAGGTAAACTGTATGAGGATATAGGTCTAACTGTCTTTTAAAACATCCATCTGAGTAAACAACAGGCAATTGTTAGAGGAAACCAGATCATTTATATGGGACTTAGATTTGAAAAATTACACAAAGCATTCACCATTAGGTTTCTAAATAGCTCTTAATAACTCCAACTTACTCAGACATTAATTTTTATTTTTATTTTCTCTAGCCTATAAATCAAATCCTGCATGTGACAGAAGTCTTATCTGTTACTCAGAGACAGTCAAATATAAGATAAATTTGCTAAGCTTGTTCGTGAACATTCTCAGCCCATCTAACTTTAAAGAATACCCAAGATCTGCCTATTTAAGTTATTATTATATGACACACATTTTTAAAAACCTAAAAAAAAAAACAACAAAACAAAACAAAACAACACAACAACAACAACAAAAACCAGCACATTTCCTTAGAAATGAATGACAACTTTTCACAAATATTAAATGACTGCTACCTATCATTAAAGTTCAACAAGGCCCAGAAACCTAAAATAAGTTCAGTAATACTACTGAAAATATCTGCACTTGTCTATGTGCCTTTGACATCCCCAGCCTTAGATTTTTTGTGTTTTACCACTTGCACTTTAATGGGAAGCCTTCATGGGAAGAAAGCTTCTAACGGTCGTCACATTTCCAGCTTTCTTGCCACATCAGGTCTTTCTGGCAAGTTTTACAGAGGGTGCACTTTGTTTTTTTCTAATTGCTTTGCATATTAACTCCAAAACAGATGCAGTTATACAGTTGAGTGCCTTGTACTTCAATCACTTTTCTATGTCTGTTTCACTTCAGTATAATGTTGGTGTCAAGCTAAGCATTTCAAAAACATTAAGCTAACTGTTCATTTCCTTAAGATGATGGAGAATGCCCTTTACATTCTTTACATTCTAGAAAGTCCCATATATCAGTTAACATATACCTTCCACCCATCATGTTTCCCCAAATAAAATGAGTGGCAATTTCACTGCTTATCACTGGAAAATACTTAATCATCCCCAAGTTCAGGGATTCTTCTTTTGACAAAAATAATGGAGTATGAAGTTGAATGAAGCTTCTAAAGTTCCTCATATTGGCTCTCACAATAATTATCTCACTTTTAAAATACACTAAGACAATGAACATTTCAGTGTTTGCACCAGAGGAAACTTACTCCTCCACTGGAAAATAATCAGCTTAATTTTTAGCCTTACGTGGACTTTTTAGGTGATTATTCTTGGGATATATATATATATATATATATAAATCTAAAATGTGTCCTTCTAGATGTCTCACACAGTCCTACTGTGAATTCCCAAAAACATTTCCTTGTCCTTCTCATGCTTTCAAAGAGAAGGAGCAGAGGTGTAGAAGAAGCAAATAAGTAAGACTTCAGGAATTTTAGTTTTCTCATGCTGCTTTGAAAAGATTAATCTGCTTGAAAGTTATAATGTATTTAAATTACAAAAAAAGGAGCCATTATTCACACTTACCTTAATCGGAGGTTTACCTTCACTAGAAACTCCCAGACAGAACAAACCCATGAGCCCATGGGTATTTCTGAGTAGCCAACTGACACTCTTGACAGGGTTTCAGAGCATTTACTGTCTCCCAGATAAAAAATCTGTCAGCTTAGTTTTAAGCAGATTGAAGGTCAGACTTCTGAAATATCTACTAATTTTCAGAAAATGCTAATGTTGATTATGGTACTGAAGACTATTTTGTCCATTCCTTCATAAGCATTTTCTCTCTGTAAAAATATAAGGCATATACAAGGGCTGCTCCAAAAGTAATGTCTCCTATTTTATTGTGTTAACCCATGACATCAGAGGCAGATGTTGGTGGTATGGCAGTAGGGGATGGAGCTTGCTGTCAATATTCCATTACATTTTGTTGCCTGTGACAGATGGCAGCAGAGGGGCAGTCTAACAAACTGGTGTCCGATATGGAAGTGCACGTGAAGCAAAGGTGTAATTGATTATCCCCGTGCAGAAAAGAGGGCACCCACTGACATTCATTGTAAACCACGCTCTGGACAGCTATGCACAGTTGTCACACCACGAAACAATGAGCATCTCAATCAGTTCATTTACATGAATGACTGAATTACAACCAGGGAACTGTGTATGAAGATGAATATTGGCTTCACTGCATTGGAAACAATGGTAACAGCACTGGAATACTGCAAAATTTGCACCAGCTGGTTCCCACAAATCCTCATACAGGAACAGAAAGAGCATCATATGCAAGTTTGTCAGGACCTACTGACAATGAGTCTGAAGCTCCATACCACTCTGAAGACCATGGAGCACATTGCCAATCCTGGCTGGACTGTCCTACCACAGCCAAGATACAGTCCATCTGTATTAGCCAATGAAGAAAGGACTGTGTAAGCAACACTTTCCCAGCTACAATGCTGTGATAACATCTGAGAAACAGCAGGCCACCTCCAATGGTGCAAATTCTATATATTTTTTTAATGAGTGCAGCATGCAGACCTCTCCTTATTACTGGCAAAAATGCAGAGCTAATGGTGGTGACTGTGTTGAAAAGTAGTGTTTTGTAGCTGATAATTTGCTCTATCAGTGTTATTGTGCTTTCTGTAACTGTTGTAGCTTCCATGGAAGTAAATAGAAGGTATTACTTTTGGAATGACCTATGCATCTCTATACCCAACTCTCTTCAGTGTTTTCTTTCTGTCTGTCTACCATTTTCTGACGAGATTATCCTCTTAACACTTCAAGAGCACTCCATAATTGTAAGAAATGCTTTTTGTGGAAATACACTGGCTAAAGGCTAAACTCTAGCTAAATACTAAAATTTTTAGTATTGTAGAAATCTACTAAGAAATCCACAGTTACAACAATGGGGAGAACAATGAAGCATATTTTCAATCAAACTCACTAGTTTAGAAGAGCGATAGGACACTCTGGAAAACTGATTATACCTACTTAACAAAACAGCAACGGGAGAATCAGTCAGTTTGTCTTTCTATTCCACATGCACACTCCTATATGTGATAACACTAAGCAGCATGTCATGTGTTATTATGTTTTATTGTCTTAAGTAGGCAATTTCCCAGCTAAGTTAGGCCTTGGGAAGCTCTTCAAATGCAACCTTAATCAGGAAACTTGCAACTCTATAGATTGCACTTGATGAAATATACTGTTCTCCATCTGACCTTCAGGAAATGCAGCATCAGTTGGAAGCATGCCGCATTCCAGGTCTGTGACTCAGAATTTAATTACATTAGAGAAGGGTATGATCAGAAAAGCTGATGCTGTTTTTTATCCAACCGCTGAGGTTGTTGCCAGTTTAGTTATCGACCTCCATTCAGCTGAATGGTCACCTGGGAAGTCTGTGGTGGCAATGTTAATACAAAGGTTGTTGTGCTGCTTTTTCTGCAGTGGCTGCTTTCCTGGAAAAAGACGAGGTGGGAAGGGGTGGGGTGCAGGGGCTGTACTGGAATGCAATTCAGCTAAGTAGAAGGTAACTTGTAAATTGTCTTAGACATTCTAAAACATTGCAGAGACAATATTTGATTTATACCTAAAAACCAGAACTGACTGCACTTTTCACATACTGTTAAGCCAAATTGCAGGAAAGTAGCTGTAGAAGAAATTGAGATATTGTTGCCAATATTTATAATTAGTAAAGGATATAACCTTCAAAAAAGATCTGCATTCACTGGCTTGAATTTTAATGTTTGAATCTTGTGAATTTTCTACTAATAGAAGTGAAAGCAAGAAAAAAAATGGGTTTTTAAAATAGAAGACAGCATTGTGCAGAACACACTTAATATCCCTCCTCCAGAAAGGAAAGCAAGTCCATTCACATTTAACACTCAAAATAACTTCCAAAATGCACCAGTGTCTATTCAGATACACCTGAAGTAGCTCACCAGAACAATATTTCCCCTCTTTAAATCAAAATTAAGATTTCCATTACCTCGCTACTCCCAAGAGCATGGAACAGACTATTGTACTGCTGTTCTATAAAAACATTTTTAACATGGCCATTTCTTACAAATTAAGGTCTTTTTCCTAACATGGGAAAGAATAACTACTGAAGTTCCATGACAGATGTGTTGGACAGAATATTGCAAAGTTGAACTAAATGCTGTACTGCCATACTCATACCAAAGTCCACCTGGTCCAGACTTCAAGAGCAACTAACAAAATTCTTCAAGGAGATCATTTTTATTAAGAGCTACAAGTTAATACCATCCTGATAACTGATGCTCTCTTAGCACACATCAAGTTTCATCTCAACAGTATTAAGTACTGCATATATTCAACTAAGCAACTTAATCCCATGCTTTGAAATAGTCTCTCTCAATTTATACACTTACATACTTCCAAATGCCAAGGCCCCAAAACTCAGACCTTCAAACAATATAATGAATCCCACTCATAAATTCAAGAATGACAAAACTCAGAAATCATGTGGGGATATCTGACTGACAGTCCATAGGACTTCACCAATTAGTCCATTTAAATTGGGATCTTTCAAAATCAACAAAACAAATTGAATCTTAGTTCAGAAAATTAATAACTGACAGAGAATGGAGTAAGCCACTAGCAAATTGCTGAAACTGTTAGTTTCATGCACTGAAAAAAGTATCACCTTGCATACCAATTAAACATCTTACTCCTAAGTCACAAATCCTTTATTCTATCTACACCGTAAGTATTTACTTTTGCTGATGACCGGAGTATACCCTTGTGTTTTTCTAGAATTAAACACTTTGGTTCCTAGCAAATTCATAACCCTGGTGGAGAAACAAAAGCGAAGCATTCCTTCATGTGGACTGCCAGTGGGACTTGCTTTGGAAAGGGTCATAAATCATCTGTTAGAAAAAAAATATCCCACTGACAATGAAGCGATGACCAACATTCTTTTAAAATAACAGGTGAAAAGGAAAGGAGGAGAGAGTGGTGCTCCCACTTCCCCTTTATTTGTCTGAATACAAACTTGAGCAGCAGACACAGGCACCCTTTGACTAAGTGATTTCAAAAATACATTTTCTCCTTCAACAAACTATACGCACCAAGATTAAACTTAAGTCTTACCAGGAAGATTTAAGTAAAAAAACAAATCCTACTTCATCCTCAAGATATCCTAGTGACTGGATCACACAGCTCTCCACTTGGCAGCCTGGATGGTTTGAAGACTTACTGACAGAGCAACCCACCTGAGCACTGAAAGAAATAAGCATCAAGCACAGAACAAAAGATACTACTAGACAGATGGGCACTAAGAAGCTAGGCTGTATCATATTTTGTATTTTAGAGGTGTTTTACAGCATTTTTTATCCTGATCATTCCCTGGTCATTTCATTTCCCTACAGTGCACAGCATCACAGTGGGAGCATTTTCCACTGATTTTGCAGAAACGATCTTGAAAACATTCAGAGCCACTTTTTCTACATCTGAAGCCTGTCATACTGAAAGTATATTGAAATGGTTCTGGTCAAAAGTGAAAAACAAACTGATTTCACTCAGTTTGCATGGTAACCTGGGTTGCTTTGGAAACATGTCCATCTTATTCACTTGCCCAAATCATGTCACTATGAGACTTTATACATTTCCAAATTGAGTTAGAAAAAGAAAGGAGAAAGAAGGAAAGGAGAAGAGGAAAAAGGAAAGGAAAAGAGAAAGAAGAAGCCAGAACATGCACTTTCTCCCAAGACTTGAAGAAGATCCAGCTCAGTAGCAATTCCCCAGTTGTAATTGCCTTACAAAAAAGTTTAAATCCATTTGGAAAGTTCCATATTAACTCAGTAGCCTTGAGAGTCCTGTTTCCAGAAATAGCTCCCATTTGAACTGTAGCTGTTCATGTATATCCTTAAATCAAGTCTGTTTTTCACCTGGGGAGTCTGTGTACCGAGACAGGCATTTCAGGGATGCAGGATGAACAGGATGGAGCAGACACCAGTGCACACACAGAAATGTAAGCCAGCTGGTGCAACAACTCAGCTAGCAGGCCAGGGGAGCTGCCTGCAGGCACCCCAATGGTGCTACACACAAACCCTGAACATATTACAGTTTTAAACCTCATCACAAAAACCTAAATGGATGAACCTGCCCAACACTGTAATTATTTTTTCTGCTGAGCTATAACACATGGAACATTTTTAACTGTCCGTTCATTTGAAAGTGCAAGTAATTAAATCCTAGCACAGGTCTAGTATTTCAGCAAGCTCCCTCTGATCATAATTATCACATTTAGAAGGAGTCATAGGGTCCAGGCTGTTAGAAAATCAGAGAATTTTTTTTCTCTGACTTCACAAGAAGATTGTTTGCAAATAAGCTTGGAGGCTACAGTCAGTAAACAAGTTTATGTCATATTGTGAAGTCAATAGGACAAGCAGCAGCTCATGTGTTGAGTGGTGCTGTGAGTCACCAGCAGGAAGGTTCATATCACATACAAGCTGGCCTTTATCACTGCACTCCTAAAGCTTCATTCTTGTTTGTGTTCTTTGATCTTATTAGATCAGCATAAACTTGAGAATTCCTATTCAACTGTCTAGATATTATATAGAATCCATCAGTGTTTTCAACATGAAAATTGCATAGTTTATAGTAATGTTTACTGCAGCATTGCAATCTTACTTCTAGAGATTCAAGTTTAAATTTAGCATGAAGTACATCAGGAATAAAGAGAGTGGGGCTCAGAGTCAATCCAACATAGAGGTGAGTTAATTCCAAAACCACATTATAAAGTGATCTGTTGCAACTTTCAATTATTCTCATAACAGCCTTCATGTTAGGCTATCTGGACTCCTACAAAATAGAATTCAGTTAAATCACTCTTCCACCCTACCTGCCTACAGCCCATCCAAATCTTAACAGAACTTGCACTGATTACAAATTTGCCCAAAACAAATTAAAGAGAGGAGTCACTTGTCATCATTTGTACATTCTTTATCTTTCAAAGGCTTCTAACAATTACTTTGTTGAAATTTTTATTAAGTGGATACTTTATTTAGTAGGACACTATGACTAGAAGATGTTATAATGCAAACAAACAATGGCAATCTGTTATTATACTATAAATCTGCTTCCAAATCTGAATCATGCACTGAGGGTTTAGGATCTCTCTAAAGTAACATATTTGTTTACTTTTAAAGGGAAAAGGTCATTTTGTATATATCAAATAGATTAAAATCTAATCAGAATAAAAATTCAACTCTTTCCCAAGCATTGTTAAGAATACAGCAATCTACACTTTCATGACCAAGGGAAAATTATTTAACTAATTAGTGATAAATTAATATTGAAATGCTAGCAGTCATCACTGTGTCCTTCATAGTCACATTAAAGACACTAAATGTTTAATGAGATACAGGAAAGCCAATATGGATCCTCTTCCATAGGTTTCATGTACCTGTGTTATCTATAACCAGCCTGTTTCTCCTTTTTTCTTTCAATTACCTTCTTTGAATGTTTCAGATCAGCCTTACACAGAATCAGAATGGCCAGGGTTGGAAGGGACCTCAAGGATCACAAATCTCCAACCCCCCTGCCACATGCAGGGCCACCAACGTTTACCTGGACCTGTCCACAGTTACTAAGTATTTCAAAATGTGTCACTAAAGGGAACCCTCAGAATACTTCCCAGGGCAATCACACATCTTGCTAATTTCCATACTTACACATTTGTGTATACATGCATGACTGTTTGCCTGTAGGTATATACACACCTAAATAAATGATGACAGCACAAAAAATCTAATTGGAATATGTTTAGATCTACTTTATGGGCTTATATTTAAAAAAGAAAAGAGAACTGGAAAAAGAAACAATGCCGAAAGTACACTGATAGGAGGGTTATATCAAGCAATCAAAACTTTGGGAAAAAAGGGAGTGTAAAAAATTCCTTTATCTTGGGATGTAACAATGAGAATTAATGCTAATCAGATGGCATAATCACACCTGCTTCCATTGTAAGACAATTATAAACTTCACAGAGCAAGGCAGACCATTCAGAATAAAACATGAAATTGAGCAGCACAGCTTCTCACAGCACCTAGAAGCAGGTTTACACTGTATAAGTAATTATGATTTGAATGGATACTGCATAGATGTTATCATCTTCAATTATAGCTGCTATTTCCATAATGCCATTTCCATGTGAATGAAAAGCAAAGTCTGTAAGAAAAGTGTTGACCCTCCTAGGCAATAATACACTACTGATTGTGATAATAGTGGAAACTCCTGTTCTCTGTAAAAAAAAAAAAAGCAGCCTGTATATCAAGGACAATTTGATAACAAAACAAAAAAAAAAAAAAAAAAAAAGAGAGAGAGAGAGAGGAAAAAAAACCAAAAACAAAAAAATAGACAGCCCTACTGTAGTTTGTGATGGTTGTGGGTTATGTAAAGAAAATGCTAGTTATTTGCTGAAGTTGAGGCACAAAGAGGATTGTCCACAGGGCATTATAACCAATCTAGATACTTTGCTTGGTACTTCTCCTGTTTGAGTGTTGTGTTGTTTATTCAGTTTAAAATAAAGTCAAAAAAGGAATACTGCATTGATGTCCATAACTTAACACAAATTACCAATAGCATCCTTTAAAGAGTAAGTTAGCTTTGCAAATAAAAATCATCAAGCATTTTGCTTCTGACTTTTGTTTCAACAGAAAGAAAAAAAAAGACCACTCTAAATACATTCACAGTGCATATTAAAATGGGATCTTTTTCAAAGATACAAACATATTGCAACTTCTACTGTTACAGGTGATATAACAATTCAAATGCCCTACAATTATTGCTTATATGGTGCAATCTCTCTTTAAACCAAGCACTGAATTAATAACAAGAGTCTGATACATACATTTTCTTATTAAAATAGTAGATTTAGTACATCTTCTATTAAACCTTCTGGCAAAATTCCAATAATAACGGCCAACTTCCTAATAATATTTAACTATCATACAATTTCTATGTAGAAATGCCATCAGTAATTAAAACTAAATGGCACTTACCAAATCATGTATTACTTTTTACCTTCTCTAATATTTGGACTCTCAAATCAAGGGACAAATTAATGTTAGTCAACATGAAAAATACTTAAAAGGGAGGGAAAAGGTGTTTTCCATCTATTTATCTGTATAAAAACCCAGACAATGCCCTCCAATTCCCTTAAGCACAATGCATCACTAGGGTGAGACCCAGAATAACCTGCAGTTGCAAGAAAATTGATTTAGTGGAAATGGAAGTTCCCGATACTCTTCTTTTTCTGCATCTGCTCTTGTAACTAAATCACTAACCAAGACTCACGTGCAACCTTTTCTATGGTATGGTGTCCCCAGACTCCGGGAAGCACTGCTTATGTAGGGTCACCCTGGCCTCCCCGTCACTTCAGGCAAGGATTCAACATCCACAGTGGATCTCATACCTCACATACAGACATGATAATCCACATAGCTGACTCATTTAAAAAAAAAAAAAAAAAAATTGCTCTTTTGATTCACAGTCTTGTGAAGTTAAGGCATTCTATATCAGTAGAACGGAGAAAATGCCATTATCTAAAGAATAGTTAAACGGTTCTGCTTGCAGCCTTTCTATTCTCTTTTGACTAAGGTGCTGTGGAAATTGTAAAGATCTAAATCATTTTTTTGTCTAGCTGAGTTCCCCTTCATTCAAAGAGCAGTTCCACTCCACTTTGTACTAGGGCCAAAACATTAGGTATGACACACTTTGTCTGTCTATCTTAAAGAAAGATGGGTTTTGTCCAAAACATTCTAGTATGAAAAAAAGGTTTGGGATATCAATACAACTGGACAACTTCAATTGTGCAGTAGTGTACTACCACTGAGTGGATCACTGGAATAAGGGCATGTTAATAAAGTAAAGCAATGCTAATTATCACTATACGGATGTGAGAGTACAGCCTGGCATTAACTACTTGAGGGTTAAAACACCTTTAAAAATACTATTTTGGCAGCTATTACAGTTGCATTTGAATTCACTATGCTCCTACACAATACATGTGAAGAATAAAAATGTGCATCGTAAAGAAGGGCTTTCACTATGCATTATACTAAAAAAGTACATTACAAAAAGAAAGAGGAAACAAAGAAAAATTGGAACTTCAAAATCCATCTTGGTTGGGAGTGAAACTGAATCAATGGTATTTTGATCAAAGGATAGTCCTACTAGGTAGAACACAACGTCTTGGCAGTACTATCTTTTGTGACAACAGGAGTTCCTTTAGCCAGCTAACACTAGAGACTGATACTGAGCCACTTGGGGCAGAGGACTTTTGAAGATGGCTCAGGAGAGTATAGGATCAAGCTCAGAATGCTATGTACTCTGAAGATCTTAGGCTAGCATGAATCTCAGAGTTCCAAGGACAGCAAACAGAACCAAGGCTGAACTAAATAGACCAAACTGTCATTTAAAACTTCCACCACTTAAAGGAAACTGCAAAAGTTAAAACTTTAGAATGTGATTTTAATAAAATAAAAATAACCTTAGTGTAATATTTCACTTATTTTGTATTGTATGCTTGTATCTACAGCTTCCATTCCATTTTTTTTTCTTCTAGTAAACTAAGGAGAACTAATAAGGAGAGTTCTCTTCACTCCTTCCCTTTCTTCATTCTTTTCCAATTTTATATAATGTCCTAAAATTTGATATGTTAGAAGGAGATGATGTTGAAGAAATTGTAAAAAAAATAAACCCAACACTGTATATAGAACATGAAGGGAAACGAGGAAAATTATTTAAGAGCTTGTATCATTTCTTTAGTTACTTCCAAGCAAATGGCAGGAGGGCACAAAACAAATAGCCTTCCTATTTATACATTAAACCTGACAAAAGTCTTGCCTCAGTCATGCAAGTTATTGTTCCATTCAAAATATTTTTAAAGCTTCACTGCAAGAAGAAGCAATTCCACTTTTGCCAGAAGTGGTCTCCTCCCCACTTCGTATCTACTGTTATTACTGTGCTCCGGGAGGTTATAAATTATGAATTGTATTTAGAAATTTGCAAACACATATTTTCTCTGCAAAGAGGGAGCAAGTTCATATTATTTGTCCTTTGATGTATACTGATGTATAATGAAATCACTGCTTTTAAAAAACCCTGAGCACACCAACCACTTGACCCAAATGTATTTAAACAAGGCAGTATTATTTTGGTTTGTGAAAAATCTCTCTCCCCACCTCACACCTCTTCTGTTTTCCTGGGGTCTTTTTATAGCTCAAAATAGCCAAGCTTATCTCACTGCCAACATTCTCAGCTCATCTCAGTGTTTTGGGAGATAAGATTAGAGGCCTTGATCCTCCTGCTGTTAGAACAAGACCTCAATCTCTCACTGTCTCTATTTAATCAGGTTCCTATTTTAGCAGCCACAAAGCTGTCAACAAAAGAAAATAAGCTATATTCCATCAAGGGGTTAAATTGGATTTCACAATGTGCAAATGCTCGTCTGAACAAAATTCCACCTGCACCCTCCATCAGGCAAATTACTTCTGACTTTTAATTTATTTCTCTAGGAAATGGAAAGGTATGGCATAACCAAAGTCAATAGGGAATAAAGAACGAGGTGTAATCAGCCTGCTCACCAATTCAGAGCCCTCTTCTCTGTCAGCTTTAATAGATTCTCAGACCACACAATTTATAGAATGTAAGATGTATCTTTTCTGGTCTGTGTTTTATTTTGGACTTGTCTAGTTAATGGTCCTAACAAGTGACAACTGATGTTTGTTTGATGTAACAGCGCCTGTGAGACATACATGTTACTCAGGCAGATTGTGGACAGTCTGTTTTCCTACTGCAGGCTGTAACAGAACTGGACTTCACTTGTGCTGATCTGTAGCACAGGGATGCTACGATTTAGTTCAGGAAGCAAACTGATCAGTTCTTTATGCAGGTCTACTCTACAGGCCTAAAAGAACCCAATCATGGGAAATTTAAGTACCATTTTTATTTCTTTGTTCAAAATGCGCTACCAAATAATACCAGATAATACCAAATTATGCTACTAAAAAGTTTCCTTTTCTTGGATACCAACTGTATTATAGATGTCAAATCATTCCAAATAATTTGTCCTGACTTTCCCTCTCCTCAACATTTCAATTTTCTTAATTTTACCACGTCAACTTTAAACCAGGAACTCTCCCTGTTCCTCTGGCCTGCTCACAGGGAAGCAGCAGCTTCCATAAACAAAAGATATCTCCAGAGTAATGAAAGGATGCTTAGTATAACTATACTCTACTGTGTAAACTTCCCTGTCACTGCTTGTCTTGTACATCTATTCACCTTATTTTGTTTGCCAACTCTATAGTAGAACTGCATTGGCAAAGGATGAGGAACCATTAAAAGTTAATCATAAATACAAAGCAAAAATAATAAAATTCACACCTGAAGAAAATGCTTCAACCTCATTAACTTTTTGGAGAGCATTAGAGATTCTGCACCATATGCGAACCCTGCAAAAGAGACAAAGGTCATTTCTTCTCTAAACAAAAGAGGAAGAAAATCCTTTGCATCTTCAACTTCTTTTTTAATCCCATGTTACAAAATATGTACTTGCCTCCAGTGTATTTATTGCTGTC
The DNA here is from genome assembly GCF_905368555.1 of Meleagris gallopavo. NCBI lineage: Eukaryota > Metazoa > Chordata > Aves > Galliformes > Phasianidae > Meleagris > Meleagris gallopavo. The sequence continues at coordinate 12,733,973 of NC_139416.1, forward strand.
TAGTAGGACATCTGCTACCTTGCTGCTAACATCTGTCTACCTATGATCACAAAGTGTTAGGCATAATTTTGTCCTTAATAGCTTTTCTTGTTGTTTTTTTTTTTCTCTTTATCTCCTCCAATAGCCTGTATTTTGTTATTCAAATAATAAAATAGCTTTTTTTTTTGTCTAATTAAGATGGATAAATTCTTATAATTGCAAAAGGAATAGATTTGGATTCCAGATACATACATACATCCTTCTTTAATTGAGTGACAAGAATTAATCACAATGATATTAAAGGTCCATAAAATCAGGGGAAAGGAAAAGCAATAGTTTGAAGGAAAGGAAACCTGTCATAGGATTATAGATTACACCCTGTTATCAAATAGCCATAGAAGTTATTCATTTTATCCTCTTACAATGGCGCAGGTTTACATTTTTCAACAGAATGATTATCTGAAAATCAAATGCATGTGCCTGAAGTAAATAAGGACAAACAGACTCCATGTAGTTAGGACAACAAGCAGGAAGCAAACAGGCAAAGATGTAAGCACACAATATAAAGGCAGATTAAATATAGCCTCTGATAAACTCTCAAATCCCTGTTTAAACTATTTAGAAACCCTAAAACTGCAGTCTGAATTGCCTGGTACATCTCTTGGAACGGAGATTCAATCCATCTGTCAAAAGTGCACCACCAGTACATCACAAAGTAATGGCACAAATACTGGAGTTCACTAGTGTTCATTCACCAGTCAAAAGATTTGGGGTATTTCATTGTGAAAGTTTACTTGTGATACAGTACAAGCATGTTGGAGTAGCAAGAGATCGGGAGTTGTTTTTTTTGTTTTTTTTTAAGTCATGGAAATATGGTACTAGGGGACATTTATAAGCATGTTGCTGCCAAATGCAAGTGTTGGAGTTCTGAACAATGAACTAGACTAATCACACTGGATCCCAGACCTTTCTACAGTGTGCTACAAAGCTCAAGTGGTCTTATAGTTTCAGAAAAGAAGCTGCCTGAAAGACACTGCATAAATGTGGGTTATTATTATCATTACCACAACATATTATTATAAGCTCCATATGCAGTCATATATTCTGGAGACACACGGATTTCAGACACAGAATGTATTCAGCAAATATAAATTAACAGATTGTCTTTTGCTTTATAAACTCAAAATATTTTTGAAAACAAAGAAATCTATTCCATCTCAAAGCCTCTTAAAATATGAGAAGTCTTTGCATTAAAGATACATACATATTTATCAGGACCCCAAAGGCTTCATCAGAATTCAAAATATTGACAACTATTACAGCATTAAGGTACTGCCTATTCACTACAAATCAGGACTGGAGCAATGTTATTAAACTTGTGGGCCTTCCCACCCACACTTTCAAAAGCTCTACTGCTCCACAGCAAAAGGAGCGAAACACAATTTGCCTGCATACACGGATGACCCAGAAAGCTAAATCTTTTCCCCAGGACAAATAGATAAACTTGTGCTGAAGTTCTTATAGTGGCAGTGCATTCAACTGTTACCTAATAGAGACTGATGTTGGATCACTGAGTTTTCCCTGGAATTTAACATCTCTGTGTGCACTTCTTTCAATAAATAACCCAGTCCAGGTGGTAGAATAAAGAAGTCTGATGCAAAAATCAAACAAACAAACTAACAGTCCAACGAGCCCTTTGATCTCAGTAATGACTAGTAAGTCAATCAAACTTCTCTAATGGTTTGTCTCATACATCAAGTTTGGAAATTTGGAGTTTGAAGCCAAATACCAGTCACTGTGTAAAGCCAGCTGCAAATGCATACCACTTATGACAATGCATCTGTTTAAAGGACACTAGAATAAAATGTCTGTGTTGCTTTGCTAATTGCATGCACAGCAGTCATAAAGCATAAGCCTCAACCATCGTTTAAAAAAAACAATGGACTGTTGTATAAATGGATCTGCATACTATTAGCACTTCAGTCCCCAGTCTCAAAGGGCCAGAGGCATGTAGGAACAATGTACCTCATTTTCCAAAAGTGCTGGTGGATGCCAGGGCAAAATAAAAACAATTCTATCCATCTTTTAGCTCCAGATGAAAATGACTCTGAGATCAGACCCTTATCTCACCCCTACCTCAAGGTAGCTCTCAACTTAAATGGAGTTCCTCAGTTTACAGCATAGGATAATCTGGCCCGAGAAATATAAAGGATTTTTAAAACAAACAAATAACAGGCAAACTGCAATCCTACAGCTGTGAATAAGGTCTAAATCTAAATGTCTGAATGTATGTTGCATTTAATCAAATAGAATTTGTAGAGCATGATACCTATGTTTCTAAATATTCATTTCATTACGCCATCCAGTGTACTTGCTTCTCTGTATTTGTAATTGGTTCCAATGCTATGATCTGTCTTCTTCTGAGCACCAGTGACTCCAGGTCTCTTTCCAAACAGTACAAAGCTTTCCTTTCTCTGGTCTGACAGAACATATCCCTCCAAAATTTAAGTTCTTGGACTGTCACATAAAATATTAAGATTAATTCAGTACATCCTTCCCTCCCACCCCTTTCAAGCTTTTTCTGGTTGCTTAGCACAGAAACTTTTAGTAGCTTGACACCTTCCATGTTTAATCTCTGTGCTACCATTCATTCCATGGACTGGTGTAATTTGTTCACAATTCTAAAGGGCAGCACAAAGAAAAGTAATTTTCCCTGGTAATAAGATATACACACACAGAAGCCAGGAGGGGAAGGTACAAATAAAGTCAGATTATCTTGCAATGTCTCTGGCTGCTCCTTAATGCTAATTTAAGTTTCTATCAGTAGGCAGCTCCTACAGCATGACACTTCAATACTGGTTCAGCGATAGAAAGTGGTAAACTGAATAATCCAAATGAAATGCTCTGTATCAGAAGCAACAATGAAAAGAACTCAAGTTCTTTCTCTTTGCCACACTTCTATCCTTGCTGTTATCTGACACAAACAGTACAAACCCAGCAATTGCACACAACGTACAAGGCCCAGCTACCTACACTTGCTGCTCTTCTGGCCCAGACCTGTAAAATGAAGCAAATAAACAAAAAAAACCCACTAATTAATAACATTTTTGTTCCACAGAAAACAGGGATTTAACTTTTTGGTGATTTTTCTGTATTTTCTTTCTTGCTAATTCTCAGAAGTGTCCACTCTGTCTGATCCCATGTGTGACTGGCCAGTGAGGTCTGGGTCTTCCCCCCTGAGGTACTGCTATCACAAATAGCTGACTAAGACCTGGCAACAGAGAAGGGTGGGAAAACCATGTAAAGAATGACAGCAGCTAGAATGCTATCCAGTTCTTATAAGCTAACTGGCATCTTATGCTAATCCACTTCTTTGTTTCTTTAATTATAGAAAAGGAGGTAATACTAATATTGTGAGACAAAAGGAAATAATCTCAATACAGCATAGATCTTTGTTTAGGACCAGACATTCCAAAGCACTTAGGACCCAAAGAAATCAAAGTCAGAGTTAGCAGATTTTGAGTACTGTAAAGCCCCCAGCAGTGCTTACTGCAACATGGCCAGTGTTTCAAAAGCTCTCAGCACACAAGGTTCTTCTGAACTCTTTTGAGAATCTAGATCTAAGTATTGCATTAGGAGCTGCTGTGTGCTTAGCATACTTAAGTATTAGATCTCTATTGTGAGCTCTTCTGAGCCCTTTTCAAAATCTGATCTGCACTTTAAACATGCAGCTTCACACATTGTTTCAGCCCTTGGAGGATTCAAGAGGTTTATAATGAATTTTTAAAATTGTGAAACTTGAATGAAAAGTGCCTTTTAACAGCTATATAAAGTAGGTTATCTCAGGCTGCACATTTGTTATTGTTGCTACAGGAGGTATATGCCAACTATAAATACCATTTATTAGCAATGAATGATAAAGCCTCAGTGTAACTGAAGGCTTAATAGCAGAATGAATTAACTCCTTCTCAAACTTTAATTCTAATATTAGCCATTGAGAGGAAGAAAAGACAAGTTCCTAATGCATTTCACCAGTAAAGAGTCGAATGCAAACAAGCAGATATAATAGCCAGAGGCTACCAGTCATTAGGACTGAGCAGTGCTTAGCTGCCCTATCCCCATGCAGATGTTATTCTTTTCGGTAAGTGGAAAGACTCTAAGATTTTTCTTCTACTAGCTGATTTACTGGGAGATCCATAATAATGAGAACCACAACTGGAACTCACAAAAGAGGTGAACCTACCATTAAGACGGTGATATCATATAAAACTACATTAAGAAAATTAGCATTTTGCACGTCACTACAGCATTCAATTCTGAGTTAGTTAAAAATACTCAGATCTTCCAAGAACATTCTGAGCTTACTAAATACCCCAAATCATCTTACACAATAACATCGTGAAAAGTAAATGTAGTCAGTGTTTCCAAGAATGATCTACAAACCTCTGAAAGCCACAGCCTGTTTCACGCAGCCTTCACCTGCATGGTCTCCTCCCTTTCAAGAGAGGATCTTCTTTCTGAAACCCTTTGGAAGTACTATTGTAGCAAAGGTTCCATACTATGAAATAAACTTCGTCTGTTGGTAGAAGAAACAAATAACAGAAGGCATTTTGAAACAAACAATGCTTGGATAATTTGCAATCTTGAGACTTTTCTCTAGAGCTACACTATCCCCATTCTACAACAGACAAATCAGAAACAGGCTCTATGAGAAACAAAGATGGAGACAAGTGGTTACCAGCTGGTTACCAACAAAACCCACACCTATTAGATCACCTGCTCCTCTCTCTCATAAGAGGAATTTACACATCAATAGCTGTTCTTAGATTCTGTCCTCATCTAATCACCATGAACACGTGAAAAATAGGTATAGATCTTTCCCATTTCTCTCCATGAAAGCCCCTCATGCAAAGGTTAGGAAATGTCATCCTACAAAGCCAAGGGTTCCCTAGCTTTCATACACTGCTTGCAGCATTTGCAAAGGCAAAGATTAACCACATTTGTAAATCAGATCCCTTGTGCTTGCTATGGATCTGATTTAAGGCTTTGCAATCTTCACAGCCCAAATTGCAGGGAAGGAAAAAATGGGTATTGGAAGAAGTCATAGCAGATGTGTTCACTTCTAAAAAAGAATGCACAACATGTGCTGCAAAATAAAAGCACCATTTGGCAACATAAAATATCTTGGCATCTGTGTGAATTTGAAACTGCTGTAAAATATTGATATGGCTGATAAAATTGAAGTTCCGTTTGCCTCTGCATGTGTGTGCCCTGAGAGAAAGTTTCCTCTTCATACTGTGGGACTGTCTTTGTTTTTTCTAGATTTTTTTATTCTTTCCTATCACTTCGCTTGATATAACAGCAAATAATAATAATACAAACAAGTTCTAATAACTGATCAGACGACTTTTTTTTTTTTTACCTCAGTCCACTGCAAAAATATTTGCCTGTATTTCCTAAGTCTAATGAATTTTAATGCTTAATCTTAAAAAGAGTATGAAATTAGTGGATCGATTACTCTTACTTAAGAATCAGTATATATCTTATATATCTCCTTTTGACTTGTGCTGAGAATTTTCATACAGACTGCAAATGATCAGAAATGTCTAAATGTCCTTTGCACAGAAATGTTCTTCGAGATCAAACAAGGGAAAAAAAAAAAGAATTATGTATCTGAATACACAGGTTCAACTCTGTGGTTTAGGTCATTATTTACAGAAACCACCTATGAAGCTCACACCTGCCTACAAGTTTGGTTTCTCATTTCGTTCCTAAGTTTGTGGCCAACCATTCTCACTTCACAAGCAATTCAGGCCAGTACATTACTGGCAGTTTGTAGATGACTGCAAAGATCCATGCATGTGAATTTTGTTCATACTTATAGAGAGACTTTCTGTACTGAGATAAGTGTGAAGAAAATTCTTTCAGAAACAATGTCTCAGAGCATTTGACCTCGGTGTATCTGTCTAGAATAAAACAAGCACATAAAAATGGAAATGAATGAGCATTACTGTGTTAAATATTTCTTATATTAAAGAAAAATGTCATTTTCCCCCCACAAAGCCTTAATCTCCATTTCAAAACCAGCTTTATCACTTCTGGATCTATGACAAACCAATTTTACCTCCTCCACACAACCAATCAGTGTGCTCCATTAAAATACCACTGCACCCAGGTTTTTGAGAAAGCCTAAGAGATTATGAATATTGAGAGTACTTCAAATGTAATTTCCTTTTCATAAAAAACTTTGGTGTCTGCTCTGAGTGCTGATATAATATGTGGAGGCTGCACGCTTGTTCTTTTAATCCATCGCAATTAGTTTCTATCAGGATATACGCCCACTCTCTTGAGAAGTTTTATAAATTGGGGTGTGGGGGAGCATGAAGAAAAGCAAAGAAACTTCAGCTTCTTAAATCAGAATGAAAATAGCCATGAGACTGTCGTAGGTCTGTAATGGACTGTAAAAAATGTCTGCTGCAATCAGGTTTGCTGTCACTGCTATCTGTTCTGCACACACACACACACACAGTACTTTTCAAGGCCTTTTTTGTATGCTTACATTCCTGTTAAGACTATTAAACACCTATGCGTCATTCACCTATTCACTGAAACTACAGGAGTGCGAGGAAGAATGGGAATACATACTTGTATTACAAGTTTACAGTCAATACCAAAAATGAATCAATAGCTAAAGAAGAGCTAGTAGCTAAAAGAATTTCTCTTGCAATAACATGCTAGTTCCTGTAACACACACCATACAGCTCAGCACTTCCTTCCTAGCTTTCCAGTTACTGAAACAAGATCACTAGCTTGTTTCATCTTCCAGTTTTCTGTTTTACTATTCAAAATGACCTTGTGAGTTATTTTCAGATCTTTAGAATAGACTTTCAACAGCTGCAAAGATAGCTCTTGTAAGCCAATAGCAAACTCAGATATGAACAATGTTCCAATACTGTAGAACCACTTTCTGCTATGTTGAAGTTTGCTGTAGCTGAAATGTTTGCTGCAAGTCAGAGCCATAGCAGAAACAGCTTGACTTCAAGAAAAAGACCAAATTTTAGAACAAAGCTTGTTTCCTGCTCAGGGGACAACTACTGTTACACAGTTTTCCTATCAAAATTTTCCCTTATGAAATTAAAAGTGTTTCATTTACGAATTCATGCTCTTCTTGATGTAAGGGTTGGATGCCTTTCTCAAACAGCTGGCTAACAGCAAGCAAGCTACCAACAGCTTTCTATTATTCTTAATAAAAAACTAAATCAGTAGTAAATCTATCTCACCATAAGCATTACATTAGAAACAAATGCCCACCAACAAATTAGTGAATTGGCTCACTTAACGGATCCTAAAAATGTTTTAGCAGGAAGACTCCATTATTATTGAAACTTTATTTAAATAACATGATTTAAAAAAAAAATTCAGCTGTTTGTATGTGAATTTACAAGTACTCACATAATCTTTAGGAATTTACTTCTCATAAATGAGGACAGAAAGTAGCTGTATGAGTTGAAATACACAGGAATAGTCACAGTCTCATCCTCATTTTTCCTAACAGTAAAAGAGCTTCCTTCATTAGACAGTGGGTTGGTGGGACCTTTAAATAAACCAGAAAACCCCGTGTCTTGTCTTACAGGAAATGTAACTGTCAGCCACCACAAAATAAGAATAATATTGCTAATCATCATTACTGTACAATTAAAGCTAAAATCAAGAAGAAAACTGTTGAAAAGAGGAACTTGATATTGAAAAATATGCCAAAAGATGCAAGGCTCTTTCTTTTGTGTGAAACAGTGCAACGCTGTTCAAGCTAGCTTGAGTATAACAGGCAGTACTGATGCATTTACTTTCATTCTTCTACCTGTGCTAGACAGGCAGGGTGATCCCTGGGCACTCAGCCAGCTCAGCTCCTGCAAGCTAATTCACTCCAAGCTAATGTAGCTTTCCTTATTGCACACTGCACTGTGCCACATGGACAAAGAAAGGAAGCAGACCAAGGCCACGCAACTGGTTTCATCCTTTCCACTCTTAAAGCTCATGTATCTGATGAACAGAAAGAGTTAGCAGAAGCTTCTCCTGAAAATATTCACTGAGGAAATTATTCATTCTCTGGTTAAAAAGAATATTCTGACGCCCCAACAAAAGCATGTGGCTATTGCCTTAATAGACACTGAAGCAATAAAGGCTTGACAGGTGGAGTAGATAGAGGTTTAGAAGCAAAAAAAAAAAAGCTGTCATCAAGCGCTTCAATCCTTTGTTGCTATGTTTTTTAGCTCCATTTTTGTTTACTGTCTGTATTTCAGCCTGTGACTGAACAAAAGAGCAGCTGCAGGATCTGATAATATTGTTCAGCTTAGACATTGCTTAGCAAATCAGAATAGCGTTAAATGGCTGTATTTTATTAGACTAAAAATTTGAATTGCTTAGTCTGTATTTCACTGTGTGTGTTTTATAAGATGCCTATACGTTCCTTTTGCAGTACACATGCATTTACTGAAATACATACGTATTTTAGAACAAATAATTATTGACTACTAAAACCAGAAGAAAGCAATGAGCTCTAGTGCCTAGAAAAGGGGTTAAGAAATCAGTGTGTGTAGGTCTCTATTCCAGTTCTGCTACTGAATATATGAACATTACTGCTTATTAAATGAGAATACCCAATAAATGAGAATTTTAAGAATATCTACACTGTAAAGGCTATAGGGTTCCACAGACGAGCTAGGTCTTACCAGGCATACAACCATTCTGAAGTACTAGTTACTTAACAATTGCATTTAAATATGCTACATGCCATCTCAATTGAATACAAAGGTGTACGTATGACATAAGGGATTCAAATCAGCTGACTTAAACATCTTGATTACAGAATCTTGGTTAAGTATTTGTCATTTTTATATGTCTCCATTTATAAAGCTAATAGGCTCTTTAGCATCTCGTCATCACTTCCACATCACTGAGTTCTGTAAAAACCTTAAGAGGAGGCAATCTTGGCCACTCCAAAATTTTGAAAGAACAGCTAGAAAGAAAAAAAAAAAAAAAAAAAAAAAGAGAAAAATCACCAAGAAAAAAACCTGCAAGCACAGATCTCAGAACAGATTGGTATATCATGGACAAAAGGATGGAAAAAATAACCAGAATGTGTAAAAAGATCATACATATGTCTCTGGTGAGCAAGCCCATTAACTCAGCTCAACAGATAACAGAAGAGAAAAGAACACAGTCTGCAGGAAAAGGTATCTCACATTTTCAAATGTATTATTAGAAACATTAGCAGAGCTTTATTTTTACTGAATTCCTGAAGGAAACAGAGAAACCATTATAGTTGCTCTCTTTTCTGTTATTTTAGCAGTACATTAATAACTTCTAAATTATGACTTCTAAAAAAAACAAACAACTTCTAGCAATAGAAAACAGCCTGTATTTCCAAGTCAGGTTCCCATGTGCACTTCTAATAGTTCAAAGGCCAACAGATGACATAAGCACTGGTGTATTCTCCAGATGAGTTCACAGTTTAGAGTCCACAAGGCTGCAAGCAGGATGATCACACAAAGCAATGCCTACTGTCTCTTGAGTTCTCCCAGCCCCGACCGTTCTGAAGCTAAACAGTGATATTATGTACTCAGTAGAACTTGAGTGTTAAAAAATAAGGTGGCCTGCAGCCAGAAATGGGTACTTAAACAGAAATCCAGTTCTTACAGATTAAAACTGCTCTACAAACCTACAGCGACAGCAGACAGCCTGAAGAGCTTTCAGAATGTTTGTATTCAAAGAGCAGGTACTGCCAAGAAGCACCTTGCAGGTCAGAAAGACAAAGCAGAGGAAATAACAAAGTGCACTGATAGCAAATTGCCTCGGCAGGCAGTGAAAATGGAGCATCTAGTCAAAATCGGTGCTAACCTGTCACATGTATCTGACAAGGGAAGAAAATAAAAACAAAACAACACAGTGCAACTCTTACCTACAGAGAAACTGCTAAAGAATGTCTGGATTTACTGTAAAAGTGACAATGATGTGTCCCATAGCGGAGTCCCTGAGTGACTATGATTAGGAAAACTGGAACAACAAGTACAAATGAAGCTGTGAGCCTGCTGAATTGCTTTGATGCCTGGGCTTGGGTTCAATTCTCATCACCACACTGGTAAAACAGCTCTGTCATTATAAGTGCCTTAATTTTCCTGTGAATTATCAGACATTTCTGGCATTTAATTTACATACACATTTTAAGCTATATTCACTACTTCAGACAAAAATGATGGCATTTTTAGCTTGGGTAAGCCCGAACATTTTTATTCACATCCATTTTAAGTATATTCAAATGACTGAGAGGTACAGCATCATATTCATATTTTAATTTTTGACCCTAATTAATTCATCAACTTCATAACTATTCTTCTCATCCGAAACTTGTTCTTAGCTTTTCAACCTCTGCCTCATAGCTTCAACTTTAAAAGCAAAATGAGAATCTCGGCTTCCTTTCCTCCTTCTTTAAGATGATTTACATTACCTGGAGTTTTTCACACTCCCAGAAATAGACAACTTTTGTGGCATTTTTTGTAACCAACACTAGTTGAGGTAAAGCCAACTTCTACCAGTAATTACAGTGGAAGAAGCTTAATACTGAACAAATACTTAACAGCACACGTTTTCTCTTGAACTAAACTAATTTCACCGCTAGCACAGTAACACCAACAGACTACTACTTCTCAATGCAAAAGTACTTACTTTTAAATATTAAAAATACAAAGTGTAGCATGAACACTTTGACAGTATCCCAAAGACATGAGCTGAAACCAGTTTAACAACGGTCAGGCGCAGCAGAAAAACTCTCCAGGACAGAGTGTTTCAGTGAAGTTGAGTGGATGCTACCATGTTTCTCCCCTAGTTCTTATTGTGCTAGCCTCCAAAGCACTAGATGCTTTTTCTCACTAAAAAATGTGAGAAAACAGCCCTCCCTCTTTCCATGCTGATGCTATTGATGTTGTCACCTTCTTTTTGCAGAGAACCTTCCTGCTCCTGCCCGTGTTGTCATTGCAGATGCTCAGCAAGTGGGTCAGAATCCACTGGGCTGCTGATGATGTGATGCAAGTAATCTTCTGCTTGCAGTGCTACTGGTGCAGGAGATAATTAAACACTGGCTAGTGCTTTTTTCTCAATGCACTTGGGAAGGAGATTTTAAAAGGGCTCGGAATTAAATCCTAGGCTGCATTATTGCTTTGATATAAGGTATAAGTGGACAGAAGGGAATTCAAGCATCAGTGGAGATTGGGATTTTGCATGTTCTGAGAACAATAAGAATGTTTTGGGTTGCATCAGAAATACTTGTCTGAAATTAACTAAAGCAATTACATAGGAGAAGTTTTACTATAGCATCAACACAATTGAAATGCCAGATTAGTATTACTTGGATTGTATTTCACTATCAGTAAGATTTTTACAAATTATTACCCTGAGAAGTATTTTCTATGCAAGGCAGTTATTTCACAAAAACTTGTTTGGTAGCCCACCACAACCAAAGAAACATTGTTTCATGGGGCTCAAAGGAAAAACTCATTTTTGACCAGTAGCCAATTTGATTTTTGGCATAGGTCTACTCTGTTTCAGTTTTAGAGAGTATGCAAAACATGTCAGTATTTCTACCACATGAATAACATTACTAATAATGTTTTACTCCAGGTATACCAAAGAGACTATAAATAGACATGAGTAGAAGTAGTAAATTATATGCTGTGCAAAGAATAGTGTGATAACTGTACATAATGTATCTGCAATTCCTAAACACAATAGATTGGCCCCATATTTGCAGGTTTCTCTGTTTTGGCTTAGGGGTGGGTTTATGTGTTTTTTTTTTTTCGTTTTTTTGTTTGTTTGTTTGTTTTGATTATGCATGTTAGATTAAAATTAAAAAAAAAAAGGAAAAGAAGAAATATCACACGTAGTATTTTAGAATCATGAATCATATTCTTGGAGATTTAAGCTTAAAGCAAGAAAGATTAAGGAAAAAAAATCTACAGCTGTTTAGGTAAAACAACCTGTTAAACTGCAGAAAATAAGACTGTTCTGTTGCCATTGTATGAATTTGGACCTTCAGTGAGAATCAGCTGGTTTGTTAACATATTAGAACTCCTGCCCATTTCAATACTAATTCTTAAAGCAGAGAAGGTATCTGCCTTGTCTTGAAGCTATACTAACTAAAGAACATGTTCTGACTTAATTCTAAAACTAATGGAAAACATATGACAGTGACACAACTAAAGCCCCAAGCTCATTTATGTCAGCAAATAACAAATCAAAATTCTGGAACTATCAATGTGTCATTCCAAATCAAAATATCACAAACCAAATTCATGAAAAACTTCCCTATTTTACCAATCCCCTACCATTGAGAAAACAAGCCTTAATACAGTTAACACTCATTACGGATAACTGTTCTTCACCCCAGTGTCTCACGTCTCTTCGTTCTGACACTGACACAGGTGAGTAAGAAGCAGGGACTTTTTGGCTTTCAGATACTATGAAAAGCCAATGAATAAAATGATTTTGCTACACTGTCTCAGCAGTGACCTCAGTCCTGTCTGAGGAGCTAATTCAATTCCAAGGACTCTCACTATCAGACGCTGTCAATTTGTCCCCCCCCCCTTTTTTTTTTTCCATAGTAATATCTAATATGGACTGGAAGTACTAGGAAGTGAGCTGAGACTAGCAAAATTCTCTTCAGCTAGGGCATGACATGGCACTGAAATCTGTCCCTTGGAGGAAAAGAGACCATCACTTTTGATTCACATACTGTAAAGGTTGTCAATAAATAGTGTGGGCATATAAGCTAGGAGGTTTCTTCTGCAATTTATATATATATAACTATATTTATATATTTTTTTCCATTAATATATATTTGCAGCAATCTCTCATACTAGCAAAGGAATACAACCAAAATGAAAATCTTGTATTGTGAATTCTTGCATAACAAACTCAAACACCCCCATTTTCCCATCTCCTCTTGTTATGTCAAATCAAACTGAAGCTTCTATTAGCAGTTCATTGGGAAAAAAAAAAAAAACGAAAATGTTTTGGGAATTTAAAGTAATGCCACATAAGAAAAAAAAAAAGCTGAATAACATCTTCCCACCGCCCACCCCTTTTTTTTTTTTTTTTTTTTTTTTTGAACAGGAATATGCTTCCAACAGAGGAGGATTCATTGCTTTCTCAGTGTTAATGATCTGCATGCACAGGCATTTGAGATTTCACTTTGCAAATAAGCCTCAGACCAAATAAATCAGAACTTTAAAAAGTTTCATACCAGTTGTTCTATCTCCCTCTTTGTAATTTCAATTGGAACTTCTGGGTCCATTACTATTCTCTGTTCTGGCAATGACTCTCCAGTAAGGGAAGAATCTCGCTCATGCAGGAATTCTCATACATAATTCAGTTTGATACCTCCAAAGTTGTATCGTGGTCTCTCTTTCAAGTACTGTAAATCGTACATGACCTCACTGGACTCCGGCAGTTAGGATGCAGCTCAGCCTTCAAAGCTGCTGAGTTGAGGCCTACACTTCAAAGCAGACCTATTACCTAATTTGCACTATCACACAAATTTTTCTGAGAATTAACACAAATTAAATAATTCAGACTAACTTCAGTTATATGTTAGAAAACTGTGATAAATAAGAGACTCTTTGTAAAATCAGAAGCTGCAATGCAAATGAAATACTTTCTAAATTTAGAGGTAGGTTTATAATGAAAGCACCAACACAAATTCTGATGGGGGAATATTTCAGTCTTTTGGGCATCTAAAAAGAACAACATAGAAGAGAAAGAAACCCAAGTACTACTGCATGAAGCTTTAACACTACAGCCTTGCTCCCATTGTATTTTGAATTTACCTGACACTGACAGATTTGGTTATGCCACAGATTAGAAACATGAGGCGTTAACTCTTGTCAGCCTCTTTTTCATGTCCTTTTTGTTGATTCTTTCTTTCTTTTCCATTCTGCCTTAGTTTTACTTCTACTAATGTCAGCTCAGATGAAATTTTGCGTAGATTTTTTACTGCAGGACAGAGACTAACAAAATACACCCAATATTAACACCAACAATACAAGTTCACATAGTGTCAGAGTACAAACTGAGCCTCTAGCTTTCTGCTGCAGAAAGGGTAGCTTCTTCTAAATTACTTATCTTTGTTTATCCTGATTTGACTGTAAGTATAGCATAAAATAAGTACAGAATCATTGAAGTTGGAAAAAAAACACTAACATCATCCAGTCCAACCATTAGTCCATCTCCAACCACGACCTTAAGTGCTTACATAGCACCTCCAGAGACGGTGACCCCACCACTTCCCTGTCTATTCCAATGCCTTACCACTCTTTCAGAGAATGAATTTCTCCTGGTATCCATCCTGAACCTACCCTGGAACAAGTTGAGGCCATTACTTCACAATCTATCTCCTATCCCTACCTCCTTTCAGGTGGTTGTAGAACATAAGATCTTCTCTGAGCCTTCTTTATCCAGATTCACATTTTGCATCATATTCCTATGTCAAATTCTTAACGCTGTGTCTGAGTACACCCTGAGAAACAATCTCCACTTTGCCTGGGATCACTGCACTAACTTGTGAGAATGCTGGCTGTGTAACAGGTTCCTGCAGTTCATTCATTCCACTGCTCACAGACTAGCATTTCTCAAAATTGCCTGGATGGTACATTGCCATCAATAGCAAATGCCACAGTTTTCAACCTCATCTGCTACTAATTTGCTAACACAAGGGCTGCTCCAAAAGTAATGCCTCTTCTTTTATTATGTTGGCCCACAACATCAGAGGTAGATGTTGGTGGTACAGTAGAGGTTGAGCCTCTCCAACAATATTCCGTTGCATTCTGTTGCCGTGTGACAGATGGCAGCAGAGGGGCAGTCTGACAAAATGGTATCTGACATGGAAGTGAGTACGAAGCAAAGACGTGGAACTGAATTCCTCCATGAGGAAAAAGACTGTACACACTGACATTTATCAACACTTGCTGAATGTTTATGGGGATCAAACAGAGGATGTTAGCACAGTGAGGCAGTAGGTGGTGCATTTTGGCAGTAGCAACAGCAGAGTGAAAAAATCCATGTTCCAGACAGCCATGTAGATTTTTATGAGCACAGCACGTAGGCTCTTGTTCATTGCTAGTGAAAATGCACAGCTAATGATGGAGACTGTGTTCGAGAATAGTGTTTTGTAGCTCAGAAATGGCTCTATCAAATAGTATTATTGTACTCTTTGTATCTGTTGCAGTTCCCATGGAAATAAACAGGGAGCATCATTTTTGGAGTGACCTAAGTATTTACTTTGCATTTTGTGGTAGATTATTTAATGTACTGTTACATATTTGTTTCTTGATACTAGTTTTGCAGTGCCTCTTTATTATTCTCCAGAAGAACAGACTGGCAGAAACCTGAAGGATAATGGCCTATTCATAGTCTTAGTCCTAATTAGGAAACATGTTTATATTCTGTGGAGAAATCAGAATCACATAATAAGGGTTGTATCAGCCATTAGAGACTCACTTTAGTTTCATTGA
Organism: Meleagris gallopavo; assembly: GCF_905368555.1. Taxonomy (NCBI): domain Eukaryota; kingdom Metazoa; phylum Chordata; class Aves; order Galliformes; family Phasianidae; genus Meleagris; species Meleagris gallopavo. Next base: position 12,749,512 of record NC_139416.1, read on the forward strand.
AACACCTAACGGGTGTAGCGATGTTTAAAGTATTTATGACATGGCTGCCTGTAATTCTCAGACTGGCACAAAGATATTGCACATAATTTGCATGATGTGGGAAGGGAACATCCCCAGTGTACAATATTAGCTCCTGCATGTGTATGTGTAAAGGAAAAAAGAAGCGCTGGGACTGGAATAATCGAGAACAACACTGAACTAACCCACATAAACCATGACAACAGAGGGAAAGCAAGTAAGGAAGCAGGGAGAATAGTCTACTTATTTTAGAAATGAGTAGCTCAAACCAATTGATGTATATTTTTGTTATTACAGTACTTTGAAAGTCCCCCAGATCAGACTAGGATTACTGTTCTAAGTATTTCACACACTCCTATTACAAATTCTGGCACAAAGCTGGCCAGCATCTTTTACCCACTTGTAATTTGAGCTGTTAGTTTACACATGCCTAATTTCTAGCCTGAAATTTGCAAGTAGATAAAAAAACAGCCTTAGCAAAATTTTGGCCTATACTATAGTCTTAAATGGAAAAATAAACAAACAAACAAACAAAAAAAATTAAGCAACAGAAAAAGAGTATTTTGAATTCTACATTTTTGTTTTTTTTTTTTTCCCAAATCTATCTGTGACCAGCACAAAACCTGTCCATGTTCAGGGAACATTTGCAGGCACTTTAAGAGTAGGAAAACCAATTACACATTTAGAACACTAATTCAGAAACTAGCACACAGGTAGGCTCACATTCTCAGCAATATACACTAGATCTGGTGTTTAGAGCTAGTTTTTGTACACCCATAAAAACACGTTGAGTGAGCCATACAAACAAATCTGAAGCTTCTGCTAGTGAACAGTACCTAGATTCTTAGCTACAGAATAGCTTGATAGCACAAGTCACACTAGCTCCCTCATAAATGTGCCTGTGGACAAGGCCTGTACATAGCTGTCTTAGATTTCCTTCCCCCCTGAATAATACAGCAAACAGTTTCAGTGTTAGAGTTGCTCATTTTGGTAACCACCAGAATCCCTAAATCGTTAGCAATCAAGGAACCATTTCAGTATGCCTCCATCTCCAGTAAAAAAACTGTTTCTGCAACAGTTGGAAGCAATCAATAAATTAATGAAAGCTGGAGTGGCTGTGAGGCAGCAAGACTTCTGTGTACCTAAGCTAAAGCTGTTCTTTTGGCACACAACTACTCTTTGAACTATCAGAAATGATTTTGTCTTTTTCCCCAGTTCTCTGATACACCACATAAAAAAAAAAAAAATCACCTTTGTGAATGAGTTCATTACAAGAATATCTTTCAGAAAGAGTAACATAAGAACACAACAACAACTGAATCAGGCCAGACGAAATAACCAGTTAGACTGGAACCTCTCAAAAGAGATAAGAAGAGGGTAATCATGACTTTATTTTAGCCTTCAGCCATTTGTGTGGTTCATGGACTTCTGTAAAAAAAAAACATGGCTTCTGTGTACTTAGAAATATTCAAGAGGAATTTCTCTGCCATTAATCTGTCCAACTTTTCCATGTAAGTATTCTGCAGGACATATTTAAGACCAGCTAAATTATGCATTTCAAACACTTGGATTGGAAACTCTCTGGGCACTGCCTATCCATTTGTTCCTGATTGTTTAGTACATTGATCCATGACTAAGATTAGAAGTACTACAGCAATACAGCACAGCTTGCTAACAAATGAGACTAACCTCAACAGACAACATGGAAATGAAGTAGATGAGAAAACTCCAGCAAGTTCAATAACTTTGAAATCAACCCAGTAATGGCTAATTGGAGTATTTCCAGCTCCTTATAGTTTAGAGAGGTTAGAGTGGCATCAAACAAAATGACAGCTGTTTTTACAGCAACAATATATATAGGGATATAAGAAGTTACATATATTTAGATTCCAAGCCAAGCCAAATTGTAGCTTGCTCATTCTAAACTATTTCCTAAAAAAAAAAAAAAAAAAAAAAAAAAAAACACCAAACCCTGCCTTGAAAGAAATTATGGTAGTTTAGTCAACAATGAGAAGAAAGAATAAATGAATTCTATGCCACAATTCCATTTTAAAATCTTTTAATAAACTAAAACTTCAATATACATTCTTCTACAGAGTTTTTCCTTTTTTCATAAGGTGAAATGAATACTTTAGAATATTAAATCTTTGATCACTGAAGAAGTGGATTAAGTCTCATTTTGTTTCTCTTGAACTACTTTTCAGTTAGGAGAAGACTATTCTGTAATTGTTAAAAAAAATCTTACTATATTTGAAAGATCTGTGTTATTAGCAATATCTAGCTCTGTTAAAGTCCATATAATCACAATCGATTACTGTAATTGTTTTGATTCTCTGGAGAACTGTTTCAAAGTCCATGTAGCCCTTCTTCAAAGCCTCAGTTGATTTTGAACTAACAATAAAACTATTTATTCAAACAAAAAGTTATTCTGGAATGACACTGCAGTCTCCTGTTGCTTTTGTCTTCCCCTTGAGATGCTTGGATTTGCATAATGTTTTTGGCTTTTTCCTAAATATATATATTTATAGAGATAAAATTCTTTTCAAAAGACAACTTTATATCTTAAGAGCTCTGAATATGCAGCAATATAGGTGTGGATGACAAAAAGGCCACTGACTGTGAAGATTTAAGAAACACTGACATCTGCCACCTTAATATTTCCCCTAGAAATGAAGCAGAATATTATACACTGTGGAATTCACTCTCACTGGCAAAATAGAAAACTCATCAGGAATCTGAAATTGAAAAATATCTCAGGATACTTTTTAAACAGATGCACACACAGACCTTTAGAAGACATGTTTTCTGACACAGAGTTGTTTATTGTTCTTTTTCAAGCCTTCAGTTTGATTTCACCAAGCTGGATGTTCATTATTTTAATGGTTAGGTTTAACACTTCCACAGCATTGGTCCAGGGCACAATCCATTTAAAAATCTCTTCACATTCATACTTTTCATACAGTCTCAACTTCTAAGCACAAAGGGAAGACTCAGAAGACAACAGACAATACAATGCTGTAAGCTCGTTGCTGATGATGACAATTCATTATTTTATGGAACTTAACAACAGATCCAAGGGTATAATTTCTTATTCAGCTTAATGGTGTGCCCAAGTGAAAGGTTATAAAGCAGATGGTTACTGGCACTATTCATTTCTGCTGCTGAAGCATAATTTAACCAATATTAGGACTCCATGTGCTAGTTGGTATGCATACTTGTAATGATTTAAAGGTTTTAAGAACTTATTGGAAGAGAATGCCAAAATGAAGAATCTAATGATTGTTCTGAATAATTTGTATTTCAGGACCACTTAGAAGTTCCGAACAAAAATCAATGAGTCAGTCAGATAAGAACACCATGAACCTACCAGCTGATTGTCTCTGCCATAAAACCTTATGTACAATGCATGAAAAATTCAAGACAAGGAAAAAGACAAAAACCTAAAAAACCACAATCTCTATTCAAAGTGAAAGGTCAGTTTTTAAACTAAAAATTGAACTCCAGTCTTCCTAAAGTTAATTCAATACATACTGATAAAAATGAAAAAAAAAAGCAATAACAAAAACAACCATGCACATTTTTAAAGCTTTTTGATGCTTCATGGGTTCTGCCAGGCCTTAATAGTGGTTCTTTATGCTTTTAGCATCTGTCCAAATATAAAACTACAGGAATTAATTTTGTGCATATCTTGCTCCAGAAAATGGATGTTATCTATGTATATTTTACATGTAAGTATGGAATTTCCATGCGACGATTGGTACAGCTGCAGCTGTTTGGTAATTTGTGTCAGCAGTGAACTCTCACCTGAGAACATCTGGAACGCACTCTGGAATTCAACTGGTGTTCAAAAGATAAAAACACATATTTCATCTAAAAATCCTTAGTTCTGGTAAAGGAAAGGTGAAAAAACTCTTAACGATTAACTGAGATGATGCATAGTTAAATAGTTCTCATTTTAAATTTATACAACACAGACCTTTCTGCCATACATCTCCAACGATGCTGTTCTGATGCTTCTTTCATTAGATTACCATCTAAATCTTGCAAAGGGAGCAAGGCACATTGAAATCAAGTGCGAGATTTAAACTGAGTATTTAAAAACTGCTGCAGATAAAAACGAACAAACAATTAAAAAAACACTTATTTTAGAAACTGCTGACTGTGGAATTTGTCATTTTGACAATATTACAGAGATCAGAAATAATTTATAACAACTGTACCTGAAAAATCAATCTTTTCAATAGCCAATAGATTTTCACATGTGTGCATTTTACATGCAAGTTAGTTCTAAATGTTTATTTGCTTCAATGTAATTCAATATAATAACTTACAGATTACATAAAGCAATACATACAGTAATTTTTGAGATTCCTCTAAGAATATAAGCAATTTTTTCTTAATAGCATAAACACATAAATAATAGTCTTATTCTACTCATCCAGAGTGTGCCAAACCTAATTTTCTTTTGATGAGATGGCAGATATTTTACAGTGCATAACATTTTTATACATTCTGTGATATCAGGGCTAATGACAGATTTATGTTCCTTCTGTACAGCTGGAAAAACACAAGCTTTCTTCTAGTATCGTATTTAGAAGACTAAGACTATACAGCATTACCTAATCTCCATGGAAATTAGTTTCAGAACAGTACATTATTCTTATTTCCCTCTTTCCCCAAACTAGGAAATGATAATTCCTAGAGCAGAGAGCTGCATGCCTCAGTGTAAGGCAAGACAGAGTGGGCAGATGACAGCTTAGCTGTGTCACTCCACAGGACAAAGTTTCACCAGTGGACATCAAAATGTTTAAGAGTCAGATCATCAGTGCATATAGATCCACAGTGCTACCAAATAATACCTCAAATATTGCTTCCTTGGTTCCTCCTTCCCCAAGAAATTTTTGTGCTTCAACACAACTTCTAAGTAAAGTAGGGAAAAATGAGTAATTAGATTCTGTCTTGCAGTTCACAAATGTGAGACAATACCTTTCACAAAAGGTCTAGCATTTGACATCATGTAACAAAAAAAGACTTGTTACAACAAAAAAAATTGTCATAGAGGTTAACACAGAATTACTGCCTTCAGACATCTTATTATGCTTTGTCCTGTCTTAGATCTCTAAAGTACGGGATTCCATTCAAATCCCTTGGAGAAATGGATGTACTACTTTCATCAGCAGCATCAAAGAGTTACTACCAGCATCTGCTTGCGCATACATACTGCTACACTTCTTGAAATGTTTATTTTTCCTCTAATAAGCTTCTGTTCCCTACTCACCAAAAATAGTTCTGATTTTAGGGCCAGATAAGGACTTCTCCCACAATCATTAATAAATCTTTAGAATCACCCCAAGTCATTGCAAAAATCAATGACTTAAGTGTTATTTACTGAGTCACTATTTTCTTTCCAGCAAGTCCAAGGAAATTATACTGTAATAGAGCATTCGCCACAGTAACATTTTCATCATAACTAACACAGGCTAATATTCAGTGTAAAATTACTACCATGAATTAACTTTATGTCTGTAGAAAATGAGATTGTATGTAATTACTGATTTCCATTCACAATAAACTAAGCAAATTATCTTCACAAACATAAATGCACCATAAATTTGTTTTGAGGCATAATGAAGAAATAAATTTGTGAAAGAAATATGGACTGAATCTGCCAAATTATTGTAAATGATAGCTTCTTTAAAATTAAGGCATGTAATTGCAATTGGAAAATGTTATCCTCTTAATGGTTGTATTATTATTTAGGTAGACCAATAATCCTCTTTGCTGATGCTTCATTTCTAAACTATTGGCAGATTTTATGCATTTTAATATCAAAATGCCATGCAATCTATAAATAGAGTGATTTACCATTTGCCGGATTAGGTTTGTCCTTATGAATTTTAGAGGATTTTTAGAAAGGAGATAAAAATGTTTAGGAGAAAGTCTCACATTTTTTCTGCTCATATTATTTAACTGAGTGCACTCATTCAATAGACAAGATTGTTTTAACATATGGTTCTCTGAGTTTAATGTTAATGAGTGAAAATCAGCGTACTGAATATGACATTTTAAATCAAATAAAGCAATCGGTTTGATGATGTTTTAACAATTGCACATTACATCCTGCAATAAAATCACAAAGTTAACTCCTTTAAAATGCCACAGAAATTAAAATAACTCGTATTGTGGTATGGCATAAGTGTTATCTGACATTCAGAAAGCACTAAATCATGTCTGACATACCCTCAATCTTTTTAATGACCATTCACTTTAAGGCATTGTTAAAACCCTCAACTGATTTAAGTGGCCAACCTTGTAAAAATCTTTCAGTTTTGAGGAAATTTACTGATGTTACTTAATCTTACCGAATTCCTCAGTATATTGTCACAAAAAAATGTGAAGTGCTTGTCTCTCAAATTATTTGTTTATATAGCTGCTAAGTTACTGTACATTTTTACATATTAAAACAAACAAAAAATATATCACCACCACCAAAAAAAAAAAATGCAAAAACACATTCAAGTAATCATTTGAAGTAGCTTGCAGCCAAATCAGTAGAAATTACTGCACACAATTGTATGCTGCTGCCATAAAGCCTAGCAGCTTTCCAAAACAGCTGAACAAGTGTAACACACACTGAGAATTCAAAACACTATCTGTATACTGTCACTGAAAATATAGTGCAATCTTTGTGTCATGTTGCTAAACATTAGACAATCAGGGGAAACATTCTGCATGTCTTCCTCAGCACGGACATATAGATATTATTTTTTATTATTTATTTTTTAAGTGAAGCAGGTATCATATCTAGCTAACTGTATCCAGTCCAGCACATACAGACTTCTAGGACTGCTCTCATCCCTATGGGTACCTTGTCCCATCCCATGCAGGGCCTGAATTAATCCCTTCAGCCTCTTCTTTCCTTGTTGTGCACCCTGCCGCAGATCTCTTGTGGGAAAGGGAATTAGTGAGGGTAAACTGTATGAGGCATACAGGAAAAAGCCTCTGTAAGCTTACTTCTCCCAAACACATGCAGGTTGGAATTATCGTAAAATAAAATGGAACATACTACAGAATTTCTGCACTTTCTCTATTTTATCCAAGCAAGTGAAGAGAAGGATACTGTAATCTGTCTGTATTCTCAAAATATATAAAGCAGATTAGAACAAAACAACTGCTTTGTTTCAGGAGTGTGGCAATTTCATTTCTTACTGGATGTGGTACCATTACAGCAAGGATGCAGGCGAAGTTGCACTCATTCACCACTTGTATGAGTGCTCAAAGATTCCCCACACCCCGCTCCTTGGGCCTAGGTTGCCGCACGCTCAGGTACAGAGCTGAGTTCTGTTCCTTACACCAAATAATTTCCCTTTATCAATAAGGAAAATGTTCCAAATGGCAAGAGCTTCTGTCAATTACTACACAAAGCAGTGGTAGTAAAACAGTATACTGAGATTCCAGCACAGTAAATTTGTCTATAATGAGAAAGTGATTCTCAGTCACCACGATAATCCAGGGATATCCTGTTCTTTGCTCACTGCTATGGGCATAAGAAGGGAACTAGAATCCTAATATGAAATCATTAAACCAGATTGTTTTGGATTTCTGTTGGATGGCAATGGGAGATGATCAGCAATTACTATGAATAATAACAAATTGTAATTGCAAATAACTTACAAAATATGAGAAAAACCCATACCTCAAGCAGAATCTACAAAACTCAAGTTAATTTCATTGTTCATTAAAAGCCAACAGAAAGCTCACTAAACATGGGGAAAAGGACAACTTAACGCAAAAGTCCCTGTTGTCTTAATTCCCTATTTTGGCATCATAATGACATTGACAGACCACTTGGTCTTACTAAGTTACCTGGTTTTGCCACTCCCATCATATTTACATAAAATCAGGCTTTGCGCACTCCTACTGATTTAGGAAATTCTTGTGATACAGAAATGGCCCTATTCTACCAAAAAACATAAAGTTGAAAGTCTTTAAAGTTAAGCACCTTGTTTTGCTTTGGGGGGGGAAAAAAAAAAAAACACTCCAATGACAACTTCCAAGTCTTTTATCCAAAGCAGATCCATATGTTTGAAACACTGAAATCAGTTATCAATCCATTATCAAAATCACCAAGTAACGTGGTCTAAAGATCTAAAGGTTAAAGACAGACTAATGCCTAATGTGTCATTAGAGAGGAAAAGACACTAACTATTTCATTTCTTATTGCCTTTTGCTTTACTGAACATTCAAGTGAAGGGGATTTACCCCCAACAAGGACAGCTGAAGGTTTATTTCGCATAGAGAGAAAAAAAGGTTTTCATTTAGAAAATGTTTTAAGAGGATTGTGCAGTGTAATTAATATTTTCATGGGTCGATTCTGGACTGAAGTGAAATGCTTTAAAATACAATTATTATTTAATAATAACCGTGAATGTTTCTCCAGATAGTTTATTGCTAGTCCAGATTTTCTAATCCATGTGCAGGAAACATAATAAGTAACTATGAAATTTTGTATACAATACTGATCTAACTTCATAATACTTCAGTACTTCCATGATGTAGCAAATGAATAAAGACAAATACTTATGACCATTGAGGTATCTCTGATGATAGCTTGGACAGGTTTATGAGCGAACACTTCTCTTGCTTCCTTTTCTTCATATATAATATGTGAAAAATATTTTGTCTGATATGTGAAGACAGTGGTTAATTTATTTCTTTTCACAGATAACTGTATATAACTATCACAAGTACTCCACAAGTGGCTGCAGCTATTGTTCAGTGTGTATGTGGAAGAGGAAATGAGGGAATACGCTGCTGGTTGAAACAGAGCATCTTGACTGAGGTCATTTTAATGCTTTTATTTTCTATTTCAAGCTACTACAAAACAGGCCAGCAAGTAAGGACCTAAGTGGAATATTGTTACTCGAATGCTTTCTTAGAAGTTAAAGAGTTGGAGTTTTGCGTGAAGCAACTCTGGAGAAAGGGCAAGCAGTAAAAATAAATAAAAAATAAAAAAAAATACAATAAACAATTCCTAGACACAAAATGCATCTCTTTCATGAAAAAATGAACAATATGATATAAGCTGAAGAACACCACTATAGTGATGTATGTCTGGCTCCCAGACACATTTTGCCCCACAGAATCACATAATACACAAGAGGAAACACTGTGAATTTCTTGAGCTGTAAGTTAAAAAAAAAAATAACCTTAGAAGATAAAGGCAAAGTCAAAAAAAGCCACTGTATCAGAAGCATCTGCCAATACTGGTTACTTAAATACATTTCTGTTTATTATACAACAATCACTGTAGCTTAGAAAGATAGCCATTGACTGAGAGCGAGTAACTGTGGTTGAAATATGTTTGATGCTAGGATGAAAACCTCCAGCACAATGCCACAGAATGTAATCCAAGAACTGCACAACAAATATTTATAGGAGTCATTCTTACATTTTTCATTTAAAAGTTCATGCAAATAAGCATGGTATAAAAGAAGAGTCATTGATTTGTATTGTTGAAAAGTTTGCCTAAGGAAATCTGCCTTCTTGAAGAGGAAAAACATACTTTTATCTATCATAGCTCATAATTACAGACCAATCTTTTATCTGCCTTTCCTCCTCTACTGCATATAATAAAATTAAACCTTAAAAGAAAAATATAAGGTTGAAGGGAAAGGTCTCCAAAAATTATCCTAGAACATTATCTTATCTCTTGCGTATGATGCTGACTCTGATTACACGATCACATACTTATCTCTTCAATATCTGAGGCTTACCATCCTGACAAAATAAGTTCCCATATTCCTCAAAGACAGAATTAAAAACTTTCAACTTCACTGAAGGAAGCGCTGCTATTAAGTAGCAGAGGCAGGAGCATTAATATGAAAAGAGCTTTGCAGACTATCACCTCCGCTTTAAATTACGGCCTGAATCTGAAAAAATGCAGGACTCATATCCAAAGGCATTCTGGCTTTAACAGGAATCCTGAAAAGTTGCTTACGTATGTCTTAATTGGTAGGCAAAACATATCTTGAATTATACAGCTATAACCAAAAGAACTGGTATTCAGAATATAATATAGCTGAAGAACAGTCAAGGAACCAGGTATAGCTTTGAGTCATACATCTGGCTCATTTAATTCTGGATTCTATTTATTGAATGAATCAAGGTTCCAGTAATAGAACTGGAGAGTAACGTAAAAAAATAATGAGCCATGCTCTCAGCTAGTCAGTAGAGTATAAAACTTTACCAGTTCTCACTAGGCTAGCATCTGGACCAAATGCATACATTCACTCCAGCATCATAAATTTCTACCTACCAAGCAGGAAGGAGAAATTCTTCTTGCCTGATGGGAATTTTTAAATTCTCAATCTAAGAGAAATACTAGAAGGCAGAGAACTAACTTTAATGCAGAAGATACATTACAGCTATTTGACTATGACAACAAAAAATGTTTTAAAATTAAAAAGTTCAATCATTACAATGTTGAATGAAAGCTGAGAGAAAGAGAACTCCCACTTTATGTCTATGTGGAGTTATTTCCTTGCAGCTCCACAGACACTAGTGTCACAAAACAAAATAAGCTTTAAGAATAAGACAGTTTATGTACACAAAAAATCCCTTTGTGGTAAGTGCCAACAAAGAACACATTGTACATTAATTGCCGGTCTCTCAGTCCAGACCATCTGTCTCTGCAATGTAATGAAGGCTGGCAGCACTGCTACTATTTGCTCAATAACTAAAATTGGGTCTGATCTAAACCCTCCTCACTGTCTTGTTATACTATCAGCTTGACTTTTGTGAACTGAAATACAAATGCAGTGCACAGCCACCTTTTAGCAGCAACTGCTGAGCCTGCTGTAATGTGCCTGAAGTTGAAAACAGAGAGTATTAGCAGGGATAATGAGAAAGAAATGAAACCACCAACCACACCTGAAAGTCTAGTGTATTATGACTGCTGCGATTTCACACAGTGAGAATGTTCAACATATGGTGATAGCTGCCTCTGAGTATTGCTAAACTATTGTAGTGTTTCAGACTCATCACAGTATTAGGACTTGGAAATCTACTTATGTAGATGGCATATGTAATTATTCTTATTTGACTAACGTTTATAAGCAGCTGTTAAAGTCTAAAGTCTACTGTAAAGTATATAAGTTAACTTATATACAAGGACAACTGAAAAACCTCAGAAGTCTGGGTAGCAGCGTCTGATATTAAAATAGTTGTAATTCATATCATCTGCTCCGCAGAACAGAAAAGTAAGCAAGGGAGAGACTGCACTCACCCTCTGATGTTGACATGCAGAAGTGAAACACTAAAGGCAGATCTGTCGAACCTGCATTCCACCTTCCGTGGAAGTGACCTGCCATGTTACAAAAAATCAGGAATAAGTTTTCTTTCTTGCAATTTTCAAGACAGTAAAAACACATAGGCCTGCATATACTGCAAATTCATCCTGCTTTGTGGTGCCCATCCAGCTCAGCAGGCGTGGTGTGAAAGCAGTGATCTTCATAGTGACTCTGTGTGAGCATGATGCATCCCAACTAATGCTCAGTTGGTCAGCTGCTCACGGGATGCAAGTTATCCTTTAGTTATTCTTTAGCTTGTGCCTTCCAGCTAGAAAAAAACATACACTGCTTAAGAGGCAACAAGATACAAGGAGGATCTGAGCAGCTTAATATTGAATATAGATCCGATTACAATTATGTGGTAGTGGTTCTACTTCAGCTAACATCGACTGTCTTAGAATGTGTTTGGCAAAACAAGGATTAAGTCATTTTCATGTACATGCGATTCACACAGTTCTCTGAAAGAAGGTGGCCATGTTGTTGCAAAGCTTCTCTTTGGAAAGCTGGATTCATCAATTCCTACCCTGCTGAGCAAGATTGATGATTTTTCATTATTTTCTGGCTTAAAAATCAACTGGAAAAAGTTAGAGGTTCTACTGCTTTCCACATTTTGCTCCAGGAAATTTGTACTCATCTTGGAGGGTATTTTTTTTTTCCCCCACACTGCCAGAACACAATGAAGCACTCAGGTATTTGGTATTCTCAGTATCTCATCATGGGAAACAATCATTTTTTACCATTAATTAAAATCCTGCAAAGAGATTTTGACAGATGGAAATGATTGAACTTATTGCTATGGGGGAAGGTCAATTCCATTACAATGATTTTCACTCCAAAAAATTAATTATTGGCTGTTGAACATACCACTGGAGAGTCTGAAGAGAGTTTTTTTCCCCAAAAGTTACAACAACTATCCAAAGAGTTCCAATGAGACAGAAAAAGCATTACTGCATCCAGACCAAAAAGCATAAGATCAATCTATATGCTGAGAAAAAGGCAAATATTTTTGTCAATTATTCAGACTATACTGGTACAACCTCAAATGCCTATTAAATCATCCAGAATTCACTTCCAACAGTGGTAAAGGTTTTGTAAAAAAATTGGGATGTTAGCCCATTATATGAACGGTTCTCATGAAGAGCCAGTGCTTAAGCTAGAGTTAATTTGGATTTCCTTGGAACCACGAGTTTATTGATAATTTTCTACTGGAATGTTTTTATTTATTTCTCCAAACAACATGTGTGCATTCCTGAGAAAAAAAATAATGTGCTCAGAGCACATATGAAAAGAAAGGATTTAAAGATTGGGATTAAACACAGGAATTGAGTGTCCAGTCCCGGGCCACAAAGATCATTAGAGGACTGGAGCATCTTTTTCATGAGGAAATACTCTTTAATATACACAAAGCATGCTTCATTTTCCTGCCAAGCGTATCACACAATTTGGTGTAAATGGGGACTCAGAAAATCAGTGCTTGATTTTAAACATCTAAACTTTTTCTAAGTAGCCAGTTCAGGTGCTAAGAAGGATTAGACTGTGCTCTGCCGTATCTCTCTCTAAGAGAGGGCAGAACCTGAATTCTGTCACTCTGAAGGTACAGATATTGTCCTGCCCCTCACAAAGAACTCTCAGGTTGAAAAATCTGGTCTGAATCATGAATGCTATTCTAACGGGAAAGCAGAATATACTCCTCCCCATGTTTCTCCTGACTTCTGGTGTAATGGTCTAGAAAATGTTTACATGAGAGCACTCACCCACTTTTTTGCAAAAGCAACAGCAACAGCGGGTCAAAAGTTCCCAGTGAAATTGACAAAAATATAATTCATCAATGGACAAAACAAATCTATTTTTCTAGGCTGCCTGTTCTTCCGTAGTGTGATTTAAATGAAATCCCACAATAGCCAACATTTTTAGATGTCTGCATGAGCAAAAAGATGTGGCCTGCTTCTCCCAGCCCTGGGACTGTAACAGCTAATAATGGAGTCAATGGTATAATACTGACTCCAGATATATTTGAGCACTGTCTGAAACCTGATTGTGCATGACTTTCAGAGAGCATGAGCCATAAAAAGTATGTTCGATGCAGCCCAGAACTCCCAGTCTTTTTCATTTTTATAGTTACATAGTCTTGCAAGCTTGAAAATCCCTGAGAGACCATGTGGTAAAACAAAAAATAAATGTAAGTAACATATTCTTGCAATTGGTGCCAGCCCAGTGGGACTAAAAAAATCTGTTGTGCAAAGATATAGGAAAACGAACAATAGTATGAGAACATTCTTTCTTCAAAAAAGTTAGAAGCTCAGCATCACTGTGTGAAACAATGAAGAAGTGAGATGGAAACACGAAGTTATGTAATGAGCTAAGAAAAATATTCAGCTTGACCCAGAGACTAGAGCCTCATTTACTTAACACTTTAAACTCTCCACTAACACTAAAAAACAAAGATGTGAACATACACCCAAAACTGTTTTGAAGCATTCTATCAGAATAAAATTGGCATATGTCATTATTTCTTAAACTTCTAAAAAAGTGGCTTCCTGTCCCTAGTTTCCAGGTCTATGATTTACACAACTGACAACTAGTCCTAAAACTAAAGTTTATTGGTTGCACGCATTTTTACCTTATACCACAGACTAGAAGTGATTTGACTACCAGGATGTGGTCCAAAGAAAGGCTGGAGAAAAGGCAACCACACAACCACCCTCTTGCTGATACCTGCAGCCAGGTGAGCAATGCGAAGTTGTATGCAATTGAGAGGTTATGATTTATGGGGACAATGTGAGAGAAGGCACTTGAACCCTCCTAATGCAACCATCTCACAAACAAGATTCTTCCCCGGAGAGAAAGTTACTCAGTTAAACAGAACACACTGCACTTTCTGGAGTTTGGAATCCAACTGAATTTATAAAGGATTTTTATTCTGGGTTTCAGTCACAGCATTTTTTTTTATTTTTTTATTTTTTTTAAATCAAGCCTGAAAGTCCCAATCTTACTAACAGTACTGAAATGCTGTATTCAATTAGAAGGTGGATTAAATGTTTTCAAAAGTTCTACAAACACTATAAAGTTCATGGCACATCAAAAAATAAACAATAGGAAAAAGTATTCTAAACACACTATTGCCTTCCTTGCAGTGGGGCAGAAGTAACATCAGTTTAGCTGTTTGAATGTTGTTGAAATACAACAAATTGACCTTCTTTTCTGAACAATCCATTTAATATACTACTTTTGAATGAGTTCTTGATGTAGAAAAGCAGAATAACAGTCAAGAATACCTCTGAGAAAACAAAGATTCAAATCATTTTCCTATTATTACCTCCATTACAATCAAATTATTTAAGATCAGTATATCTTAAGGAAGATGGAAATGCATATTTTGATATGTTTCAAGCCCTCTCTAGCAATGTCATTTCCAAACAGAATGAAATACAACCATTACAGTTTTCCAGTAGGCTGTGCAGAATCTTTAAACAAGGCAGAAATGTAGCTGCTCCTTGCTTGAACAGTACTAGAAGCAAATTTCACTCTACCTTTTACTCCCTGCTAAATGGGTTTTCAGAAGCACAGCATATCTGCCTGTAAAACCTCTCACTGCATCCTCTTCTTTCATGATTCCCTGCTAAGTGGAAAGTTTGTGGTAGCTAATCTATTTTCCCAATGTGCAGAACCAGCCCAAAAAAGTCACCAATTTACTAAGGGGATGGCATTCTCCCTTTCTTAAAGAAGGGCTCAGTGGATGTACTCCCACTGCGTTGCAGATTGTTCATCCAGGCAACGCCTTCAGAGCAATGTCTCATGTGCTCAGCAGAGCAGTGAAGTCTGTGCTATGGTGTAACAATTAACAATTACAATACAGCTCAGAGTAAAAACTCAGTGAAGCTGATGCACAGAAGAGGGAATAAAATTGCTTCATTTTCCTTCAGATTCATTTTCAGCTGTAGCCTCCATTACATATACAAATTGTATTCAGTGATTCATCCACAACCCTGCAGTAGTGTGCTGACAGCATTTTTATCTAAAGTCCCAAATCTCATATCTTGGGAAAACTAAAAATGCAATTCAAGATTTTTCCACAGCACTGTAGCCAAAGCTGTTAAAAAGCTGTTCCATGGTATTGGGTACAACTAGATCTTGGTGAATAAAAAGTGCAAGTGTTTTTGAAAACTATGAGTAGATGATTCCAATCTAAACAGAAAAGGATCTTAATCATATTTATATGGCATACTCATGAAAACATTTGTGTAGTATGAAATTTTAGCATTATTATCAGTAATCTTAAATGAATAACAACAAATACATGAAGTAAATACAGATTGTTTTCAAAGGTATGAGTACTAGTGAAAACTCTATGAATGTTCCATGCAAATTCTAGCCTGCAAACAAATCTATTCCCGCAAGTACTCAGAGACATGAATAAACATTCTCTTACACAAATCAAGATCACTTTACCATGTTTGCTCCTGAAAAGTCTGTTGAAAACCAAGTTTTATTCATGTTCTTCTGTTATTAACACTGTTCTATTTCACAGTGAAGAAAAGTGTATTCTCACTCGGTTACTTTGATGATTTTCACTACTGACATTGCTGAGAACTTTGACTGAGTGTTCACCCTAATACCCTTAATTGTGAGGTACATCTGGTGAGTGGCAGCTCCATCTTTACTTCTAATCAAAAGGATGTATGTCTGTTCCACTCACTAACAAATGAAACAACAAACCACAGGATTGAAACACATCAGTGCATGACTGTAAACACTGCTGTATGTGTCATACTGCCCTGCAAATCTGACTTTAGGAACAAAAATGTCCCATGCTCTGGCCAGAGGTAGGTTGGGCTGTGTGTACCTATTTGCAGTGGCTTCAGCAGACAACATACTGAACAGCTCACCCATCTCCAACCATAGCTTGAGCTATATGTGCACTGCATTTATTTTGTGCACTCTGTTTTGTTTTTCACCCAAGATGCTCATCCACATTGTCAATGATCTTTATTAACACGTTTTTAAGAAAGTTGCTCAGAAGTGTGACAGATAACCTAGCATTTTAGTACTGCCTGTTAATGAGTAAATACTGAACCTACATTCTGGCATTTTCATGATGTACTGTTGTCAAACTGGCTGAAGCCAACACAAGCCTTTTGTAGCAGTCAATCTGAATGCAGCTGTTTAACAATGCTACAGTGAACAATTGACATACTAGTGCACTAAAAGAATGATTACACACAGCATGCATCAATCACTTGGTAGAACAGAAATATAGAGTCATTGTAATAGAACAATATCACATGATAAATACCTTCCCCCTTGAAATCCTTGTGCCTCAGCATTTAGCAATGATATATGGTCAGACTTCACCTTGACATTTTTCCCTTAGCATCAGACTGTTGTTCTACATTTTTCTTTCAAGATGGATCGTACATAAGTTTTTCAGAAAGAATCTGAATGAAATTATACACCCATAAAAGGAACAAAAAACAACTGCTATTCAAATTAGGACATTCAGACTAGAAATAGTTTTATTTTCTATGTATTTTGATATAAGGATGGGTTTGGGTCCCTCTTTAGTAGTTTGTAGTTACTAGCTTCTAGCTTTCCTCTCTACTACTTTCTCAGACCATGCTTGAGCTTGTTTTCTTTTCTTCTTCCTTTCCTAGTCTCCAAGATTTCTTTGACTAGTTCTGTCTTAGCAGAGATAATTATTTATAAGCAAGGGAAAATCATACCTTGTAGAACTCCGCGGCTGTCTGACTAATTCTTGGGTGAAAGAAAAAAAGCTGCTTATTCTCTTCCATCTTCTTTAGTCTGCTTGTTACAGCAATCCGGTTATAAGGGAAGAAAAAAGCCAACTCATTTAGCCTAATCTTCAATGGCAGGAGACAGTCTCTGGGAATCTCAGCATTCATACCCACAGAACCATTCCTTATGCCTCCGAATAGTGCCTACTAGATTTTGATCTACAGTACACGAAACATCAGTAAAAGCTAAGATATTGTGACATAAGGTTAAGGCTGGAAATTTTGCTGTTTTTTATGAGGTATAGCAAAATAAGGTGAAGAAGTCCTATCGCTGGGCACAGTGATAGGATTCGGTATGCTTATGGGTTGGAGATAGATTACTGCAGGGATTTGACACGTTAGTTTTAAGTAGTTTTGTTCAAGCAGTAAAATGGAGAATAACAAGGTCCTCTCAAATTACATTAATGAAACTTTTGTACAGCTTCACCACTTCATGAAGTCTTTCTGTGACTTGCTTCTCAGAGAAACTAGAAAGAGTAATTTGAAAAGAACTGGCATTAATACTACTTTTCATTTCTCACCATCTATAAAGCTGTGCTGACTGACTGCTCAAGGTTCAAAAGCTTATGGATTGGTAAGAAGGCAAACAACAAACACTTCTTAGTGGCCTTGAAAAGAAATTAAAATAGCTTAAAGCTTCTCTTCCTGTATTGTCAACCCACAGTGCTGCTACTCAGTATGACAATGCAAAATTCACATTTGAACTAGAGTTGAAGTGACAAAGTATGCATGGAAATGCAGTTTATGACAAGGCATAGGCACGTCAGGTTTATGACAAGGCATAGGCATGCCAGGTTTTCTGGCATGGAGTTTGTCACTAAATGAAAGGTAATTCAGAAAGGTATATTAAATGGTAATATATTTTTAAATTTAGAAAGCTATAAAATAGAGAGAATGCACTGAAGCATTTGAAAGATGTGCAGACTATTACATGCTGAAGTTCATTATCACTGATAATACAATTGGATTTCACAAAACCAGTTTGTAAATAATTGCATATGAACTGCACATGGTTGCTCACAGTTTACACATGATTACAGTTTGATTGCAGAGACAACCATACAAACAATGAGCTCAATTTACCCAATAGTTGTAAATGTTTTGTAAATGGATTATGTGTACTTACATCCATTTGGTTAAATGTACTCAGTAAATATTTTTCCGTTGTGAACCCATGCAGGATACTCTGTGTTTTCTATAGTTTAGTGCTCAGAGCTGAGTAAAGATCCTTCTGTTGCCTTTAGACTTGCTTACTTTTTAGATTTTGCTATTTTCCCTCATCTCTATGTCTTCATTTTCTTGGGTCTGATAAAAAAAAAAAAAAAAAACAACTCTTGCAGTCAATAGAGAGAGTCATATCAATGAGCTGTATATGAGGCTATTATAAACCAGTAACATGCACAATTATAGAAAATCCACATCTATTTACAATGACAGCTACACAAACTTTACCGTGCCCTACTGCAGTGGTACAAAGAAAAGAGCAGAAAGAATGCCTATATAAAAGCTTGAATATCAATGCTGGGAGAACTGTCAGGGAGTTGAATACAGTTAGCTTCAGGTAACCAGTTAGTCTGATAGTTCTTGGGAAGATTTGCTCAGAATGTATCAGGCTTTTCATAACTCTTAAGTCTGTCACATTAGATTAGAAACCTCTCAATTGCAGCCTCTTCTAGGCTTGGTGAAGCCACCATTTCTAGACTCAGCTGACACAATCACAGAGAGAAGCTTTCTAGAACAGTAATTCTGCACCAAATAAATAAATAAATAAACAAACCAACTAAACAACAACAACAACAAAAACCCAACCATTTAGGAAGAAAGCAAAGAAAGCTACATCAAGAAGGAATAACTTGGTAAACACCAGTTACTGCCTTACATACAGACTGCATAATTCTACATTCTTATTCTCTTAACACACAGCTCCCTAAAAAATTGGGGTGGATGTGCAGGAGGGAGATCTCTTCCTTAATGGATTGGCTTTTTCTTACCTTACTTTTCAAATCACCAATAAGAACAGTTATTTGTAATGGGCTGAGAGAATTGCACTTTTAAAGGAATGTTTGTTAGTGATAGACTTAAATGAAAGAGAAATATTCTTTTGTCTCCCTCACCACACTTCTTTTATTCACATAATTAGCAAAATGAATCTCCATATTAGTGGCAGCATGTCACAGAACAAAAGACACAGATGACTCCAGAGTTTGCTGTGTAGACTCAAAGATTCTTTGTGTTGCTTAATAACACACCTCTGCTGCAGTGGTGCCATTAGATCATTGTAAATTGACAATCTACCCCACTCTTGTTTACAGTACATTCAAAAGCTGTAAAAGCTTTTTGAAAACAAGAAAGTCAGTGACTTACTGCTATGCTTAACATCTACCACGATAATAAAGGCCATTTCGAGAGTACAGCAGGCAAACAAAATTCCTCTGAACTTAATGAAGTTATGCATGTTTACAGCCACTTAGAATTTCAGCCAGATTGTGTTTTTGAGGTACTACCTCACAGTATGCTTAGCAGCTGCCTTCCAGTCATACAAAGAATGTGACCACTATCATATCCAAAAAGCTTCAGATTAGTTGTATTTTATTTTTTATTTTTTATTTTTTAACAGGGAGAGATATTAATTAGAAAAAATGCCCTTGCTTTCAGGGGCACTAGAATACCATCTTGTTAAATAAAAGGAACAACTTCACTATTAATTATGTCCACTGAGACTTACATATTAACATTAAAAAGAAGCATCTGTAACGTATGAGTTCAAAATAACTTGTAGAATTAAAGATCATTCGTACAATAATTTTCAGATATTGTAAAATTCATGTATTTTATAAACACGTTTTGTTATTAAAACTGACCTTTTTTTTTTTTTCTTTCTGTCTTGTGAAACTTTATTGAAATTAATTGAAAAAGGTGTATTTTGATAAATGAACAGGGAATACTAGAGATACTGTTCAAACTAAAACAACCAGACTAATTCATCTACTGAACCGAGCACCTAAGACTCTCTGTGGTGGGTACCCAGAGATACCACCCTGTGTCAAAAAAGGATTTGACTGCTTCTCTCAACAGATAACTTAGGGTAAAGATATTTCTTGTGGCCAATTAATAACATTTTGAGTATGCATACTTTATGCTTTTTCTTCATCATTCCTTAAAGGCAAAATTCAGCTGGCAATATAGGAGGAGGACTATACAACCTGGATCTATGCCTGCATTTCTTCCATGTCATATATGATCACTGAAATCAACTAGTCTCTTTAGAGGTTTTGTACAAGACAGCCTAATCCACCAACAAAATGCTTGCTTATTTCTTGGATTTCTTTTGTCTCATTTTTAAAGAGAAAATGAATTATTTATTACAGAAAAGAGAAGAAAACCAGAGAAAGCCAGAGAAAGAGTGCTACAAAAGCTTGTTCACCAGGTAACAGAATACAGAGAAGGGAATAGACAATAAGGCAGACAATGGAATACCTGACAAAGGTGAAACACTGAAGCCAATGCAGGAAAACTGAAAGCAAACATCTCCCTACAGTACCATCTGAGCAACGTGAAAAGTTAAATAAATTAATAAATGAAAATTAAAAGCCAAAAAAACCCCTATGACTTGCAGTTGAGCTTCTTAATTAGCTGATATATTTTGATAATTCCATTTAGACTTTCTTGCCTAGGAATGCAATAACTATCGCATATTACAAGATGTACACATATGCAGCTACACAACTACTGTTTTCTAAGTCATCTGCACTTAGTTACCCAGTTAGCCAAGTAGATCTTTGTCCTGCCTCTTGTTGATCCACCAAAGACAGCCCCTTGTTAAAATTCTCTGATGCCTCTGACATCTGGCCAAATCTCCCAGGCTTATTCCCTAAATTATTCTGTAACACACAAATCCCTCAGCACATTCTCCTTCCTGTGCCTAACAGCATTCACTTCTTAAAATTAGAGGATGTTTTGAGCCAGCCAACTTCACAAACCTGTGGCAGAGGTGAAAACCAGCTGGCAGGCAATAGCTATGCACAGTGTGGGTAGGAAACAGCCATGAATGGAGGTTCTAGTCATTGGAAACGGCGAGAGTCAAAAGAAATTAACATATTTTGCCCAAGAAGCATGCCGGATACTTGGTTTCATAAGACACCAATTCATTACTTGAGGAGATAGCGTTCTTCCTCTCATCAAATATTAACGATAATTTCAGGAAGTTTAAAAAATTGTCTCACGGCAACTTCTTGCAGCCATTAATTAAAATAATGAGCACTATAATATTAAAAGTGTAATTCCCTCACATGTCCTCGAGAGTTTGACTAGAAGCCTCTTTCTTTGGTGGAGGAAGTGGGGGAGGGGCAAGGAAGGAAAAGCTGAAAACACAGCAAATGTTGATAATTATATTACTTCCAGCCAAGCCTACAATTCTCAGCTGGCAAATATGCAAAGTGGTTTGTTATCTTCTTCTGTCAAGATGCCTCAGAACTATTGTTTTTCTATCCCCAGTCCAAATGCTACGTTTCCATCACTTTGCTTATCTAGAGAAACGACAGGCACCATCGTCCACCTTTGGCAAATTCAGAAGTACTATATTAAAAGGGAGACTTTCAGCATTCAGGGATGACACTGAGCAGAATACAAGGGAAACTGAGAAGGATTCTGCATGCCCTGTGCTTACATATATCAACAAATTTGTCACTATCATCCTTTTGTTCCACTTCATTTTTGGGTCCTGTAATCATTCAGATATCCAAAGAAAACTGAAGACATGTCACAAAGGCATATAAGACTCTTCATGTAGTAATTCAGCTTCCAGCCAGTAAGTCAAGAATCATCAAGGATTAAAAGACAACAATGTATGTCTACTTATAAATTACAAACAACAACAAACAACTTTAATAAATACACCAAAATGTGTCTTTAGTCATCTCTACTCTTAATAGGATTTTGATTTCATTACATCTTTTTTCTGGCTGGAAATAGCATTTAGAATGAAAACAGGAGCCCTAGATTAATTTCCTCCCTGTTTCAAGGGATATTTTTCATCAAGATACTTGTGCAGAGCTCCCAGAGGCCTGTTTTGAGAAACTCTATTTAGCACAATTAGTGCTCACTGCAAACCTCTCCTACTCGGTTAAAGCTTTTAAAAATTGAGCCTGTGACAGCATCTGGGAGAGCTGTTCCTTCCTCAGTGTCTACTTAGACACAGCTTTGAGAAAAATTAAATTCATGAAGGTACATTATAGTTCTGTCTTTTGTGTCAATGACAACCAAAAGGACAAGCAGCCTTGTGCAGTTCATGGTGCTCTGAAGCAGGGCATAGGAAGAGCTTTACAACTCTTCCTTACACAGTTCGACTTTAACCTCACACGTTCACTGGCACAAGAACTCAGGCAATGTAATGTAAATACAAATAAAAATACTCACAATGGAACTTCTCCAAAGATGGACTATGAAGACCTTTAGTTCTAATACCTTTGGCTCTGGTGGTTGAAATACTCTTCTCAAAAATCCTCATGAGTATTTACATCCCCTTACCTAAAGTAATTTTAGTCTTTTCCTTAAGTGAGTTACAAGAGACTAACCTTTCTTCACATGTTACAGTCCAAGTACTTATTCGACTCCCACAGAACAGAAACTACACAATGTAGCACAGGGACAAATCAAAACTCTGGTAGTATACAGGAATCTGCTTGCTGAGAGTGTACTCTATAACCTTTTCTCACCTCAGCCTGATTTTCCAAACTGTGTGGATGCTGCAAGAACATCAGTCCAGGACAGCGTGACCCTGGCCCATAATGGTAGAACTGTTCCTCGTAAAGCCTAATTATTGTGCTGAACTGCCAGCTTCAGGATGACTAAATTCTTTTCAGCTAAATGCTGCTATACTTTAAGCCAGAAGTACAGCTGTCAACTTCAGATGTATTCCTGTTGTCCACTGCTGATTTGGCTGTAGAGACAGAGAAGGAAGAGATTTACAAGAGACTTCATCTTCTTTCTTGTCTGTCAGAAGTGTGTTCTCAAAAGGCTGTGTTACAATAACCCTGTATGCTACATTAAAGTTTCGCTGTTTAGCTGAATTTGGCTAGTTACAGCCCAGAGAAAGCTGCTCAGTACAACTCCAAACTTTCAAAACTATTATTTCATTTACATTGCTTTAGGTTTTTTTACCTCGTTTTTTTTTTTCCTGACTTAATAATCATAAAATTTTTTGATAAAAGAAGAAAATAAAGCTAAGTAGCTGTCTACATTAACATCACCCAGAACATCTGTAATTATCTGTTATTCTAATGAGAAAATTAGAGAGAAATTTCTTTGTTGTATCTTTTTTCTAACCTGATATGAAAATGACTGAATTATCGTAATAAAGCACCAACTTCCAGAGAACCAAAGATGACCTTTTTAGGAGGGCAGTGACAGGCAGAGGTTGCAAGCCTCATTTGAAAGACAATTTACAAGAGCAAATTAAAGGGAAAAGCCAAGTCTCAACATGATGATACAAACAATGGCGTTTTAGATAGAATTGATAGCAGTTATTTCAAAGGGAAAAAAAAAAAAGTTGGTGGTTCAGCTTATGGCTAAATTGAACTTGCTTGCTGTGTTTGAAGCTTTGACTGAAGAAACAAATTAAGATACAATGAAGGGTTTGTGCCATAACGAATGGGTCTCTCCCCTGTGCCAAGGTCTGATACAAGTAGTTCAGTCTACTTCTAATACCAAAAAGCTGCCAAATGGCTAAAGAAATTATTCAAACATAAGCAAAGCCATCTGACTGTAGTGTTTGCATACACATTGTATATTTGCAAATAAGTTCAGCTGACTATGAAATCCCAACCAGCTACAAAGACCCAAGTGATCTGCAGTAGCGTCTTGGCTAAAGTATCAGTATATTTAGCTTCAGAACAGCAGTTGAGAAGGTTTCTGGAGCTTGGTGTTCTGATTTTTTATTTATTTATTTATTTTAATTTATCCTGGTCATACATTATTACACCTTCTCTGTGTGAATGTAATGCAATTCTGAGACAGATATTTGAAATTTTGCCAAAAATACATTTCATTTTATTTCAGATTTCACTTGGGAACATCTCAATCTCTTCCTAGTCTGATGCTGGAACAGAAGTAGAATGTAATGTGGCAGTTCAGCAACAATACATATACAACCAAAGCAAAATTGTAAAGGAGAGAAAGAAGAAAAAAAAAAAAAAAAAAAAAAAAAAGAAAAATCTGCAAACCCTGCATCTAATGGTAGGTAAAAATGGAAATCCAGTTGTAAAGACGGAAGTTTACAAATAATGATATAGTTGAGAAGTACAGAGCACTCCCTGAAAAACTAATGACCTGCAACAACACAGAAAATTATCTGAGTGTTTTGATGCAGAAAGCAAATGGATGGAATTACTCCCAAGTCTGAAACTAATACTCAAGCTTTGAAATATTTGGTTATGTTATCAAAACTGAGTCCCTCTCCTCCTGCTGTGTAAATCTGCCTTTCTGCTTGTTAATCTTATGAACCTTGATACTATTAGTGCATTAACAGAGAGGCTGGTTTCTAAAGGAAACACAGACCTCCAGGGGCTACAGAACCAGTTAATAACAGATCTTGAAATTTCTTAAAAACGACCAGGGGTTTGCATTTACACTCTTGATGCTGTTTGCATTTAACCCATTACATCCCTTGCTACTACATGGTAAAGGAAGAGGCGCTGGAAACAAGGTCTGCTTCCTCTGTGGTTCAAGACTTTTGGATCTACACGATCCTTCAAACTCTTAGGTGTTCAATTCCTTTAATAAAAACAGATCTTAAAGAGTTGAAGCATACAGTCTCTCACACAGAGGAAAAAAATAAGGTAATTTTTGATCACAGAAGCATTGTGATTTCAAGAGACTTGAAGAGCCCTCCTAGTAGCCACTACAGGCTAAGGATATGGGAATGCAAGACCCCAGAAACAGGGAGAGAGAGGCGATTTACAGTTCTGTCTGCGCAGGCTCACTGTTGCTCATTAACAACTTCTGCTAACACAAGAAAGCAAAGGCTTAGTAACAGTCTGCAGACAGCATCAGGCGTATGTGCTAAAGCCAAACATTACAGTAGCAAATAAAAAGGAAAAGAGGTTTGTGAAAATACGGTTAACTTTGTAGTCACCTTGCACTATGTACAGGCACATTTATAAAACCCTAATTTTCAGTTTTGATGGTAATAAGATTGCATCTGTCCTTAACCAGCATCAGAAGAAACTTTTCTGGGTTATTACATTTAGTCCTATCCTATCTCACTCACAGCCTCAGCAAGGTATAACTCTCGGAGAATCAAGCACGTATCTCTGGAGATATGAAGCACAAAGTTAATAAATTGAATATTTACATGCACAGCTGACAACTACTGGGAACAAGAAATGATGGGGAGAATATCTGCTTAAGAATTTATGATTAAAGTACACAGTACACTGTCCCAAACTCAGGGACAGAACTACTATAGGAAATTCTGGTCACATCCCAGCCACAGGTGGGTGTGCTGCACATTGTACAGATTCATGCACAACACAGTTGCATGGATCATTTCTTTGTTTTTACAAGACAACAGTCTGCAGAGTAGAATTTCCAACTAGGGAGGAGAGCATTAAATAAATACTAATCTGCCTTGACTGTCCCTGCTCTCACTTGAGTGCACACAGCAGCCTAAACATTGTACCTTAGAACATATAAAATTCAGTCTGACTGATCCAACATTCAGGCTACTTTCTGTGCTCTAAGTTTTTGCTGATTTCCACTGAACACATAAACTGTATAAAATTGACAGACGGAGACATCTAAAAAATGTACATATGCATATATATTTAATAGATATCAACAGCATGGTATTTTGCAATGGAAATACAAACCACTTGAAAATTCCCCAAGCAGTACATGTTTGGTGTTTCAAGGTTAGTAACTTTCTCAACCATCCCACTCACAGAACCAAAGTGGTACTGCACGGTAGCATGCATCTTTTGTGTTTGAAGACAATCTGGTATAAAAATCACTGAGTACTCTCTATCTGCAATGAATATCATTATCTGCAGTAGTCAGATTTTTTATTTTTTTTAAAAGAAATAGTGGTTTTGATAACCTTATCTAGAATGTATCTTTTCCCCAGTTTAGTCGCTAGAGCCTAGAACTCTTTGTCTGCAGTACCTTGCCTGTAATGACATTTTTGAGGCACTAAATAATTCTGAAGAATTCTGAAGCCATGTTCATTGTTGCATACTATGTAATCAATTGCTTGCCAGGTTGTTTTTTTTTTTTTTTTTTTTTTTTTTTTTTTTACTTTTTTAATGATAAGCATAAAATCTCAGGCTAAATGAGAAATGAGATGTACATTAAGTTTTCCATGTGATTTTATGGTCTTGGCTTGTTTTTGTTTCTTTTATTTTAAAATTCAGAAGACAATAAAGCAGAGTCAGTTATAAGGAATTTAAATGAATTAGCAAGGGTTTTTTCAGGGTGTTTTTTGTTTTGTTTGGTTGTTGTTGTTGTTGTTGTTGTTGTTTTATTAACACAATTCCTCATTACCTACAATTTTTAACATTACATTGAAGTTTGTATTTCAGATGTCCTTTGGGGCTGAAATTCATCTATACCTTAATGCATGTTTTCAAACTATGTATACAATTAAATCATTCTTCATAATACAATATTTGATGACTAATACAGATCAGTTATTTGATCACTAATTCAGATATACCAGTGTGCTTAAAATCATTTGAAATGTGGTGTCACAAAGAGGAAAAAAAAAAAAAGTATTTCCATTGTTCTAACACCCCACTTAGAAAATCTATTCCTCATTTATTTATTTGCTCCAAACCTTTTTATTTATTTTCTTCCATTTAGACAGCAAAACTATAAATATTGTGTTGATTTGAAGTATTCCACACATGACTGAAAATAATTGTCCACTGCTATGGATCTTCCTCACTATTCGTTTCCCTCAACAACCTCAAACAATAGTTTGCAAAAATAAGAATGACTGTATTGATTCAGGGCAAGCATTCCCCTGGCTCAGTATTCATTCTCCAACACAGACCACAAACGGATATCTAGGAGAATGAAAGAACAACCATATCACACGCTCCTCAATATCCTTCTTCCTCCCAGCCTTTACCCTTCTCTGACTCAGGAATTCTTCTGGGCCTGTTGTGGTTTGCCCATTTAGTAACCCACAACAGATCTCTTTCAATTTCTGCCTAATTTCATAAGTCCGTGTGAAGTTTCTGTATCAACAACGTGCTCAGTATTTCCTTACATTTACTAGCTGCAGTGTGAAGAACCGCTTTTCTTCATTTTATCAGAATCAAGCTTATGTTAACTTCCACTAATGGAACCATAGCTGCACACTTCATCAGAATGTGGCTGGCCCATGCATTTACTCAATCACGTGCTCTGCTTTGTTCTTAGGGACTATGTAGAGTTTGTTCTAACAGTTTCATTACTTTGCTGTCAAGCACTAAGCTGATCTTTTCTTTGTACTATTTCACATCACCTCAATTTGGAGCGAGAATTTTACTTTTTTTTTTTTTTAAATAGTCAATTTCTTAGGAACTTGTCACATACAAAACTTGTGTATTTTTCATCCTTTTGTTCCCTTTAGCTTTCCTTTCACAGGTTCCACTGATTCATCTCGTCCTTGAAATTAAAAGCAATTGCATTTAGTCTTTCAAATAAAGACAGTAGGAACATAAATGAAAGCAAGAAATTCTAGGCTTATGTTTGGTACTCCACATTCTAAAGGCGTATCATCACAGCTCACCACTCTGATACTGGTACCATTGTCAAGTAACACAAGTCTGAAGATCATTAAGCTAAACATTTTTTCAGATGTATCACAATTACAGAAAAGCCCATGCAAAACATCTCCAAAGAGGTACACAGCAGCACTCAGTGAGTTCAGCAGCTCTACAATTCCTACAATGGAAAAAAGACAGAGGTGATTACAGCACAATGGGAACTCAGGATTTTCCAATGAGAAGGCTTTCTTCAGGTGCTTTTTTGCAGATTTATATTCAGTTTTAATGTTAAACTTGTTTCGCTTGTACTAATTCTGGTGCTGATCCGGAGAACAGAAAGCCAAATTTCATCCATAAAAATCTCATTGCAGAGATCTGAACCAATGTAGCACTACCTTTAAAAGCTTTCTACGAAAGAAATACTTAACAGGACTTCTCAGATAACAAAAGAATTAAGAACCAGGAAAAGTCTACCAAGACAGAACTATTTAGTATGGATTTCCTATGAATGTGCAATTTCTTGGCAGTTAAAGCCAATATAACAATATGCTTTGTCGTCACCTTCACTGATCGTGTCCAACTGTTTCAGGTCAGTATACTGAAGCAAAAGAAACAGCTGATGTTTACTGGGTAGGAAAGGAGTGCACACAGTGCTCAGTGGCAGCACATCCTAAACAAAGTATGCGTAGCGCTTCCTGGAGGTACAGAGCCCATGCTGCGTCTCCTTATGAGCTGAGGTCAACTACAACAGTGCTGTGGCTCTACTTGGCCATAACATTAGGAAATATCTCTGTAAAGCACACTACTTACAACAAATCCTCTCTCAGATGAGATGTTTTTGATATTATTGCCTTTGTCTAAGATTATGAGACACACAGTATTGTAAGAGGAACTTAGGAACGTTTTCAATAGGAAAAAAGTAGTTAATATTTAGATCAATTTTTAAAAAGAGTAATTTAAATAATTTAAGAGAGGAAAAAAAACCTTCTGAAATCCCCAGTATTGGATAAAAATATCTAAGTGTATTTGAGAAGCTCATGGGCTTCCACTAATGCTAAGGACAACTCTAAGCAGTTTCAATTAATAACACTTAAAGGTTCCATTCAGTTGATTTCAGGAGAATGGTCCTGCTTTTCCATAAGTGACTAATTGAGCTGACATTTGTAAACCATTATGGACCCCAAATCATAATCACCATTTCTTCCACACAGAGCTTTTTCATCCAGCTAAACTAGGCTGACTCCAAAAGTACATTTTAGAATGATAATTAATTCAATACCAAATGTGCCTGCAGTAAAAATACCTTTAGGGAATGAACACATAATAGTGTGTGTAGCTTTTAAATAAGCTGTCCACAGGGCTATGCCAATTTAAACAAATTAAAATAATTGTCAGTATGCTAGGTATGGAAATACTCTTTTTGTAGAGCTGCTGTGAAATGCCCTGGAGGCTTGGGTGGCATAGCAAGACTGGCCAATAGATCCAGGCACTTATATTATCTCTGTCCAACCCAATAGAAATGTCCTCAGGAATTACATTGCATTCAGTAGTGTTGATATAATAGCATAATCCTTTTTATTCCAGGCAGATGTATGGAAACTCAAATCTCTTGAAAGGCAGTGAATCCATACTACAGTACTCAAATACAGAGCATTTCTCCCACTAGTCTTCCAGGTTATCCAACTTGTATGTTTACATTTTTCACCCCCAAAATACAGACTCAAAAAGGAGGAGGGTAAAAATAACACTTCAAATGTTAAGTGACAACAGACACAGCCTATGCTGTTGTCTGAACTTCACTTGCTTCTGTTTAATTGGATTAATGTGTTTGAGGTGGCATTGATACATACTTCATTCACCCACTGCTGCTATCAGCCATATGGGACAGCACCAATTTCAGTAGTCTCACAGATGCTCACCACTCTTAGATGCTCTAAGAGTTCTAATAAGCACCAATTTTTAGGCCACTGAACACCATGATCTTATGCTGCTTTTTCAGCCTCACTATTTAGACTGCTTTTATCTTCTTACACCAATAGCCCACAGCAGTACTAGCCTATCTCTGTGAGGAGGAACCATTTGCACAGTCAGGTTCTGGCTGTCTGTAATGGATCAGCTTTTCAAATACCAAAGCAAAAAGAACAAAAATGCCCTCCAAAAGCACTGTTAGATTGATAGCTATCCATACTCACATTAACATGTAGTTTCGTGCAGACTTTGAGAAGTCATTGCAGCCTTATGTATATTCACATAAAATAAGCATCTGGACAAATAAGAAAATCATTTCCATAGGTTTTCAACACCACCACAGATGATCAGTGCAATCCTTGATTTGTTGTTTCATCAGATTCAAAAAGCATCATCAGGATAACATGGGCATTTTTCTACCTAACGTGTTTTGCTGTATAGCAGAGTATGTAATGATCACCAACCCAGCAGAAACTAACATGTCACACCCTGGTAACTTAGTACATAATAGCTTTTCACCAAAAGTTAAACTAAAAATTAATGACAACAATATCAAAAAAAGAAATTTGTTTGCTTTCCAGAGCCTCAAAAAAAAAAAAAAAAAAAAAAAAAAAGAAAAGGGAAGGAAAGGAAAGAAAAGAAAACTCACTGAGAAGGAATACCTACAATGCTGTTATTTTTATCTGTTATACTGAAGATGTTACTATATTTAGGCAGGTCAAGATATCCTGAAGGGAAGAAAGAGATAACCTAAAAGTAGGAACAGACCTGGTCATCAGCTCCCAAGTCCTCTAACACTTGTGTTTAATCTTTTACCTTGGTTCACATTTCCAGATCCCGATCCATTTCCAGACACAGGCATCACAGCATCAGTCCAAATTCTAGACTTCTGCATCTCAGAATTTTTCTAGTCACCTATTTCAGTTTAAATTCACTTCTATTTATATTGGAATATCTCTAGACATTACCTTTGACTAAGTGCTACACTAATATTCTGTATATCAACAAAGGACTTTTCATAGCCAGGATACAGAAGAGAGAACAGATCCATGATTCTTACCTGTCTGCTCATGCAGATTCGCTGCTTGGTTTTATAAACCCATTTTCATGCAAAAATCAGACACACGGTTCTTTTAGTGCCCCACTGTTTAAAGCCCTGGATGAAGTCTATAGGAAAAATGTAGCTAACATTTGACTAATATTGGGTTACCCATATCTAAGTGTTTTTCAGTATGTGGAAGTTCACTGAGATAATTCAGATGAGCATTTGCTGAAAAAAAAATCTGATAAAAAAATAACTGAAATTCTGGGCACTGAAATTTTGCCTCCTTTCTTACAAAAAAAAAAAAAAAACAAAAAAAAAAAAACAAAAAAAAAAAAACAAAAAAAAAAAAAACAGATGCAGGAGAACTGCAAAAGACTTCCAGACTTCCTCTCCCTTCTGTATGGGAACTGTTGAGTTATGGCCTGAACCGCTGATTGATCACCTGAGGCAAGGACTGAGTCAGCCCTGGGAGCACAGGTGAGGGCAATTCAGCTGTGTGACCAGAAGGGCTGCAGCCTGGCTGCACCTCTCCTAGACCTCATTTAAGGGCTGACTGCCAGTGGGGAAGGATCTTTCTGGAGATCTCTCCTTTTGGAGTTTTTCTTTTTACTGTGAGCCTAGGATACAGGGGAACATTTAATTTTTGATTGTCTCTTTCCACCACAATAATCTTTCTAATTATAAACCTGTAAAATACCATCCCAACCACGCCACTCCTCTAGCTGTACATTTGTTAACTATACACCCCCAGATCAGAAGCTTTCTGCCACATGCTCATGATGTATTTTCCATCACAAACCACCTACCCCAGACACTAGAAAAAAGTTGAGAAAGAGCCTGAACGTATTCTATGATTCCATTCCAAAAGTCATTCCATTTACCCCACCTAAAGTGGAGACTATGACTATCTTTACCAATGAACAAAGTTAAAAACAGGTGCTTTTTCTTATGATTATTGCCCTGGGCTCCTGTGCAGGGACACTGACATCTGGGGCAATCTTAATCATTTCTGCATGTATTTGCTCTCTTTCAAAAGGCAGACCAAAAAACCCCATGCTTTCCAAATGGGAGCTTATTAGGAGGATTATTTTTCCTTATCATTAGTACAGCTACTTTTGGGGGGCACGGGGGATTAGACATTTAAAATTTCCTGTGAAGTAAAATCTTTCAAAAAGGTATTTGATAGCAGTTTCTGCTGGAAGAATAGACAGTAATGCAAAGGGAGACTGTTTCCTAAGATAACAGTAAAATTCATCTTGTGACACCTTGGTGTTTTACATGCGCATGTTTAAATGCAGAAGTGAAAAGATCAGAAGAGATACAAAACCTGATAATTTTAACTTGATTTGTTTTTTCTTTGAAAATTGGCTAGTAAATTGATTTCTGTGACAAAAAAGTACTCTGCAGGTGTTTTGCATTGGACTTCACAGAGCAATGCCCTGTCTGCTCCACTTACAATCATATGAGTCCCATAGGAAAGGCTGAATGCCCTTCTCAAGTTACCTTTCCCTCTCTCTGCCCAACAAAGTGGACCACGTGCGCACTGACCATCTATGTGGCCTATCCAGGTGTCCCAGGGAGTGAATTAGCTAAGAATCAAATCAGTCACCAGCTAGCGAGCTCTTCTGAGTAAAGGAAGAGACAGCATGCTTTTTTATTCCATATTGTCAAGTTATTTAATGAGAAAGCCCATTTGAAGGGGATAATGAATCCTTGAACGGGATGGAATTTTTGCACAAGATTTTTGCTTTTTCACTTCTAGCTAGAGGATTCCATACACTCATTTCTCTGTGAACATGTTTGAACATTTCTGAAAATAATAATAATAATAATAATCCTGCATTTGTTTGATTGTATTGAGTTTTACAATCTCAGAATTTACACACGTACATCTTTTAGGGATAGTTTCTTTTAATAGCAGTAAGTGGATTAATTTTTTTCAGATTTTAAGTTCTGACATTTTCAAAATAGCTAGCAAACTCAGCTGCAGTACATACACACACACAAAAAAAAAAAAAAAAGAAAGAAATGTTAGTACCTGTAAATATTCCTTGAATTCCCTAAGAGCAAGTAGCCATCTAAGAGAAAACATTTCTGCAACATTATCTCCATTAGCAGCATAAAAAAAAAAAAAAATGCAAGCACTCAGACCATTTGGTAACATAGACACATCTATCCCACTCTTCTCCAAGTGCTACTCGTCATGCTGAAAAAGGTCAAAGCTAATCCTCTCCCATGGATTGTTCTCTTTACTATGGAGGTGGCCATCTGTACAAAAAGCTCTAACTTCTGCTCCAGCTTTACTTTTTCCTAGAGATCTTCCTCAAGGACTATTCTGCCTAGCCCATCTGTAACAGTGAATGAAACTACAGTGCCTGCAGGTTCAAAGGAGACTTCTGCAAGCCTTTTACCTTAAAGTTGTCATGAAGGGGTAGTTTTTTCTTGGCCCTAGAACTGTGCCACATTAGAATAGTTTTAAGGGCCTCTGACCTCTGACCAACCTCCAAATGCATGCAGGCTGATCCGCAGAATTAGCCTAATGTAGTTCAGCATACTGAAAAGCTGATACTTTCATCCATACGCTGTCCACTTAACTGTACAACAGATTTGGAAGTAGAGGAAAATTCTACTTCCTCATCTATGGTAAACACAGTAAAAGTAATTTCCTCTGCCTGATTGCAAGGATGCACCTTTTTTCTCAGTACTGTACAGTTTTAATGATGTACTAAAAATACATAATTTTTTTGTCCTATAGATATGGGTCTACATTTGTGATCTCAAGTGATCCACAAAATGCATTAAAAATGGCTTAGAAAAATGGTTTCTTCTGGAGAACACACAAGTCTGAGTAAATGTCTGTGTATACAGAGTATTTCTGGAAATGAAAGTGGATGAATAAAATACACTATAAAGAAAGAGAAATAGAAAGAGGATTAGTAGCAACCTTTTAGCTGTGAAGCTTTGGGATGCAGGAAAATTAAGGTTAGAGCAAAATCCTGCTGAGTTAATATGTATGGAAAGATGAAAGAGAGAGGAGAAAGGGAGTGTGGCAAATGGAAAGGGGGAGAAAAGCTGCAAAAGGTCAAGTTGCATGGAGAAGAGGTGAGCACGGAATCAAAGGGTAGGAACCATATGAGCTGAATCAAAGCAGAAAGGAACCAAGGCGTGAAATAAGAACACTGATCATTTTGGAGATATGTTATTGGATTAAACTGGAACACTGTTATCACCTTGTCCAAGGAACAAGAAAGGAATTAAAAACACACCTTACAGGAGACTGTTGAGCTGTATATTTCTTTTTACATTTTTTTCATTAGTGAAGTGCCAGCTTCTTTTGACTCTAATTTCTCTTGCTTTATTTGATAGAACAATAGGACTTTTTCATTTATGTTGATTTCCAGGACTCTTCAATTTATTATAGATGATAATCCATTGAATATTAATCACAAAAGAAACTGCTGTTACTTCGACTATCTGAATCTGACTGGTATTGTGGCTAAATTTTTCAGAGGGACATGTGCGCTGAAGGAAGAAATTGATTAGTGCATGAACTAGTTCTCCAAGGAGAATTTGTGGCTGACGTCCTAATTTAGAAGTCTCCTCAGTGTAGAGTGAGCAATACTAAATTGACATGGGAATGATTAAAGATTAACTAATCTTTTAGCTTTTTTGCAGTGCAGCCACACTTGAGAATTATGTTGCTTATTCCTTCAAAATACTTATTACACTCTGAAAACCCTTCTGTATTTCATACAAACCATTTCTAATTGTTTGCTTTTAAAGCCTGATTTCTCATCCCAATTTTCACTTCCATTACCTACCCACTCTGTTGGCAGAAAAAAAAAAAAAAAAAACCTAAGAGCCCTCTGGTATTAAACAAAAAAACAAACAATCAAAACAACAATAACAACAATTTATCTCGGGTAATCAATGTTCCAAAGAGGCCTTAGCTAGGTAGTAAAGTGATTTTTTTTAGTCCTATTGCCACTTAAACTCAGAGAGCAAACAAGAAGCTTCAAGTATCCACAGCCTGATCCAATTCCTTTTGATCTCCATTTTGTGCAAGCTATGCCAGCTGAATTTGTAAAAACAGAAAATAGGACAGGTCTATAGCACACAGCTTTTATTGTCAGAAAAACACTAACTATTGGCACTTTTATCTCTGTGTATTTATATTCAGCAATATCTCTAAGTTATGCAAAAAAAGCAAATGCATTATTAAATATTCAGTTTTGACATTAGCTTCACTGAAAGGGACTAATATTTTATGTAGTGTAACAGTTACAATTGCTCATTAGGGCTTTGGAAATGAGAATGGATCGGCTCTTGACTATATCTGATGGAAGTTTTAACAAGTAATGTCTGCCACATTATGCAACTGTGCAGCGTTTCTCAGGAGCACTAAGCTTTAAATCCCCCTCTTGCAGTCCCACTGATTACAGCAGCACACACGAAGCACAAAAGCCAGCAGCCCTTTCAGCAGCTGGTGTTGATTCCAGACTTGGAAAACTTCGTTAAACATCCTCTGAAAACAGGCACACCTGACTCTGAATATTAAATCTCCTTTAAAAAAGGGGCACACCTGACTCTGAATACCCGTATGCCAAACACGTGCCCGTAGTTCCCTCCTTCCACAAGGCTTTCCAGAGTCACAGAAGCACGAGAGAAGTCCGCATTCAGGCAGAGGAGGCGGCCATCTCCGGGCACGACCGCCCCTGAGCACCGCCGTGTCAGTAATGCATCACACACAAGGGACAAGAGTTCGGACAAATGATGAGATACATCCTCCTAGTAACAAGACTATTTGTCCTTAATAGCACTGTTTCTCTCCAAAATTGAAATTATTGGTGAACTAAACTTGCAAAACTGTTTACCCTTAAAAACAAACAAACAAACAAACAAAACAAACAAAAAATACCCACCGCTTTCAGCTGAAGAACAGCACAGCGGAGCGCCGCAGGAGCAGCCCGGTACCACAGCACTTCGTTGCACGCGCACTGCCCCGCTCGCGCAGACCACGCGGCCCCGGTACCGCCCTGTGGTGCCCCCAGGCCCCGGCCGGCAGAGAGGTGCATTCTACCGAACGTTCCGCAGCCCCCGCTGTTTCTTACCTGGGGCTGCCGGTCTGCACGGCCGCTGCCGGTCCGTCGCCGTCCGTCCCAGCGCGAGCCGCACGAGCCTCCACCTCTTGGGACGCTCCCGCCCACGGGATGCACGAGGCCGCTCCCCCGCGGGTAACGGCCCGCTGACCTCGAGACCTCCGTGCAATGAACAGGGACAGCCACAGCTCCATCAGGTGCTCAGAGCCCGCCCAGCTGCTCTCAGGTCTCTGTGGAGACTTCCTTTCTCCGTGCCGAACAGCCCCGGCTCTCTCACCCTGTCCTCAAAGGGCCGGGGTTCCATCCCATGGATCATTTCTGTGGCCTTTCTCTGGGTGCATTCCAACAGGTCCACATCTCTCCTGTACTGAGGACTCCACATCTGATGCAGCACTCCAGCTGAGGTTCCACCAGCACAGCGTAGAGATGCAGGATCACCTCCCTCACCCTTCTGACCACACTTCTTTTGATACAGTCCAGGGTATGGTTGGTTTTTGGGGCACTCAGGGCATGCTGCTGGCTCATGGCTAGTTTGCCATCCAGCAGCAGCCCAAGTCCTTTTCAGCTGTGCTCAATCCCTTCATCCCCCAGCTTGTACTGATAGCATGGCTTGCCACAACCCAGGAGCAAGACCTTGCACTTAGATTTATTGAACCTCATGAGATTCACCTGAGCCCACTGCTGGAGCCTGTCTAGGTCTGTGAATGGCATCTTGTCCCTCAAGCACAGCGCAAAGCTTGGTGTCATCCAAAAATTTGTTGAGAATGCACTCAATCTCACTGTTGGTTTCATCAGTGAAGATATTAAAGAGCACTGGTCCCCATACTGACCCATGAGGGATAACATCTGTCACTGATCTCCATCTGAAAAAATTTGGGGTGTGCTCAGGCAACAAGGTGAGGGGAAGTGGAGTTGCACTGTATTTTTATTATTTTTTTACAACTACGTTCTGTTTGAAAAATCACACTGTGAACATAACATGTTTTGCTGTTCTTAATGCTTTTGTAACCAATTAAGTCTAGCAGCAATTTGCAATAACGGCTGTATCCCAAGTGAGGTAGCGTCAGGTATACCTGATTTTACATTAGATATGGCAGGAAAAAAATGAATGCCTTCTGGTCATTTAGTGGGGAAGCGAGCAGTACCGCTGTGGAATTATCCTGGGTAAAGTGAGTCGATTTGAATGCTTCAGGAAATGTTCTTGTAAAGTTGATCCATGCTGGATTACAGATGTCATAGAGTAATGCACTCTGTAAGTTTTCCATTTGAAAGATATTTGGTTTTTTTACTTGCAAAGTTGTGCACCCATAGTATATTTTGAAGTCATTAAGTTGTTAAAAAAAATACTGAATTCCAATTTATGACATTATAGATTACAGTGATAAAGAGGTTCCTTTGGTGGCTTTAGCCTAGTTCTAATGAATTATTTGTTTATAAAAAATAAATTCTACCAAAAATGATTTTTAGATCTCAATTTTGATCTTTAAATCAAGAAAGTCTCAACTACCTGCACATCAGGGCAGGACTGTATCTGAAGTACAACTAACTGTTTTATAATAAAACCTGCAAAATGGATGTCTCTTGCACATAATCATTCTAAGTTGTTTTGGTTTTCTTTCATTGATCACCTTGAATTATTGTTCCTGTTTAGTCAGGAACTTCATAATTACAAGGCCTATAAGAAGCTGGCATGATTCTGACCTTGTGTGACAAACACCAATTCGAGTTACCTTTAAAAGGAGGTGCTTTTATGCTTTACACTGCAAAAGAAAACAACCTTCAGGGAGGAGATTGTTCTTGTAACAGACTCTTGTGCTTGTATATCTAATTTTCTGAACTCAGTACATGGCATCACAGTTTACAATCTTGTAGACAAATGGGTGGAAAACACATTCTTAAATTCTCTAGTACTTTGTGATGCAAGGTAACATTTCTCCCGCTATTGTCAAACACCAGCCTCGATAGAATGTATCCTTGTACTGTTTACCATAACAGACAAAACGTATATTTAAACAAGTTTGAAATGCCATCTTTCTGAGTGTAAGCGCACTTGTAAAATCAATACAAATTCAACACCCTTCTGTTTTGCAGTTCAATAATAATAATATTAAAAGTGTCTTTAAATGTCAAGGATGTTGGAGAAATTAAAGATAAAATTACAACAGCACTTCCCCTGTGAAATAGTAATTCTTTTAGTAATCATGTAAACAAAAACACTTATATAATTGTGCTCATCTGTTCTAGAAGTACTTTATAACAAAAATGTCTCTCTGGTAAGAATTAATTAAAATAAACCATCTGGTTGAGAAAGGAAATTTTCAAAATAGAACATATATATAGGAGACCCAGAGGGCAAAAGTCTTTTCTCAATAAAGCCGTTAGAATTTAATTTAGACAAGATCCCAGTTTAGTGATTCCTATAGTGTACGAGAGTATTAATAATGAGTTCTGGAAGGGTCATTGAAAGTACTGAAAGAGATGGTAGTAATGTACTTGTTTGTTTATTTTAGACCTTAGACTAAAAATCACCTCTGAAGAAAATAAAAAGGCAAAAACACAAATAAACTAGGCATGTAGGTTGGGCTGGGCTCTGTAGAGTCACTGAAGGGAGAAAGGTTCTTCTGAATGGTGCACCAAAGCACCTAACCATCAGCTCTTACAAGGACTATTAGCAACAGAAAGGATGGTGTGAGCCCCAGCTATGTGACTGAAAGCAAGTAAAGGACGTTAACAGATTAAACAAAAAATATCAGGTCAGAATTATCAGCCCCACCTACAGCTAACTTCAGAAAATGTGAATTCCTGATTTTTTTGCAATTGTAAGCAAACATCAAGTACTGGGTTCTAACCAGAAAACCTACTGTTAAATCCTGCCTTAATCTTTATATTATATACGTACATTTTATTTTATACACTACCTTTTTGATAAAGGAAGTACAATTCCTGTTAGAACAAGGTTGCAACATACATATCATCTAAATAGCAACAGAAAAAGTGTTCTCACTGGAACCTGCATAAAAGCTTACTTGATAATTTCTTTTAAATCATTATTTTCTTGGTAACTTTACTGTGAAATAGTGACAGCACTGCTTTTGCCTGTATCAGGGAAGTCTGTTTCCCTTTCTAATTTCTCTACCAGAGAACTTCCTTCTGCTGTTACCACTTGTTTGTTTGCTCTCTGTCCCTCCTTTCTACCAGTCCGAAGGCAGATTAACAACCCTTTTTCAACAGCCCCTATCATATCCTAGAATTTATGATTTCTTTTCATTTTGACTGATGTTTTATTCTGGTATTGGGGTAACTTTCACATATTAAAGACAAAAATAATTAGATTACTGACAGCCACATCCCAATAAATATTACATCACAAACACATAGGTTAGATATGTAATTATTCTAGCATTAAAATTAAGCTATGTGGTGTTGCTTAACACTGCATTTTTACAGCATGTTAAGCATCATGATCTGAATGAACTTTGAAATAGAAACAAACCATTTTAATTGTAGGCTATGGGTCACTGCTGGCCATTTATGCATAAATGTGTAAAAGAGACTAAACTAACAGCTGCCATATATTAAAAAGGTGCCAGTCTGGCAGGATGCAGTTTAAGATATCACTTAAATACAATACTCCCTTTTCATACTCCAGTGTTTATTTTCCATCACATTGTTGCTGTCAGACTTGATATTTTTGTTTTTCAGGCAGAATTTTGACTGAAAATAATACGAGTTCTACGCATGGAGTAGTTGCTGATTTGGGATGTAAGTATATAGCTCACAAGGGGAAATTAATCATTACAAGAGAACACTCTACCATAATATTCTCGCAGCTATAAAGCTGCTCTACTGGAGATAGGTTGGCATTTTCCAAGTCCTCATTAATACTAGTCAGAATCCAAACCGCTTTTCAGACTCTCCTACTGCATATATATTTATTCTGAAATTATAAAAAATACCTTTGAAGTAGCAATTGTATGAAGTGAGTGACCAGAACAACTTAAATGGAGAAGTATCATCGTTTTGATATATTACATTTCAAAACACCATACCTTGGGCAATACCTCACATGAGGATGTTACTGCACATTAATTTTGAGAATGTTAGGATCTGCCCACCACTATTTCAGCAGTAAATGCCATGGCAATAAAGAATAATCGCTGCAGTAGTCACATTATTACAGTTAGAGCTCTGTTGGAGTTTCCATTATAAGTTATAAATGCTCTTTTTGAAGGATTTGCAACTTGGTGCTTTTAAATTCACATTGGGCTGCAACTTCACATTGGGAAGGATTAGTATATATAATTGCTTGGGTTTTGTTTGATGTTTGGGTATACTGGCTGACAGAAAAATAGACCGACTCATTGAAAAACCAGTCTTGTCTGCGCACTGCTTTTTGCCCTAACTTTTTGATTAGAGTGCAATTTTCTGTTAGGATAATTACACTGGAACAACCTCTCATATATATGAAGTGTAAAGGTGCTATGCAAGTATAGCTCATTCCTTTAAATTTAGAAAAAGCACTATTTTTGGTTTTGTACCATTACATTCTTACGTTTAAATCCTAATTATAGGTCTTTTCATACTGTACTTTAGCTGTGTTGGCTTCTAAATCGGCAGGATTAGAGAGAAGCAAAACCTATGGAGAAAAGTCCTAAGATGCTGCATTTAATTGTTAAAAGCAAAGTGAACAAACTGATAATTTTCCTCAATTTGTTTCTTCACGGAAAATATCCATGCATTTATATTTTCATGTTTTGATCAGTTTATTTTAGAGGGATAATTGAGAAAAGCAGCTTTTCCTACCCTGGTCCTTTTTAATTCATTTTGTTCATTTTCTGTTTGCATCCCTGCAGTCCTAAAGCTTTGGTCTGTTCTGCTGAGCATTACTTATAGGGCTTCATCAATTTCAGTAACACATTACAATGTTGGCTATTTACAGTCACTTAAGTAAACCACTATTTACAATATATGACAGAACTCAATATACATACAACTATTTGACAAAGAGATTCAGCATGCACTGAGCACTATGAAAAACAAACAGTAATTGGTCTGGGAGCACACACTTAACTTAATGTTCAAATTGTTCATACTTCTTAGTAGAGTCGAAACCATTTGGGAATTCTGTTGCAGAATTGGTGTGAAAAGAACTGAGAAATAATACTATCAATACAAAAGGTAAGTCCAGACATACAACAAATAATGAGAAAAATTGTTGAAAATACTGTAATTTTTGATACATTTCACCAAAAATAGAAGGAGAGCAGCATCATGATTATATGAACAGAACTCTAGCATCAGTGCAAAGCTTGTCAGATCTAATACAATCAGCTATAAAACTGACGCAGGGAATCATGACCCTACATCTCAGCTGCCACACTAGACTTCTCCCACCCAAAAGAACATAATTAAATAATTTCAGCTAAAGAATGTTCTCCAGTTTTATAATTAATAACATGTACATTCACCACATTAACCTGATGTAGTTGAAAAAGTATGTAAAATGATTAGTAAAGGTAAATTATGGCTGATTAATTATGGCTGATTTCCTTCCAAAAACGGGCTGATACCAATTGCAGCTCAGTATTTAAAGATCAAGACCATGTCAGAACTTACACACCGAAACACAAAGACCACAATACAGACTGTCAATATGCATATGTTATGTATATTGCTTTGAAAGCAACTAGAAAAAAATATTTACAGAAAGCATACAATTAATCAGTTTTACTGCATCCTGTAACTCATGTGGCAATTTCCTGTAGTTGTTAAGGTAATAAGCTTTATATACTAGAGAGAGCTGAAAAAAAAGTTCTGGACCAACAAATACCAGTGAATTTTTCCAGTAACTTCAGGTAGGCCAGAGCTTATTACTTCTTATGCACAACAGGAAAACGAACAGCAACATGGACATTTCTTGCAGGATTATAATTGGTTTCAAAGAGTGTGCTATCTTTGCAGTATTTGAAGACAGTGACAATTTTGTTATTTAACCGCCATGGAAGAAGAGGCCTGGAGATCATCAGCTATGAACTGGCAGAAGAGATGAGCATCTTCTCTTGAACTGCTTTGTTTGAAATGTGACACAGCTCTTCAGGAATCAATATGTACCTCCTCACAAACACAAAATGTTATGTGATATGGATCCGTATTAGAACATGGGCACATACTGATCTTAAGAAGCAAGCCTTCGTTAAAGCTGCTGATATGACTAAGAAGCCAAAGAAAGAGATTTAGGGGCTATAGGAGTTAACAAAAAGTAAAATCATTAGAAAACTGAGGGAACTAAGACATCCTGTGCTGTTAAACAAGTTACTAGAAGAGTCTATTTGGTATATTACAGATTTGCAGTAGAAAAATTGA
This sequence comes from Meleagris gallopavo, assembly GCF_905368555.1. NCBI lineage: Eukaryota > Metazoa > Chordata > Aves > Galliformes > Phasianidae > Meleagris > Meleagris gallopavo. Next base: position 12,791,896 of record NC_139416.1, read on the forward strand.
TGTATTAGCATAAGAGTCTAGAAAGAAGACACAAATGAGAAACAACCATTTTCACCCAGAGGTAAGAAAGCATGAGCTGTATGAACTAACTTTATTGAGTTCCATTATTCTGACTCAAATATTAATTTCGGGAGCTATGGTGTTAGAAAAGTACTGTGTTGGAAAATGTCTACCTATTACTTTCAAAGTTCAACCTCAAGGAGGAAACTGATTTTCTGTGCATCATTCTTAGAGAAATGAAGCTGCCTAGAGCATTTTAAGTTCCAAACACTAACACCCCATATGTTATACTGGCAAGTATTCAAACTGTCATCCTCTGATCTGCATTCTGCTCATGTAAAAAGAAAAGCATTAAAAAGATATTTAACATATTTTAGCTTTTATTATAATTTAGCAAGTGTAATAAAAATCAAGAGAAAGTTGCAGGTATCATATTTTTCCTTAGCAAGTGTTTTCCTTAAGAATGTCTGCTCTCAGTATTTCCAGGACAGGTCTGTTTTGAAAACAAACTTCTAATATGAAGAATACTCTTAAAGTAATGCCTCCTCCTTCACTATGTTGGCCCATGACATCAGAGGCAGATGTTGGTGGTATGGCAGTAGAGGTTGAACTTTCCCACCACTATTCTGCTAGATTTTGTTGCTGTGCTGCAGATGGCAGCAGAGGGGCAGTCTGACAGAATGGTGTCTGACACGGAATGGCATAAGAAGCAGAGAATCAGATTCCTCCATGCAGAAAAAAGTCCACCCACTTACATTCACTGACACTTGCTGAACATTCATGGAGACCAAAGAGTGGGTGTGAGCACAGTGGGGCAATGACAGTGCATTTCAGCAATAGCAACTTCTCTCCATTAGAGGAAAATTAGAATGGAAGATTCTGCCTTGAATTTCACTGAAAACACTCGATTCTCTGTAATATTTATCGCTTTCTACAAAGCAAGTGTTTTTTGTTGTTTTTTTTTTTTTTGACAGTTTTCCTCTTCCCTACTGCTGTTTTGTCTGCATACAGCATCCAATGATAAACTGCATTTAATTGGCCAAGTTATTTCATAAATCAGAGAACTAAAGGAAGATTCCTAAACAAGAAGACTACTTACAAACAGTCTGGCATTCATGTGTAAGCCTCTTCTCATCACTTTGTTTATACACATTCTGTACGTGGCAGTCCATCAAGGAATGTTAAATATGAAGACTTCAAAATAGAAACAGCAGTAGGTTGTTTATTACAGATTCAAACTTTGGCAAATAAGCCCCACCAGGCTTCTCTTGGAAAAGCTATCAGAATTACTTCTGTTTTCTTGCATGAGATGAAAAGCCCCCTATTGGCTGCCAATATCTGTGTATTTTTTCATTTGGATTATCCATGCAGGATTCAGAAGGCACAGTTGATCCAGGAGAAACGTGTGCCCAGAAACACACATTTGGAGCACTGATAGCCTTTTTCTATCCTACCGTGGGAACTTTACTGGGAAGGAAGGGCCTAAAAATACTGCAAAGGTTTCACAAGTATAAGGCTCCCTCTAGAAAGATAAAAGCTATAGAGATTGGAAAGCTCTGCATTTCTGTAGCTCATGGTTTGAAAAGGATCCAGTCACACCCTGCTGTGTCTGAGCCTATATGCATTGTCTGTCTTTCAAAATGGCCTTGCAGGGGCTTTGTGGCAAACATTCTCTACCACTTAGTGGTACTGCCACTATCCCTTCAGTCAGCCCAGTGAGGAAAAGATCCTGCTAGAGATGCATGTGGTTTACACGAGCATTAAATCAGCATTGTTTTGCTAAACCATGATCTGACAGACTATGGGGGATCCACTGTATGTAACTGGGGCTTAGTAGGCAGGCAATTTGTTAATGTTCTGCTGATCTGTGTTTCCCTGCTTCAGCTGAATTTGCTTATATTTTCTTTTTAACTTGCATAGGGGATATTGGTGTATTCAGAACCAGACAAGATGTCAGGTTAATACTGCTGGAAAGTCCAATAAGAAAACTGAAAACAATATACCAACAGAAATCCATTACAAAAGCCAAATTTTCATCACGATTTGACTTTAATTATCCCTAGTTTTAAAAGATTAGTACAACTAGACAGGTGCAATAAAAAATTAGCCTATCCTCATTTGAAGGATCAGGCTATCAAAGCCCTTGCTGAGAGTGACAGACTTCACTTACGCAAATATTGACTTTAAACAGCCAGCTCACATCACTAAAACTTTATAGGTCTTGTCCTAACCTGATATTCTCAGAATGCATTTATCATGATTAAGATTTTCACATTATTATTTGATTAACTGATTGATGCATAACAACATATTTTCTTTCCCAAAGAAAATGAGATAATAAAGAATTACTGATGAATGAGTGATTACATTTTATTTATTTATTTATTTTTTTGTGCCAAGAATTTTTATCAAGTACTTGGAGCTGAAAATAAGCCAATGTTAATGATAACAAGCTTCATAAAAAAATGTTGCTGGAAATGCACTTAACTTATCAACACTACCATATCTAATTTTAGCAACACTATTTAGATTATTATACATACACTGGACAACAAATTACGTTAGATCAAATTCTCAGAGAGACTTTTATAATCAATGGATCACAGCTGAATTTCTGTCTTGACATAAAGACTTATTGCTTGGCATTCAGATGGATTCTGTAATCCCAAGCTAATTGTTATACATTGATTTACTACATTTAATCATTAATGCTGCAGGGAGGCAGACATAAACAGAGCCTTGAAATTGCAATATGATTGTGGATTATTCATGCTAATATCCATTTTGTTTTTCTTAAAGCTAGATCTATCAGTGCTGGTACAGTGTGTGCTATACAAATAAGGTATTTTCTTTCCATGCTGCTGCAGTACTATACATCATTTTTTACATCACAAAGTCAGAACCTGACATAACTTTGCATTCTGAAGATGAATGGAAATGATTCTTTGGCTCGTTCAATTGGGATGAATAACCTGGATGCCACAAGCATTTCCTTTACTTTCAAAATTCTAAGTATGAAAAAGACCTTCTCTGAAATTACAATAAATAAATAAATAATCACATACATAGCTTGTTTTTTTCCTTTTTGTTTTGTATCTTTACATGCCCAATGCTCTGGTGAATTGTAAGCTCTTAGTGTACATTTTAATAGTAAAACTATTTTGGTTTTCCATACAGTATCCTAATATAGCATTCATTCACACACATGCAAGACTAGTTTGGCTTAATAAGGAGAGTGTCTGGAGAAACCAGGAGAATAGGAATAGCAGACAAGAAGATACTACTTGCATATTAATTAGTAATGACCACTGGCAACAGTCAGTAAGCACATATCCAGACCTCTTCTCTCAGTGCTGTACTGCATTAACTAAGTCCTTATACATCTCATAGGGAAACCTTCCAGTGACATATACAACAATTGTGGATTTTCTTTTTAATAAAAGCTTAACCCCAAGCCCTGCTCATTTACATAGTTGTTGTGCTTTAACCTGGCAAGCAGCTAACTTCAGACATCCTTTTGCTCACTCTGCCCTTTCCAGTGGGATGGGGAAGAGAATCAGAAGAAAAGGTAGAACCCGTAGGTTCAGACAAAAACTGTTTACTAAGACCGGAAAAGGAAGAGAGAAATAGCAGTAATCTTAATATTGTATGTATATATACATATACGAAACAAGTGATGCACAAAGCAATTGCTCAGCACCTATTGACCAGTGCCCAGTCACTCCCCAAGCAGCAGCTGCTCACCCCAGCGGTATGGTTGGCATGACGTCACATGTTATGGAATAGCCTTTTGGTCAGTTTAGGTCAGCAGTCCTGGTTCTGTCCCCTCCCACACTCTGCTGGCATGACAGTCCAAGAAGCTGAGAAACTGAAGTGTCCTTGGCTCTGTACAAGCACTGCTCAGCAACAACTGAAACATCAGTATATTATCAACATTGGTTTTGTCCTAAAGGCAAAACACAGCATCAGACCAGACACTGTGAAGAAAATCAACTCTGTTCCATCTGAAATCAGGACAATAGTGCTGTGATTCGTACAGCAGTTCTTAATTGCAGAGTAAATTTCACCTACTAAGAGGGGTGAGCTACTGCTGTACTGCAACGAAGTAAAGTCTGAGAAGGAACACAAGAGCTGAGAGAAGCACAGGTGAAGGGAAGCTGTGGAGATGAAAATGTCTTCTTCATCTCTCTCTCAAAGCAAGAGCTACAGTGCCCTCATTCCAGCAATAATACATTAAAACGTTAAGCATCTTTTTTTTTAAGGAATGGTCAGAATTAATGCGATGATCAGTAATATAGATTATCCTTTTCCTTCTCTATCCTTTACATGATTCCTCCAACCTCTCCTCCTTCCCATGGCAACTTGCATCCAGATTTGGCCAGGCCCCATGCCTTTGCCTGTGGCAGCATTGTGAACTGCTGAAATCCCTTGAGCCTCCCCACCTCTAGTAAGTTTGCACTTTTTACCCTACATAACTATATGCATATTGTTGTAGGATTTCTCATTTTATTGAAGTATTGAAGTTTTTAAATAATTCCCAAATCCAGCTGATTAGAGAATTTTTCCACTCACATATACACTTTGCTAAGACTGGGTACATCTTCCTCATACTTGCCTTCTGGTTCATCTGTTCATTACATTTTGTCTCACTTATCTTCAGCAGATTTGAGACACTTCACTCCTTTTTTGAGAAAGTACTTGGCTTTTCTTACAAATCTGTAATTTTAGGCTTGAAGAAACACTTGTATCTTCAGGGAGCAATGTATTCTGTTTTCCCAGTGGCTTTTAATTGTGTTTACTTTGTCAAGTACCAAGCAGAATATACTGTAGTACTGTAACATTCTCTTGTCAGGTCCAAATAATACATTTATACCAAGCAGGAGCTTTCAGTCTGCTATGGAAATGCAATGTGGTATGACTGATCTAAGCTACACTCAAAATCGGTAGTATTATAAAAACAATCTCCCTCAGAAAGAACAACACATAAAGTAGGATTGCAATAAACTGTTCTCCATACATTTGAACTCCGAGAAGCCTCCCTCAGAACATCTAATAAATCCAGGACCAACCATATCTTCATTTGCTCATTAGGTGCTCCGCTTAAAAGGAAAAAAAAAAAATCAATACTTGTTCCTGTCTCATTTCTAAAGAATGGCACCGAGCCACTTGAGGTCTGGAATGCCTTCAAGTGAGTGACATGCTCAGATAAAGTTCAAAACCTCAATATCACCTCAGCTTATTTTGAACATCAGTCACAGGACTCTGATTTTTGATGAAATCAGAATTAAAGCAGAGAGAGAGAGAGGAAAGCACACACTGTGCCAACGAAAGAATGGATATTGTTTGGAGAAAGAGGGAAAAATTACTGCCATTCTTCTACACAATTCTATTCATAAATAAAAATCATTGTTATGCTCAGAATTTATTTTTAATACTACAGATATTTGGAATATATTAAGATTAAAGCGATTAGGAAGATATTAACATTGTAGTTAGATAAAATAAATACGATCCAGGAAAGATACAAATTAGATTAAAACTAATAATATTCAGACAGTAAAATATTCAGATACAGTATCTTACACATTTTTCTAAAGATTTATTTTTGCTGCTTTCAGCTGTAGTATCTTACTATACAAATGCAGAGCATGAAGGTAACACTTCTTTCTCAGAATCACTGGAATTATTCAGTGTTTGAAAAGACCTATTACAGAGTCTCAGTTAAAAAAAAAAGATACAGACACACTGAAGGGGCATTTAGGGCTGAGGCCTTGGAAAGGCTGATCAATGGGAAAAGGCTTAAATAAATAAATATTTATGGCTTATCTTAAAGGTGACTTCTACAAAAGTTTGATTCACGTCATCATGTTAAGCTTGGCTCTTTAGGATAATTCTGGGAGAATATACAACCAAATCTTAAAGGCATAAAAATGAAACACTTAACCATATAAATACACATGCTACAGAAGAATCTTTCTTGCTTAAAATGATAATAGAAGTACAAGCACTGTAAACAAGTCATATAGTTATATTATGTATTCATTTACTCGTGGGGAAGATATGGACTGAATGATTTTAAAAAATTTTTAGTATCTGACTTCATGTAAGTACTTCTTCGATGTAAATATCAAATAACCAGAAAGTAATTCACAAGATACCCTGAGTGAGTGCCCAGCCTACATAAATTAGGCCACAGTCAGGCCAAATGTTTCTTTTTTTTTTTTGTAGAATCCAACTGTTTTCAGATGTGACAACTCGTACTAGAGAATTCAGAAGGACGCTTCCTAAAATTGAACTGTCAACAAAAATCTTATTTTTCTCCTACATGCCTTGGGATTTTTTGGCGGGAAGGTATGTATGTATTTATGTATTATGATGCGAGAAACTGTTCCCTGACACACTGTGCCTTCAGACATTCAAGAAGAGTTAGTCAGAGTTAGGAACCTTAAGCATCAGGACACCCTCAGAAATCCATTCTTATTCTTCCCTGTATAGACACCATCTTGTAAGAAGCACGCAGTCCAATTCCCTTGAGACACATCATCCACTGGGTGGTGAATTATGTCTCAGAACCCAACCCTTTTCAAGCTCTCCTATTCATTGTGTGACAATATGAGGAAGCAGCCCTCTATGAACATTATCACCCTTTGCTATCACTGCTACTGTTTGGTGTAACTTCACAATTTCCTGTATCAAAAAGAATTATCAAGGAGCTAGGTGGTGGTATGTTGCCTGTGAACTGCTGGTTAGGGTGACCTGCCTCAGACTATGCCCTCTCAATTCAGGCTTTTAAAAAACAGAGTTCAGATTTATACTATTTGTGCTTATTCTGCATGTGTTCTTTATTTCTTTATTGTCTGTAGGATTTGCTCTCTGTTGCAAGTGAATGTTGTGGTAAAAAAAACAGTATTTTCTATATGTACATCTCTGAGTAATGTCACCCTTGGTCCTAAACTCTAACTTGCCTTCACTTCACCTGCTAATGCAAGAGTAAGACACTATGCAGACATATGATGCCTCTTACAGAGAATTAAAATGCCTATTTCTGAGAGACAAAAAGGGAATACTTTAATGTTTAATATTAAATCATTCTTCTAACTGGAGCAAGGCTATAAAAAAACAATAACAAAGGATTCCTACAGGAGCTGAAATTCAGTCTTCATCTGACAGAAGAGAATATGCTTAATTATAAAGCCATCAAGGCTTTAAAACCATAAATATAATTAAGAAAAAAGATATGCAGGGAAAAAGTACAGATGAAAACTCTTCGCAGCTTTAAAATTAGCTGGATGATATTCTAATAAGAAGAAAACCCATGGAAAAAATAACGGTATGATACCACAACTCCCATTTTCCATACACGTGCAGAATCCCAGTGCTCTAAGTGTTTCACCTTTGCTGTCTCTCTCTGTCTCCAGTTAACACCCATCTAGGAAAAGACTGCATTAAAATTCACACCAAATTTTAGGCACCCATGTTTGCAAGAGGGTCTCAAATTCAAAGGCTGAGGAAAGAAGTATTTGCAAGGCTGATGTAAGAAAATAAAGATAGAAATCCTCTCTTTCGGCAGTCTGATGTACTGTTAATAAGTTACAAGGTAAAGCACATTAGTAGGTGAAAAACTCTACTGTGAAAATTGTAAAGGCAGTTATATGTGAATAATAGATTCATCTGAAAGTGTGCTTTTGCATCAGTCATAAGGACACGAGACATCAAGATGGGAGGCCAGTATAAATTAGATAATACTGTTTTTTTTATTGAAGGGTGCTACCTTCTTTTTCCTCACTCCTTCTTTCTTTTAAAGGATTCTTCGTTAATTTCTTTAGGTTACAACCTTTTTTCAGATTGAATTCATGTTCCCTTAAGCGTTGTGACACTGAATCAAATCACTTTTCTCCAGCTATCCCTTGACTTTTCAGAACTGCGCATCCCATACTGCAATGCAGTGAAGTCTCAATCTGCTGCTTTGCAATCTTTCAGTATCTCTAATGATTGAGCTTTTGTTTTCTGTGTCATTTGCAGGGCTCTGCGTGCTTGGGACAAAGTCTAGGAGTTCCTATCAAATCTTTTAATCCTCTTTTCTCTTCTAAAATTTGAGATACTGATACATGCTGCTTTACATTAAGTAATAACATTTCCACAGTTGTTTCCTTCTAATTTTTTTCTAATACTTTTAGCATTTTCAGCATCTCTTCCGAGTCAGCTAGCTTTTGTCAGTATCCTACTCCATAACAAATGCTTCCAATCTATTAAAACGTACTCCTGCTTTCTTTATCTATCACTTTTACACTCTGTGTTGGTTCATCACATGTCCTGGTTATTGATGCTCTAATTAGTTTGTTCCTTTTCCAACATACTGATAATTACCTTTTAATTTTCCTTGGCTGTCTTTTGAGTTTTTATATTTCTACTAAGTTTGGCTTTTTTCTCCCTTTTTCAGAACTTTGAGAAAGAATTCTTCAATTTTTTTTTTCAAGTGGTGGCCTTATACCACCTGCAATATGTGTACTCAACATGCAATATGTGCACTTAATGGTCAGCATTTCTTTTATAGGCTGTTACAATCTCATTTGTTTGTACCCAATATTCAGACTTTCAATATTTGCTTCTCAGAACTTCAGACTATGCCCATTAGCCTTTACTGTGCAAAGCTGTCCAATTTTCTTCTATTTCAAATGAGTCTGGATTTAAGCATATGTAAAACCACCATCCAAGGTGCTCTATCTTTTGGAATCATTGAAAGTTCTGTTGGTTTGGAATATAGCAATTATTTACTTACAAAGTTGGTCTCCTGCAAATGTTAGGTGTGGTATTTTTGCATAGCACTGCTATATCTCCATACAGCGTTAGCCATCACTTTTTAAAGATAAAGGTTTTTAAGACCAGTTGTGGCTACCTTATGTTGAATACTAAACCAATATCTCATTCATAAGCTGGATTCCTCATGTTCATAATATGGAAGTTCTTACCTTAGGATACAAGCATCCTATCTGATGTCTTCCCAAACATTTGCCAGAAGTCACATCTCCAGTTTGAATGGGAAGAATGGAAGGCATAGCTGAGAAGTGTCTTGGAAACTGGAGCACATGAGAAAAGTCTTGCCTTTTCTCTACTTCGGTTTATGTCTTCTTTTCAGTGCAATTCAGAAGGTTGGAAAAAAATTTAAAGAGAAAGAACACTCTTCAGTCAGATGTAGGGCTCAGGTGAGCAGCTAATTTGAAGCATTTGACTACCTGACCCAAGAAAAACAATCAGTTAATTCCTCAGACTGCTCGTATGGAAAGCCCTGACATTGTAAGGCAGAAATTACAATGGGAAAAGCACCTACATTATAGTAGCCAGATAGCACAGCAATTTGGGCCAGAAAAATACTTCACATTTTTACTTAAACATTAAATTGATATTTGCAGAAATGACCTGCTATAACATCCTAGTCCTCAAGGAACTCATGGACACAAGATTTTGAGTGGGTAGGATTTTAGTAAGTCTTAAAGAAAAATCAATATCCAGTGTTGTGAAAAGCACATTCTTAATTACTCATACTGGGCTTTATGGGCTTTAATTTCTGATCTTCATTTCTTTCCAGGCTGCTAAAGCATCATCAAATGATACCTACTTAAGGTTATGAAGTGATTCCATAGCCTCTGTCAGTTTTTTGGAGACCAAATATTGGTAGCATGATTATGATCTTGGCCAGTAGAAGTTTATTTTTCTAATTACTTGAATTTATCTGGAAGTATTTCTTGATTTTTTTTTAATTTTTTTTTTTAATAGTGACTCTAGTACACGATACTGGATAAACTAACAGTAATACACTTGTCAGACTTTGTGAGTAAAGATTAATTAAATAACATTTCCAATAACAAAAATTGAGTGAAATATCCTATGCTGCCAGCTTTCCATGTGAGAGAATTGATAGCAGCAGAATAAGCACCACGAGATTTTGCCACACTCAAAATTTCAGGGATTTTTTTTTTTGGAAGAAAAGTACAATGGATGGAGATGGTATTATGGCAAAGGTTTTCACTCTCATTACTGGTAGCAGACAAAGCTGGCCTACTGCTCCTTTCTTCTTCACTCTTCAAACAATACTTTTCAAGGAAAATGTTGGCTTAAAATGGTACCAAATGCACTTTTTCAGTAAAATTCCAACTGACAAGGTTTTGGAAGGGCAAATGCAAACTGTCAGTAAAAGGATAGGACAATTAGGTGGAAATGCTACTCCATGTCAGCTTCTGGTACAACTAATGACATTTTTCACTTAAAAGAGATGCAATTGAATTCTGAGTGACACTGGATGTGGATAAAAGCTGGCAGAATTCCACAGAATTCAGAAGAGATTTCAGCACCTAAACCCAGCAGGCAATTGGTCATAAACTGTCCATAAGATTTTTCACAGTTTTTCACAAAACAGCAAAAAAAGTTCTACTGCCAGCACTAATATTTAGTCAAGCTCAATATAACAGCAGTACTAGAAATTCAGTTCAGATTTCCCTAAAATATCTAGTGCTCAAATGCACGGGTTTCACCAGGCTTATGGTTAAGAAGCCCGTATATCAGCTGTGATCTTTCTAGGAAGAGCATTAAGTGTAAGAAAACAGTAGTTGGGTCTAAAATTGCTGCCCCGAAATCTCTGCTGGGCTGTCACTTTACAGACAGCTCAACTTCAGACAGATCTTATAGCTTCACCTTGAAGCTTTACAGTCACCTCTGAATGAGCCCTCAAATTATATCACTCATGACAAAGCCAGTAGCTCAATTCAGCTGAGATCCAGAATCTAGATACTACTCCTTCTATCTTCCTTCCCCCAGATAAGATTGTTTTTTTTTTTTAAACTGGCCTCCCACTTCAAAATATGAAACTGTTTTAAACCACGGCTATCTCCTCTCTCCTTCAAAAACTAGATTCTGTCATTTCAGCCAGTTCCTTTTTTTCATACACTATTTTAATTATTACCCTGGTTGGATAAGTGTGAGCTCCAGGTGGATGGCTGAAGAGTTCTGTCACCTATGAGCTAAAGTCTTCATCTGGAGAAAGGGCTGTACTTACCATACTCCTCTGTAGAAAGTATAACTGAATTTTAGGTTCTACAGAAACTGGATTAAAAAAACAGAAAGGAGAAACAGATTGGAGCTGGGACCAAACACAGCGAGTGCCTTAACCACTGAACTGCTGAGTTATCCATTCTTTCTGACCTAGTAAATTTTCAGCTTTTTTTCTACACAAAGGTACTGCTCTAAAAGAACAACAGCATTCCCCACCTCCTGTGTAGCCTTGTTTCTTGCAAGCCTTGTGTTTTGAGCACTCATCTGGAAGATGAAAGGTTAGATTTGAAGTTGGACCATAGGGAATTGAACCTGCGCTTGCCTTTTATAGGACAAGCATTCATAGCACTTGGCTATTGTATAGAAAAGGAACTCAGTATCTCCTTCTTAAGCTATGCTGTAGAAGAAAAAATACAAATTCTACTCAAAAGGACTAGACCCCTGCTTCCAGCAAGGGGTGCTTGCTAAAGATCTGTAGTTGTCAGAGAGGACTAAGACACAGAGTAAATTATTATGTGGCATAAGATAAGATTCAGGCCAGGAACCTGAAAGACAGCCACTGTGGCAACAACCCCCAGACGCTGCAGTTTGTTTACTGATAAGCAACCTCCACCTCATGAATATTCCAGAAACCTTTGACCTTCTCTAAGTTTTCTATGACGATGAAAAATGCTAATTTCCCATGGGCTGCTTTGTTTTGATTTATGTGGTGCTTAGATGAGATAGAGGCATAGCAACATATGCAGTACTAACTATTGATGTAATGTATGACTGATGACATAAATAGGCAAATACCTTGCTTATTCATTTGTTTTTCAACATTTTTCTATTCAAAAGGTATCCAAATAAATGCAGATGTTCTCAGCAAATCAGAAAAAGAGCACAGAGATAATACAAAATAAAGGCTATTTTCTGAAGAGCTGACAAATGCAATACTTCTTTTACCTGCAGGAAAGGTTCAGATTATGCTGTGAGACTGAAAAAAATCTTATTTGGACAACAATGCAGAATTGACATTTAAATGTTTGTGTTCAGTAAAGAAACTTCATAATTGGTATGGCATGAAAAAGACACATGCTACTTGTGTACGTGTGAGATCTGTGGTGCCAGAAAAAGGAGGTAAGTAGTTGCTTCATTTCCCTAGAACCTTATACCATTAGCAAGATGGTACTAATCTTTTGTTTTAAGTCATCAAAAAAATTGTGTCTTCCTTGCAATGGCGATGACAATATGCAAAAATACCTGAGCACTCAGTTCAGATACAGACTCTGGGTACTCTCTACAAAATCCTGGTCAGACTTCGTTATATATAAGCATCAATTCCAAAAGAACATCAGAAAAGTAAAAGCTTTGTGTGCTGTTCTGGAATCCAGGAAAAAAAATGTGTAGCCTGAGGCACTGTATTTAAATGAGTCTTCCAAGATCCTCATGAATGTTAGCTCAGACACAGTTTATCTACCAGGGGGAAAGCAGAGATTCAGTTTCACTGCCAGCTTTCTTAATAAACATGAGCCACTGGCATTGTCCAAAATAGAGCAGATAAGCAGAATTTGCACATCCCACTCATTACTATGCTATATTGAAGCTTAGCACAGTTGAGAGAACAACATTTCAGAAGTTATTTACAGCAACACGAACAATTTAGTTTATAAACAAATGAGTAATAAATATCCTTATCCAGGAGATTAAAAAAAGTGTTACAAAAATCAAAACTTTTCTTAAGCCTTGCTTATCAAATAAATGCCAGCAATTTGGTTGTGTTTAGAAGTGTTATTTGATTTACACTGAAATTAGGTAGTGCTCTGTGTCTGTGCTAGGAAAAGATTGTTGCTATTAGATGATGCAAATTCAGTTTCTCTAGCTGAGGTGGATTTCTTAAAGAACCTGGATGCAATCGAAATGCTGTTATTTTCTTTGCTTTTATCTCTTTTCACAGGAACAGTTAGCATCATCCTCAAACTCTAGCAATCCAAACTTACCAGTATCAACTGCAATCCTTTCCTAAATCAGCATTTTTAATGTTTGTTTGACATTCTTAACTTTTTTTTTATATACATGTACATGTGTTACCTAAAGGTTTGGTTGAGTCATCCCAGCTGAATGGCTGATAGAGATCACAGAATCGCCGATAGTCCAAGCACATGAAATGTAACCTTATCAGAGAACTGAGATCAGATTCTCTTTGAAGATCTGTTTCCTCCCCACTCACACCAACAGAAGGAGACCACTACCAGGTCCCCTTGTAAGGAGTAGCACTTTTGTTAGTGAGAACTGCTGTAATGCCAGAGGCTTAAGCATATCATTTGCAGATTCTCTTTTTACTCCTAAGTATCTGAGAAATGCCTGTGCAATTTGTGAGCCTTGCCTTCAGCGCTTTTACAGCCTGAAGTTCACCTTTCTCCTGTGTCCTAAGAATAAAACTAAAAATACTGCTAGGACTGAAAAGCATTTCACAGCCTGAAAAGGGTAAACTTTCCTCAACTGAACAAATCCTGCACTTCCACCATTAGGACACAGTTTGGAAGAGAGACAGGTATATCTAACTCCACCCCTTATTAGCTTTATTTAGTGTGACTGAATGCACAGATAAGTTAATTGTGCAAATAAATTATCTGCAGGTAATTTTCTTCACGCAGATTCAGAAACTCAGGCTGAAAAAAGCCGAAAAGTCATTAGTGCAGTATTCATATCATTCTTAATCAATGGCATTTGCTACTAACCCTGTAGTATCCAGATTGTTTAATGAAATACATAGCTGTGAAAGTTAGGAGCCCATTTTCAAATGTATTGTCTCCTCTTGCCCATGAAAACTTCCAGGAAAACAGCACTGCTTTGATTTATACATTTGCACACATCAACATGAAGCGGCAGTGTTTATTTTTGTGCCCAAAAAGATGAATAGGTAGAGATTCAAGAGGTAGTTATTTAGAAGATCTGAAATATCTTGATGTAATGCTATGCAAACAGTATATTTTGGCAGTAAAAGCATATTTGTGACTTTGTGAAAATCCTGAAAATAGGAACAGAAAGAATATTACTTTTTCTGATCTTTACTCCTAGAGAGTCACTTAATTTTTCATGTAAAAGATATTTGAATTCATTAAAGTCGAACTATTTTCTTCTTTTCTTACGGGGCCTCTAAGATGGATCCTGTGATCATTGCTAATACTATTTTTTTTCTAAACTAGAAAACAAATGACAAAGGAAATTGAGACAAATCTGAAATTCTGTGAAAATTCAATAGGCATTATTATTTTCCTATTTCTTATCTTCACTGGATATCTTTTTCATCTATTCACTAATCTAACTTTCTTTACATTTTGTTTTTACTTAAATAAACATTAAACATACTTGCCTACAGTAAGTTCTCTTGTTTTATTCTCTTTGCTCTCTTTTCCTGTACAATAAATCCATTAATTTTTCATATTTTATTTTCTGTGTTTCTCTTTCATTATTTGATTCTTAATGAATTCTCTCTTAAGCTTACAATATCGACGCTTATTTATTATGGATGTATTGTACAGGAACATTTTTACTGAGATATTGAGCTTTCATCTGAAGACCTTTATGTTAACTTTATGTGGAAGAAACGACAAAAAATTTCTTGGGAAACAATCCATGCAAAATAAATATAGATAATCTAAGGGAAAGGGGTGGGACAGAGGGGAACAACAATGACAGTAAACTGGAAAAATCTCTTTGGGAAGAAAAAATGTGCTATAGGAGGCAATCTACATCCAACAAGGCATTCTTAGGCTTTCTTTGTCCCATTGAATCGAAAGATAAATTACTTTATTTTGTAGCAAAATTTGTATACTATGTTTCATGCAGACAAAGTCAATGAGAAGCTACTTATACTAGCAACATGGAAGAGATGGCTAGATCGGAGGCACCACAGAACTTCTAAAATTAATGTTCAGTTAAGAATGTAATTAGTAAAAATTACAAGTGGCAATAAACCTCCAGGCAATGATCTCTACCTCCTTAGGAAACATCAACTGGAGTGTTATTATTGAGATGCAGACAACTGAGTTGGAAAGTCTATAGTGCCCATTCAACATATGGTCTACTTCAGTCACTAGTTCTCTCTTTTCCATGCTTTTCTATCTCTGCCTGGGAAGGTATAAATGAAAATGCAAAGGAGTAATTTGTGATTGGCCAGAAATCATAAAGCAGATACAATATTTTGGGAAACATTTATTTTGATTTACTTCTACTGCTATTGCAAAAGAATAAATACAAAATATAACAGTAATTCCAGATGATATCTGCCAGAAAGAAAGTTTCTTAAATACCCGCTTAAAACTGCTGTGATTGATTCTAGTAACAATTCCAGCCTAAGCAATGTAAGTCTGATATTTGTGACTCTGGAAAATTTGCTTAACAATTTTAAACTATTCTACTCTCTCAAATAATGGAAGATTGTAAGGATGAATTCTTTGATCAGGAACACTGAAATGAGGCTGTATAACCAGTCTGTAGAAAGACTCACAGGCTACAGTAATTTTCAGAACAGGTGGGTAATATCAAAATATTTCAACAGTGTTTCATTGAATACCTTGATCAGGAAATAAGTAAAATGAATAAATGAATAGAGAGTTAGAAAACATTTGGAGAAGGTTAGAGTTTTAAACCTAAAAAAGAAGTTTTGAAGTTTTAAACTCATCTGCTGTTGTACAGAGATATAAGATTTTACAGCACTTGGTAAATCAGAATTACACTACCTATTACACTGTCCTCCATCGTCCATATTTCCTAACTGTGGATATACCTTGAAAAGTAATAATATTTTTTCTGAAAAACAGGAAATTACAAACCCATGCTGTAAGATACTGATGTAGTGATTTTTTTATTTATTTTTGTCAGCATCAGCATTTTATGAGTATGAAGAGCAATTTGCCTGACTTTATAAAATAATACTTGATATTGCAGAGAAGCTCTGATAGGAACAAAATTTCTGTTTATTTCTTACCAGAAATTTGTAGATATCTTCCTTTAGAGAGACTGTTTCTGTAACTGCAAAGGATACAGACTTCTCTGACTATCAGTCTGAGTTCCAAGTGTGAGCAGGCACAAAAAGCTTAGGAGACAACTCAGCTGGAAGCGCCCTTTGTAGCTCCAACAAGAAATTCACCCTGGGCCACAGCCGTGCCTTGCTCAGAACACAAACCAAGCTCTGTCACGTAGAGCACATCTGAGCAGTTCACACCCCCCCTTAACCCGCCTGTCACTGAATTGTCTGTTTGCAATAAAATTCAATAGGAGAAAAATTCCATGTGGTTTTGAGTTTTGGTATGAAAGCCTAGCTAAGCATCAGCTAATAATTAGTTTGGGCAATTTTGACAGTGAAGCGTGACAGAGCTACACATCTTTGAATCCTCTTTATATCTAACACTATCTGTGTTCTCTACACTCTGAGGAATCAGGATAAAAATTGGGTTATTTATTCAAAGTTACCCTAAAGGAAAAATGTTTCCATTCTTTTGTCTCAGCAGTCTATATCACTTTTCCTTAATTTCTGAGAGTTAATAATAACCATTTCAATCTAGACATGAGTGAGAGAGCAGTAGACTCAGCAAGTAAATGCTTTCCTTTGTACCTGGGTTTTCTATTGCATATTTGGTTCTTCAGTTTCCTAAGAATCCTATCAAAGCATACACTTACACTTAATTGTTATAAAGACCAAGATGGGTATTTCTGCATACACATCTGATTGTTCTGTCTGCACAAGCTTGATTTTTCACTTAATGTTGGTCATATTTGTTTTCTCATGAAGGCAACTGGGAGGAGAGAAAGAATGTCCTAGCAATTAAAGAATCAGTTTGAAACTAGAGAGCTGAGTGTTAATTTTGGCCTAGCTGAAACTTTCCATGTAACTGGAAGTTACCTCAGGGCTTCTGTGCCACAACGGCAGGTTTGTCAGCCTGTTCTTACTCCCCTGTGACTCACAGGAGTAATTTTTAGCTGATGATTTCCAGCTGCCTTTGCAAACCCTTTGTGCCAACTGTGCTTTCAGTAAGAGCCTTCCTGTGCCAAACTTCTCATTCATACACATACACACCCACTCTCATTTCAGATCTGTACAGTCATAAAGTCAATGCAGTAACAAATTATCAGAATTAGTCTTCATACATTGTAGGCACTAACAAAGATGTGCTCCTTTCAGGATAATCTTTTTGTTAATGCCAGAGTATGGAATTTAATACTTGTGTAGGCTGAGGTTTCATACAATTTACATTCAGCTGCTGCAAATGTTTCTTACCTCTCGGGCAAACATTATCAGAAATACACCATGTTTTTCCTTCAGACAAGGTCATCGATGAGAAATGAACAGAAATGCTGTCAGCTCCTGAATCAATGTAACAGTTTTGACTAGTTGTTTTATAACATGCTGATTTGCCACAAAACAAGAGAGCTCCTTTGCCAAATAAGAGCGAGTGTAACAGTTGTTATCTTTCAACAACTCTTCATTTCTGATCAAAAGATATGGAGGTATTTTTTGAAAGCTGTTAATCCAGAAAAGCTTAGCTGTTAATGGTTCCCAGAATTCCTTGTACGTCTCCCATGTTCGGTATTTGCAATGATCAAAAGTAAGGGAAAGGTTTTTTTTATCAAAAATAAAGGAACATGATATTTTGACACTTTGATATAAACTTTGCTTTCTGCACTGATGAGAATTCAGAAATGGTTCATCTCCCTGCAACAAATCAGTAAGTACACTAAAGAATGCAAATCTTCAACAAAGTGAAACATCCAGAGAGGGGACCCTGCATTCTCCTTCAGGTGGAGAACAGGATCTCAAATGCAGTAAATTATGTATGGACAGACAGTATGTAAGAATAATATTTAGTGTTTACACTTAATGTGAAGAAAGTGATTTTTGCCTCAAGTAAATAGTACTCTCGACAGAATAAATTTACTAGTCATAGGCAGAGTTCATGTTTACCTTTTAGTTTTTGTAGAGGAGTGAGGTAGATTGAAATAATCGCTGAAGAATGACTGCAAGCCAGCAGAAAAAAAGGATTTCTCTTCAGCCATTTCAAAAAGAGCAGAAAGTCTGTTTCTACTGTAGTCTGAAGCTTTTTTGTGTTACATAAGGTAAAGATAAATTCCATAACCACCTCTGCTAACATATAACTTACTAATAAGATCTTTTGTGTGCATCTATACAACCCTACCACAAACGCTACTCTATATTCACAAGGTTACATTCATATGCAACATCACAGATACAAATCCATTTTTAAAAATTCTCACAAAACCTTCAGTAATATCTGATGGAAAAGGTCCACATTAAAAAGCAACAACAACAACAACAAAACCTGTGATATTCTGCGCATATGAGAAACCATTCTGATCTTTATGTATCAGTCTGTCGAGGTGAATGGCAGCTCCATTGGTAAGAAACCTCCAGTCGGATACTAACTGTATATTAACCTATGTAGTTCATGTGGTAAGAGACCAGTTAATTATTCAGTCACACTTCTGTAGTTAGTCTGACACCAGCAGATACTGGCTTCTGTTTAGTTTATTCACCTCCCTTTGGGGGAGGAAACAAGAGATCCCTCACACCATTACAATTACTGTTAGCAGTTTCTGATCACAAGAATTTTTCCACATTTGTTCTGATAAATACAGAACATACACAGATATTTTACTTACAACTGTAGAATTTTTTCCAGGTCAGCAAGTGGAACCGTCAAAATGTTTACATCTGATTTTTTACATCTAAATAGACTGCATGTGTGGGCTGACCAGAGCTATGCATGGAATCACATCTATTTCCATGCAATATTGAAAAACACTCATCTTATGCCTTCTTCTCTATATATGAATCATCCTTGACTTTGTCATGGAAGCTCTTCTAATCAAACTCCTCATTCCTGCTCTTAGGAATTGCTGTTATGGATGTTTTCCTAGCATCCAATAGAGCTACATTAGCAGTGATTGTAGGGCTCAATGTAATTTCCCTTCTAGTAGTTCTGCAGTATCATGTTCCTTCCTGCCTCTTGTCCCTCTGCTCTTTCCAATCCTATAATCGCATTCTCTTGATTTTCAGCCGTGCGTGCCTGAAACTCTTCCTCTGATCTTGTATGCAGGCACTCTCTCTCTGCCTTTGAATTTCTTACTGAAACGTTTCTTCAGACAATTATTTCTACCCTTTATTTATAATCAGTGATCTCTCCTGAACTGTTGCTTCTTGTCTTGTCTTGTTTTCATCTCGTATCAGATTATAAAATCTTTGAGTAAGGGAATATGTCTTTGTAAAATGCTTTATAAACTTACAGTGACAGCAGAAATAATTCACGGTATATTTCCACTCAGATCAAGGAATTACTTATTCTGGGCAGCACACACCCCTGTGGGCTGGTGAATTCAGGCTTACCAGGGCACTACACTATCCTGATAATTAAAACTTGCTATTGTGGTCATCAAAAGTGGAGTCTCTGTTGCTTGCATTACTGCAGCAAAGTTCCTGCTGACCTATATATGCCTGTCAATCGCATTGATCCAACTGATGCAGAGTATGCTGGTTTTGCTGCTGCTTTGATTGTTATGGTGGGGTGAGGCAGACGAGTGGAAAGAGAAGCAGCTACTGCCTCTGCATGATTGTTAAATACTCCTTTTCTTTCTTTCATTGTATTTGAAAAACTGTTTTGGTCAGAAGTTTAGAAAAGCAAGGCTAGCTTTAACCTTCCAGCTCAATGGCAAGAGAGCTGCGTGGAAGCAACATAAACTTCCTCCAAAGGCCTCTTTTTCTTTGTGAAAACTCCAAGAGGCCAATTGTTCTTTGGGAATGAAAAGTTGAAGAGATATCACGCTGTACAGCTTTAATGGCTGTATATACTACTTGTTTAATGCTATTTATCAGAAACGCAGAGCTCATGCCAAGATATTTCTGTGCTTTGCCAGAGCACATTTGAGTCAGAGTTTTGCTACAGCTTCAACAGGAGGTTAATAAATTATAATAAAACATTATATTGTACCTCTAAGTTGTCAGTGACTGAATGTTTAAATTGCAGCAAGTGATATTTTAAGTGATATTTCTCTTTGTGGAAAACAACAGAATTTTCTCCCCAGTATTACAATATGATGTTTATAGTAAACCATAGGATACATTCACTGCTATAATCTGCTACTAATGCATATTGTGATCACCACTCAATTTTTAAGAGCTACAATATTTGCCAAGGAAACCTCTAACCCATGTCATCTTTTTTACATCAGCAGAAAGCCAAGTTGAATCTTTTCATAAAATGAATATATACCCATTCCTCACTTGTCACCATTCTTAGTTCACTACTCAGAAATAGAGATGGCTCCCTAATTTAAGAAACTTTGCATATACAAAGCATTTTATAAAGTATAGTAGTGACAGAAATATGTTCCTAGTCATATTTTGTCCCCGTAGAAACTCATATCAAGCATTTCTTTGCAAACCCATTAGTAGTGATTTGCAATAGTCCAATTTAGAGGTCACTTAAGCATGAAAACAGTGTACAGGGAAGTGTATAACGAAACAATACCAGTAATAGCATATTTAAATGAACAATATCAGTAATAGCATATTATAAATGTTTCATTAAGTCTGAATTGTTATACTGTAGTACTGCTGTGAAATAGCTACCACTTTCTATAACAAGATTTCTTTTGTATACATATACATAAAAGAAATGCTTGCATTTGCACAGAAACCAAAGGAGCATAAAAGTCAAAATATTTTTATTAATTGTGTGTTTTAGAACATTCGTATATTGGATGACTTGCTTTATATGTCCTTGTATAGTCAATAATCTTGAGATTAGATCCAATTAATATAAATTCAATGTCTTTTTATGGAGGCAGTAAGAGGTTGAACATTTTGTACTCATGTTTTAAATTAAAACAATTAAAATACTTCTTTTTTTTAATTGCCTTCAGAAAACTATTACCACAGCAACGTAGATTTTCAATGTCCTGATTTGAAGTTATGAAAAAAAAAAAAAAAAATCTGCAATAATATTCCTATTAATTTTATTCTTGCTAAGCAAAAAAAGTCTAGTTTACTGGCATTGTGCTTTTGGTATTGCTGAATAGTGCCAAGCAAGAATCAGTCCTTGGGGAAAAGTCAGAAATAGGACACGGTGAAGATACACTGATGTCTTTAAAGTATACAATGTGGTAGAATATATGAAAATATAGATAAGGAGCACTTCTTCCAAACTCCTTACATAGATGCCTCTTTACTAATTTACATCCATTATAGCTTGGGATATTCTGTACTCACTTCATTGTGTAATAACACAGTCTTAAAAAGGGACTACAAAACAACAAAAAATCTTCATAAAGTGATAGAAATTTTAGTATATCATCTAATAGAAACACTTCTTTCTATGTTGTCAGTTTACCGTTTGCACGCTCCCAGTTTCACACCATCAGATCAATTTTGCTCTGTCCTTGAAGCTGAGAGCAATCTCATAAGTATAAAGGCAGCTACAGCTCTTATTAAAATTCCAACTTACATAGAAGGAGAAAAAAGATTTTTAACATGCTGTGTGAGTTTACTAATGAAGGTCTTTAAAAGAGCGTGTTGAGTATGCATTGCTTGTTGACAAAATTCATACCTAATCTAATCCAATTTAAATACAAGACCAGCTTGACAGTGCTGTTACATTACTGCAGAAAAGAAGCCAAATTCTAGTTAGGATAAGTCTAATGGACCTTTTTATGATAAAATAATTACTCTACATTTGGGATACATTTACCAGACTTATCAAATAATTATTGAGGACACCATGTTTTATGCGTTTTAGTCCTCAGGAGCAAAAGTATGCAACAGCACTGCCAACCGAAGATTGCCATGGGGATCTACACAAACAATTTTGTGCCTTTCTCTTCCAAGGGTTAAAGAAAATAACAACAGTGACAGGCTGGAAGGGGATGCATATATTTTTAAGCTGTGACAATACAAGTTAACATTATAGCAGGAACAAACCAAGTATTTGAACAGTAACTGGCCAATTCACATTCCAACAATTCTGCAGGTGAGTATGGTGTCATATGACAACACCCAGTACCAAATTTGCAGGCTAAGTGTCCTTTTTTTTCCCGCACTTACTTGTATGTGATGAAAAAGTAATATTTATTGCTTGCCTTGAATTGCTTCTACACATCTCCAGTATGAAATTTCCAGATCCACTTCTCAAAGTAACTGACTGTTTAAATAGGCATAGCAGAGATAAGAGAAGGCATGACAGTAATATGTGTATTTTAGAGTTGGATAAACTAAACCAACATTTTAAAGAAAGCTGGCACAAGATAACTGCTACAGATGGTAGCTAAAATATATATTTCATCAAGGTTTATTTTTTGCATCCAGAAATTTTGTTTGGGTGAAGTTTGAAGACTGTGGACAGTTTCCTAAAATTTCAGAGCACCTGACAGAGCTCCAGAAATACCAGACATGTTTCCACTGACTCTGTATAGCACAGCTTTACAGCACTTACATAGCAAGACTGAATCTTCAGAAAGCATCATATTTTTGTATACATGCTGCACAGATGGCCGCATGTTTCCGCTAACTCTGATGGATTCAGAATTCATCAAATGAAGTGCGCATGAACAGGCCTTCTGTGCAGTACAGCAGCAGTACATCTGACTCTTTCCAGGAACATTGCTCTCAGAATGCCTACATGTATATACCGCAAGGGTATAATTCTGTTATGGATATCCTCAAAGAAAAATGCTTTGAGTATTTCAGTGAGGTAATGGCTTTTAGAGACAGAGAATTGAAGCCCATGTCTTAGACCACCACTGTCACCACACAAGCATGTTATTTCTAACACGAGTCCTTATGTCAGCATGGTTGCAAACTCCTCCTCCCCTGTAGCAGAGCTTTTCCTCACAGCGCCTTCTGCTCCTCTGCCATTTACTTAAAATTCATCTTAGTTTGGTGTTTTTCTTTGCCACCTGCCATTTTTGTTTGATCTGGTCCTCACAAATGATGTGTGGGTGTCATTTTAAATCAGACCTCAACAAAGCCTCCTCCTTTTGTCTGAGACTTCACACTATTGCTCCAGGCCTCCACCTCAAAATACTCAAGCAGACTAAATAGTAATGAGGCAACACATGCTAGATATGTATGTCCTGCTGCTAATGATAGTGGGTTACTATTATACAGAGGGTATTCTTTCTGATGCCCTTGATGTATATATGGTAGGAGTCATTTTCACTGCCAGCTTATCTTTACAGTGTCAGACTTTCAGCTTTAATAGGCTCATTAATCATCTGTGTCACTCACTTTCCATTCCTTCCCCGAAGCTGCTCAGCAAAAGTTCTGCTGCTGTATTTTGCCAATACCTTGGTGTTTTGACAAGGGAATGTAAACTCCACTATCTAGTTGTTGCTGAACAGAGAAAGGTTTAATTGGGGTCAATAAGCATCACAGACTTTGGATGCTTATGAAGAGAAATAATGTGTTTGTCTCAAAGATGGACTCAAGGGAAAGTAGGTTCTGTTCATCACTTACATTTCCCCAAACATGCAGTGCTGGATCAGCCCCAGTCTTGGCCCGTCTGCTTGGGATATTTCACCCTAAGCACCTTTCATTTCCTTTTGAGTTAGCTGCTAGTACTATTTCATCCCACTTTGACTAGACTCATATATGGTAGGGTCTGACTCTCTCAAGATTGATGTTCTTAGATTTCTACCTTTAATTTTCATTCCTGTCTTCACATTTTATCTAATAAAAATAAATTTACTGGTTCTCAGTTTTCCCTTCACATTTGTGATAAATCATGCCTGATGTATTACTTAATCCTAAGTCTAGCATTAGTCACTTTAAGGCAGACAGACATACTAATAGTCTTATATTACAGCAGAAATCAAATCAGCAATGTTAGCATTTCCAAGGTACCTTAATAAACATTTTTAGGAGATGTTAAAAAATACCAATACTTTTATGCCTTTGTAGAACTATTTCTATCTCATTTGTCTTACACAGCTGGGATAAAAAACAAGTTACACTGTGTGAGAATTTTGGTTAATACCCTATTCCACTCATATTTTTTAATATCTATTTTAAACATCTGATAATTAAAGACACTGGAGGAGGCTTCATCATAGGAAGAGCTACCTTTGGAGCTCAACAGTCATCCTCACGATTTCCCCCTCCAGCCATTCTTCTTAATTTTTAAGGACTATGCTTAAAAAAGTATAGTGCATTGAAAATACCACGCTGGAAACCACTGATTGATTTTGCAGCATCATTTCTCTTGACTCACTACCACACATATCACAAGATCAGACAGAAGACTGAAGGCTCTTCAAGTCAGACCTTGCAGTATCCAGAACATAGTCCTTGGAACGGAGCAGAGAATAAAACTTTTCAGCTCACAGACACAGGTGACAGGAAACAGGATACTAACCATGACAGCCAGAACAAACTGAAATCGTCCAGAAATTGCTGCTAAATAAAGGTACCTGTATCTTTCCTTCAATTCCCTTTATTTCTTCTCCAATGAACTGAGAGCAGTTGTGGCCTTTACATACTTTTGCTTAATTGCAAAAGCACTATCATAAACATGGCTTAATTGAGAGAGCTTGTTAGCAGCTCTTGTTCTAGAGCTTCTAGCTACCAACTCAGGTTGTTTGTGGCAACAGGATCCCATCAAAACTATGCACGCAAATAATTCAAAATTCAGCAGCTTAACCATACAGAAGAGAAATTTTTGACTATGTATCCTAGCTTTTAGAGTATTTCTTTAGAAATGCAGAACTTCCCATTAGATTCCTAGCTAAGGCTAGAACTCACCTTAGCAAATGAAGAGAACTGGAGTAGCTGTAATCCATCTCAGTAGTTACTTGATTCTTGTACTAAACAAAGATCTTACACAAGTTCCAGGTTTCAGTCCTAATTGCAGTAAAATCCACAAAAAAAAAAGAAGAAACAGGCTAAGCTGATTGATTCGTTCTAACTTCATACTGACTTATTAAGCTTTGGAAAACAATATCAATGCACTCTAGTTGGTCTTAAAGGCTGAATTCCTTGCTACATGAGCTCATTCATTTTGCACAGGATTTTTAATTCATGGCTTATAAAGATCCCATTTGGTTCTGTCAAAAACATCCTTAACTCACTGCATTTTAAGTGGGTTTGAAGTTCTGCTGAATTTTTGATTCTTTAAGAAACGTCTCTCTGTCTATGCATGGATTCAAGTAACTGCATTAATAGCAGTGTAATACAGAAGTGTCAAACACTTCTAAGCAGTGAATGGTTCATTTCAGCTATAAACATACGTTGTCAAAGGTGATTAACTGTCTTATTGTGATAAATTAGGCAGCTTTTCCTGTATTCCGGGAGCTAACAACATTTTTCAAAATCTCTGCTGGACAGTGAAGTCTTCATAGGAAGATTAGAGAACTACTGAAGAAACAAGACGGTTCAAACTCTTTTCACTCTTCCATTCAGAGCTTCCTACTTCATTCTGAAGTGCTTCACCACCTTCAGGTAATACATCAGTGGACTGCTGTTTCTTAATATTCTTAAATTTCAGATACTAATAAGCTCCTTTCCTCGCTATCTTTCTGTGTTTGTTGACAAGTTTAAGATCTATCGCTTTTCCCAGAAGCTGAAAGATTGGAGACTTCATTCAGTGCCCGGGAGTCAGTTCACAGTGGATAAGGGTTTGCTGAGGCAACATACGACAAAAATGACATAGAGATCAACAAGACCACTGAACACACATGATAAATCTAAACTAGGTCTGTTAAAGAAAACAGAGTACATACATAAGCCACCATATTTATGTCCTTATCAGGACAAACAAGATGCTAGTGTCAAGATAAATTTCTAGTTTCTAGTAAGTTAATCAATCCCTAGATTAGCTAGTGCTATATCCCCCCTCATTTTATTTATTTTTAATTTTGTTATCATTTTAGTTTAAAATGAAACTTTTAATCAGGTTTAGTGACAGACCTAGCTTCTTCCCATTCTGAAATGACAACTATTTATTTCTGTTAGAGGCGATTTAAAAAAAAAAAAAGTTGCTTTCTTGCAACTGCCCATTCCTGCTACGTTCCTCCCCTGAAACAACGAGCAACAGTGTTAAGCAGATAGAATATCTGGAGCCATGTGTCAATCATGAGAGGAAATTAAAGTTTAAAATGAAGAGCTGCAATTGGATTATGCACTCTTCTCATTATCCAGATTCAAATGCCTGATGAGCACTATATGTGCAATGAAAGGAATGGCAATGCTGCATATAAAGTAGCAACTCAAAACGTCTGTGGTTCAGACAGTGCTAGACTGTGCCTGTAGGCACCGCCGCGAGCAAGGGGTGCTCAGAGAGCTGTCCTGCTCTGCAGGAAGCCAGGGGAGAGCTTGTGTCTCCGAGCCTCGTCCTTGTAGGCCTGCACTGCTCCTCTCCTGCTCCAGGGAAGGAAATAAATTATTGCAGCTGACATTCCTCTTCATGCCTGGCCAGCTATTCTGATCATTAGCAAGCAGTGGTGTGGAGCCAATTCTATGCCCATTCTCTGCCAATTTCTTCACCGGGGAAGTATCTGGAAAGCAGGATCTGAATGTTTCACTGCTGCTGGATCCAAGATCAGGCAGGCATTAGCCAGTGGAGGAGAAACTCCGCTTGACTGAGTAAAGGAATAATATCTAGAGTAGCTGATTGTAGAGAGCACGTCATTGCCATCTGAAATGCCATTTGTATCTCGATAGTTGCATATCTCAGTGAAGTGACAATAATACAATAGGGCTGTTGCCTAGGATGACTGGGAGAATATTATAATTTATCTACTGAGATGATCATCTTGGTATCAGTGTGAGTAATCCAAACATCTGAGGAGGATTTTATTCAATCTTCCTTCCCTTAGAGTGCAGCTGGGAATGCGATTCTGGCTGTACTTAACTGAGAGATATTACAACATGCTTGTCACTGAGAAGATTCTTCATGAGCATTTACTAGGACTGAAAAGGACTTCTGAGAAAAGAACAGATTCTTTTCTTACTTTAGGAGCAATTTATTTGTAAAGGCAACAAGCTGTTGTTGCAAAAGTCAATTTTTTTACTATTAAAAACAAAACACAGAAGAACACCTAAACAAAAATAAAGAGATGAGGAATATAACTCCGTATTCTACTTCATTAGTAAAATGTAGAGAAATACGACACGCCAAAAAGTAAGTTTTCTTCCTGCTATGGTAACATGTAGCTTTTAGATCTATTTTTACTTTGCTGAATACAGTGACACATACAGACACAGCTGCTTCCCTTCCTTTTCTCTGCAGGTAATGCTGAATTTTCAGGTGTGTTTTGCTCTGAAACTAAAAGCAGTACACACAGACTTGTAACTTTGCTAGTGGTTCAGCTATGGACACTGAAGCCCATATGCAGAAGTGCACACAGAGTACTCTTTGTAAAGCACAGTTTAAAAATTCACTGCAGTCAACAAAGTCTTCACATTCCTATTAAAAAACACCAGGTAAGAGACAAATCTTGTGAATGTAGAGAAAAAAGATGCCATAAACATTAGGATATAAAAGTTACTTAAACACTAACTGACTCTCACAGAGATCTGAGACTTTTGCATCTATATATGAAAAAACATCATCTAATTATGGAAAAAATGCTTCTGCTTCAAAAACATCAGGGAAGTGATATCAGGAGCAGGAAATTCCTATTTTATTTCTTGATATGTGCAGAAGTCCCCCATTGTTAGATAACATGAAAATTTGGGGTGTAAATGCTACCTTGTATCAACACAATGCTAATATTGAAGGCCACAGTCTCCACTTACATGTTACTAATTGCTATTGGTCCTCCTCTCAATAAATAGTAGATTTATGTTCTCTACCTCATTATCTCTAATCTTTGCAGGGGAGGAACTGCTAGGCTGTTTTTGGTATTCCTGAGAGTATAGAATGTTCCACTGCATAACATGGAAATCAGATGAAACTGAATTCTTTTTATGAAACACTGCAATTCTGCTCTACTCTGTTCACTATTTTCTGACATTTCAGAAAAAAAAAAAAAAAGAAAGAAAGCTACCAGCCATAAAATACATATTCGTTCTTTGTCTGTAAAGTGATGTGATGAGATCTTTCATATTCTCGATGCGCAGATCAATATACAAATAATCTCCTCACTGGTTTTGGCTCTTTTTCTAAGCCAAGATAAATAGCCTAAAACTTTGCTACCAACTGTCTACAATAATATACAAAAATAATATGTAGAAATTATAAGCTATACTGAGAATTTTGTAGTTTGACTAACAAGTGAACTTATTAACTAAGATTACATCTCTGATAGCATTCATTTTTTGCATACAGACGCACACAGTATTTCTTTGCTTTAACTCTTTTCCTCAAAGGCTATGATCAGCTCATTTAATCACATCCCAGACAAATCTTTCTGCCATGTGCAGATGTTAGTGCAGTCAGTGGTATTGAACCTGCCTTCAATTTTTGGAGCAATTAAGTATTTGATAAGTTAGTAATGAAAAACGCTGCTCTGAATTCCATCCTAGCATCAGGCATGCAGGTGTTTTCAGGGAGAAGCTCCTACATAGGACAAAAGAAGAAATACTTCTGTAGCTTTTAGAATCCTGACTTACTTACAAAGTGCCACGTATGAATAAACTTTCAAAACTTGCAGACTTTTACAGAGAAGAATAAGTATTCTCTTGATGAAGCCCAAGAGACTTACCTCTACTGGTAAGCATTCCCTTTTTAAACAGGTGTACAGAGCAGCCACATTGGAAAAAGAAGAAAAAGGCGAGAGAACAGTCTCCTATAGAATCAAAGAAGACGTTGAAATCATTCCAAACAAGGAAGGGGCAGTCCTATCTAGTAGACTAAGCAAGTGATGCTATAGATTCATAAGCAAGTAACTAAGCCACCCACGCTGCCTGCATAGTCTGCCAACAAGACAGATGGTGCTGCCTGTGAAATATCTTCAGATGTTCCTGATAGTTTACAGCATACATTTTATGGTAGAAATAAATGGAAAAAGTAGTCTTTTATTCCTTACATTTTATTGGCTACAAATGTTAGGTTATGTCCTTTTAAATCAGCCTACAGAAAGATCTGCACTTAATTAAACCCTTTAAATAATTGGTGGATTTTAACTTGCCTGTGGAGATTTGATCTCCATGCTTGCAATTTAATCTCAAAGGCGCAGTCCACATTTAGTTTAGTTAATGGTTTTTATAGGCAAATGCCCAATTAGTAACTCTCCATACCATTTGGGCCTCCACAGGCTCAAAATACCTGTGCTAAATAAACTAAATACTTAAAAAAATTAATTGATTAAAAAAGTGGGGACTTGCCTGTTTTAATGATGTTTGTCTGCATCTAAAAAACGTCTGTCTTTAAAAGGTGATATTCTGCTAATTATATTACACATTTTACTAGGATAGCTACCTATGCTGACAGCCACCATTTGAGATAATAGTAAATAGTGTTATCTGCACATTATTTGAACTTCGACAGTCTGAAATATCATCTCAACAAGTAACCAAGATCTTCTATTTCAAGTTACTCATGCTGTGCACTTCTCCTTAAATCAATTTGGTTTAAATAACAAGGTTGTTAGCATTCATACCAATAACTTTGATGAACATAGGTGAAAATCATTGACTTTTTAAATATTTTCTGTTGTTTCTCACCAAGAAAAGATACTACTTAATACACTACACAAAATATTTTATATAGATACTCTCTCTACTTTGGCAGAGATGGCTACTCTTTCATGGAAGAAAATCAGCTCCAACTTTATGAAACCCCACAACACAACAGAAGTGGAATAACCCTTCCTTCCTTCCAGCCTCACAGTCTTGATGCAGATAACCTTCACACTTCGTCTCTTGGAGAGGCAGCCATTGATCTACCAGGATTCAAGGTGTGATCACTGTCAGTAACAACAGGTCATATATAAGTGTCAGCTGGTGAATTTATCTAACGAGAGATATGTTTTTTTTTTTAAGATGTAATTTGAAAACTCACAGCCCCATGGTTATTATTGTTCTACTCCCTACATTTATAGACAGATTGCCACGAAGCTCTGTGGCACAATCTGCTTCAGTGTTTTCATCCCTGAAGAGCCTGCTGAATTCCCCACTCTCAGAGTCTCCAGTGCCCAGCTACCACAGGTCACATCATCCAGCACAAGGGTGTCAGAGCCTTCCTCCTCAGACACTCATTAGTTCCCCTTATTCTGAGCAAATTGTTCAAAAATAAGAGTAAAACAAACAAATAAACAAAAGAATTTAGAATACTTGTGGGTTTTTTTTTGTTGTTCTTGTTTTTAAAAAAGCACTGGCCCCAGGGCCTATTTTTCTATTTAATGGTTATTTAGCCCATCTCCCCACAGCTCAGTCATCTGATGGGAGACACATGTAACCATCCAGCTGTTTCCAGTCGCTAGCTACCATGGAGACTTTTTTCTTTGTCTTCCTTTTCAGCAGGCAGCTGAGCTAAGCTCTCGCTAGATTTGATGCCTGTAGCAAGACAGGGTTAATTGGCCCTCGTTAATCTGCTTTGAGCCAATATGGCATTTGTAGGACCCCATCTCAGTATGCCTTTATCCGTCTCACCAGCAAAATGTCTGTGCAAGTTTCACCTTTTTAATGAAAGCCTTGATTCAAATCTCTTCACAGTGCTTGCACCTTCCTGTCACAATCAGCCAGCCATAAAAGTGCTAATCAGATGTTACAAATAAGACTCATTAGAATATTGGGTGCAGGTTGTGTCTACTTCAAAGGAAGGAAAATTGCTGGAGATTCAAGATTCATATTATATCCCTGCTTAATAATTTATCTTCACGAAAGACAAGTATTAGGAAGTACTTACTCAGCTAAGACATAAATCCACTGTCCTTAGCATCTGTGGGCATCCACCGTGCTATTTCACTTTCCATGAGAGAAAGTATTCAAACTGCAAGGCAAATTTAGACATGTTTCAACTTACTTTCATTCTCTCTCCCACTGCAATTCAGTTAGCTATGCTATCTTTGTATATCTTTTCTTCTAAATAGGCTATGGAACCATATTCACCGGCCTGTGTCTGATCCTACTTTGTCAAGTATTCCAGTTTAAACTAGCCTTGAATAATCCTGTATTCTCTAGGTGCAATGATTAGGATTGTGTATAAGCCCTGCCAAACAGTCTAATAAAAAAAGGAGAGTCCCTTTCTCCCTGTGCAAGGTCACATATGTACATGCAGGGACTGACACAATTTGCCTCTGTGTATTCCTCAATATGTTAACTATGGAAACATTTAAGC
Source organism: Meleagris gallopavo (assembly GCF_905368555.1). NCBI lineage: Eukaryota > Metazoa > Chordata > Aves > Galliformes > Phasianidae > Meleagris > Meleagris gallopavo. The sequence continues at coordinate 12,823,212 of NC_139416.1, forward strand.
TAATTAATTCTGACATAATAGCTAGGAAAAAATCAAGTATTCCTTATTCCAGAAGAGTGACTTTATGGAGCTGTAGATGTTGGCAAATCAAAATAATGTTATATCTTTAAATGTTACTGTAAAGTGTAAATTGACAGCCTGGAGATGAAAATCCTCACTTCATCTACAGAAAGAGATAAGAACAGAGCCCCTCTTATTTGACATACACAGGAACAAATATAAAAGGACACTTAGTCATTTTTCAAGGTAGGAGCAAATCAACTGCATTCTGCTTACATTTATTATCCGTCTAAACATTGCCAAGCTTTCTCAGAACAGCATTTTCTTTTGCTGTCTGTTGCCACGTCCATTAAGTCATTTCCTCATTTACACTGTCCCTCCCATTTGTGAATCTTTCTCATACAACCTTACAAAAAAAAATTATTGGCTAATCACTGCCTATATGTCTGTATTGATTTCAGGAACTGACAGAGTAAAAGCCAAACAGCCTCAGGGACACGGCATTTCCTCGAGGCTCTGATTCTCCAGACCACCTTTTCTGAGCTGTTTTGTGCTAAGACAGTCTTGATGAAACCCTAGTGTTACTCCTGATTTATTAGGAGTATCACCTGTTTTCCTAGAATGCAAGTTGTAGGGAGTTGCTTCTGGTAGTAATCATTGTGGTGTCACAGCAGTTTACCTGAAATCAAAACAGTATATTCAGAAAGTGGAAACTGGCTATTAAATGTAAACTGTAAGAAGGACTGCATTCTCAAGTCTACTGTGCCTTCATTATGTCATTGAAGTGAGCAGCACACAGAATGGAATGCGAGCCTTCTCCTCACAGCAGTAAAAAGTACTTGAAAACTTGCAAAGAGAACTGTGTTTTTTAAGCTTCAAGAAATAAAAAATATTCCATGCATTCTATTAGGCAAAATTCCTCTTCCATTAAGAATCTTGGTTAATTTTCACATAAAACAGCTCCAAATATTTAAAAGTAGGGATAGAATATCTGTTTCAGCAGATACATACTTTTAGTAGATTAATTCAATCTGTCTCAGAGATATAACTTTTATCTTACCAAAGCCGTGTAATCCATTGTGATGAAAAAGTTTTACCTTTCAATTTTAGTCACAGAATATTGTAACTATGTTTTGCAGTAATTTTGAAAAGTAATGTCTTTTTTTTTTTTTTTTTCCAAGCCTTTGGTAACAGAAGTAACAAAGATTCCCATTTGGAATTTATTTTATTATATTTTGTAATTATGCAAATGAAGTTGTACATTAGCATTAATCATACTAAATGAAGCTATCTGTTTCAGTTTGAAAAACTGAATAATTATTCATTAACAATGAGTAGCGAAAGAGCTTAAATTAAATAAGCTTGCATTTTAAAGAAGCAGCTTGCAAGAAATATTTTTTGAGAGAATTGATTTTATTTATTTTGAAAAAGTGTGCTAGGCTCAAATATTTAAGACCAGATATTATTTGTGAGAAATGTGATACGTATGTCTTTCAAATACATTTATATTTACAAACCCAGTATCTGGGAAGATGAAGAGAAACCTAAAGTGTAAATATCATTTATTTTCTTTATATTTCAGAAAAGAAGATGAATTGACATCTGTCTCTTTTACTAGAAAATAAGTTATTTTAAATTAATTCAACAAGAAGGAAATTTTTAAACAAATGTCTTAAAAAGTGGATGTGTTACAAAATGAGATAGTTTTCCGCTGCTGGAGCTCTAAGTGCATTGCAGTCTCAGAGCTCCACTCTTGCAGAGTACAGCTCATCAGGTCACTCTGATCTGAGGCACTAGCTGTGCAAGCTTTGGTTTGTATGTCTTTCTCAAAATGAACTCTGTCGCTCAGTTCACATGGTTCAGCAGCAAATTGATCTCTCTAAGTTCATACAAACCCAAACTCCTAGAAGAATTTCCTCCTTTCCTTAGACCCTGTGCCTTCTTCATTAACTTTGATACAGGCTCCCTGCCTCACTTCTGCTGTTTCTTGTGCTCATCTTTTTACAGGGTAGTCAGCAGCTTCACCCTTTTAGCAGGCTTATCTGAGCTCACATTGTAAAAGCTGTTCACATCCCCAGCTAGGAAGACTCGCTCTGCATCAAAGGTGAGGCTGACGCAGCCCACTTCCAGTGGCCAGTCAGGCACAGGTAGTGCCTGGCAACTGGTACTGTGAGTCGTGAAGTTGACTTCACCTACGAAGACTATCTTTACAATCCACTCCTTCCTGCCAACACATACTTTGTACCAGCAAATAAGGTTGTGTTTTTGATGTTTGTTTTTTTTTCTGTCAATACAACTTCTAATCACTATTTTGTTCCCTGAATAAAATAAACTGCATCATTGTTGAGACAAGGCTTCTTTGCATTTCAGAGGTCTTTTACCTTAGAGTAGGAATTCTCTGCCCTGCTAGAACATTAGTCACTTTGGCTAGTCACTTTTACAGGTGTGGCAGAAGGATTTTCTTTGTAATTCATAACAAAAGAGAGGACACTCCAAAATGCAGCTAATCACATTCAAAAGATGTGCTAGTGCCAAGCTGCTAGAAGTCCTCTCTGGAATGCTCTTCCCCAGTGGAAGGCACAGATGTCAAACTCTGGTTTGACAGTTAAAGTTAGCTCAGGCCATTTGTACCCAACTGTTTTGCAGGTACTGTGCAAGGCCTAACACAGCCATGTTCACACACTTCTGAGTCTACCATGCTCTGAATAAACTTCAGGTGCTTCTCAGCATGGAAGCCAGCAGAAATCAAATATAAGCCATGTTTAGATCTAAATCAAAAATGCTCTCTGTGATTCAAGCTTACTTCTTTGACTTTACGTTGCAATGGAGTGCAAGAGATGGGCTTAAAATGCTATGAATAGGAAAGCAGCAAGTGGAACAGCCTTTGTGATGAACATAGGAGCTCGCTCTGCTGTGGTATTTTGTTCCACTGTCATTTTCCAGGCTCAGTTAGAGCCGTTGGAGTAAACTTTTAAACCCCATTATTTTTTATCTGTATTACAAATTGAGGGTCAGGGCCAAATTTTTCCACATGCTGTACAAACACCTAACAAAAAGTATCACTAAACAGCCGTGCCTCGATGAGCCTGGGGATCCTGCAAGGAGAGGTAAGCAAGGTGAATGTCACTGGGGATGAGAAACACAAGACAGATAAAAGCTTGGAGGAAAAAGGAAGCAACAGAGCAGAAAAATGATCAGAGTCCTAGGTAACAAACATCCTGTGAACTCCAAGTTCTTGTTCTAATCATCTGGCTTGTGGCTGTCTCAGGTTGTTTTTTTTCTCTTTTCTCCCTCTGCCCACATTAACCTTTCCTTGTGGACACAAGTCTTTTTCCGTTATATTTTTATGTGGATTACTCAGCATTTGGGGGGGGCTTTTTACACAAACTTGGTTTTTTGTTTGTAGATTTTTGGGACACTGCAAAATTTATTGACATTGAATGGCTCAGGACAATATAAGACCTGAGTACCGTCACACTCAAAATTAGTGTTTTGAGTGTGACTTCTACTATTAGAAATAAATGCCGTTAAATAACAAATTCAGTTGCCTTCTTCAAGTTGTTTGACTTCCCAAGTCTAACGTTTCTTTCTTGCTTTTTTAAATCTTTCTTGCTAATATTATGAAATGCATTATGGAAGGTTGCTCACTACAGAAACAGATTTAATAAAGATGTTTCCACAAATTCAATCACAACTGTTTTAAATCTATGCAAGTAAAAATTAAGAGCTATAATTCAGACCTCTGTCTAAATATATAAAAGGGAGTTTTATTAAGAAAGTTTATTGATTTAAAGCTGACAGAATAGAATGTAGCTTTCTATTTCACTACATGATTTGCAGAAGTAATAGAATTTTGGGGTAGCGAAGTTAGTACGAGGATTACAAAAACATTTTCAGTAGTAAGGCAAGGGTTTTACTTCTGGTATTTTGTGAAAAAAAATGGGATCAATAAAAGCCTTTACAATGCATTACTGTGAGGAAAAAATAATTTGTAAAGAAGTTATTGTGAGCTTTAGACTAATGGTCATAACTGTAAATGATATTGAAAAACAGATAAAATTAAATAAAGACTAGCAAAGTATAAATTTGCTGCTGGAAATCTAAAAAGGATTTTCTTGTTACTCACCCATGGGATTTGGGGTTCTATCAAGGAAGCTTTCCTACTTGTCATACATCATTTCAAAGAGACATATATAGCCTGGAAACTGCTTTAAGGCAGCTGCAAGCAAGTGTCACTTTGAGTTAAATGCATTATTAAACTGTTGGGAAATTTCACATCATGGGTCATTTATCTATGCTAAATGGGTCAAAAGCCTCTACACACGCCTGGATAAATGAGAGAAGAGCAAAATTCTCCCCTGGGATGTAATTCATTGACAACCTCTTAGAATTCATGTTGTTATTTTTAGTAGGTATGAGGAAAAATGTTGCTAAGTATACCAATTCATAAAACCAGGTGCCAAACACCCACAAGAAAAGGTTACCAAATATTTCTGAATGTTGATTCTGCCTTGTGCAAGGTGTCAATATGCTTTGGTTCTCTGCCTTTAGTGGTTAATTAGCTGGTCCCAAAAGATCCACACAGACTAATGCATGTTACTAGTTCAGCTGCTCTGGGAAGAAATAATGTGTCCACTTTGAACAAGACATACAGGTAATGAAAACAGAGCAATATAAAGTTTCGAAAACTTTTGCATATTGTTAATACGTGATTTAGTTTATTTGTAGAACAAAATCTTTGTAAATCCCTCCTGCCCCTGGCATGTTGCTGGGCCTTCCCAGATACCACAGCATGCATCATCAAACATGGTAGAAGCTGACCTGGTGGCCAGTTTTAGGAAATTAGCAGCAATGTGAAGCAACACAGTGAAGTGAGCTAGAAACAGTTCTTCACAGTGCATTGGTATTCTTTCATGTTGAAAGACAAAGTTTTCCATCTCCTTGCACATTCATCCATTGAGCAAACCAGTCAGAAAAATAGTTGATCAAACAACTGCAAAGGAAGGAGCATCATTTTGAATAAGACAAAAACTTACTTTCTTATTAGCTGAAAGATGAAAAAAAGCAATGGCAATTGGTATTAGTGCATATCTCCGAGCCAACTGAGCTTATGTGAATTCTCAGCTTGTGTTTTTACATGAGGCATTCAAACACAGATGAGCTGTGTAGAGTGATGGTCAGGCAAGGACAAGTCCATCTCTTTCTCAGCAAAAGATTATGGAATATTTTACTAAATACACTATAGATAATGAAGAAGGATTCTTCACTTCTAACACATATAGTACATTTTTCCTAGTGCAGATGTTAATTAGTGAATCTGTGAAAATAATATAATCATATTGTTTTGGTATTCTCAGCTATGGCAGTGACTCCAGCTTCAGCCCCCAACACAGCCAACCACAAGCTCTGGGCAGCCAAATCATTTCACAGTTTTTCTATTTTTTTACTGCAACAGCCAAATCAGAGCAAACTGGTAGCACCAACAACCCACCAAATTCAGTGCACCAAGGCAGCTGGTGATTTTGCTGTAAAACTCCATCATGAGGGCAGTGATGAATTCCAAATGAATTGTTAGAAGAAATTTTGATGCCCTCTGGAGAATAATGGAAGTTTTCAATGCACTCCTAATCTGGTTTAATCCTGAGACTTTTTATTTGTAACTAGTAACTAGTTAAACATTTGAGAAAAATAAATATTTTCAGGAATGGCTGAGTGGATACTCAGCCATAGATAGTCTCCTTCTCTGGAGATATTCAAGTCTCGCCTGGACGCCTACCTGTGCGACCTGGTGTAGGGAACCTGCTTTGGCAGGGGGGTTGGTCTCGATGATCTCTAGAGGTCCCTTCCAACCCCTACAATTCTGTGATTCTGTGATTCTGTGATACAATCAAACAAACGGCCACTCACTTTGTAAGCTTGAAATCATGAGATACAAATGGCTCTAAAGATATTTCATTACTATAGTGGGACCATGTTAACCCCATACAATAAAGTCAAAGTATCTTTCCTCCTTAATGTAATAAATCTTCCATATGAACTTCTATCCAAGACTGGATTCTCCCATTATCATATTTCTTTCTTCTTTCTCACACTTATCGTTTTCAACCTATTTTAGATCCAATATCAAATCAGTCTGACTGTAATTTTATGTGCAATTATACATATAAATGATCATAAATATATTTGATACGTTTTCTGATCTTTTATTTATTAGCAGATTGCTTAGATGACTTTGCTTTTGTTAAAAAAAGTTCAGATAATCCTAGCTCATTAGAAGGCTTTTGACAAAAGTAAAAATATCAGTTTTAAAAGGCTAAATGTTTATGGCTCAAGAAAAGATTGGCAGATGTTCATTTACAGGCTAAATCACTGGAAACATCTTGTTATGAACTGGGCACAGACAACATAAATTAAACCTAGAGATCAGGAACACCTGTCAGAAAGGCCAAAATACAATAGTAGGAGCAGATACCTGGGCTTTAATGATAACATATCTTGTGAAATTCAGTGACTTTATGCTTTCTATCTTTTACTAATAACCAGATAATTCTGAGGATTTATGTGATGAGCTACAATCAAATGCATTGGGTATATATTCCCTCCCTCTCCCCTCTCTGGTTTTAAAAAGGAAAACCTATAGCAGTCTCTGCAAATGCTTTTCCTGTCTTAACCACGGCTTTATAACACGTCAGTCTCAATGAGATCATAAAATATTTCCAGATTCAATGGTTTTGCAGAAAATATTTCCATATCTTATTCTGATAAAGACTGATTACAGCATTCAGGCTGTGTCATTTTACAAGACATGAATATCACAAGCAGTTATAAAAGACTGACCACGATTCTAAACTTTTATATAGCAACTTTTGTATCAGATTTAATACATGTAATAATTCTAATAGGAATGCAATAAAAATTCCAAATAAAATGAAATTAAAGGCAACTTAAATAACTTAATAATTAGTTATGACATGATTAAAATATATTTTATATCTTTCAGACTGCTATAGCTCTGAACTCTAGAAAACTTTCAGTCTATAGCGTTTATCATAATCATCACATCAAATTCAAATTAAAGGTACATGAATGTAAATTTTCTCTCTCTTTTTAACATTTATTATTTTCATCTGAAAAAAAGACCTATTAAAACTTTAATGTATTAAAAAACTGATGAACAAAAGAAGCAAAATGCAGCAAGATGTTTGGCTGATGAACCAAGACAAACTGATCTGTTTAAGCCAACTGACAGTACTGGCATTATACCAAAATGTATAAACATAACCTGACCTATCAGAACATTTTACAAGGATGCCACCCAGAACAAAATTAAGACTTGTCTCATTAAAAATTTTCTGAGACACAAAATTAATGTATATATCAAAGCCATGACACAGGCTCTCAATTAATTAATCTATTTAAAAGTACAAAACCTCTGTGCTAACGTATTCTCACTTGAAAGTTTCTGACAAACTCTCTAGGTATCTGGATAGTCTTTTAAGCTTAATTGTCTTAATAATGTAATAATAACTTATATCATCATTAAATTCTTACTTAGCTTCTCTTAACGAATTGTATCAGGATGTTATGAGAAAGATATTATTTAAATGTTTCAAAGGTAGAAAATATTCCTAATGATGTTTCAGCATGCAAAGTGAATAAGATTTCTTTATAGAGATTATTTTTAACATATTAGTCTTCTTTCATTCATAGCTATTTTTTGTTTCTGTATGATGTGTGTTGTCATAACCTGCATCAGGCCATTTACAGCATAAACAATGACTCCAAATTAAATAAGCCCGATTTACTTAATTTGCTCAGTAATATTACATTATTTTAGCCAACAGTCTATGTCAAACTGAACAGAAATAAGAGGAAAGCAGTAATTAGTCTAGGTTAAAATATATCCTCAAAGGATATTAAATATGCAAGAGCTCATCCATGAAAATTAGACTGCAAGAGGTTACACCATGTATTGGCTTATTTTGTTACATATCAAATTATCTCTCATGAATAAATATATCTAATAATGTTTAACTCTATAATTTAATAGTGCCCTATTAAAAATATTTTCTGAATCAACCAAGCTGTGTATTTGATTTTCTATGATTATCAGATCTAAAGTACACAATAATTAAATGTGCAATTTGTACTGACTTCTGCAAGCACAATTAAAAAGACTGTGCACTTTAATCCCTTAAATAGATAACTTCAATAAATACAAACACTAAGACCTAACACTTAACTTAGATAATAATATAAGAACACAACGAGGTATGAAGTTCCCAAATAGGAAAAGATTAATTTAGATCTCCTTGTTTATAGAAAGAAGAAATAATTCCTGAACTATTAACATTTGTTTGACACACTTTGCAACATGAGCATTGCTGTACCCTTCCCCACAGCTAACACCAAAGTTTCCACAGTTTTCTTAGAGGACATGAAACCACATCTAATCTAGTGTAAAATCCTCACCTTGCTTGTCATTAGGCAGTGACACAATTTCCCTGTCAAACAGCTCTGAACTTGACTGACCCTCAAAGCCTTCCAAGAGTTACCCTCATCTGAAAGTGAGCTGATCTGGGTAACCTCTCTGCCATTTACTGCCACAAAGCACTAAAGGGTACTTTGGAAAATGAACTTGGTTAATAGGTGCTAAGGAAGTACAGGTGCCTTACAAGTCCCTGTATGCAGCATTAACCCAGAATCATCACTGCTCTCTCGTGACAAGAAATGATACGAAGGACAGCTCTAGTTGCTATGGTGAACCTCTCTCAAATATTGTATCTCTTCTTTTCCTCAGACTGAAGATCTTCAAGGAGTTTTTGTTCCCTTTTTCATCGGGCCCTGCCCCAGCACCAGGCCCAGCAACAGAGCCAGACTGAACAAGGATTGGTGCTATTTGCTAATTTTAAAACTCATGAAGATAAATTAGTCCCCTTCATACAATGTTCCCTCTACCTAAAGAAATGAAGATGAAGAGTGGAGCAATCAGCTAATTAACCCTCTTTTCCAGGCACAAAGAGCTGCATTACAATGTGACATTGCTCTGCCCTTTTCTTTTTGAGATGTTTTCATGGCCTATCAGAGCCTGCTCTATGAAAAGACCCTCTGCATCTGCTCTTGCAACCTGCTAATTACAATACTGTAATTAAACGCACACTGAAGCAATTGCCTTCATATATCAGTGTGTGACAAGCAAAGAGTGACTTTCAGTTAAGACATACTTAACTCCCCTCAGGAAGGTGGAGATTTGGTTTTGGCTCACCTGGTTTGACTGCTGCCTGAGGATACTGAAAATCCTCAGCGTTGTCTGAGCTGCAGTTCTGTGAAAAACATGCACGCATCCATGCACACAAATGGGTCAAAATCTCTCCTTACCCAATGAAATTTCTGATACAGGGAATTGATCAGAGAGACCAAAGTACAGTGGCTGCCCTATCTGCCCCTTGAAAGACTGCTTGTTTCTCAACTGTAGTTTCTGGTTCCTGCATCTCTGCCTAGATTCACGGTCACAGCAATATCCTGCGTGTTCCTTGATTTGGTTTTTCATCCCATTTGTGGTTGGCATTCCCAACCTCCTTTTCTCTATCACAACAATAGTACTTAGTTCTTTCCTAGTAGCATTTCAGCCTCAAGGATAGCCAAGCTTAAGCTGTGATTTTGCTTCATAAAGGACAAATAAATACATTTTTGTTATGAGTAGGTTCTTTGGTTTTGATTCAGACTTTGTTGCGTGCTCTGCAGTACACTTTGAGCCTGTGTCTGAGATAAACTTGATTGAGGTCCACATCAGGATCATTCAGGCTTGTACTCAGCTGTGGCATACACAGAACTTTCTGCAAATCAGAGGTAGGCACAGTGAGAAATCACAGAAAAAAAGTCCAGACAGTAAGGGGAACACCACCTTACCACTGCCAGCAGCTACGTGCTGGAAAGCAAAGGGCATGGAAGTGAATTCAGAGGAACCTTTATACCTCCCTCAGACACTACCACCCTGCTTCTGTATTCTGTCCTTATCGTGTCACATCATTATCTGAGGGGAAGTAAAAAAAAAGTGGCTGTAAAATGTCAGTGCCTTTGAAGTGCAGACAAAATGCAGACACATCAAAATGTATTTTTCTTTTCTATACTTTTTCTTAAAGGAAATATAATGGACAGCTTTAGGCTAGGTGCTGCAATGCATTGCCAATGGGAAGTGAGAAACAACAGCAATAAATTCATCTTTCTTCCTGCAGTATTGCTTGCAGCATGTGGCAGCACTAATCAAAGACAAATCACAAAGGTTTGGATTTATTCCCTTCAGCACTAATACCTAGGGGCAAGGTGGAGAAGACAACTGTTCAATACTGAGAAGCCATATTCCCCATACTCTTTACCAACCATTTTAAAAGAAGCTCAATAGTGTTATTCCGTAAGAGATTAGAAATGGTATTAAATCATACCCAAACCTGTCATTTGATGGTACTTACATAGCAGCATACAAAAGCTAGAAAACAACTCAATAGACAGCCAGTACCAGTGATATGCACAAAATGGGATTTTTTCCACCAGTGAAACAAAGACAGTTACACCTACAAGTGAGTGTCTGCAGGACTGGGACCTATGATGCTAAGAACAAAATAAGAGGAAACAAGCAGCAGGGATGCCATAAGAATGAAGTAGCCTGCTCACAGCATTTCTTTGAAGTATAATTACAGCCGCACTGAAGCATGAATGTAGCCTAACATATTTGCAACCACTGTAATCAGTGTAATCATGCTGCCATTTCATTTACTTTCACACATTCTGTTAAGGCATTAGGACTGCTGTGGGGACTGCCAGAATGATACAGTTAATACCATCCATTTATTTTGTTCATGCTGATAAATCGTGTTGTTATTCTGCTATTTTCATACTTCTTTCTTATGACTTCAAAGCTAAAATAGCCCATTTCATAATAGCATAAGAATTCTGTTTGCAGAGTGAAGTAGATGGCAAAACAAGATATTGTTACATTTAAACACCTTTACAGGACGTCATATCTACTGTTAATTAGCAGGACTGGGACTAAATAAAGAATAACAGGTAACTCCCTCCTGTAAAATTATTCTTTCCAGTAGTTATTAGTTAGTCACTGTGAAAGGAGTGAAAAAAGCAAAAAGACAAAGAGAGGACACCAAGAAGTCTAATCTTGCTGTCATTTTACCCTTTCCCAAGTGCACTACTTACAGTTTTCCTTCTTTAAGGAAGTGCATTAACAAAATAAAATAATATAATGGGAATTGCCTTGAAGGTATAGAAAGTAATTAGAATATTATAGATAGCTCAGTGAAGCAAGAGTAAGGGAAAGAAATGTGCAAGATTTAACATCTGCACTACCATCCAAAGCCCTTGGAAAAGAAGATAAAAAACAGATTTAGAGTAGTTATGTTGCCGATTTGTCATCTTAATTATAAACCTCCTTTCTCTCAAAGGTTCTTCAGTGTTGTTTGCAAAAAGGAAACAGAATGAGGTAATATTACACAAGTGAAAGGGCAAATACTTTTTCTGTTGGTAAGGTACTGATGTTTTTAATTTATCTTAACTATTTATGAACATTGTATTTGCTTGGTTTTTTAAAGAAAATATGGGTTCCTAAGTGAGGACACCTTAAGAGGTAACCGAAAATGGCAGAGTGCATTTTTAATGAAAAATCTGCACCTTGATGTCTGTCTTGGACCTAAAACAACTATTTGACAAGCAGACTCATAAGAATTGATTCTATATAACAATTAAAATAATAATGCTCTTCTAATCACTTAAGCACCTAGAGTTGTATCAAGGTAATCACATTCACTGTCAATTTATATGCTGTGCATATCCTTGTAAGCATTTTGAAGAAAGCGGTGCAGAAGACACAGGTGCCTAAATTAATAAACATTAGAAAATCAGCAAGAGATTTAACTACACTTGTTATTGTTTTCATTATTAAATAATTAGTTTGAACATCTTTGTACACCTGGTCCCAAATCATGGGATTCAATTACCTTGAATGGCTTTGGGCTGCTATTTGATCTCTTAATACTAACTTTGCAAAGTACGGGACATTAGGAAAGATATGTGGTGGAGGATATTGAGATTTCCCAGAAGTTTTGTGAAAAAGTTCCCTAATCAGAACATTTGGGTTTGCAGAGTCATGACTACAATTAATAATGGAAAAGCTTTTTTAAGAGTTTTTTAAAAAGGAGAGCTAAAGAAAAATGGTGGCGGACAAATGCTGAGCAGCATCATTTAAGTATTCTCTCAAAGAAGTACTTATCATTACAGAACATATACATCTGATACATCATTAAAAAAATGTCACACACTCCTCCTAGCTTTCCTACCTTCTGCTATACGTTCTGACCAGCTCATGGATCCTGTCTTGCACAATTTTAAGAGTACTGAATTTATACTTTACTCTAGCTCCAAGAGCTGCCTCATGAGAATTCTATGCAAACTGATAAAACAGATAGCTTTATCTGAATTGGAGGCCTCCAACAGAGACCTAAATGTAGTATTACTGATATATTTTTAAATTCTCTTTCAACTTTAAGCAACAAACTAGAATAGTTTGGTATAAAATTTCAGATTAAAGAAAGACATTTTAAAAGTTTTATAAAAAGTTTCATATTAAATATGTTCCACATTATGTTTACAACATGTAACAACTATTTCTCTGCAGAAGTCAAGAAATTAAAAAAACCCACTCCTTTAACATATTGTTAAAAGCTCCAGTAGGATAAATATGAACTAGACACATCTAGACTTAGAAGAAGCACGTGTCCAGTATCCAGATAAGAAATAGCCAAGTGCCACATTCATATACATACCTAGATGATACACATACAACTCCCTCAAATGTTTCAAAGACTTAAAGTATCCTTTTCTTTCCAGCTTTTGAACTTTCATTGATTGTAAAACCCTGTAATTTCTCAAACAATGTTTCTTTTACTCTGCCTAAAATCTCACTGCAAACAAACTACTGTGACCCTCACAAAGTATGACAGGAAAACAACATGGATGGAGAGCATTTTCCAAATCTTGAAAAGGGCTAATTGATGTGAAACTATTTTCCAGGTCAAAACACTATAATGCAGCCAGGATTGACAGTGAAGTGATTTCAGTCTCTGCTTTTCTCTCTATGACTTTCTGTTTCTTCTGGGTCTCAGTGAGATAAAAGCAGGAACAATATTGGCGACAATCACTGACATTCTCAGACAATGGCATCCCATTAAGGTAAACTCCCGCAACAAAATCACACAAGCTCATATACACTTGTGGCACCATTTTAAGAACTAGAAAAGCTTAGAAATATTTCAGATCTAAAATTTCTGCAGCATGCATTTCTGCATGTAACTGTTCACACTGACTGAGAGCAGTCATAACGTTCATATTCATTACATGTTAATTTATGTGAATGATGTAATCTGTTCTCTGGTTAAGTGTTACATGAATTTCCAAATTCTGATTTCCAAATTGATTATTTGCATTAATTTTAAAACATTTACATGAGGATTATTTCTCATAAACTTTCATTACTGGTTATGGACAATGCGCTGTGACTATTTGATACATTATTTAGTTGCACTTTTTATTTGCAATTGAATAACATAAGTCATATGGTATTACTTTGAAACTTTAACTAAAGCCAGCAAAACCTGTCATGTGGTGGTTGAATATGTGCTTTGCAGGTGCATTTGTATGACTGAACCTAGAGCTGTGCCATGGAGATGACAATGAACCTAGGGATTTGGAAATTCATTATCTCCGCGACACCACACAGTACCTGTCAAGGATGATGATGATAATAAAAACAAATTAGGGCTAAGAGGCATTCATCAAACTAGTATTAGTTGCAAATTGATGGGCCTGCTGGAAAATTTCCTAACGGTCTTAGGGACACACTTCTGAAATAGCCTGTGTGGTCTTATATGCCACCAGCTTCTTCAAGACAGTTACCATTTGAACTGGTCTCAGCTGGGCAGGTATAAAACTCCGTTCCTGTTAAGAGCAGATTTTTCCTGCCCTTACATGATGGACAAGAAAGTGCATAAATATTTCAGGAATACTTGATTTTGAAGGGAAAAAACATCAGAATTAATGTATTTGATGCAACCATTATAATCATGTATATAACCTATTGAATTTCAGCATGCAAAAGCAAAAAAAAATATTAAAAATTATTCACAAATGAATTTTACTGTCCTACTCTGTCCTTATGGTACTAGAAATCAGTTCCCTGAAATGACCAGGAAGTCACTGTGTCACCAAGACTTCATCAGTGGTTTATACACGTCTGAGTTCTTTAGGGACAATATACAATACAGGAGGAATGTTTCAGAATTTACTTTGGAGGTTTTTTTTTAAAGTTATGGAATAATTCATTTTTCTAGGACATGCAAGGTCCATCCACTTAATCAGTATACCTTGGAAGCAATTTGGTTTCTTGGCAATGAATCAGCTCAGCTTAGCTGCAGCTTCCTCCATAGTGTCTCCAAGTCAGCCAGATCCTAGGTGTTTCCTTTCCTTGGGTGGACTCTCTCCCCTACTCACAATAAGACAACACACCTCACTCCTTCTGAAGGAAAGATGAGATTTCTCATATGCTCAAATTTTTAAAGAATTAGAAATCTAAATTAATTTTGATTCTATCTACAGCGCTAGATGATTTTAGGTGAGGAAAGAAAATGCCTAGAAATAATCTGCATGGCTGCACTTCTTTGTCACAACAAATATTGCACTGCAAATATCAGAGATTGCCTTCTGTATTTCAAACTGAGGTCTTCAGCTTCTTTCAGATTCCCTGCATTTTGCTGCTGCTGTTCTAAGTCAGTCCCTCACACACAACCAACCTCCTCAGGACTCTGGTTTATAATAACATCCAAAAAGCAGCAATAGCTGCTGAAACAATGGTAGTTCTACTTCCCAGCAGCACTGGTCATTTAGTGCAGAATAATTGTACAGGTAAGCATCTAGCTACAGTCACACAGTAGCAATAATAGGACCAATAAAGGCGAGATTTTGCAGGACTCTGCAGGGATTAATTAGTATGATGAAGGTGAAAGTGTTTTTTTCTGCAGTCAGTAAGCATTGTTTTTGCTAGTAGAATTTACAAGTAGAATTAAGTGTGGGTTTTTTTAATGCATTCTTTGTAATCTATTTTGGGACAGCATTTTTAATTGGAAGCCACACCTGTGGAGATAAATGCTTTCAGTGGCTGGCCTTACTGAGGAAGTATTTGACTGCTGCCAAGCAGAGAAGTATGTGGCAGTATGACACATCCATTAAAATTAGGTAGGACTCAGACTGACTTTAGCTGTGTTTTGTTCCTGAAGTTTTTAGCAGAAACTTACTTGTTCATCTCAAAAAGAAAGAGGAAAGAGTAAGGACTGGTTTACCATAATATCTTCAATGAGTTAACCTGAGAGTGTGGCAACGCCAGGCCTTTGAGGCAGCACTGGAAACCCCAAGATGACCTGATATATTTATACAGTTCTGCATATATATAATTGAAGTGTGCATGAGAAGGTGACAGAGAAATCTCAAACCTTAGATTTTAGCATATAAAATGTGATATAAAGATTAAGTGTTGGTAAGATTAAGATGAAATACAACAATAATCTAGCTATGATCCTTTTTTATTCGTCATGACATTCTCATTTTCCAGGTTATTTCCATTATTTCTGTTCTTTTTGTTCCTGTGCATTAGGATTTAATATCGTATTATGCAATCTCCCAATTAAAAGGATTCTCCTGTAGTTACAATCATCTCAAAGGCACTCTGATAAATGTACTCTCTTAAAAGGCTTTGAGATACAATAAGTGCCTCAGAATATGCAAAATAAAAAATAAAAATAATAAAAATAAAAAAGCAGTCAGCTATGCTGACTACACGCCATAAATTGTCTGAAGCACGGATCACCTGTGGAGATTTAAAGAAGCAGACTGGAATCCTGTCCATTTTCATGTCGAAATCCTATCAGGAATCTGAATACCATGAAAGTTTGCAGTATGTGCAAACCCACACTGTGAGAGTCAAAAATCAAGATATGGGTGTAAGAAGTAAATTGATTCCTTCATGGAGGATGAAGGTTTGGTTAATATAGTCCTGTCTCTCCCAGGATTAATAAACGAGGTCACTTCTTTTTCTCCATCCTCTACCATAAATTGACTTGCTGTTTTGGTTTGCTACATCAGCAGAATCAAATACAAACTAATTTTCTCAGTGCAATGGGGGTTGGACCAGTTGCAGAGCAGGGCTGATACATTAGCATTCCCATGACCACATCTCCCCTATCACCTGCCCACAGTATTTTCTTGAATGAGACTTTGCCTCATCCATTTCCACAGCAATCCTTCTCATGTTAGCTTAGCAGTGAGAGGGAGAAAAGAGAGCAGCTCTAGAATTTCCATGTTGATTTTGCTTCACCTGCCTCGAGCTGCACCTTAGGTATAAAAAAGGCAGGTGTGACTTGAGAGCAGTTAAGGTAAATACTAGAAACTGCTGGAGTAATAGATGATAGTGGCTTATTATAATGTAGCCTAGAGGTAATAGGCTTGGGAAATTCTAAAAGCAGTAGTGATTCCTTTAGTAGTAGATTGCTGTGAGCATTCACTGGCAGAAAGCGTTGAAACTAAGATGCAGAAAGAGAACAGCAGTCCTTCTTCTTTATATATAGTCTTGTTGGATGCTTGAGGTTTCAGATGAATTAAGGGAACGAATCAAGGTGTGGGAATGTATGTTGCTTCTTAGAACTGAAATAAACTCTTCATGCACTCGTCTGCACTTCTATACTGAGACTAGTGTCTCTGCCACTGTGAACTGTCAGTTCACAAGAACTGTCAAGAAGTAGTGGCCATAGGGTTAGAAAAGCAGGAAATGTCAAGTAACTGGAATAAAACAGAAAGAATCAGGGATCGTTTGTCACTCCATCATGGGGAAAGTCTCCGCACCTGGACAAAAGTTCCTTTTAGTGGGAGAAAGTAGTAACAGTGGGTATTAACATCACAGAGAACTCAAGTGTAGCTCCTGACAAGAACTTCCTCGAAAAAGATTTCCTTGCTCTTTGAAGTATCTGCATTGCTTGTACAGTAGACAGCTTGCTTTCTGACTGTCTTGCCTGCTTGCCCCCTCTACGTGCTTCTCTGTTGTATCACCCTGTGTTATTACAGGCGCTCTTAGCACCTGGCTACAGGAGTGAATCAAAGTGTTGTGGAGGCAGCATATCAATTTGGGTTTGTGCCATGATAATAGTTACTTGGCAGTTAAGTGAGATCATTTCAAAGACTTTTTCTTCCTTTTCCCTGTTTCTCAGTGCCCAGATCACTGCTTGAGCTGCCTTCCCCCTAAACACTACGTGCTCACCTTTTGTGACCGTCTAAAATAGAAAACCTCTGTTCCTGTCAAAAGGATAAACTGAAACAGTCACTTATCTGGCTGAGGAACTGCACACAGAGAGCTCCATAACCACTTCCCAGCTGCCCACTGCTGGCTGCAGGCCCTTGCCCAGCTGGGACAGCTGCAGCCAGCAACATCACTGCGGACTTGTCCGAGACCATCACAGTGCAGAGGATAAGCTGACCTCAAAGCTGTGAGCAACCGAAGGAAGGTGAACCCAATCAAATAATCCATTTTGAATTGTTGGTACTTACAGAATCGACCTCAAAAATAGATTGGATTATGTGTCAGTTGACTTCATGTTGCTGTACACAGAGCTATTTCCGTTTTTTTTTCCGATTTTTTTTACCAGCTAGCTAGCTTGTTAGCTGTCTGTGCATGCACGCACACACACAGAAGTGAAAGCAGCAGGTTCTCAGTCCATTATATCTACATGCAAAATAGCAGAACTCATAATTACAGCTATGCAGGCTCTTCTAGAAGTTAACAAGATTTTAGTAAATTCAGAAGATTGGAATTTCCCCAAACACAGGCCACATTAATTCATATATAAAAAGATTTCTGTCTACTATAACAGGAGTAAATGCCACATAAAATCCAGTTCTGCTCCCATCAGAGACAATGGGAATTAAGCCACTAACTTCAAAGAGCAGTGCTCTCCCTGTAGAGTATATTTCATGCTTCTGCAGTCTTGGCTAGATTAGTGTAAATTAAACATTGGGTTAAGTTGCCAGAGCGCATAAGTTCTCCATTAGGCTCTGGAGGATTTGGCTAATTTTAGTCAAATACTTACCTATTTTACAGAATACATGCAAATATCATCCATGGGATAAGCCTCAATAGAACTCAATAGAATGCCACTAATGAATTTGGCCTTACATCTCCACGGTCTCTGCATTTATGCAGTGTTTAAAATGCATTCCAGTGTTATGCACCTCATCAAATCTGAAGAAACAACTATTTTATACTAGTGCATACAAAATAATTTAATAAGGGTTGTAAATAAGTGGCTTTGACAAGTGCTAAAGGATCTAATCATCAAATCATATTCAGAATACACACAAGCAGTTTCTTGCCTGCAGGGCCGTCATGGAGATGGCTGTCTTCACCATCTCCTTCCAGTATTGCTCGCTGTCCTATATCCTTGTGAATGGCAAACTGCCCCAGGGAGCTACAAGCTACTTTTTTCAATCATCTCTGCTTTATGTTAAATACACTTACAAGCAGCCAAGTAGCATCCCCAGAGGATCTTCCTCTGACAGAAGGATGTTAACAATATACTTCTACTGCCTTTTTTTTTTTTTTTTTTTTTTTAATATGCTTCCAGTTAAAGCCATTTCTGAATAATCTTTTAATTAGTGAGGAGGCCGTGGGTTCAGATTCATGGACTGCAGAAATAGATCTGAGATGGCTTTTCCTAGTTTCATACTATAGGATTTTGGGCATGCCAGCATGGTCAAAGCCTTGCCAGATATTCAAGCCTCATTTCTTCCCTGGCTGATATCACTGGCTTCCTGGTTGACTACAAGGAATCACCTCTCTACTGTGTGCCTGTGTTCCCATACATACAAGACGGACCAGTGCTGACAATAAAGCACTTTGACATCTTAAGAAAAGCACTAAAAGAGAAGCTTGTTACCAAGGGTTTGTACCATGTCTGGAACCCCTTGCTTTTCAACGTCTGTTAGGGCTTCTGGATATTAATCCAAATAAAAACATCATACCAATTAGTTTTTAAATGGTAATCCTTAAAACTCAGGGATTCAGAAAAAGCACAGATTCAGGTACAGCAAAAAAACGTAGTAACATCCATTGGCAAGACAGAAAGGGTCAAGGACAGTGCAGCTCTTCTCTTAAGAAATAATATTCAGCATATTTTATGCAAAGACTTGACCACCCAAGCAGCTAATTGACAGTGGGATGTCTTGCTGAACAAATCTTCTGAGGTGCTTTAATTATGCAGACACCTTGTTGTCACACAGATATTATAAATAATGCTTAACGCTGATGTTTTTTTGAACTAAGTGCTATTGGGAATTTGTTTTGCATTATGATTCTCCTTTGGGGAGAGTTCCACGTTATAAACAACTCCGCACTCCAGCATGCGATTTTGTCACTTTCAGGTTTTCCTCTCCTCAAATTATTATTTTTAAAACGCTTCTGTCTCTATTCCTGTCTGTTGTTACAAAATTGGGTACTTCAGCAAATTGCTTGGTTGACAAAAGGGGAAAAGAAATATTGCTTCCAAACAAACAATTATGATGACTTTGAAGCATAACGTAAAATGTCTCATTGATTTCGTCCCAGAGGATTGGTGTAAAGAATGAATAACCAAAGATGCAGTGAAGCATGTAATACTAGTGCATGCAACATTACATGTGCAGTATTGTTTTTAATCCATTTGTTCACCTTTGCCCTCTGTGATCATCTGCTTATCAACAGGGGAAACACATGCAAGTAATCTAAATATTAGGTCTCTCCTAAGAAAATAATTTTCTACCTATTCAAAGATAACCTGGCTGAGCAGCGGCAGGGAAAGTCCTCCTTTTCTACAGTCTGAGGGGAGCATTTTCCCTATATTATAATTTATAAATTCAACCTGCAGTACTTGAATTTCTGGCCACTGGATGTTGGCATTTGTTTTCTTTTGGAAAATAAATTTTACATTTGTTCTCCAATTACACTGTAGAACAAGTACCAAGCAGAACATTTGCCTTTTCTGCTCTCTATATGTGTGATGCTAAGTGCACTCTGAAGGGACGCTGTGCAAAAGATACTGGCAAAACTTCACTCAATTGCATTTTGTTCACACAACCCAGACTTCAAGAGGGAGGACACGAGAGCATTAAAGCTAGAAAAGGGTGCAGTAAATGATCAATTGCAGCAAATGTTCTGCAGTTGTGTTCTTCAAACACAGTGATACAGTATTTTGTCCCTAGGCTGAAATAGATTCAATTCCCTATTAAGCTAGAAAAAAAAAAAAAAAACCTCAGTACAGCTGTTCTGATATCTTTGGATATGGCTCTTCTCTAATAGATCATCTTATCTTCAGCCAAGGTATTTGCTGCTGTGATGGAGAGTCTCTGTCTTGTAAAATTCCACTCAGCAGAGCAAATTTAAATTGATAAAAAAATGACATCAATCAGATGGTAAAAAAAAAAAAGTTGAAAACAATCAAACAGTGGCTGTCAGTCCAAAGTTTGATTCCGAATAGACTTGAAATTGAAATTCTGTTAATCATATTTATCTCTCCAGATATTCCTGAAATCAGTTTCCATCACTGAAGTGGAACAGATTATTTATTGTTGTGGGTTTCTCAGCATCTTCTCAGTACTCAAATTATTCTGCATCTTTCCACTTAGCTTCACTGGTTTGGGAGCCAAATCTCAGCCTTGGATGTCACAATCAGAATTTTTTTATTTATTTATTTTTTTAAAACTAGGATTCTGTTGATAAACTGCAAGTATCCCTTTAATACAAAACTCCGGCCATACTCAGCTATGTCCTCTACTAGACACAGTGAGAAACATTTCTGCATTACGCGACGTAAAAATGTAATACACTCAAGATCATTGTGATAGGGAATCCAAGTCCATTGTCTTCTTTTGCCTAAATACTTTGAAAGATTTCAGTTTGTGTTGTTATGTTCCTGGATTCCTAGCTGTTTGACAAAACTGCATTAACTGTGCAGAGAAAATAACCATTTACTGTGAGTGTGACTTGGCAATTTTGTTTTCAGAGTTGTTGACTGACAGAAGATATATCTATTCAGCTCTGCTGGGCAGCAGTGCTCAGCAGTAAACAAAATTAGCCCATATCATGCTATCCTACCTAGACCTCCCAACAAGCAAAACAGCTTGCTTTAATGCTAGCATACAGTCACATAACCCGTTCAAAGGGGAAAGGTAGATTTCAGCACATTTTTCTTCCTGGGTTGAGAACAACTCCATTAGTTCCAGGTCCTGTTCTCTGACAGTTTAGATCATAGAACATCACTCTATGATCAACTCTACCTCTCCTTGCTTCTGCAGCTTTGCTTTAGCACCTATAATAGATGAGAATGAAAAGGAAATCATAAATATGACAATCTAGCTAGGAAATATGCAGGACTAAAACTCAAAATAACTGTGATAAGTATTTTCAAGGACAGCAAAGTATCTTCAAAAATGGGCCATCATATGAGGGAACTGAAATCTCACCCAGGGACAACAAAGACCTGAGCTTAGTTTTGTGCCCAGTTCTGTATCCTATGTACAAGAGTTCCCACTGGCAATCAACCTGTACTGATAGTGACTATACACTGAGACATAAAGGCATTATGTATTTACACTGATCTTGGTCTTACAGAATGTTAAAGATTTTTTTTCCTAACATTCACTGTTGAGCAGCACAAAATACTTGGCTGCTGCCTTTTTTTTTTTTTTTTTTTTTTCTTCTTCTCTAGAGCTGAGCAGAAAAGGATTTAGAAATAGAAAGAACATATGCTATTCAGTTTGGTCCTTTGAAATTAAGCCACTCGCACTTCATAAAGTAGCTATTGGAGATGACAAACCTGACATTTTTCGCCTTGATAATGCTGCAAAGATAGCTGCTTTGCAAAGACAATCATTCTTAAGAGTGCAAGCATTATTAGGTTTTCTCTGCTGATCTTCAAGGTGTAAGTGACAGGTAACTTAAATGCCCTGTCAAGTAAAAATTTCTTTGCAAAACATCTCTCAAAAAATACGATTTTCTCTTTTACATAAGACTTCACAATCCATATTACGTCTAATCCTTTAACATGTATTCTTCTGTTTTCTCTTTACCTTCAGGATTTCTTGTGAGCAGTGCACATGGCTTTAAGTATTAGAAAAGTAAATGATATCTTGAAGAGCAGAATTAAATTCAGAAGCATCCTGCACTGATAGAAAAATCACCTTTACAATATATTCCTGCAAGCAGTTGTTCTATTAATTCCTGGAAATAGACAAATATCGATCTAATCCCAAAGGTAACAACTGTCAGTATAGCGAGTTTTCTGTGACCCATATCATGTCTCTAACTGTGACAAGATAGGAGAACTCTCCAGCTGGGAACAGAATTATGTCACTGTTTTCTGACACTTTCTTTGTTTTTTTTTTCCTCTCAGCCCAGTTGATCAGTAAGCGATGTATTAATATAAGCCACCCAACTGAAACAGGTTCAGAATGTGAAGTCATGAGAACAAGAGACAAGCGAAGAGTTGGGTCAGACCAGCTTAATTGTACTTTTCTCTTATGGGAGTTTTCTTCAGGCATACACAATCACTTAATGTTCTTGTACAGTGCATGCCATGCTGACAGATTCCATGCAACAAAAAACCACACATTTACCAAATCACCTCTTTGCCTCTGCAGTAACCTAGGCGGGGCTGAAGTGACAAACTAGAGGTAAGGCAGTGAGCGCTAAGAACTAACACATGGTGCCTCCAGTTGGCTAAAGCAGTGTTTCGATCAGCTTCTCAAAGCACACAAAGCAGTTTGGAGAGTGCATGCAAAGGAGTCCAAAGGTGCTGTCACAAGCACACAGTCTGAAAAAAAGACTGTGCTTCTCAGAGCCTTTGAAAGCATATCTGAATCAGTCTGAAAAGAATAACCTTCCTGGAGGAAGATAAGAGTTGAAGAGAGAAGAGGTTCCATGCATCCAGCTTCATGCATGCAGCAGTTACTAAGAGAGGACCTGAAGTTTCTTCCTTAGCCAGAGGAGGCTCAGGAAGAAGCTATCCCTGAAAGCTCATCTACAACTGCAATGCAACCTCAGATGTTAGCTGAGGCATCTGCAAGCCTGAGCTAAACTGCAGAAATGTGCCTCTTTCCCCCACCGTGTGCCTATGTAACAGCACTGACATCCCCTCTTGTATCAGATCTGTGAAAGTTGTCAGTGCTCTTTGAAGTTTACCAGCCAGATGGGAGTTCAAACAAAGTCAAGCCCTGAACAATATCGTGTCATTTTGGATGTAAGTACGAAGTGAAATTGAATCTTTCACTTGGTAGCACTTTTAATCAAACCAGCAACCCTGTCTGTGGGCTGCAGTACTGATGGGACATAGGTCAACAACAGTGGTCACTGGCAAGGGGTCTAGTATCTTTTCAGAGAAACTGTTGAATCCAGACTTTCTTATTATTTTCCAGTGCTTCACTCAATGTGAGGTACTGATTTACAAGTAGGTTTAGGACTTGAGGGAGAGAGATCAATAGCTTTTTAGTGAATACTAAGTGCTATTTGTGACAATTCAGAATATAAAACAGCCCCATGCTGCCCAGCTCTCATAGCTAGAGAGAGAGAGAGGAGCAAGACTCATTGACCTGAAGGATGAGAAACTGATGCTGAAATTACTTTTTTTTTTTTTTTTTTTTTTTTTTAACTCAGCTCTTTGCCTCTGACAACATGATTGGGTGATGATGTACCACCAGACAAAATGCAGAATACAGGGGAACTGCACTTTCTGCTGAAGAAGTTACAGTTTAATTTAGGACTGTCATATATGTCCCCAGATTACCTATGCAGACTCAGTATCAGTTAAGATATGCACAGAATGAAGTTACTGGGGAAAAAGCTTATTGCCCAGGCAAAACCAGGCACAGCCAGGCTCCATGTGGGCAACATAGTTTGAGATGGATCAGATTTAGTGTGTCCATACAAACAGAGAGTTACAGTCTGGGTGCACAACCGCAGTTTTCTAGATTAAAAAAAATCCATATTGAAAAGAGCCATACTGAATATTTCCATTACACACAAAATCAGTCCAATGCTCTTCTGAAGTATATAACCTACTTTACAAATACACAGCACTATATAGAAATGCATGGCAATCCAACACACGCTGGAAACATTGGACTAACTGAGTCAGAGGGGATGAGATGTAGAAATGCTGTACTGAATATCTATTATTAATGTTCTATTATGTTATGTTCTATTAATATTATGTCCTGTTAATTAATGTTCTATTATTAATAGAAAATTATGACTATGTCTATTTAAAAAACAGTTTTGTTTGGTTCAAATGAGCTAAATCCTCTTTACACTTACAGAATCTCATGTTCCCCAAAGGAACATAGGAAGGAAACAAATTAAGATTTTCACTTCCTGGACACAAATATTAATTAAATTGGATTAATTCAACTAACAAGAGACACATCTTCCTTAGGAACATTTCAGCAAGAAACGTGCAACTCACCAAAAACACTTTTGGCAAATAAAAAAATCAGTTGCAATGATAAATATTAAAAAGTAAAAAAAGAGCTTGTTATAGAAAAAGAGAGTTATTTGCACTTAAGCCCATCTGTTTCTTGTGCTCGTGCAGTTTAGATTAAACTACTTTATTTCTGTCTGCTAATTAGGACTATTTATTACTGACACTTCTCGGATATTTATACAGGAGCTTGAATTACAATTCTTAGAATAGTTACTTTAATATGGTATAAACACAAACAAAGAATGACTCTAGAGGATCTCTAAAAAAAACTGAGCAATGTCAAATCCTAATGAAATTGGTGGCAGTTATCACGGTTAGGAGAAACTCTCAGTGAGTTGTAGAATCAGTCTTTGTCAGCTGAATTGTGATTTCTCATTAAACTGGCTTAGCACAGCACACCAGGGATAGCTAATCTACAAATCAACCCAAAAAGAAATCTGATCATTTTTGTTACAATTACGAAGATTGTTTCGAAAGTATTGAAAGTGAGTGTAGAAATACTTATCCCTGAAATCTAATTAGAAATTAACAATTCAGATAAAGAATGAGTAGAAGTGGAAAAGATGATCAAATATTCACCAAATTATTACGCTGAGTTTTATAACACTCAGACTGATGGATGAGAATTTCCAAATTTACATTGATCAGGAGCCTTGGTACAGTCAAGTGCATCACCAAATGCAAATATACAAACAGGAAAGTTTACAACGCAATTTCAGGACTTAAAGGGAGTTTTCCTAACTCTTTCAGAGTGCTGATGTCTGAAGGCATATATGGGGGCACATCAAGGGAAAATGAAAACTAAGACAGTTTTCAAAGTAGAAAATGAAGCCTGAGAAGAACATTAAATGAACTGAGATATGAAAAGATTTAAAGAACTCAGGCACATTAAAAAAATACATAACAAAGATATTTATGAACCTAAGTGTTATTTTTATACTATTGTGTATTACTTCCAGTGACTAGCACAAAATTTCCAGTCTCCAGATAAGGACCAAATTTCCCAGTATCTGTAGATAAAAAGAAAGTTCTTTCAGCTTTTAATATAAGCAAAAGAACACTCCATAATCCAAATAGATCAGATTCATTATCAGATATCTGCTGAATATTAGTACTTTTCTCAAAAGCCAGCGTTTGTAAAGATGCTAGTTCTGTCCATTTGGTCCTTATCCATACAAGAATTTAAAGAGCCATTCTCTACTGGCAATATGTCATTAGTATCATCCTAATCATTCTTTTTTTCCTCTGGGGTGATTAGTTTATTACATCAAGTACAAATACCTTAAAATGAACAAGGACAGACTGTTGCCCCGCAGCCCTCCAAATAAACCTTGCATCATTTCTTTCTGAAGTATGATTAAATGAAACAAATAATCCTGTTTGTAGAATTGCATGTCCACAGCACAACAGAAATCCGAAGAGGTACAATTCCAACTATGAAAATAAACACTATTTGCTGTGGTCTCCCTCAAAAGACAGCCAAAACCATTTGTTAGTAAATCCATTATTTCCTCAACAGGACTTGTTTATCATTGCTTTAACTCCATGCACAGATAGACAGAAAAATGCATTTTGGCCTGATAGCAAGTACAGTGAAGTCCTGGAATTTTTGTCATCTAGCCTTCCTTACCACCCGAAAGAAAGGATTCATAAATGGCCATGCTGAGTAGATATCAGTATCTACAAGGTCAGGAAAACCCACAAAAAGTTAAGGAGTAATGCAGTTCTTGGAGAGAGTTGTTAGATCACAACCTGAGTAGAATCCCCAAGCCATCTCAAAGAAAATTTAGCTCTGAAAGCTGAGTTGGTAAGAATACCTTCAGAAAGTACAACATCAGGCACAGGAAACAAAACAGAGTAGGTATTATTTTCACATTTCACACATAAGCACTTTAAATACATCTAATTTACTTATCTTGAGCTGAGAGTGGTATTTTAGACATATTTCAGGCATTTCAAACAGAAGACTGTGGCAATCTTTAGAACAGGTGTCATGAAACACCCACCAACACAAGCTTCCTAAAACAAAATTTCTTGATGTGCTGTTTCAAACAGTAACACCATATGTACCCTTACTGAGCAGAACGGGGCTTTCTGTTCAACAGGTATCTTCTGCTGAATAGCAATAACCATGTGCTCCTTGTTAGCAAAATAGGAGGGAAACAGTGGGATTTTTTAACTTAGAAAATCCTATTCCCAACCAAATGCAAACTTTATCCATGGACAGATTTACATGAAAGGCATTCTTGTCCAGTTTCCAGCCTGTGCTACCTAAGTTAAATGAAAACTATGTTAAAATGATTTCAGTGTAACTTAAGTCAACCAAAACTAACCATATTAACTCCCAAGCATTCACTCAAGCTCACACGCAAACCAGTCTGCATACAACAGTAAGCTTATTTTGATTCAAGCAGTAAGCTATTGAGGCTGTCAAATACTACAGTATGCAAGATATACAGTAACAAGTAAAAAAAGGGAATTCATCAGCTTTAGTTACAGTCCCATAGGCCTTCTGAGAGTCTTTCAATGTAGTAACTGGTTTCCCTCACATGAAAATTTCTGAAGCTCTCTGATCGTCAGACAGTCTTTCTCACTGTGACCCAGAAATTTCATCTGAACCCAGTTTGTACAAATCATGGGAACCAGGATGTGGGTTTCCTAACAGAAGGCTGTCATGGTCTGAATTTCTCCAAAACACTCCCTTCAATTACAAAACTAGTAATCTCTTCTCTCCTGACATCCTGTTGAGCATCTGTTTTCAAGTCTGGACAGAGGCAGTCAAATCCCAGTTCATTTGCTTTGGAGCTGTTCTGGTCCAGACCTTCCACGTAGAATGAATAAACTTCACTCAACTACTTCAGTTATGAAATACATGCCAGAGACACATTTGATTTCACATTACATCTTAAAATTTACACTTTATGGATAGGAGACCTTGAATTTATAGTATAATTTTCTTGCCTCGGGAAGATCTTGTTCTGCCACGGTTTTGACTGTGAGACAAGTCCCATTACCAGAGAAGATGGATTTCCCAGGCAGTCACTGCATAAGAAATGGGGATGGCACCCTTGTGAATAACTTGAGTGATTTGGTACTTGTCCCATGTCAAGAGCAAAAGAAAGGGTGAGTTTGCACAAAACTTGGATAACCTGAACCTTAGAGCTCTTTTACATAATACTTTAGACATTTCTATGCATGTAAGCTGACATGGCAAAATGGAGAGAGTGTTTTGAATTAGTTGTGTGTAAGTAAAAGTAGGGATTAAAACTCTTCACATTCAGAGATGGAACTTGCAGTTCTCTGCTAAAGCAACTTGCCAACAGCTGGAGAAGTTGCTTAGTCCAACAACAAAGGCAAACATTGTCCTCTGCTCAAACTGCAACAACTGTGTAACTTCCATGAAACCAAAGAGTCAGTCTATCTGCAAGCTAACTGCAAATGACAATATGCCCAGAAGAGAAATACAGAAAGTCTGCTGATAATTACAATCCAAGATACATATGATTCACTCAGGAGGCTTGTCAAATTTTACTTCTTACCTTGATTTTTTTTTCAGACAAAGATGTTCACAACAAACTGTACAAGAAGTTGCAAGCAGCTCTGTACATCCATGTGCTTCCTCGGAGGAAATACCACAACAGTGGTATTGAGCCAAAACTCAGAATTTCATCTTCAGTTTATATATATAAGAAAGGTATGTACTTATATTTCCCCCAGTAAACTTCCTCAGCTCTCAGGAAGTTATAACTTAGGAACTTTCTGTATTTTTGTAAGTTCTAACATCTTTCACCAAGGAGTTTGTCTAGATATCTTTTTAACCCACTTATTTACGATTCTGATCTGTACCCTGTCTTGCAGCAATATGCTCTGGAGTTTAACTAACTTGTTTCTAACAGCTTATTTTTCCTTCCTATTTCCTACCACTGGATAATTCCATTTGACATTGACTTATGCTTTCACCATGAGAGAGATCCCTCCTTATACCACTCATAATTTTTGTTGTGTATTTTTACCATCTTTTTGTGTGTGATTTTTTCTGTGTTGAAAATATTAAACTTTCATCTGCCCTTGGACACAAGACATTCTGTTCTTTGTCCCCCATCTCTATTCCACTAGTTCTGTTTTAGCCTTTCTGAGATGGGTAAGCAGTACTACAAACTGTATTCAATCTGGAAATACCTTTTCTCTTAATCAGCTGGAGAACGTATTTTTCTTAACTGAAAGTTATAAAGGTAGAATAGAATACAATTTGGTCATTTCATTTAAATACCTAAAGTGGGGTGGATTTCATCAACGTTTTCAAAATGTTTTCTAAGCTTTGAGAAAACCTCTAAGAACCCTTGAACCCTGAGAAATCCAGCATCTCAAAGGATCGGGCTGTAAAGTGTTATCTACACCCAGTTCCATTGCCCCTTTTACAGGCATTTAAATTTAGTAGAAAACAGAATCCTGGAGGGTTAATATTTTCTAAAACAGCTCTAGTTCAAGACAATCAGTGCAGCTTTTGATAAAACTGATCAAAAGGCACTTCTTGACAGCTGGGAAACATGAAATTCTATTACATGCCCTCTTTTAGTTTTACTCTTTCTTCTCAGAAGACCACTGTTTGTTTTGTGTAGTAGGAAACACTATTCCTGTGTCGTTTGACTTTTGCACGAGCCCTCATATCTTTACACCAGAGTAAAAGTAGTGTGAGATTACAAAGAAGTTCTTTGTGCTCTGCTGTATTAAAACCTTTTTGCAATTTATCTTTCTTTTCTTTCTCTCCCTCTTTTACATTTTGGCCACAATTTACACATCGGTGTCTTCTTTCTCTGCTATTGTCTTCATATTAGATGAGAATCCCTTTGAAATGATCCTACAGAGATTTCTACAGATTTCTCCTCTTTTCATTAAAATTGAAAGTGTTAAAGATAATGTAATTGGCATTAGACTACAAAGAAAAAAAAAGAAAAAGAAAAGAAAAAAAAAAAGCAGGGTGAATTGCTGTGATCCTCTCAAGGATAGTTTGTGTTAGGCCAGTGGAAGAGGGCAAAATCTTGTCCTGATGCCTTTTAAATCTCTGCGCTGATCAGCGGATATATAGATCCCCCATTGACAAGTAATTAGGAGCACCTTAAAACTGCTTTCTTTTAGACTAAGTACAGAAGCTGCAGGCTATATATATCAGCTCCATGCCCTCTCACAGGAGAGGACATCTCAACTGGCCACTTAACCCTTTACAAAGGCTGACTGGATTTTAATCTCTCTTTCACAGTCGTTAATTAGTCACCTTTCTCAGCACCTTAACAGTTTTCTTTCATGCCAGTTGAAATCAGGACACTTTGCAGAGAATGGCACGCAAATTAAACCAAGCATTTAGTCAGTAACAGTCCACACTCAGTTTAAAAAGCCCTTTGGGCACAGTGTCTGCTCTTTTACACTGGTGGAAAACTACAGGACGTCTAAAGATCTCAGTCTCTAACCTTCCTCCATATTCAAGAATGCTGAGGCAGTAAAACAAAATTCAATCCCTGTAATTCCTTTGAACCAAACGTTGACATAACTGATACAGAAATACTTAACTGAGGCATCAGCTATTCCCGATCATTTCTATGCTATCAGATCCTTATATTAGTTATCATCCTCAGTTAAGTTTAGAATTGCTTTTTAAGCTTTTCTATTTAAGCTCGTAGCTTTAAAATGCAAGTCTCTGCGTTCTCAGTTCAGTGCTGCTTATTGAGCATTTGGGGCATAAAGACGCAGCATTGTCTCCTAATTTGAGTTCAGAATAGGGGGGAAAAAACCCTCAAGATTCACTAAAGGTGCTCACAGAGAGGAAATCAGCAAGCCAGGTTGACCTTTCTGCTTATCAATTTCTTCTTTCATAAATGGAGTTGAAAGTCTTACCTTATTTACCCGAGGTACTGCGTATAAACCAGCTGGTTGGTTGGGGTTTTCAAGAGGAAAAATACTGCCTAAATGCCAAAGAAAATAATTAATGAATAATAACTTTGTGGGTGACACATCTGTGAGAGCTTTAAGTGACACACTGCCTCTGAACACATTTACAGAGGACCTGAGGGGGTGCATTTCCTATTCAAATGCTGTGGTTTTAAAATTATTATTATTATATTTGGCAAGTAGATATTTCTGCTTACACTCCAGATAGATACAAACCACAGTTTCAGCCATGTCTGTGGGAAAACTGTGTCAGTGGCATCAAGAAATTTCTCAAGAAATATGTCCTCCATTTCATGGGAAAAGGGCAAGTGCAGCATGCTCTCCACAGTGCTGGGGACATGGATAACTGTGCAAGATCTAATTTTCATCTTTCATTTTCACTTTCCTTAAAAGCTGAACCAAAAGAAAAAAGAAAAATCCTCCAATGTTTTTAAATGATTGATTTTTTTCCGATCGAACTGACATTTTTCATTAAAAATGCTTTTTGGCACAACTGTATCTTTCAATTGGAAAACTTTCCACATGAAAAATTTCAGACAACTGCAACGTAACAAATGCAGCAACAGTATCTTCATGTCTAATACAGGGCAATTCATGACTAACAATATAGAGAGATTGGTTTTCTAACAACAGGTATTCGATTTTATATAATGTTCATGATTAAGCTGTGCGCTTGAGAACATCCGACTTTCAGCACTTCAACTTGAGGCAATTCAGTCTGCCTTCTCCCTGAACACAGTACTCAAAGAAATGACACACTTTAGGAGATAAGGAACAACCTCTTCTGCTGATCTGCCAGGAACAGCCAAAAAGGGCCATTACAAATCAGGGCCAAGCTTGTAGTAGAGTTTAGCTCTACTAACACTGGATCTTTTGGAAATTTGTGGCAGCTAAAAAATATGATTCAAGAACTGTACCGTAGACTTGAAACTAAATACGTGACAATATGTCCAGGCTGTGTACATACGATGGAAAAAAGTGCAGTATAGCACAGCCCTGAGCAACTTCTCTAACTCCAAGTTTTCTGGGCCACTTCCACAACATCCATCCCACACGGTCTGTGGACTCATGGAAGATCTTCCCCCTGACATTGCTGTGTTCTGGATAAGACACTGAGTGACAATCCTTCTCAAGGTTGTCATTTCAAGGCAATTAATTTCCAAAATTGATGGATTTAGACACAATTTCTCTTTTTTTCTGCCCTGTTCTTAAAATAAAGTAAGAACACTTAGGCCCATAGGATTATTTCCTACCAGAATCACCACAATAGATTAGACTCTAGTTGCCTTCTACAGTATATGGTCTTTGAGCAAATCCCACCTAAACGCTTTTCTTGCTTTAATAGTAGCTTTGGCAATTGGATTTAGTGGCCATCTCTGCTCTGTTCCTTAGTATGCAAATATACAACTTTGAGGAACAAATCTTCCCTGTTTTTTTTATCATTCAGTAATCTTAATGACATAATGTAGAACTATTTGTTCAAAGAGTAACAGTTTATTCTGCAGAAAGCTGTTTAATTATGGTAAAGTCAACATACTTCTAATGCCATGCTTAAAAGCTAGCTATTTCTTCAATTTTCAAGCCCATCTTTATACATACTGCAAGCTATATATTATTTCATTTATTCTATTTACTACAAACACTGCCTATACATCATATGGTATTTACTGATTACTAAAATTACCTGTTATAATATTTAGAAGAGACTCAAAATGCTTTCATTGTATCTTTATGAATAGTTCTATTTCTTTCTTTTTTTTTTTTTTTTGCCCTTTAACATTCTCCTTACACTATCTCTGTCTTACCAGCTGTCAATCTCACTGCAAACTCCTTAAGTGTAGTGGTCTCTGCTACTGGTGTGAAAACCAAGCCTCCTCCCAGCTCCCCTAGTGTCATAGCCCTTTAGCACAAGCCCTTTTCATGCCTGCTCCCTGTTGCCCTTACTTCAGCCTCTGTGATTTAGAAGTCTATTTCTAAGTGGCACTGCTATTTTAGTGTAATCATTGGTTTAATCCTTTTAAAAGTCTGCGATCTCTTCACTGGATAAGTATTGAACATCTCCTTGAAAAAGTAAGATTTTTAGATCCACTTTTACTCGCTAATCTATAGCTGTTAAAGACATTCACTGTTCCTTTTTTTAGAGTTACACCTTTCTCAGACCAGAAATTGATGGAGGTGACCTATACTATTTTTACTTTTCTTGAGCTTTTTCTGATAATGTCAGCTCTCCTTGCTATGCCATGAGGTTGCATAGCCCTGTCACTCCAGTAAAGATTAATCCCTCTTATTTTGTGTGTCCCAGACTATTTGATTTTTAACTGATACAAACCTACACTGTTCCACTGAAGATGAGTCCGTGAACCAGTAAGATGTCTGCATGATTATTGTCAAAAAGACTTTGGGTGAGTAAAATTTTAGAAAAAAAAAAAAAGAAAAAGTTAATATATATAGGTGATCGCTAGGTACTTCAACAATCTGAAGCTGAAATCTGAATTTCTGAGCAGAAATACACATTTACTCCAGAAATGCATTCATCCATTATAATTTCTCTTCCACCCCAGCAAACAAAGCTTAAAAGTAATTACAATCAAGAAATGTAAATTTGTAAGATAAATAAATAACAAAAACTTCAATTGTCACAGAAGTACTGGAAAAGCACTAAAAATGCTGAGACTTTCATGACTTTATTGCTCATTGAAATATCTGAGACAAAATGTCAAAGATAGAAGTAAAGTGCTATTTGAAATACCAAATGGAAACCTCCTGGAATTGGTTTTTAACATATAAAAGATGTTTTTTTTTTTTTTTTTTTACCTCTTGGCTGCATTTAAATACAAATGGTGCCAAGAAGACAACACAGGACTGAAGGTCTTAATGGGAAGTTACAATGCTCCTGTCAGCAGCCACAAGGAATTTTCTCCTCTCAGAGCTAACCCACCAATGGCAACATCCCTGCTTTAGGTCTTACTGGGGTCACACCCTTCAAGTGCTCACTCTTCCCCAGTTACACTTGGGAAGCTGCGTACTCAGATTTTTTTTCACTACCGCAAACACTGTTTACCTCACTTTTATTTAAATAAGCAACCAAATAAATTACTTGTGACAGGAAGTGAAAAAAAAGACCTTAAAAAATGGTGCACTAAGATTGACTTTCAGAGTCATTTTTGGCTCAGCCATCCCTATTTGTTGTTGTTTTTCTTTGTCTTTTTTTTTTTTTTTTGCACTCTCTTTCAATGAATGCTCAGAGTGCATGATCTTTACTTACTATTGGTTCTAAGAAAACACAGTAATAAGTTACATTGATATTTCCCAAAAGGAAAACCTAGACTGCACACCTGATCACAGTATATGCATACTAGATGATTTGTTCGATTACCAATCTAAATGCAGTTTTTGTACCACATGAGTAATGTAATGAGACCATGTTTTCCCACTGTAATAACTAAATTCTGTTATATATTACCAGGACCATTTATTTTAGCAGAATATTTGCATAACACGATATTATATCCAGTAAAGAACAACAATACCTTATAAGGCAGCAGAAATTGGCTTTGTCAGAAAAATTCCTTTGTTGGGAATGGCTGGTGCAGTTTTCTGCTATGTTAGTGGGCTGAGATGGCTCACTGAAATGTTAGAAAAATATCAAAGTTATAACACAATTAACACTTTCAATAACAGTCACCTAATGTATTAGCTTCTATGTTTAGTATTAGTGAGTACCCAGGGAATTGCAAGAGTCATTATAACCCCATAAAACCTCGCTGGTGTAACCCAATGGTTACACTCAATAGTCTCTGTTCACTGTTATAAATTCAATGACTATCTAACTTACTTCCAGTATGAGCCCTTACAAGTCTAGAACGGGGTAGACTTATATTCACAAGTTAATTACAGATATCCAAATAGGAAGTATGATGGAAAATACACAGGCATGTCTATGGGATGCTCATAGATATTTCAAACAAAAAAGGATACTAGCAAGTATGCCCAGTGAGTGACTTATTTGATAGTTAATTTTTGTTCAATGTCTCTCACAAATCATAAAGACTTTGTTGGATAATTTTCATAAGGAGAATGAATTACTGGCATGACACAGTCCTTCCATGACATTTTCTAATATACTTCTCTGTCAAACTGTGAAGTTAAGTGTTTTCATTGTTAAGCTAAAGAGGCTTAGCATTAAAAACTTATGGAAATGGCCTTAATACTGAGATTTACTTCTAGAATACTTTTGAAATGTAGTATCCCCAGGTATTTTATAAAAAAAGATATGCTCAATTTCCAATAGCTTTTGCTGAGTTTTTTATCTGTATTCATAATCCAGAATGTGCCATTATAAATAATGAATCAATTGGCATCTGCAATACCCACGAAACAGCTGTACATCAAAATTTACTATTGGCCTGATTATGCATCTCTCAAGTGGCTGAGTACTTTACTTCTAGCTTCTGTCAGAAGTTTATTGAGCACAGAGAACCAATCTTCATGACAGACTATTGGTCTGCATGTACAGTTACATACGTTAGTAATCTGACCGAGACAATGGAATGAGTTCATTGGCTGGTACTTAAATGAAAATGTTATTTTTAAAGGTATATTTTAATTCTGTCATTATAAAAAGATAAATATCAAGGAAGTGGGTTGAGGATTTGTTTCAGTTTGAGACTTCACTTTATGACCTCAGAGATCATCCTTCCCCAGTCCTTGTCACCCCGGGGCAATAAAATGCTATCTGTGTGGTACTGTTGCCCCCTGCTGCTGGAAGGGATGGTTTCCATAGACTTAATTCTTTCAGGGCCTTCATGTTCAGTATGAACATTGATCACACATCTGTTTTGCCCTGACCCATTTGCAATTGGTGAAATGCAGCTGAATTTAACAAAGCACAGCTATCAAATTACCATGAGTGAATAAACATCAATGAAATGGCCTATATCAAATCTTACCTTTTTCAAATCTGTCTCTGATCCCTTCTCAGCCTTGTACATTGATTTAGACATTCTGCCTTTACACTCCAAGTGAATTTGAATATCCTATAAAACACAAATAGTTATTACAGTCTGGAATGAAAAGAAAAAGGAAAACCTGGTGGAAAACTTGAATGTATATGATTAGCTGATACATGAGAGAACAACACATTTGAAAAATGCTTTTGGACAGGCCAACTACCCTAAAAGCCAGAGGAAAGCCATGTTTACATTAGTTTATCCTTGTACTGCTGTACATCTTTGTGTAACAGCATATACAGTTGTAGGTTCAGAGATGCAAGGTCCTCAGCTGTCAGCTCTATGATAAGCTCTCTGTTATCAGCCGTCAGTGTCTAAACCAATCTTGAAGGAATTTTTTCACAAAGAAGATAACAAACCTGAAAAAAATGAGAGCGGCCAGCATCCAGTTTATTGCCATTCTACCCACTGTTATACCATTTTCTTACATTAGATTCTGTCATCTTACAGCGATCTTCCAACCAATTCCTACTATGATGTCATGATTCTTTTTCAAACTTTTTAACCTTATTTTTGCAAAATTCATAGAATTTCCTCTAAAAAAAACATTAGCATTGCATTAACCACATTATAAAATACTATGTCCTGGTGAACTGCAAAACACCTGATGTCATCTCTCATAGGATTCTTTACTACAAAATAAAGAAGTGGAAATCTAGGATTTTGATTGAGGCTGTTTGATAGTCAAAAGATGCTGGATTTATATAAAAAAGAAGAAACAAATATTCCTTTTTTAACTCCCTATATATTACAGAAAAGCTTGAAAAATTAAAGCCACACCTAGGATGCAATTTTCTCTGTTATCTGCCAAAGCCTTGTCCTGGGCTACCTTATGAACTAAGACTTAGACTTGACTTGCATTTACTTTAACTACAGTGAGATCTTAACGTCTCTATTGGTTATTACTGTCCAAAATCTTACACTCTGACTGTAAACAGAAGTAATTCTGTGTTCTAAATGTTTCCACTTTCAAAAAACTCTGCTACTTTCATCACTTACTCAGCAACTGCTAATACACAAATATGGAATTTATAGTCAAGAGCATTGGAACTAAAACTACTGCAAAGGCATTGCACATTTCTTATAGTTATGCCCCTCATTTTGCTAGTTAGTCACATATTTAATGGCAGCAGGGATCTCTTCAGAATGGGCTTTGCTTATTTTGCTTTGTGCAGGGTACTGCATGATCATTATTCAGAGTTGTAAATAATTCCTAATTACATCTCAAGGGGTCCATTTTGTCTACCTAATTCTTGAAGAAAATATTCTCTTCTGTTTATACAAGCTTGAGACATATATTTAAGCTGTGATGGTACAAACGTTTACCTGCAAAGAAACATCTCATAGTGGGATTGCTCCCATTTTCGCATGACTTACCAGCATGAGCACACAGGGAATGAGGATGCAGGTATGAAGGCTTCTGTCTTTTACAAAAAAAAGGAATCTAAACATAATTCTGCCTTGAGCATATAGTACTCACAACCAAGAACATGTGGTTAATGAACAAAAGCCTTTTACTTTTTTTCTTTAACTCAGGCTGTCACTATCTGCATGTTTACTTGCCAGATGCATCCCAGCTGCTAATTAAGCTTGAACGAATTAAGGTGAATTGAATCTTGCCTGAGCATCTGCTATTCTATTAACATGGCAAGTAATGAAAGGAAGATGATGCTACACCTTTAAAAAGGCCATTTATACTAAGAAGTACTTCTTGCAATATACTAACATAGATACTTTTTCTTAAAACAAATAACTTGTAAGAACAAACTGTGCTATAGTATGTACCAAAAGATTGATCTATGGTATAATCTCTGCAGTTTTCTTGGTAGATTCTCATTATATACAAAACTAGGACTAAAGTTTTAAACTATATTCAAATAAGGAAGTATTAGATATCAATCAGTTGAGTTGCTTGATCAAGAGTGATGCACATATAGTCAGTACCTCTGTTTTTGGTCAATATTATACACAATAAAAAATTCTAAGTAGTTCTAAGCCTTCTTTCCTAGAGAAAGGAAACAGGTTTTGCAGTATATCTGTGAAAAGTCTCATTTGTGAACTCTTGGGTTTTCTGCAGTCCCCAAAGGTTCATCCTCATGACCTAAGGACACGCTCAGTGATTTTTTTTGAGCAGAATGACATCCATCAAATAAGATAATGATCTAAAAGGAAACAAAGAGAAGGAAAATATTTTGATGGTGATACCCTGTCAAAGTGGGGAGTCATCCAGTGTACAATTTGGAACCTAAATACCTTTGCTGCATTTCTCTTTGTTCTAGAATTACCTAGATCTATGCCTGAGCATGGGAAGAACTTATAATTTATATCTAGAAAGAGGAAAACCGTATGATTCCTAATATTGTAGAGATATAACAATTGTATGTAATATTGTAGAGATATTGTGAATAATGCTATAGAGATAGAGTGGTACCAAAGTAGAAAAGACACTGCCTTTCTGGGAATAATCCCTATATTGAGTCCAATAATAGTACTGAGGCTCTTCTTGTGCATTAAACAAATACCTATTTTGTGATACGTTTATATTATGCAACCAAAGGAATGTAAAACTAAGCAAAACACAAAACGGTATGCAGGACAAGATGTTTGATTAGGTCTACCTGTGCTGAATACACAGTTACAGCTTAAAGAGCTTAAGAGTTTTGCTCCCTGTAAAACTACAGTTAACATAGTATGAAAGAAAAACCACAGTATTAAAAATAGTTACGAAAGGGAAGCAAAAAGTAAGTCATTTTGATCTTAGAGACACTTTTAGGTTATTATAGATGCAAAGAAGATCTCTTCATAAAAGAAGTGTAAAAATGATTAAAACTCTGTGCCTTGAGAAGGTGCAGAGTCTGCTTTTACACAATTTGCAGTAAGTCTTTAGAGCGATAAAATCTTGAATATTAGATGTGCATCCCTTAGGGCTTTCATTTCATTTTTATACTGAAAAAAGGCTAATACAAGTTCATAGTAATCAAAAATGGTGATAATTGCTACTACTAAAATTCTCTGTAAAAAGTTTGTGCTGTCTTATCAAAAAGCACGTGAAAATTAACCAAAGCGAGTCCAAGTTAATAAATTTACTTATTGCACAAGAGACAACTGGAAAGTGAAGTTTACAAATGTAAATGTCTAAAATTTAGAAATGCAGTTCCTCAGCTGTAAGCATGATAAATACAAGTTCCGTAAATGGTGTATTGTGGCTATTAAAACTAAGGCTGTACAATGTAAAACTGCTGAAAAAATGTTTCTTGCTACATGACTTCCCATAGGAATATGCAGTTGAAGGAAAATTTAATGGACCTTCCAACCAATAAAGAATGTTCTTTTGCTAAAGACAAATGAGAGTAACAGTACCATTTTCTGACTAAATATGATTAAATATCAACGCCCATTGTGTTTAAAAGAAAAAAAAAAAAAAAAAAAGAAGCAAAACAACAAAAGCAAACAAACAAAATGCCAAAAGTTATTGATCCAAAATTGGACAATTGTATTTTTTTTAAGAAAGATTAACAGAATTTTGCCAGCTCATAATGGTAGCTTAGCACCATGAGAAGAGTAGTTAATAATAAGACTCTGGAGATCTTAATGATGCTTGGCTTGTTGTAGACATTACCTGAAACACATTTAACTACTTGGATAAATTAATCTTCATTGCTAGATTCTGTCTGAGTAAAATAAACCAGAGAAATTTCTCCAATATGCACAGTGAGAGAATCTAAAATATAGACTATAGGACTTAAATTTTTCACCTATTTTGAATAAATCTGAGTATTTCATCAAATCTAAATATTCTAAATTTTACAATAGATAAAATACAGTAACAAGCTGATTGTATTTCCTTTTCCACTGGCACATCATGAGTTGAAATAAGCATGAAAAAGAGTATAAAATGGAAAATTATTCCTAATTTTTATTGAGTCAAGGTTCATAGTACTTTTCTTCATAATTCACTTTTAAAGTGTATCCAGAAAAAAAATCTGACCTTTTCCAACTAAGACATGAAGCATTCCTGAAAAAGTCTTAAATATCCTATTTTGAGAACATTTGTGTTGAACACTTATCAGGGCAGAGATACCTAGATCTGTGCAATAAAGAAGATCTGTGCAATAAAATAGAGGCAACTCTGGAAGTACGAGTAAGAGCTGAGGAATCTACAGAGAAATCTGCACGAGACTTAAGTTAGTCAGGAATAGTTCTCATACTCCTTTTTAGAGTAATAGAATACAAAAACAAATGGCTTAGCCTTTGCCAAGACAAAGCCATACTGAAGCCATACCTAAACTGCCTACTTGTTCTAAACATTTGCAGTAATTCAGTTTTTACCAGCTCAGTCAGTTGAAGTGCTTAAATACCCTGACCATAAGTCTAACATCAGTTTTATCCTTTACTGAAATCTATTCCAGTGTCTTCTTGATTCCAGCATAGAAGTAATAGCTTATAGTAATTTTTGAAGAGTAGTTAGAAAGGAGACCTCAGAGAAAGTCCATCAAGGATAGAATCATTCTGCTTGAAAATAAAAATTGTTAGAAGGTTACTGTGCATTAAAAAAATTACAGCAAAAATGAAAAGCAGCAGCTGCAGGGAATGAATTTAGCAATGGGGAACTAAAGCATTTGTTTTCATGTTTTTCAGGATTATGGGTAAAGATGGGATCTTCAGAGCTGCTGGAATCTTTTTGATGCCTTCAAGTACTGAGCCTCAGAGAGACAATCTGGGCATGAGAGAAGTCCATACATATTTAGAAATGGCAATTATTTTCCAGTGCTTTCTACATATATCATAATAAGACATAAAATAGAAATAAAGAATGAAAGGTTTAAAGATGCTAATTTAAGCAGAACAAACTTTAGAATTATGTATAAGGACTCTGACATGTCCAACTCTGGGCAGCATGCAGCGTGGCACAGCTGGCAACGGGACCCAACCCTGCCCTGCACCACCTGCCCCCCGCTGTCCCTGTGGCTCTCTCCTGCTGAGCTGCCCTGCCCAGCTGCCGGATCACACCCATCATTCACCTACAGCCAAACATTTGTGTGCTATTACTGCTGTCTGAGCTGAAACCAGGGCACGGGGAGGGCGCAGTGCAGTGCTAACTCAAGTGATAGCAAATAATTTTATGCTTTTCTATTCAATGGCTAAACACAGCCCTGTGAATAGTGAAAAATACATAGTCATGTTTTCCATTTTGGAAAGGAATTTGAGAACAGGTTCCAAAATTGCTGAAAAAAATATATATTTATTTATTTATTTATTTATTTATTTTTGTATATTTGCAACTCAGTTTTCTGTTGGCATAAATACATGACCTGGAAATTTTCAAATGGAGTGTGAATCAGACATTGAACTTAAAAATCTGACCATGTCAATCATAAGCCCATCTTAGCAGAGAAAAACATCCTTCACAATCACGCTTTATCTGTGTCATCACTTTTTGGCAGTACGTACATTTGTGAACAACTGTTTTCAAGGATGAAGTATTGGAACAGTAAAATTTCATCAAAAATCTCTGACAAACACCTTGAGAACCCACTAAGAATCTCAGCCACTGCCATTGAAGCAGCCTAATATATCAGCTTCACAAAAACAAGATCAAATATCCTACTAGTTCTGTGCTTTTGTTGCTCTCTTTAAAAAATAAAAAATATTAAAAATTAAAATATGTACTGTTACTTATATACACGAATCATATATTTTATGAGAGCTGCTCTGAAAGTCATGCCTGCCACTTTAAAGCATGGTTTCAGAGAAAGATGTTGGTGGTATGCCGGTAGACGTTGAACCTTTCCACCAACACTCCATTAAATTTTGTTGCTACACAACAGATGACAGCAGAGGGGCAGTTCCCTAGCGTATTTTGAGGCCTTCTAAAAGTTTGTAAAGCATTTTAATATCCTTCAATGAAAGCTCATGCAGTAAGGCAACAAATCACTGTTAAATATCACCACCAGTTCCAAGACTCTAGGCAGCTCTTTATTCTCATCAGTCAAATTCAGCAACAGGATTTTAACGTGTCCACTTCCTGGTTAACTCCAGGGAAAAGTCTACTTGGCACCACTATACTGCTATGTTGAAGTCTCTTGTCAGAGCCCTTTCATCACTAGTGACAGCTGGACTGGCAAGGTTGTGACTCCTTTGGCCAATCCTGCTTATGCTACTAACTGAGTGAAGCACCAGCATGAACCTTCCAGACTTTCACCCAGTGGCACTACAGAGAGCTCAGTTGTCAAGTGTTGTTACTTCTGGAGCTATCAATCTTTTCTAGACAAAAGATGCAGAAGGCAACCAAGGAGGGAAGAGAATCATTTCATTGTCTCTCCTTCCTATTTCTGCTCTGTCAGGTTTTACCTGGAGGTGAGAGAGAGAACAAAGACTAGGCACATCTTCCCTCCACTTATACACTGGATTGTACAACTGCTGTTTAATTTAGTTCACTTAGGAGTTCTTTTTTCCCTACGTTCATAAAGGCTGGGCCTGAAGTAAAAGTGTTCACTCTCACTTATGACTGATCTTAAGTTTAGACAAAGTTTCAGTTTAGCATAAGAAACATATGTATGGCTTAGTGAAAGGAAAACTAAAAATACTCATCACCATCATAGCCAGA
The DNA here is from genome assembly GCF_905368555.1 of Meleagris gallopavo. Lineage (NCBI taxonomy): Eukaryota > Metazoa > Chordata > Aves > Galliformes > Phasianidae > Meleagris > Meleagris gallopavo. The sequence continues at coordinate 12,865,382 of NC_139416.1, forward strand.
GATGCTCACGGTAATTTAATTAGGCCTAAGGGCATTCTTTACAACACACAACTATGATGCATGGGTCCAAGGTGTCAATGGACTCTGTAATACCAATATGCTCCACGTCAGAAGTTTCCCAGCCTTCATTACTGATGCTAGCTAGTGGTCTTCACTGAATATGAAATTGATTTTTAAACAGTGGCTCAAATAGAAGTGCCGGTAAGCAGAAAGGAGTTAGTCTGAAACACAGCTCTGCAGAGGCAGTTTACCATGCTAGATTTTCTACTATTGTCCTGTTTCTACATTTAAACATGAATTTTTCATATCAGTGAGAAAACAAGGGAAGTGTAACATTCTTGGACAAATGGTCTGCGTGGCTTTGCATGTAGAATGGTTAACTAAGCGCTTCACAATAAGTTGATCTAAAAATGAGGGTCTACAGTAGTTTTGTTGTTTAGCTAATAATAGCACCTTGGAAAACAAATAAGCAATCATGTCCAAATTGCACAAGCTGTTATTTTTTTATTTTACTATTCACTAAATAAAAAGTTATTGATCTCTACAGTGGGAAATGGCCGAAAAACAGTAACATTCAAAAATACATATGAACACTTATACGCATTTTATTTAGAAATGAGAAATTATTTCATTTTTTGTTAAATTTCACTGTATCTGTGAATATGTCAAGATGACAGAATCTCATTTAAAAGCTGTGAAGACAGCTGACAGAAAGTGCATTAAAAATTAGATTTTGAATTCAAAGAATGAAAGCTTTAAATCACTACAGGCATGTCTGTAGGACAAGATTGATACCAGATGCTATTTAGTACATGTTATTAACAAACCATTCAAGCCTTGAAGGGACCTTGTCACTACATAACTTCTGTCTATGTAAATAAGATTGAAGCAAGGATTTATATTGCCAGTGATATCAAGCATCCAGTACATCAAAGAAACAGGACAGAAAGTACTGCTCAAGTTAAAGAAAGTACTAGAGAATGCTAAAATCTATGACTTTCCCCTGACTTTGCTTACACACATAAATCACTTGACAGTGTTACACAAAATCTATCCTATGAATGCACTGGCTTGCAGAACAAGAACAAATGCCTATGATTGTCTCTATGCTAAGAAAAACAATTAACTAAATATTGTTGTATTATCATAATGCAACATATATTAATGCAGATTATATTAGATTGTTAACTATAAAAATATATAATATGGAACTTGATGAAAATTCATTTTTTTCTCTCTTATTTTCAGGGGTCTTCCTCTTGTCATGCGGTTCACAAAAGAAGCAGTAACACCACAGTTTCAACTACTCTGTGCTTTGGGGAATACTGTGATAGCAATCTAAGAGTCTAAATTTTGTTTCTCCCTGAAAATCTAGTCAATAACCTCCACTGACATATTCATTCGATGCTAATTTGACACTTCTGCCTTCTCCTGTGGTCTCCCTAATTTATCAAAACCAATTTTCCTTTGCTTTCTACCTTAGTCATCACATGCACACATATCTACAAGCCACTTCAAAGTGATTGCATAAGCTACCAAAGGATGATAATGTAGATCTTTTCTTGATTTCATAATTTTTAAAATTGAAGAAAGCATTAGGAGGTCAGTCTGACCTTCAATCTCAACACTCATTTTGAATTAAAAAAAGGTTTCAAAAACATCCAGTGTCGATCTCAAAACTGGATAAAAGAGAATGCACTGTATCTTTTTGTATATTTCTGAATAATTATTTACAATATAACTGTTTCTATCTCTGTTTTGGCTTGATTTGCCTGATAGAAAATTTTAGCACTACATAAATATTTGCTACAAAACCTTGAGGAATCTCAGTCAGCAGGAGATTTGAAAGCAAAATTTTAATGGGTTGGGAGTTGATTTGTAAGGCCCTATGTGCTCTTTGTCTGAGATACTGCAATTCCTGTGCTGGCCTACAATCATGGTGATTTCAATATCAGCAGAATGTTCCCTCCAAGAGGAAACTGTAGAACTTATTTGTCCAGAGAAATCTTGAGACTTATCTTTGTTCACTATTAGGATATTTTCCTGGGATTTGTTTGCATTCCATGAGTAGAACTGCAGCAGGAAAATTATGTATTTTGGAACCAAAGAAGGCGAAATCTCAGAAAGCAGATACTGAGACACTAGGTACCTTGTTCCAATGACTTTTCACCTTTCTCTATCAGTAAACAAGATGAGATCTGTTGGAGTCATCCTGAACAAACAAGTGGGAGCCTGTTTTGGTAAGAGCAGCAGGAGAGACACATGGTAAATTCGCAGGATTTTTTATATCATGACTGGGCTCAAGGGTCCAAGCTTGACTTCTGATGGGTGGATTAGAAAGGAGTAGTCTGTAAACGTATCTTCACTAAGATTTACTCCTCCAAGTTTCTCATGCTTTTTAATGAGGATATCTGGCCTATCTTAATTACTACTGGAAATATTCAGCATTTATCTGCCTCAGCACTTGACAAATAAGAATACTGCTCTTTCATTGAAATTCAAAACTGCCATAAACTCTGCTTGCTATCTCTTTGATGATTTCAGCCCAGAAACATTGCCTAAAAGTTATGCCTACAGTCTGGATTTGCTGTAATTCCACAACGACTCACTTTTCTGGATTACTATTATTATTTTATTTTAGCCTCCTACTGATCTGTCAATTTGGAATTAGAACATTACTGGTTTTACATATTATTGAAGTTTATTCAGTGCTGTGTTAAAAGGAATATCAACATACAGGAAACTTTATACTGTAGATGTGTATGTACATACACACACACAGACACACATCTCTATATGATGTGCTTTCTTCTGCTTCCTTTTCAAATTAATCACATTCTCTTTGTGATTCTATTCATTGTAACATCATCCCCTAATGTGACTATTACATCCTCATCACAGGCTTTAGTGAAATCTGTATAGATGTCCTTGATTTGAACAACATCCAGCAGATTTAAATTCTGCAATAAATTTCAAATGGCAGAATTTTATTAGCACTTCAAGTTCTAGTGAATTACTGAGGTTGCAAAGCGCAACTGTATTTGATCTATTCAGCCCACAGGGCATATTTTCAGAGACTGTTGATAAATGCATTGAGGGGGAGAGGATATTCCTATTTGTTTTCCAAGTACTTAAAATAATTTAGCTTTACTTTACTCGAAATAGAAGGAGAGTTTTGGTTTCACTTTTAGGACTGTCATAAAACAAAGATGACCTTTCTAAGAGCATCATTTTTTATAAAACCTTAAACTCTGAATGCTGATTCTGAAGTGCTTACTCCACCCTACTCTTGTTTATGAAATGGTTATACAGCTGTATGGCTGGTTATAAATAACACTGACAGGACTCTCTAGCCTTTTCTAGTTGCTAGCAAGACCACGCGCCTAGAACTGTGGTCAGATTGCTTCTCATTGATATTCTTCTCGTGGTATGGCTGGCTTGAGACAACACAATAGCCTTACCTTTTTCCCTTCATCCCAGAAGGTGAGTCATGTCCTGGATAATTCACACACTGCTTTTTAGTGGTGGAGCATAAAGTGGCTTCTGTACACCACTGGCTTAATAAAATACTGAGAATTTGTAGCACTTCCTACACTTTCTGTCCATACGCAGATATCCTGACTAGCTGAGTTACTGTCGCAACAAACAATGAATTTAAAGCATCAACCTAAAGCCTAGACGCTGAGGTCAGCTCCCATGATTCACGCAAAAATTAGAATCACTGACATGAAAATACATAAACCCAAACATCCTCTCTTCAGTGATCGTTATTAAGCAGAGATTTACAGCCAAAGCCCAATCATGTTAAGGTTGGATGCATGTTTCAACTAACAGCTATTTCAGCCATTAAGTGATACATTTTACAACATACTGAATGATTGCTCTACTAGGCTTGTAACTTATATTTCATGGAAAAGGAATAAATTCCTTTTTGACAGAAGAGGTAAATTCTAACCTGCTGAAATGAAAGTTTGACCTTTGAGTACCGTGATGTGCTGTTTGTTGATGGCAGCTTCTTTGATAAAATAGTATGGTTACTATATTTTTGATAGAACAATAAGAAAGTCATTGACTGTGAAGCTTTGAAAGCAAAGTGGAATCTAAATTACATAACATCAACTTGAAATTGGCACAGAGTGTTTTCTATATGATAGGGGACAATTAAATCAGAGATAATGGAAGAAATAAACTAACCCAAGCACAAATCACTAGAGAAATTACTGAAGAAATGTAGCATACCAAAACAGGTGAGAATGAGCAAATAAATATTATAACTTCAATTAAAAAATAGAGTATTTAATAGACTGGAAAGGGATGTGGGAATTATGTTGGCTAATATATTTGAAAATAGCGAATTAAATCTATAATATCTGTTTGTGTCGCTATATTTTCATGTCTGTGGTTGCCTGGAAGTCATCTTCTAGGAAAAAAAAAAAAAAAAAAAAGATGTCATTATGTCAATCTGACTAAAATAGTGCTATTTATTGCTGTCAGAATCTAATTGGAACCATTTTGTGCAGCCACATATGTCAGGAACAACACTACAACAATACTAGTTACAAATCAAGCAAAGCTGCTACACTACGGACTTTGCATATGGGAAGGAAGAACCAGTCTCAAAAAAATTCACAGGTTTCTTCAGCAGAAGTTACAGTTCAATATGTAGGTGTTGGAAAGAGCTGCTGAAGAGCTGAGCTGCATTTGTTTTGTGAGGGGTCTTCATTAACATGAAGGATTCTGTGTGTGGATCTGTTAGCAGGAGATCGCTGCAGTATGTGTTAGAGTGGATTGATTTTCTGAGCTGGAAATTCTTTTCTTGAAATTTCAACAACAAAATCTCTTTTCATATGAAGAAAACATCCAGAAAAACAATTCACTGCAAAGGGATTTGACTCTATATCAAATTATTACAAAGAAAATATTCACCATTGAATATCCAGCACTAGCATGATACCTTACAGGTGGAAAAGTGATGACAATATTTATTTTCTATCATTTATTCAGATTGCTAAAGCATTCCCTAGTTGCACTTCCTATGCACTGAGTGCCTTTTCCACTGCTTGAAGTGAAAACACACAGCAATATAAAATAAATTACTGTACTTCACATCTTCGGGGTCTCATTGAACAATGTTAATTTTTACCCCTGAGAATCAAGTACTGAGCCCAGTGGAGAAAAATAACAAACACTGTGAGTTGCTGGATTCTATCATGTGGACCTAATTTCATATTTCACGTACACTCGGTAGATTTTTAGTATGCCAGTACTTGATTATTCTAAACACAGCCTTTTCTTAAAATAACCAAATGTACATCATTTCTGAGAGATGGAATAGCCATAAAACCAGTTTTTGGTGGGTCCATATATTATATATTATTGACAACTTGAAGCTTTCTTGTTTTTATTTTTGAGTACATCTCCAACCTTATTTACCATTCTTAAACGTTCAGTGTGCACATGAATTCAGAACTCATTTAAAAAAACAAAGGAATGCACTCCATGGCTAATGAGAAAGTTAGTTGTAATACCATTTCCACTTAAGTCACCTGATATATATAAATGGAACAAACACACTCAAAAACAAAACAAACCAATTCAGGAAAAGATCATTTGAACCTACATTTTTTCTGGTTGTCTTCCTTAGTATAATGAAAAAAAAAAATAAATCAACCACTCTTAACAACAAAAACCTTCGTAGTACATCAGTTTTCCTTATATTAATCCTAGGTTTACACTGGTCATCCTAGAGAATATATTTTGCTTTGCTTGTTCAACACAATTCACTTTGTACTAATAAATACTTATTACTTCATTATTTTTTAAAGGCTGCTGGCTGAACACAAAGTACTCCTGTGTTGCTTTAGTATTTGGACTTGTTTTGAACAAAATAGCAGTTAAGTACAACTTAAATATTCACTTTCCAAAGCCTGACCAAATTACACTGCACATTCATTTTCTTCCACCTTCCAGAATAAACAAATTGAATGTGATGTGTTATAAGAGGAATTGGATCAGCACTTCTATGAACTTCAGTATTTTTCTGTCTCCATCCACCAACTTATTAATTAGAGAATGATTGAATCTTACAGATTAAAGCAGTGAAGGGAAGCTCAGCTGTTTGTACATGACCTGGTCTAGAATTAAAATTGAAACGGGGAAAAGGAGATAGAGGGAAAGAAGATAATAACAGTTCACAATTAACTTTATATATCATTCTGATACATACATATTCATACATTCTTTGAAAAGCTCCTTGAAAATAAGTTTTTGTTTGCTGTGCAATGGTTGTTGCAGGCACTCTGCTTGGGGGTCTTGAGACCTTTGGGAAAAGAGTATGAGCAGCGCACAAACAATTTTAGTTGATGTGACTGGAAGATAGCTAATCAACTAATGACCTGAAATTTTACTATGTCCATATAAGCTACACAATTAAGAAATAAATAAATAAAAAGATACTCAGTACTGGATGTTCCTACCTACCGTAGGCACTTTTCTGACCCCTATTACTGCACTATCAAAGCACCTCACAATCTTACTATCTTTATGCTGAAAAACCCCCTGTGAGGGTTTGCTGTTATCTCTGCACTCACACTGACACTTTATGTTTCAAGAAAGTACAAAATCAAACTGATTCAAATGCAATACCTCCCTTTGGCCTTGGAGGCCCAAGGCAACTCTTTCCAAACATGGTTTCAATCATGTTTCGCAGATTAAATGAATTATTCAGCTCTGCAAATCTACATTTTGCAGAAGATTTTGCTCAGCTTAAGATCAATTTTAAAAAAGTCATCATTGCTCTAAACTGTTTCATATTTGTACAGTTTTGATAATCATATAGGAAGTGCACATCCTTTAAATGCAAGCTAGTTTTACAATAAAGGGCAAAACTGTTTTTTGCTTTTTTTTAGATATTTTAGAAAAAAAAATATAAACACCTCAGAAGTTCAAAGAAGTATCACTGATTATAAATGAACGTGGAGACCTGATTTGTACATCTGATGGTAAAACAAGGAGCTAGGACTTCCTAATCCCACTCTGTCATACTTCTTTTATAGAATTATTTTATTCAGAGTTTGAATATAAAGTTCTTGATAAACTTGGAAAGAATTAAACATTTTGGGATAGAAAAGACTGAAGAGCAGAGGACAGAACTGACTAAAGAGTTAAATTTCTTTAAATGACATATCTTCTTCTTATTTTGTTTTCTCAGTAAGCTATGGTTTTGTTGTGCCAGATTCTAACTGAAAAATGTGTAACGAATTGATTACGGTGTGAGAGATGGGAATGTCTGGAGACAGCAACTCTTTCAAGAATGCATCAGAATGAGCAAAGAAGATGACATTTCTTTTTTTTCATCAGAATAATCCACTTTTGGTGGTGAAGAGGAATAAACTAGTAATCAAGATGTAAAATGATAGGGAAGTTGAATAACAAGTCAACTTGAAATTTAAAATCTTTGATACTAACAAAGGCCACCTCTATTCGCTCCCATGCTCTCAAATGATCTAGGAAAACTATTTGGGGACCAAATGGAGAATTGGATCACCGAGATGACAAGGTTAATTGTAATTATGATTATTATTTTCACAGTTCTCAATTTTATATTTCTAATCAGTCTCAAGCTTCTTGTGTGTTGGAAGAAGGGTTTAGTAAGCAAGGGAAAAAGACACTAAAATAGGAGGCTGGATTTGTTATAGGGGAGCTTTACAAAACAACTGCAGTGCAAAGAAGGGAGGATAAGCTTCAACTATTTGAGCCACAGAGTTGTCATCTGTCTTGTTCCAACATAAGCAAGTTACTCACAGCTCAACAGACAATGGGACAAAGCAACTGTGAGATAAGAACAATCTTGTAAGAGGTTTGGGCTTTTTTGTGTACAAACTGCACTAAGTTACTCACATCAACACCACTGATAATCTGTCACTGGGAAGATTATTTAACAAGGAAACTACTTTACTGGGAGAAAACTGTGAAACCAATAAATAATTTCTAGTCCAATCTATTGTCACCTCTGAAGGCTCAATAATTGTACAATATTGCCTTTGTTTTGATTAAAAAAGAACTTCCCAAGAGTGGTTCCATCTCCAGTTTACTTTACAGCAATCAGATGCCTAGTAGTTTCAGGAGTCATTTTAGCAGCTTGATTTGTTTTGTAGTTTAAAATATCTTTTAAACTACAACTGAGCGACAAAAATTGTCAGTGAACAATTTTATTTGCTTTTTGCTGTTTAGTTTCTGGTAGGAAAGAAGGAAGAAACATACAAACATTTCATCAACGTTTTTAGTTATAAAAGCTGTCTCTAGGGATGTCCTGGTTTCAGTTGGGACAGAGTTGATTTTTCCTTCATAATGTCTAATATGTTTTGGCTTTAGGAGCAAAACAACACTGATAACACTATTGTTTTAGTTGTTGCTGAGCAGCGCTGTATGGAGCCAAGGACAGTGTAGTTTCTCAGCTTCTCACACTGTGCTGCTATTGAGAGGGGCTGAGGGGGCACAAGGAACTGGGAGGGGACAGAACTAGAGCAACTAACCTAAACGGGCCAAAAGGATATTCCATATCACATGGCATCACATGAATAAAACTTGAAAATGTTGTGGAGTTGGCAAGGTAGGCAACCACTGCTTGGGTCAGGATGGGCGTCGATTGGTAGGTGGTGAGCAATTGCTTGTGCGTCACTTGTTTTGTATATATATATTAGTAGCATAATTGTTATCCTTTTTTTTCCTCTTCCTTTTTCTACTTTCTTAAGTAGCTTTTATCTCAAACCACAAGTTCTACTTTTTTTCTTTTATTCTCTCCCCCCATCCCACTTGGAGAGGAGGGAATGGAGGGAGTTAGTGAACAATTTTGTTGTACTTAGCCTCCTGCTTGGTTAAACCACAACAAAGGATAGCTCTTATCTGCTGTCATACCAGGTAGAGACTGATGTGGTAAATCTTTATCTTTGAATCTCTAATGAGGCAGCACTGAACAGGAACAGGCAAGCACAGTTTCCTATTATTTCTTACTACACAGAGTAGAATAGAGTGGAACAGAACCGAACTGCAGAGTTCAGTGAGAAGGAGCATACAAAGCTCATCAGTTCCAACTGTCTAACCACTTCAGGGAAGACCAAAAGTTAGAGCAGGCTACTGAGGGCATTATTATTGAACGTTTGTAGTCAGGAGAAATCAACCATCTCCTTAGGAAGCTTGTTCTAGTGTTGGACCAGCCTCACAATACAGAAGGTTTTCCTAATGCCAAGTCTGACCCTCCCTGGGAAAGCTCTGTGCCATTTTGATTCTGCCATTAGTTCCCAGGAGCAAAGCCCAACACCTCCCCTGCTTCCCTTCCTCAGGGAACCGCACAGAGCAGTGAGGTTGCCTCTAGGCCTCCTCTTCTCCAGACAAGACAACACAAGTGCCCTCAGGCTATGCCTTCCAGCCCTTTTATTGTTGACCCACTCTGGATGAATTCAAATATCTTAATATCATTTTTATATTGTGGAGCACAGAGCTGCATACAACACTCAAGGTGAGGCCACAACAGCATTTTTGACTGGCTGGCTGGGCTGTGTTTAGTGTGCTCCAAAAAGTGGTTTGCCTTCTCAGCTGCCAGGGCACACTGCTGGCTCATGTCGAGCCTGCTGCCACCAGCACTCCCATGTCCCTTCCTGCTGAGCTGTTCTCCAGCCACTCTTCTTGTACGCTATGCCTTTGTCTGGCATTGCTCCATCCCCAAGCAGAAACTGGCACTTACCTTTGCTCATTTCACAGATAACTGTCCGATGAAGAATCAAAACTACTTATTGTCCCAAGCGTCTACTCTTGCCAGTCAGTTTGTCACTTCCTGTCTTGTGTTTTATCTACAAAGTGCCCAAAGATAATTTTTTTAGTAAACAAGAACACAGGGGGATATACCAGTAGAAAATACATTGCAGGAACAATCCTGAGTAAACTGTTTAATATTACGTTTGTTTCTTCCATCTGTTTACGTGCAATGTCTCTACCATTTATCCTAAGAGGCAATCAAAGCATTTATTTCAAATTGTAGCTACAAATGTGACTTCTCTTTAGGTGGTGACATCATTACTAACCTGTCAATCCAGATTGTTATTAAGCAACTATTCCTTTCATCAGTTCATTGCTGTGCATGTACTCCAGCACTGATCACCAAAGGAACTGGGCTACTGCTGTTTCTATGCTTGGAGATCTGAAAGTTTTCAAATAAGAGACCATCAAATAATTGACACTAATTGCCAAATTAATTACACCGAGTATCACACAAATACTAGGATTCAGGAAGATCTTCATAAACATGCAGTAGTTATCTAAGCTTTGCTGAATAGCACAGGCATGTTAATTACAGAAAGCTAAACACTGCATTTTATTCATTCATCTTTTCTTATCAATTGGCTAGCATTTTTTTGAATTCTGTTCCTTCCAAAGTTAAACTAGCTCTTCTCTGTTCTTTGTATTGAAACCCTTACATTGTAGTCTGATGGACATTATATCTGAGATCCTTTTTATTACTGCGTATAAATTAATCACACAGTATATTCAAAAGGCCTCCTTTTACATTTCATTTTTTTCAACCAAGTTTTTAAAAAGTTATTATTGGTTCTATTATTAGTGACAATTAAAATTTGAAAAAATAATGAAGCAAAAGTAATGTATCCACCTGAATGAATAATACTTAAAATTGGAAATTTCTCCTAAAAGTTCTTACTTTTAAAGAAGTCTGCTACATAGCTATACACATGGCTGAGCCACAAGATTATTAGCAACTGCTCATTCAAATGAGTTATTTTGCATCTAACTGTCTACAAGTTAGCTGACTATTAAACTGCCCAGTTTTTGTGTGCAATCAAAATAACTGTGTACACATTTGGCATGTAATTACATTTCTAAATTGATTAAAATCCAGCCCTGAAACGACTGCAAGCTAAGGCTTGGCTCCAGTGATTAGTTCTTAAAACTTCTTTCATAAGCTTGAACAAATAACTCTTTTTGCCAAAAAAACGCTGCCAACTGTGAAAGTTAATTATGATAAATGTAACACAGTTCTCTCATCACCAATGCACAAAGAGAGGCTTTTACCTCTTCTAACTTTATTGTCCATCAAGACGAAGATGGTGCTTGAGGTTTTTTTCCTTTAACAAGGACAGATATGCACATGAGTGACAGTTAAATTTGTTGGAGGTATTAAATTGCTAATGCTAATGCATTTTACAATCTTCTGAACTGATTTAATATATTAGACTGTCGCTCAAAGTCCTAATAAACAATTCTGCATTCTTAGTTTAAAATAATCCTGTCAGATCTAGAGGTTTTCTCAATTGGCCTCCATTGTTAATGCGATAGTTTACAAACAAATGACTTTTTTTCTTCATAGGTTGTATCACAGGAGACTTTAATGAGTGTTTCTCCTGTTTCTCTGTTTAATTTATTGTGAAACAGCTGTGCCAGACCTTAATGGTGTGGATTTGTGCTTTAAAGCACCTGTGCTCATAACTAGACTTTTCCTTTTCTTGCAAATAATCTCTTACTTATTCACATTTGAACAGATCTTTCTTCTCATTTTAAGATATTGCAAACTCAGCCTTGTGCAACTTAATACATTTTTGAAGAATTACTTCATTATATTTATTCTAATATAGTATAATTTCTCCATGGAGTACTACTTTTCCTTCCGAGACTCATAAGAAGCTCAACAAGTACTGAAGTTTCAAGTTTGCAGATGTGAAAACAGAGGTACTCATTATGGCTAATAGATGTTGACAAGAAAATCATTAAAATAATATATATTTTTTTCTAATTTTGTAAAAAAAAAAAAAAAAAAAAAAAGAGAAATGAGAAAATCATTACTCTGAAGTACATCTATGTAGAAAACCTGGGTATTTTGATACCAGAGCACTCTGAAATATTTAAGGCTCTCAAACAAGAAGAGAAGCACTTAGCATAAAGTGACTTAGATTATCGTTTAGATAAGTATCCAGCTTTTATATGAGTATGAAATCAATATATCAAAATTGCTGTAAAAAAAAAAAAAAAAAAAAGTTGAAGAAAACTCTATCTTCAGCTGGTATTAATAATGCCTTCTTGTGTTTTGTTTGCTTTTCCTTATCTGGATGCTGGTAGCTGCAGGAGGATCTAAGATAACCGTAACACACAAACCCAAATTGTTCTGACAGTTAATTAATGGGCTGCTACTTGTTTAAGACAGTTTCATCTCTGATTCTGATGTTTCTGGTAATAAACTTTCCTAAATTAGTCCTCCTCAGAGGTAGGTAAACAATCCCTAAAGCAGATAGGTCTTCACAAACAGCTTGCAAGATTAGAACAGAGGATAGGTATGAATCACAGAAGATCTAAGGCTAGTCAACACAACCGAGTTTATACCAATAAGAGCTCAGCAAGTCAACCACATAAACATAAGTGTATTCACTTTATGTTCAGGATGAAGTCTGGTTATGGTTATTAACCTAAAGCAGTACAGAAAGAGAGAAATCTGTCCAAATGTGAAGATTACTTGGTCACTTATTCAGAGGATTTAAATTACAGCATTTGAATTGAGCATTGACCCCTCCTAAAAACCTTCTTATTTCACTTCTAGGCCATCCTAGCTGCAAAGCACATAGAAATATTTAGTTTTCTAAAAAACAAAAGGCACTGAAAATTAAGCACTGACTTCTCAAGCTTGTGTTAGAGAGTCAGTGACACTGGAGCTCTGTCAGACTTTACAAACTGAAGATCTGCTTCCCTGTCTGCCTATCTAATTTTTGTATGTTAAACATGCTTCTTCATAAAATGAACTGGAAACTTGCATCTACTGTACAAAGAGAGACTTCTGGAAGTACATATGACATGGCTAGTCCTTTTCAGAACAGTGCAAACACAAAATACCTAACATATTTTTAAAGGTTCTGATTTGTTTCTTTCTTATGTTAACATTTCTCAGCCTGTCACTCAAATTTTTGAGTTGTCACTTCTGGTTGAATCAGTCACATCATTCTATATTACTTTATAAAGCAAAACACAGCATGACTAATATTACCAGACAAGGTATTTTTGCAAATGTTCTGTTTTTGGAAGCTGGGGATTTTAGGGAATGCATTGGTCCATGGATATCTGACCTCTTCTATTTGACATAATTTCCGAGTTTTTTTTTCCTGACGTATGATATAAACTGGCTCTGATGGCAGCATACAATCTGCCACGTAGAATGTGAGAAACTTTGTAGTTCTGGATGAAGAAATTTGTGGTTTGACAATCAGACAAATTGCCCACATTTACTGACCACCTAACACATGCAGAAATCTTTTTATCTTTTTTGAACAGCCCTATCTCATCCTATTTGCTTCAAATGAGGATTTCAGAGATTCATTCCTGTTTGATACAGCACATTGAAATTCCTATCTTTGCAGGTGTTGAGAAGGTTTCCTTTGAAAGATCGATCTGTTTTAGTTATGACTGATTTTACCATCAAATACTTGGTTTCAGAAATGTGCAAAGCTGTGAGTGACCACTGTCTGTCATCACTGTGATTAGATCCATCACACTAGATGTGGCCACATACCAGCTCTTACTCATAACTTGTTTAATTGCAAACTGATAATTCCTATGTCTTGGTACAAAGTGTGGCAGATCTGTCTTATGTGCTTTTTGAGATCAAGATAATTTTATGTAGGTTACTCCATGAGTACTGCCTCCTATTTACTTCAGTGTTAACTACAATAGATACAAAGAGAACAATAACACTATTTTACAGAGCAAATTCTCAGCTACAAAACACCATTTTTCATCATGATGACCATCATTAGCTCTGCATTTTTGCCAGCCATGAACAAGAGCTTGTATGCTGTGCTTACAAAAATCTCCTCTAGCGAGACGACCCAGTTTTACAGCCACCATGATGGCATTATTGCTAGGAAAATGTTGCCCACATAGTCCACATTTCATTAGCCCAAACTAATGGAAGTTAGAAGGTGCCAAATCCAGACTATACAGCAGATATGATGGAACAGTACAGCCAGGACTGGCAGTGTGCTCCACAGTCTTCAACCCAGTGTGGTGCCTGGCATTATCACGTTGCAAGAGAAATGTTGTCGTCTTCTCTGACTCTGGAAGTTTGAGCTTCCAGTCAGCACTGTGATGTAGTGGTCAAAGTTGATGGTCCAGGAAATCCAGAAAGATCAACTCTTTCCTGTTCCAAAAGACAGAATATGTCACTTTATCCACTGAGAGCTGTGCCTTGAACTTCTTCAATGGAGAATTCATGTCTGCACTCCATGGACTGCCATTTTGACATATGTTCATAGTGGTGACTACCTTGTCTCATCACCAGTAACGATGCAACTCAGGAAACTTCAATCACTGTCAGTCTTGTACTGGTTCAATAAATGCTAACAAACTTGCATATGGTGTTCTTCCTGTTCCCCTGTAAGCATTCATGGTATCCCCTAGGAGCAAACTTAGCAATATTCCAAGGTTGTCACCATTGTTTCCAATGCCTATATTCAGCTCCAGACACAGTTCTCTGGTCACAATCCACATCGCTGTCACTACTGCTGAAATGTACCACCCACTGCTTCACTGTTTGATCTCCATAAGTGTTCAGCAAGAATCAATGAATGTCAATGGGGGCATTTTTTTCCACACGGAGGAATTCAATTTGACACCTTTGCTACATATGCACTTTCATGTCAGACACCATTTTGTCAGATTGCCCCTCCATTGTCATATCGAGCACAGCAATAAAATGTAATGGAATGCTGGTGGAAAAATACAACACCTGCTGCCATACCTGCTGCCATACCATCATCCCTGAGGTCCCTTTCAACATAAGCTATTCTATGATTCTATGACCAGCAACATCCACCTCTGATATGTGGGCCAACGTAATAAAATAGGAGACATTGTTCCTAATAGGAGGAATAATCCTCATACTTCATAAAACTTATGAAGTTAATGCCAATGGTGAAATAGGCATTTGTTCTGTAAATAAGCTTTACAAAGTAGATATAGAAAAGATAAGGTGACAAGCACAAATGTTAGAAATGGATAAAGACAGTCTGAGAAAGAATGGAAAAAATCTATCATGATGCTACCTCGCCATTGCTTTAATGCTGTTGTTCACTGAACTGTTTCCAATCTCTTCATTTCAGTATTACAAATAGACTGAATTTTTATTTTTGGAAGAGGATGCCAAGCATTTCTTCAGTTAGATTTGCAATTCTATGAACTCCACACAGTGTCTGTGGTAATAACAGATAATAATTATGATCTGGTATGATTTTCATTACACAGTTGATCTTGCATAAATTTCAAGCTGTAGCAGCAATGGTCTGCCATTAGTGTGGGATGTGGGAGGAGCTGATGAAAATGAACTCCCCAAACAAAGGTTTGTTGGGACTGTAGCTATAACAGCTTTCTTAGTTGTTGCTTCATTCCTTGTGGGAACAGTTCTGCAGCTGCACTACATGCCAAACTCCCACTGAAGTCTTTGAGCAAGTGCATAATTGGGCCCTAGTGCACACTTTAACACATTTGTTTTCATTACCATGTTTACTATCTATGCTACGGAGATGTCTGTTATGCTGTATTCTGTGGCTCTAAAACCACAATGTGAAAACAGTATTTTATATTTCTTTTTGAAACAATAATTTAGAAATTATTTTCTCCTTAGGTGTGTGTTTTTAGAAGTACCTCTGTGTGTTCCAGAAGAGTATGCAAAGTCAGCTCTTTACTACAGCATTTTGAACATCTTATTCTTGTAAACTTTACAAAGCAATACAGATTGGATTCTTCTTTCAGACTTTCTAGGCAGTTGAAAATAAAAATTGCATTTCATAGAGAAGTTTTTTGTTTACAGAATCCATAACAAAACTTACTACAAATTTATGGTTGGCATTTCAGTAGACTTTTATGTTTTAAAACATGACAACTTTTATCTTGGTTTGTTTTTTCCTTAAAGAATGTGGATACTCAAAATTATATATTGCCGTTTTTCAGATGCATTCTCTGTGAAATCTTAAAATATAGTCCTTGAAAATCTCACTACCAAGAGTAAAAAGTAAGGGGTTTACCTCATATCTTTCTTTCATTGAAGAATAATATATATTTTGGGGGAATGGTGTTGAATCAGTACTTGATGAGAAATATTTGCAGACAGCACATACCAAATCAATATCTTTGTTTCTTCTGCTAATCTTCCCTGTACAGATAATCAGCCTTCAGACGACTGAGGATTTGAGACTGTAAGAAGATAAGGATGAATTGCTGACAGCTTACTCATTTCCTCATCCAAAAATATGTTAGGCCATTTTTTTTTTTGCCGTGTGAAATATGATACAGATATATCATCAGCATTTGATAAATAGAGAGGTTTTTTAAAAATTGCATCTGAAATACTTGACATTCAGTACTGTTTTTGAAAATGATAAAATCATAATTGTAAAAAAGACCTGCAGTATTGCCAATCAGATTCTTGCTGTTATGTGCGCCCTGCCACATACATCTTACTGTCCCCCTGCAGAAGAAGGAATGAGCATAAAGAAAAGAGCAATTTTCCTGCCGTAAATTGGAAAGTCTGCCAACCAGCTAAGTGATCTACCATCAATCAGTGTTAAATTCTCTTTGGCTGCAGAAAATTCAAGAACTAACTATTATTGAGAGATTTCACACAGTGACTAATGGTATATGACAAACACATTTAAAATCTGCATAGACCAGCATCAGTTTAAAATATAACACGAATAATAAACAATTCTAAAGGTATCCTGGTGTGCAAAATAAGATATAATCTCCTCAGACACATATTGTACATAGAAGATTACCATTCTAGAAATGCATTCAATATCAGTAAGAAAAAAGTCAAATATACAGTATGATTTCTTTAGGAATAGCATCTTTCACACAATGTATATTGCAACATTGCATACATTCAAGCGAGACTGTACAGCAAGATGGTTAGGGTCATAGAATAAAACAAAGATGACAGCAGAATAAAACACTGAGCTGAATACACGATCACTTTACTCACACGAGGAACCTCATTAAGTAATATTGAAATTTTGAAGTGAGGAAGGTCTTCTCCTCTACCATGTCATTACTGAAGCCACAACTAATGCATCTGTTCCAGATGGCAAGCATTCAAATGAATGCGAGATAGTGTTGTTGCTTGCATACTAAGTTGGCCATTTCTTAGTACAAATATTTTTCATTCCACTCATGTTTAATTTTCCCTTAAAAACATATTCTTTAGTTAAAGAATATGGAAAAATATTTACAAGAAAGGAATACATAATTTATTAAAAGATGTCTGCACCTCTTGTTGAAGAATAGTCCATGAAACTGTAGACATTTGCCTTAAATTTGCATTTTGAAATATTTAGACCTTGTCATTTATTTCAATTCATTTTCCAGATTTATGTATTTAATTTATAAAATAAACTTCCTCATTTTGACACTAGCCTTTCTAGCCATGATGGTCTTTTATTTTTCTTTCTTTCTGACAAAGTGTGTTGCCACAGAAGTCAATGAGAATATCATTTCTGAATTTATTGGGAACAGGATCTGCTATTTTGGGTTTTGGTAAGCTATGAAGGAACCATAACAGCTGAGGGCAGAGATGTCTTCGTTTTGAATGGACACATATGATGAAAGAAATAGAAATTTGGAAGTTAAAGAACCCAGGGCAAGGTGTGCTATACTGAGAATACAAGTAGTCCTAATAATCACCAAAGTGAGATGGAAAAACTTGAATAAATGTAATCATATCAAAAAGCTTCAGGCTGAAGTAGTTTCCCCCATTCCCAGCAGAAATAAGAGAACCAAGAGGGAAGTGTAACTAAATAGCTTAAATGTGTTCAAGCACAATGTTTGCAAGCTACAGTATGCTCTCTCAAATATTAGTCTGACTGTATGTCTCTTCACCCATCTTTCTGCCTCCTAGAATTTAAATGTTCACAGTCTGCTTAAAACTTTGAATACTGAGACTATCCATCTTTGAATTGTGATTTTCTGAATCGTTCATGTATCAGGTTATCTAATTTTGACTCATCTGTGCTCAGATATCTCATATTTAAATGGGATAAAGTGAACTATATGTTTAAGAAAATAGTGCTGATTTAAATTTGGAAATCTGTTTCGATCAAAAGCAGAGGTAATACAAGAAATAAAGGTATACCTTATGCTTGACCTGGTTCTAAAACAACAAAAGCATGCTGTTCCACAACAATAACTCTACAAGAGCAAGTGATCTATATATATAATACTGTGGAAGAAGAAGAAACCAGGACAGTAAGAATAAACAAGAGTACTTAAATAATCATCCCATTAGCTAAACTGTTGTAATGATTCTCTGACTTGAATCTACTCTGCTGATTCACTTTAATTTAAAACACTGCTAACAAGACATCAGAACCAGGACAAAAAGGAATTTATGGTAACATTCAGCACCATTCTGTTTAACTCAGTGTTAGCAGATACCCAGTTGGGATGGATGGAAGGTACACAAAAAAGGTACCAACAAATACAGAAGATTCCCTAGCATGAGTTTCAGAAAGGAATCAAGAGACAGTCTTTGGATTTTCTGTTATCCAGGTGGGATAAAAGGAAAATATTTTGCATCAAGGTCATCAGCAGGTATTCTGCACCTGTGCTATCCAGATACATGAATAGAACCCACTGCCTGCATAAAACATTCTGTAGGACAGAGGGAGAAAGAGCTGGCGAGACAAGTTTCACCCTGTCATCAGCTCTTCTTCATAAATACAAGATATAGGTAGAGCTTTGTGGAAGAGAAGCTTGTATGTCTGTATCCTTCAGCTCAAACAAGCATATTCACTAGCTGAAAACATTTTTCAGAAATAGAATTTCTAGGAATTATTGAATTGTGAAAGCACCTTTTGCTTTTTTTTTTTTTTAATCTTTAAAGAAAAATTCTCTAATTCGAAAGTACAATCAGAGTAATCTAAAAATCTCTGAGAATGATGACAGCTTTCTTTCTCTCCAACAGTATGAGAACCTGCTTCATCTTTACCTATGCAGCAGAACCAGGTAGATAATAGGGTCTTCATATCTGTCCCAAATGACCTTGCAGATACCATTAACCTAAATTAGATTAGTCACTGGAGCTGTGCACAGTTGCTCTTAGCAGATGCAGCCACAGCAGCAGCACTTATCAGTAAAAGAAGCTTGTTGAAGAAAGAGAGCCTGGATTTGGAAGTTTTGAAGATGATCATAAGGACATATGGTAGCTGAATCTCTGACTATGCCAGTGACAAGCAGGCATAAGTATGCATATTTAAAAAAAAAATGGAAAAAGCCTCTGTGAAGAAAGCACATTTTCATGTTCATTTTTATTATACACTGCAAGTGTTTACACAGAAGCCTCCCATTCATGAAAGTGGAGTTTATTACTATCAATCACAGAAACAGCAAACAAAAATGCTGAGATTTTATGTGCAGTGCTTCATTCTGAGGGTTTTAACACTTCTGTAGGCAGCAGTAGTTATTTTACTGGCAAACAGTGTCGTTGGGAATAGGTTGATCATCTGGCTAAGTTGTAGCTTTCATAAAATATCAGCACCCCAGCTGAAAAACAGCCATAACAACATAACAGGGCAGGTTTTCCTTTGCACATATTTAAACACTTATGCTCAGGTACTAATTGCTCCTGTAGAGAATATATTTTCTGGAATAAGAGAATCATACACATTCCAGTGTTATTATTAATGTAAAATCAATCTATCCACATGAAGAATTTTTATTTTCCCAGTACCTTTCCAATGCCAAAAAGCTACTGTGGACACAACTGTGTTTTGTGCACTTTTAAATTTGTTACTTTTACTTTCCACTTTTTGTGGAAAACTAAATAAAATCTCAGATTCATATCATATTTAAATAAATTACAAAGAACGGAAACTATCTCTCTTATAGTCAGCAAAGAAACGAGTAAAGAGAGCCATGGGGCAGTCTAAGACCTGAACTGGATTTTGAAGATATTTGACTTTTATCTACCAAAAGAGTTCCTGAATACTGCTGTCCTGACTTAATCATTTAAAGTAGTTATGAAAGGTTCAGATTGATCTAGAATTCTGTTCTTGAAATAACTTCAAGGAAAAGACCTTATCAGAAAAATTCTAGGTTGTGAATTAATATGGTAGTTAGTGAGTGTGGCAGCGTTCCAAGGATTAAAACATCATCTAAAAGTGACAACTCTGAATGAAAGACTTTTTAAAAACAGAGCAGTAGGCAACAGTATCTGTAATGACAGCTTGTATCAGAATGCACTAATCAGTGGGCTGCAGGGTAATATGCACTCTTGTTCTCTTTCTCTGCGGCTTACCGAATATTTAATTATTCTACATAAAGTGAAATAGCTTCAACAGAGTAGAGAGCAGGATGAAAATCAATCCTGTAAGTCCATAATGGCAGGGTAGGTTCAAATGTTGTCAGGCAGAGGAGGAAACTGAAATTAGAACTGCCAGAAACAGATCAGTTATCTGATCACCTAAATTAAGTGGAGAACTATGCCGAGTATGCCTCCTTTTTTTGAAAACAATTATGGGATTACATCAAAGAAGAAGAGAGGGCTTTGGATTTCCTTTTTAACTATGGAAAACTGTTGTAGAAATAATTTGTAAGGTCTGCATAAATACACTGATGTGGAAACAGGAGAAGTACCATACAGTGTCATCCTACAAACAATGTAAGTCAAGGCAATAGGGTTTTGTTTTTATTAACAATCTCTTAATAAGGTTTAGTTTTTACTGGTAGTAATGCTTGAGGCACCAAAGGTTTATTAAGAGATTCCAGCTTGTGCTGCTGAGATATGAATATCAGTATTCATATTCAACACTGCAGAAGATAAACTTTTTGGCCAAAAGAAAGTTAAAATTTACGCCTGTCACAAGCAGGTAAGAGCTGCTCAGGAAATGAGCTACCAAAACCAGTAACAGTGTATTCAGCCCCTTCTAGAACAATGGATATTACCACATAGCTGTAACTGGAAGACAGAACTGACATCCCTCAGCTGCCAGCATGATAGCTAGCTAGGCTGTCTGTGTCCTCTTGGTACTTTCTCACAGTTCTGAAGTGCGCCTGCTGGCATTGCTGTGGAGGTATCTACTTACCAATTTATCTGACAGGTGGTTAGCTATTAACATAAATAAAAGTTGTGACCCGTCTGCCACTTTCAATAACTCAAGTGCTATATCTCCAATCTGTCATGTCCTTGGCAGCCCTTTTGTTTATTAGTAAATGCATTATTCATCAGGAAAATTTGCCTTAATTTTATTCATTTTAACTATACTGCACTGTTATCTCCTTAGTGATATTTTTCTTTGCTGCACTCTGGCTGTTAGAGGGACTAGATCCCAAATAGGCTGATACCCACTACAAAGGAACATAAGGGAGAATGACACCTCACTGTTGTCTTCTACAAGTTCTCAAGACATGAAGGGATAAATAAGGTTGTACCACTACTTTCACCACTGTGAAGAAAGTGAGTTGATAAACAGGAAACAGGAGTAAAACAAACCTACATCTGCCATACACCGTAGCTGAATTAATACTGCATGATTCAATCTGAAGTAAGAGAAGTCACTTTTGAGACTCAGACATGGCTCTTTTCACTAGTGATCCTAGTTCATTGTTCCTCATTTCCAGTGACACCTTCTCCCTCCTGTCTCCGATACAAAAATTGGATTATCCCTAAGAAATAGAGACTTCCAATGTTTCATAAAACCAAATAAAACCTTTGTTTATACTCCATTCACTGTATTAAATGTAATATTTGAATCGTGAAAGATTTAAGCAAGGCGCTGATCCTTGCAGCAGCAGTACTCCTTGAACGAGAAGTTTACTCATCATCCTTCTCAAAACAAATAAAATCCTAACGAAATACACTGAGCATAGATCTAGTCTCCAAGACTTATCATTTTTACAAAAACTTTGTTGCCACTCTGTGCTCACACTAGCTTGGATATTTCTAATGTAAACTGATTTGTAATGCTTATAACACCTGTTATTATGGTAGGATTTATTCAGGTTAACAAAACAGTAGAGTCACTAATCAGATATCACACTATAATGATGAAAAGAAAAATTTTATGATGGTAATTTCATCAAATGCATGTGATAGAAATTAGGAAGGAACTCTCACATACTGGAGGTAGAAAGATAAACCAAGATATTAGGAAAGACTGATCCCAATGTGTGGGGGATCAGATGAAGCATAACAGCTTGTCAGTTAAAGTTATTTCAACCAAAGTTTCCTTCCCAACCAGCTATCTATCTTCCATGTAATTTGGATGAGATTATTTTAACCTCAGAGTTCACTCTTTGGATTGATATGTCTGGCTACCTGAGGATTTCAGAAGGTGAGTTATTTGCTTTAACCATCTTCTAGACAGTTTTTGAAATAGTCTTTTATACTG
This sequence comes from Meleagris gallopavo, assembly GCF_905368555.1. Classification (NCBI taxonomy): domain Eukaryota; kingdom Metazoa; phylum Chordata; class Aves; order Galliformes; family Phasianidae; genus Meleagris; species Meleagris gallopavo. The sequence continues at coordinate 12,887,809 of NC_139416.1, forward strand.
CTGAACTCTGCACCCTGCACATTTTTCACTCCTGTGTTGCCCATTTGTCTGTTCCTGTTTTGCTAGCTAATGTAGCTTTGCAAAAAGAATATCAGAGACTAACGGCAAATGGATTTGCTGATTACTATTAAAACCTCCCATGTCTAAAGTCACTTAAGGTACACAAAATCTGTGGAACGTGACTCAAATTGACCAACAAATTAGCTAGATCTTCATTGATGGAATATTTTTTCTGAGTGTATTTTGCACACTTCCTGTGTCTTCAGGAGAATTCTGGAGGACAGAATTTCCATTTGCTGTGCAAACTGTCACAGTGAGAAAGATTGCCTGTTGCACTCCAGTCTTCAGCTCCACAAAACAGCAGCCTATTTTTCATGATTGCAGCTTTATGTTAGCTGTACCAGTGAGATGATTTTCTGGCACATTATTCAGGAAGATGTTACTGCACAGGTGCTTAAGGAATTTTGAGGTTAAATTCAGAGTTAAAGGAAGAGAGAGAGAAGCAGAAACTTACCACTTGTATAAAGAAACAAAAACCTTATCTGACATTAGATGAGTGAAAAAATAGGAATGTTAAAAGGATGCAGAATAAAAACACAGTTCTCAAGTATTGTTCTTGCTCAGCTTAAGCACTGTAAATGCATGTCAATTGTCAATTAACCTTGCCTGTTTAAATATAGAGATGGGCAGATGACTCCTCTTTAATTTTCTTTTTTCTAGTTCAATTTCAGAAGTTGATTTTCAGTATGTGAACATGATAGGACTACACTGGGACAAGCTGAAGGTCTTTCTAACTCAGGATCCTATTTCCAAAAGCAGCTAACAGACAATAAGCACACAGATACTTTCCCAGATCCCTTTCAGTTTCAAATGATTATCTTTACCATGTAAAGCATTAGCTTACCTTTGAATGCTCTGACTTCCCACCCAGTATTCACCAGGACAGCTCTCTGACAGGGAGAGAGCAAAAGTAAGGCTCCAACCTCACCTTTTTGGAAGTTAGCACAGCTGAGCAGTCCACAGCACTTGGCTCTAAACAGTTCCTTTGGGACTGCGAGGATCAGTACAGAGAGCTACTTCTCCATGGGGGAGCCACTTGCACCATGTTCTCTAATCAGACAATACTGCACTGTGAGAATCTGGTCTTTAACAGAACTGCAAAAGAAGAAGAAAGGTAACCACATTTGTTGTGAGACAGAAAATCGAGTTTCCTACATAGAATAATTGAAGAATTAATAAGTAATGGGAACATGCTAGGGAAATTCCTTCAAAGGTTGCCAGATGGCAACAGCTGTAATTTACGTTTCAGCAGTCCTGCAAGAACCAAATGAATGTAACATACAACAATATCATTTGTAAAAAAAAAAATACAACACAAAACCAGAGTATTTCTGCCATAATTGTTCCATGATTCAGCAATTCAGCCAGATAACTGCTCCCAATCACACACAAACTCCAATAAATTAGAGAACATCTTCACATACAAGCCATATGTTAGGATGAATGTAAAACCCCAAGGATATTGGAAAGCTCATAACGCCTATGCAGAACTAGGGAAGGGAAAGAGTGAATACAAATCTGCACTTTTTAAGAAGAAGGGTATAGGGAATCTTTTTTTTTTTTTTTTTTTTTTTTTTTTTTTAAGTTCACAATTAATTTGCAGCAAGCAAATACATGGTTCTTTTTCCCAATGATTACCATAAATTCAGTGGAACAGCTGCCTTATCCATGGGCAGATACAAAATAGGAAACTTTGAAAATAAGACAGGTTAATACTTCAAATCTGTGCAACCAAATACCTGGAGGCTAACTCTGCCACAGTCACTCAGGGGGAACACTTTCTCACTCAGCCTCTAATACCTCTGCACTCACTCACAATATAGCTTGTAGAACCTAAGGCCAAATTCAAATCTAAGTTACACTTTGAGAAATTAGGATTCACCATTTTCATTTCCTTTGAATCACTCTTAATTTACAATGGCATAACAGATTAGAATCTGGCCCCTTGAGTTTTAACACTCGCTTAGATTTAAATAGTGGAAGAGCTTTAGCTTAAGACAAGAGTTATTAATTCACTCATCTTTATTCACACAAAAAGGCTGATATGTCTTTACGCTTTTATGTACAACATAATGCAGAATGTGCTTAAAACTGCAGGAATGAGAAGCAGATGACTATAAATTCCTTTTTAATAATTACAATTAAGTATATTTTGGTATAAAGTGTATTATTTCCTTGTTTTTGTCTTTCATGATTTTTGTTTTTTATGAAAGCTTAGGGGGATAATTGTTCTTCTGGTGCATGTATTAAGTTCTACCAGCAGTTTGTTTTTGAGACTATTTGTTCCCTGCAGAGTCTTCAACACCAGATTTTTTTTAAAGCAATGTAAAATAAATTCCCCATGTAATTTAATTCATTAAAGTAACATGCTCATCTGCTTTATTTTACTGTTAGCCAACTATCTTTTCATATTTCAGGTTCTAAATTTTGTTTAAGTTCTTTTTCAGGGACAGGCAACTTTCTATTCCTCAGAGTTCAGCATGGAATAAAAGATGAAGAAAATACATTTGTCATTATCTCGCTCCTGATACATTCATTTTTAACTGCAAACTTCTGATGGAAGTTCTCACCTTTATATAATAAGTACACATTTCCTGCAAAACCATTTCCATTATTATTTATTTCTCTTTTTTTGTCATCGTTTTAAAATTGGCATTCAGAATCCGAGAGGATGTTGGCAAACAACTTGAAAATCACAGCTATCCCAAACTTCTATTCTTGCTTTTTGTTCTCTCACTACTTTCCCTGTTTTTTCATGTTTCAAGTTCTGGCTACATCCTTAATCTCACTAACAAAAAGAAAAGAGAGTATTCAGTACTGTGTTTGGAGTAATAGAATTTTTAAGCTCTGTTGGAAATGTAACAACTGTCTTTTATTAAGAACTAAATTCACCTACTAAATAAATACCAGGAAGAATGTCCCGTGTTAAAAATTGCTAACCATGCAACTCTCTCAGCAGGAATTTTAGCAATGACACACACAGTGAAGCCCAGGAAAGTAAGAGTTGCTTTATAATGAGAACACTCTCATTGGCCTTCAGATTGCAAGGTAAGACATTGTAGTCTTAGCTATTTAGAACCGATTAACCTTTTTATGAATACTGCAGTTGGTATGACCCTATTCTTCATATCCTGCTTATAACTCTGAGGAAAAGAGAAGACTGGGGAGTGACCTGCCTTTAACAGTATGTGGTCTATAATAAAAACTCATAAAATATTATGCCTTTATCCTTTTTTACCAGAAATGGTGACGTACAAAGACATGAGACAGGGTTTCCAACCATCACTAGAGTGCCTCATTTGTGAGAGATGGCAAGAGGTCAGAAGAGGGAGACAACTTGCTAGGACCAGTTCTCATATTCATTTAAATAAAGCAGATGATCCCTCACGCTACTATGAACTGATGATACTCACTATCTGCCAAAACATAAAAGGGAAACACAGCAAGCTGGCAATGAAATGCTAGATACATTCAGGCACCATTCTTATTTTTACAAAAATTTACCCTTTTATGTCATGCTCTGGAGCTAGTCTAATTGCCTCTCATTCATTTATAACATTTTATGTTCTGAATTCCCCACATATGGGAAAATCATGTGAGCTGCAAAAAGACTGGAACACGGAGGTACAAAAAAGATTTGGGCTTGCATTCAGAGAGCTAAAGCTAGACAAGCCACTGGCCAAAGACATTATTTAATTCTGACATTGCCATCCTGCCAGAAAGAAAGAGAAGCTAGAGGGCAAAATGTGGAGCCAGAGATCACCAATAAACTGATATTTTCTTGAATAAAGATGGATTAATTTTAAAAACAGAAGAACTATTATTTCAGTACTCCTGATCAATAACTCAAATTACACATCGATTCCAGAATTAAGGGAATATTTAATCTGAATTTCAATTGAAGATCTGAAGCTATATTTGTAGAAAGACAAGCCACTTACAAAAACATCCAATGACGTGCTGAGGTAAGTAACATACCACTTGTTATACATAGCAGCCTCTACCTTGTCACTCCACTTTCAATCACAGATTGAAATGCCTTATCAGGCATCTAAACATCATTTGTATCTCTGAAAACAAAAGAAATTGATAGAATATTTATACCTCTAAATGTCTTAAGAGACAGGAAAAAGATGTTCCACTGGCATTTATGGGCATCATTAAGTACAAACGTTTTGCCATCAATACAAAATACACCATCATTGTCAAGACAAAATCAGCATGTCTTTCTTCCTGCTGAAGAACACAGTCACAATGATCAGGGCACAAATGAATTCCCTTTATCTGTATGCTCCGAAAGTTGCCTGAGAGTAAATTTTATGATAAATGCAGCCTGTATTGTTCCACATACACAGAGCAGTGTTAAGATATGTGACAGACTGAATGACTATTAGTACAGGCACTGTGCAGGATCTTCCATCTTTCAAAATAAGAACTCCCTCAACAAAATACATCCATCCTATTGGCTTACTTCAAGGGGGAAAGAGGAGTTAGGAAATGGGAGGGATGAATGAAAACTGTGAAAATTAGTCCATAAAAGCATCTGAGGATTTTCTGCAAGTCAGATATTCTATTCCTTGGCTTAACAGGACAACAAAAGCTCCAAAAAGTCATGAGACAGATTGTATGACACTTCACAAAGTAATCCATTTTGGGTTCTTTTTATTTCACTTCTGAAATATTTGGGTTCCCTAAACTTTGGAATCTCAGAGTCAGAGATGAATGAAGGCAGAACTGAGGCTTCTAAATGTAAAATCTTCATCGAGTAAATTTTCATTAATCTGTTACCTAATCCAGGAAATGTCTAATTTTTCCATGTGCATATCCTGAAATTTAATTTCCTTCTTTGAATGCCCAGAGCTTCTGGGATCGTAAAAAAAAACAAAATACTTCATGGAGCAGAAAGGATAATCACATTCTAAAGAGAAAACAACATGGCAAAATATTTAGTATTTACATTTTTACAGTAACACTAATCATTGAAACAATTCAATGCTATTGAGTTACCTCTATAAGAATGCATCTATCCTTTAAACAAATTAGTTGCCATTAAAGGAATATTTCAATGAACTATAATTAAATATTTTGAAATAGTTCTCTTACAAACAATCTGATTTGTTTTTTGATCTCATTCATAATGAAACCAGATTTTCAATATCAAAGTCAGATGTTGGTTGGTTGTTTTTTTTTTTCAGTCGTCGTCCTAAAAGAAATATTATAGTTTTAAGAGCCTTCATTTTATATCAGTGGGAAGAGTTTATTACTACAAATATGATTTGAATGTCTCAGGCATTTTCAATATCCAGTTATTTAGATCAAATGATTGTCTGTGGCTACTGTAGATTCCTCTTGCTCAACATTAAACCCTCCTTCCTCTCCTCCTTCCTCAAATTCCCCACACACCTACCCACCTTTCATTTCCAGGAGAGTTTCATACTAATTAGAATTCTCAGAGCATTAAGATAGAATAGATTTATCAAGTGAATGAACTCAAAGAAGAAGCAGTTGGGAATGTCTCACATTTGTCAACTCTTTTTCCAGTTATTAAGAGTATGTGATCACTTGGCTTCTCAGACTGCTTATGTTAAAATTCTCTAGAATGTTTTTTAGCGCACTGCAATGTCACTACATTATTAAAACTTATTAATAAAATGTAAACAGATAAAATTGAATTTTCCCATTTTAATTTCAGAGATTACAGAATCTGATTTATTTTCTATGTGCACTGAACAGAGAAGTATAATTGATTTATTTACTACCATGCCGCTGTTTTCAATACTTGGACCAAAAACTTCCTAACAACTCCTAATAAGTACACACATTTTTCAGAGATGAAGTTCTAACTCTCTTCAAAAAAATACTTTTTATGACAGTTACCTTGAAAAAGATTAATTATATCACAAGTATGGTAATTAGATTATTATTTTAATAATTCTGGGAAAATTCTCTTTGAAAGTAGAACAATAGCTTAAAAATCTGAACATCTGAGTTTTCTTTGTTTTTACTTTAAGGTACTGATGGGTTGGCATTGCCTGTGCTGGAAGCCTGAACACTCAGGACATGAAGCTGAGAAAGAAGAATCACACAAATGTAGGAGTAACAAGTGATGTGAATTTAAAAAAATATTTTAAATTAAAAGCCTCTTCTCCAAAACCAAATCTAATTAAGCTTAAATAAAAAATGTAATTAAATATCCATATGTATACAAATAGTAATATCTGGGTAACTGGATAGAATCATAGAATGGCTTGAGTAGGAAGGGACCTCAAGGATCATCAAGTTCCAACCCTCCTGCTTCAGGCAGGCCTGCCAACCGCTAGATCAAGTACTAAATCAGGTTGACTAGGGCCCCACCTAACCTGGCCTTGAGCACCTCCAGAGATGGAGAATCCACAACACTGGGAAATCTGTTCTAACACCTCAACAGGCTCTCAGCAAAAAACTTCTCCCTGGTATCTAACTTAAATCTTCCCTCCTTTACTTTAAAACCATTCTCTCTTGTCCTATCACTATCTAACCACGTAAAAAATTGATTTCTCTTCTGTTTATAATCACCCTTTAAATACTGGAAGGCTGCAATGATGACTGTCTCCCTGAAGTCTTCTCCAGCCTGAATAATCCCAGCTCTCTCAGCCTGACTCATAGGAAAGGTGCTCCAGCTCTTCAGTCATCTTTGTGGCCCTCCTCTGAACCTGCCCCGAAACCTCCATATCCTTCTTGCATTGAGGGCCCCAGACCCAAATGCAACACTCCAGACGGGGGCCTAACAAATAGCATCCATCCAATTGGATATTAATTACCAATTAAAAAAAAAAAAAAATTGAGTTTTTACATGCAAAGGAAAACAGAAAAGAAAGGTTTCTTCTTATATTAGTGGTATTTTCAAACATCTTCTCAACACTTTTGAAATGTATAATTAATTTAGATATACTTAAAACCTATGTTCAGTTTCACATATTTCTATCATTTTGCATTCTTATTAGATTTCCTAAAGTTGAATGTGTCATTTATGTACTAAAGTCACCAGAAACATGTCATATTTAGAAATATAAAACTGTTCCAGAGTACGTCGCTAACTGAACATTCTTTTTGATCTTCATGAATGATTAATAGTAGACCCCAAGTCACTTACTGCTGAATCATAGACTTCCAAAGGAAAACAAGGTTATGCTATCACAACTTACAAGGTCATGTTTTGTGTGGTAATCAAAATTTTATCTAAGATATCCTCTGGAGAGTTATCCTCTGAATGATGTGGCTGCTTAACGGCAGTAATACTAATGAATGACTGTCTAATAGTCTGAGTTTGCAGCAAAATTGTTGTAAAAAAAAAAAAAAAGAGAGAGAGACACTTGATTTTCTTGATACACAAAACATGAGTAGAGTTGCATTTCAAGCTGCCAATATAAAAAAGTTCTGATATACGAAGATAAGTACAAATGCTGATGAATTCAAGGGAAGCTTTAGAAAAAGGGCATCAGATAGAGACTAGCAAAAGATACTGAGACTAAAATGTTGTGTATTCTTTGTGTACTTTGATATCCCATTTGGAAGGTACCTTTCTTGGAGAGGGACAAGGGATGGCACCTCAAGGTTTTCTCATCATCTGCACCACACTAATTTTTCAATTTCCTACAGTCTGCTAATCAAAATATGTGCTTACTCACTGGACATTTCCAATATGATACAGAAATGAACTACAGTTAAATGTCATACATAAAATATTCTCTAGTCATTTTCTAGCACAACAGGATGGCATAGGTCTGTCACCAGAGTACCAGCTGACATTGTTTGCAACTGTCTGGTAAGTGGTGACTATTGTTGACCATTTAACAGGAAGGAATTTACTTTTCCATCAATGTAATTTAAAAAATCTTTACTACTAGGACAAGTTAAAAAAAAAAAAAAAAAAGTAAGCAAAGTTGGGGAACTATCAGGCCTGCCAGGAAGTTCCTAGAAATGCTGTTGTCTGTGATTTCTTATGAGTCCAAACACACCAACCACATTCCTGTATTTTTTTATTCTTCCTTTTTATTCCCTTAACAAGGCACAGCAGGTATGTTTAGAATTATAATTCCACAAGTCAAGTCATGCTGCTATTTTTAAGTCTGAGAATTGTTTCAGCAAATCTAGTTTAAACAATATTAGATGTGCACGGTCACAAAAAACTACTCTCTTCTCCAGATTAATTTGGCTGAGGTAGTGCCTTAAAAGTATAAGATTAAAAAATGCTTTCCTAAAGTATTTTAAAATCTTATTGTAGTTTAGATACCTATTTGTTCAACTACCCTGGTTTTGACCTGTACTAAGATTGTCATATAAATACAGTAAAATCTGTATTTAATCTTGTTACAACCAGGAAATGTGTGTGAGTAAGAAAGACACAGGGAGAATGGTCTTGATCCCCTTAGGCCAAAGTATACACCTCAGCCCTAGCATTTATTAGGCCTTTATAATGTACTTTTCTGGATTTATGATCTCCACCCCCACCTACTTCTGCTTGAAGAGAACAGTCCTAAAATTGCCCTTAAAAGAAGACAATCATGATTCTTAAAATAGAGGATCCTTTCACAGCAAATCAAAAGTGGAGAACAATAGAGAGGGGGCTGTCTTTCCAACCTCAGTGTGTGAAGTTTTCTGGCTGGAAGCTTTAAATGAAATAAAAATCAGCCTTTACAATGAGCCTTTACAGATAATAGCATTGGACATGGACTTTGTTGGCTTGCTTCCTTTTAACTTGTCTTACTAGGCTAAATGAAGAAATAGCCTGATCGAGGAAGAACTAACTTTATCCAGGTTACAAGATAGAAAACCACATCTAACAGTCACAGCAGAAGGTGGCAGTGACATATAGCCTGAATTATTTTCTTAGTTCTCCATGTGTTCTTTTCTGGCTAAAGTGAATGCATCCCTTTCTTGCATCTCTGTAAAACCAAGATGACTTGCAGAGGGGCAAGAATAATGGGTTATTTATTCTCATCACTATTTCTGCTCCACCAGGATTTCTAAGGGTTTAGCTGAAGATTCTCAAATTCAGTAATGAAGCAATAAACAAGAATACTGATGCTCTAAGAAGGAAGAAAACTATAACTAAACTGGATGCAGAGGCTGTATGCACACCATGAACTGGAAAATCTAACAGAAATTCTCCTGTGTAAAGCGTGGTACAAACTATTAATCAAATTCTTTTTATTTTATATCATTAAGAATAACTTATAGGAAATGATAGGTTACGGGTCAACTCAGTGGTCACTCTCACTTCATCTACTACTGAAAGAATTAAAGAAATTTTAGTTTCTTCTAGTAGGAATACTGCACACATGAATTCTATACAGAATTCTACAGTCTCAGATCAATTGCCCTTTCTTTGACACAGTGTGAGTCAGGAATACCTATGCTGAAATCAGTGGACCAGTATGGTACCATGTAAAACTGTGCTATTTTCACATTACAATCTTAATTTGTTTTATCTTCAATGCATATGATGGTAAATTTGACCAGAAATACTGGTTCAAAAAAAAAATAAATAAATAAAAATTCATTCCTTTCATGTATTTTCCTGATGTGCAGCGTACAAAAATTGTCATTAGCATGCTAAACTGTTTCTGCTAAACTGTTACATACAGCTCAAAATCTAAGTCCTCGTAAAGATTCCCAGACCATTTCTATATCCTAGTGCAGTAAATAGATGATGCTGTCTTTTATAATCACTATTTCCTATTTGTACTGATTCACCACAGTGAAGTCCATAGTTTATATTATCACCTGTGTATAGTCTCACTGTCCCTGCATACAGAGAATCAGCATGTAGATATAAAGAACTTCCCAATATACCAAACTCTCAGCTTATTCCTCTCACAGACGCATCAAATTCCATCTTCAAATTAGCCTGAAGACCTCCACTTGAAAGGGTATCTGTGGTCTTGACTTCTCCGACGGAGGAGCTTTCTTTTCAATTCCAGCCCAGTTTTATTCATTGCCAGTGTCTAACTTATAACTACATCTACGGTTAGGCAGTTTCTGATGTGGCTCATCCTTCCCTCAGTCAGACACTGAGCTTACATATGTTGTTATAGAACACAATCTTTTGCTTTAAAAGAAAAAGGAAAACAAGCTAGGGACTCTCAGCACCACTTCTCAGCATCTTCACTTGCCAAAATCAATCAGAAAATCTGTATTTTCAACTGTTATTAAATCAGCCTTAGAACCCATGTATTAATAGATTTAGCAAAAGATTCAAGAAACAAATGGATCTTACAGAGTTAAGGCCTGATTCTCTTTCCCTGAATTGGGTAACTAAAGATTCAACAAATAATGACAGGTAAGGCAACTGAGAAGATATAATTGTAGCTACACAAATTAAATTGCTAACCACATACACAAGGTGCAGATACCTAGCTCCAGCAGTAAAGTAAGCGAGAGACTGCAAACCTGCATTTTAACAGTTACATAGTATTGTTCTGGAAAAGTGATGCATTTTTTTGGTGAAAACATATATGGCACAGATAACTGCCATTGAGCCTCGACTAGCATACTAGGGTGCTCAAGAGTTTTGCATAGTTTGTTTAAATGATGTCTAGAGTCCCAACAAGCTGGTTCCTAAGTGATTCAAATGCTAGCAAATGGTTCCCGCTAAAATTAATTGCAGAAGCTCCAGAATGTACAGCCATTTTCCTTATAGTCTACAGAAAAATTGAAAATCTGGATTTCTTGAGAATCTTGAAAATTCAAATGGCTTGGAAGAGTGTGAAAGTAACAGCAGGATAAGAAGGTCTCTTCTACGTGATATTCCTGGGGACAAACGAAGAGACAGGTAAGGAAAAGTGAGTAATGGAGAGTGAGATGCACACATTTACAGAATTGATGCAAGGACAGAAATCCTGGCTGTGTATAGGAGCAGATATAAATTTAAATCAGTGATTCCAAAAGACATGGCTTTTGTCCAATGTCTGTAACACACCTAATTCCCAGATAAACATTCAAAGGGAATTAAATGCTTCATAAACCTCACAGTATGTCTCAGATCAGGAAATTCATTCGGAAGGAGGGATATCCTGGTGTCTGGAAGCAGATATGGCAGTGGATTGCTTCGTTAGCATAGGAAATTTCTAGAGCTTTACCACTTTCTCTCTCTACAGCACATAACTTACTGTTCAGTATAATGACCAAATTTGCATCCAAACAAGTTTGAATATTCTTGAGTTTTCCATTCTGTCTTCAGTGTTACTGTATTCCACTGAGGTCTCATCTTGCACTATGACACATTTATTACCAGATGATAATTGAAAAATAGAAGAAATGGCTTGGAGAGTAAATGGAAGAGAAGCAGATAATTTTAGGATTCAATTTTCTCTGCATTTTTTACTGGTAGGCATAGCATAATGCCACAATAAAATCCAATCAGAACTTCTCTTCTGTACTTGTCACATTTCAGTGAGCTAACAGTGGCATGTCAAAACAGCTACAAATCTGGAAGACTCGTGTTTGCTGGAATTAACAACAGGACAACCAAAACTATGAAGAACAAATAAAAAGAGAATGCAAAAAATAATTGTTAAACAAGTAAAGGATTTCAATTATGCTTATTGCAACCTTAATTTTCTTTTCCTTCTGTGTAGCACAGTCCTGAGCATCACATTATACTCAATTAATTCAACTGCTGTAATGAAATTAAATATATTCGTATAATTTGTATGTTGGCAGAAAACATTAGCAGCATTAATATTGCCTATCACTTGGCAAACAGATAATAAAGCCCAAATCTAGTTAAGAGAACTCAATAAAATCTTCATACAGTAACACAAGGCTATGTAAGCAAGAGATTATTTGCATGGACCAGAGTGAGATCAGTGAAGATGTGTGCAAACAAACTCAAAAATGTGTATGTGGGTTATCTTACAATTCCCCAAAAGGAACATGTAAGAAAATCCATTAAGATTTGCTTATTTCTATCACAGTGAATTTCATAGCAATCTCCCTTTCATTATCTTTTTATTCAGACTTTGAAAGAAATCTGCCTTAGCTTGGTATGCTAGACCAGAAGAATCTGTGTTTAGACTAAAATTTACAACCCTGGAAAACGGTGAAATTAGGTCAGGATTTATATGCACAGGCCTGGGTTGCCCTGGGAGGGCTGAAGGGCCCCCAGAATAATCAGGTAGTACGCAGCAGGCAGGTAGTACGCAAAGGTTCTCTGTAAAGCCCTCTGTATCATATCACTGCCCAAAAATCACAACTGTGTGAGAAGATCCTAACTCCATCCCTTCCATTCTCTTCTCTCTTCTCAACATATCCTTACTCTGATCTAGAGCTATAGGTGTTTTGCCTTTACTAGGCATACCATGGTAGGAGTCTAGGCTTTTAGAGCCTGTGATTGATATCAATCATGGTAAAAGCAAAGAAAAATAAATAATAAAAATGATATTTTATGTATTTAACCAAATATCCTCTTAATATACAGAATCAAGTTACAGGCTCTTGATCACCGGATTTTGTGGTCTGAAAATGCAAAGACATTATGATGATTATGAAAGAAAAGGTCATCAAGAAATGCAGCTTGGGATACCAAAAGCCACGTCTTTTATCCCAGCAGTCCTCAGTCCTTCTGTTCTTTATTTTCCTTATCTATAATTCTACCTACGATTTTTCTTATAATTTATGAGCAGACATTTCAGAGACTTCATATTTTCTTTAGTGAACAGTTTATATCATCTTTGTGAAGAGAGACTACATAACAATGCAACATCATACATTAATATTTAAAATAGAATGAAATAACAACTCAACAAGGATAATTTTGTCTGTTTGCTAGCTGTCTTAAATTCATTTGTGAAATAAATTAGAACAAGGAAACCACAGAAATAAAGTTTCCTTGCATTTTTACGAGTAGACAGCAAAATAATTTTTAGAAGAAATATTTGCATAATTGTCACTCTTACTTGTGAAAGGGCACCTGTTTTCACAAATTATAAAACTGAAGTTCATCAGATGATTAGCTGTTCTGGGAACATAATTTATAGGCCATATCTCCCAATCAAGAAAGAAAAACAACATCATAGAAAATATGTTTCAGAACAAAATTCAATGAAATTTTAAAAGAAAAAATTGAATATTCTGTAATTGCTACTACAAGTAAACACCACTTTCAAAGGCAGCATTTCAGAAGCACAGTATAAGAAGCAGTGAACAAAATAAGATTCAGTAAAATTATGAGAAATAAACAAGGTTTGGAGTCCAGATCCTGTATGATGCTATGGCAGGCTATATAACAGACAGCCTCAGTTAGCAGGCTGCTGGAACAGCTTTACCTCAGATTTTCTTCTGGTATTGACCACAGCAATGAATAATAACACTTCAAGAATTCTAGGAGACTTTCTATGGCCCATCAAACCAAAACAACACCTTGCCTCACAGCACTAGCTCTATTCTTCCTTGGTGAGTTGACAGAAAACTGTAACTTGTTTTAATGTAGTCACATCTGTATTTGCTTTTTGTTCAATGTCGAGAAGGAGGGGCACCCCTGTGGTTTGCATTCTGCTACCTGACATTCTGTTGCACCCATTTTTACTATTCTCCTATCACAACTCTCACTGTTTCAGGACCCATCCCCAAAAGGTTTGATAATGCTTTACAAAGGTGCTGAGAACCCTTATGATGATGGACATACATTTCCAGAATGCATAACTTCCAGGAATTTGTCACCTTGTTATCCTTAATACAGTTCAACTCTTTGTATATTTTTTATCATCTTATTTTTAGCACCAATTTTTCCTTTCATTTTTCTTAGGCTCCAGTGGGATCACTAAACCACAATTTACAGTTTCTGTGAACTCAAGGCACTTGCTTCCACTCTCACTTATCTGCTTTGGGATTTGCAACTTATTGCCTCTTTTTTTTTATTTTCTTACAAGAAGCAATGTGTCCTTTAGATGATGGTCTACATGAAAGATTTTTATAGACTTGAGGTCAGTGTGCAGCTTTTTAGAAGGCATTAAAATTTGGCTTGGAAACTGAAATATTTATGGCATATACTTGATTTTTTAGAAAGAGAAAAATAAACAGCTCTCATTTTTAAAAGAAGTTCAGTTCAAAACAACAAAGCACAATTTCAGAGGTTCAGACAACCTATCTCACCACCATTTTTATCAAGACTTACACTTAAATAGGACTGATATTAAGCACCATGTGACAGTAATAATATGTGACAAATATACTTTGAGTCCAAGATACAGCACTGTTCTATACATCATCTGCATTGGTATTATGCAAAAGGATGCAAACAGCTGCTGACAGTAGGTAACACATGGGTGACACTTAGTAAAAACAAGTCAAGGTAAATTTGATTAAGTGAGAATGACATAATCTGATTTATGGATTCTACTGACATGCTACACACTATTTCCTTCCTGGCAGTGGAAGGAGTATTTATTTCTGTCAAATTCAGATTCCCACATTTATCACATTCTGAGTCTCATATTAAATGGACTCCATTATAATACTATTTATATAAAATTAACGCCTACAAAGTCCAAATAGGTCTTCTCTACAACATACATAGCAAAATATATCTGCCAAGAATGGATTGCTGTTGAAATACACAAGTGAAGCAATGGGAGACTAAAACAAATGCATTTTCATGTTCTATAGCATAAGACACTGATATCTTCATGCATGACTTCTTCATCTACTCAAATAAACTTCGAAAAACGTTTCATCCTGACTAACATGCAGGGTTCAATCTGTAACTAGTTTCTACCCTTTGCATCAGAACTGATTTACCTCTCTTGCAGCCTCATGACACTTCTTCTAGTCAGTGCAGAAGAGCTAGGCATTAGTGCATATGCTAGCTCGTGAAAAAACATATCTGGACATGCTTTCTTATGATCAAATGAGCTTGCTTCCAGATTCTATTACTCTATACCAAGTCATGTTGAAATGTATTTTAGGTTGACAATGAAAAGCATGGGAAATAAGTGGGAATGAATAACTGAACATAGCTATAGCTCTGACTTCGATGCAAGTGGGCACTACAAATTAGGCCAAAACTTTCATATGTCCTCTATATCCAGATCATGTTCAAACGAGAGATATGCCAAAGAAGAATAACTACAGGCTAGCAAATCCCACTGTTTGCTTCTAAAATAT
This sequence comes from Meleagris gallopavo, assembly GCF_905368555.1. Classification (NCBI taxonomy): domain Eukaryota; kingdom Metazoa; phylum Chordata; class Aves; order Galliformes; family Phasianidae; genus Meleagris; species Meleagris gallopavo. Next base: position 12,903,013 of record NC_139416.1, read on the forward strand.
GCAATGGGATTCAGATAATAATCAGTGACAAGAACATCTAGAAAAAAAAATTATAGATGTCTTGATGCCTTATGTTCCTGTGACACTCTGTGACTGACACATATGGAGCAAAGAGGTACAAAAAATCTGTCCCACCCCATTCAGTGCAGACTTTTGACCTTTTAAAAATGATAGATTTGGCAAAGGAGGCTAGACACAGTTGGTGCACTGGCTATCAATATATTCCTAATAGAAATAACTGAACTGGCAGCTGAGCCCATCCCTACTACCACAGAGAACTATACATTGCAGTATCACGAAAAAGCTGCTGCAAAATACGAATGTATTTGGAAATACATATTGTAAATAAGAGATTTAGTGGCAGCTGTCAGATTACCTCCTTTATAAAGTCGCTGTTCTTTAAGTTTACATCACTGCAATCACAAAAACTGTAATTAAAAGCCATGTAAATTACTGCTTCCATTTCTAATGTAATGGCAATTTTAAAACAATTTTTCAATATAGAGAAACAAAGAAATTGGCTGTTTCCAAAACTCCGCAGAAGAGATTTTATTCCATGATACATGTGTGTTTCCCAGCATGATTTTTCTTTTAATGATACCTCATAGCAAAATAGTCCACTCAACTTACTGATCATATTAAGCTGTTGCCATGGAAATTTTAAGACCCTACTGTACTCAGATGTTAACTCTTCAAGCACAGCTTCACTCTTCTCTATTAGAAAGTTTATATAAATTTTAGTTTAAAAGGGAAGCTCTTGGCAAATGAAAATTCAGTTACTCCTTCAGCTGTCTAGCACAATAAAGATGACACTGGTAAAGGCTTACTTCAGGGGTGGTCAGTCAGCTATATACATTATTTCCCTAAGAATAAAAAAATTGACAAACTGTTCCACAAAGCATGCAAATAGTAGTTAATGAGTCGAGTTTGTTGAAATGAGAGGAAATTGAATGCTGCTTCAGTGTTGTTTAGCACCTAATTATTACTGGGGAAAAAAAAAATTAAAACATTTCTTCCTTTCTCCTCTAATTCTAAACATTCATTTTAGAAAGAAAGATCAAAGACAATGAAAAGCAACCATAAATGACATCTTTCTTCCTTCTTCCTCTTTTTAAAAAGAGGATTATGATCATCCAGGCATCCAAATATTGAAACCAGAGCAATGAAGTCAAGAAGTAGCTCCAGATCAGCTGTAAATAGCTGTCTTAACATTATGGAAATCAAAGCAATCAAGCTGTGATTCTAGCCACATCATTCTCTGCTGTATTACTGGCTAGAGAATTCAATATCCCTGTCCCAGCTAACCCTTAAATCTAAAATATGGTAGCATGGCTACCATACAGAATCTCTTGCTAAAGAAAAGCTTAAATTCAGGCAAATTTTCTATATAGATAAAAGGACTTTGTTATTTTTCTATGTACCTCTTTCTTGTATCCTGAAGAATATTTCTGAAGAAACATTTTACATGTACACTAATGCATCTAAAATGAGTTATCAGGAAATTCATTCCATATGTCCAGTTACAGTCAACTTGAGAACCATACAATACTCAAATGTAGCTGTTTCAGGGTAGATCAAATGTATTTAGCTCTCAGTAAGATGTCCTGATCCATACAGGTAATATTAATATTATGAACAATGCTCCAGAAGGCACATGCTTACTTCGTAAACAAAGACAACATAAGGAAAAATGGCCTTGCATTCCTAGTACCTTTAATTACTTTTTATATTGTCATTTGTCTGTGCTTCTTTCTTGCCTTACAAAAAGTAAACATATACTGATATTATTTTATTTGAACTTACAGTAACCAAATACTCTGAAATTCTAAAAATGCACATCAGCTTGATGATTTATAAGTGAATTATATACTTACTGTATGTAGCAGTTATAAATCAAAATGGTAAGTCTCCTGATGCTCAGATAATTTGTTTTACAATCTTTATCTTCCTAAAGCTAAAGAAGTTGATTTAGATGGCTCTAAAAGCTTAAATGAAATACAGCCTAGGAGAGTAGTTTCTAATAACATACATCAACTCTTTATACATGGTAAGAAGCCTAAATCTAAAGTCTACACCTTTTTTTCCAATGATAAATGCATTGCATTTTTCTTCAATGGTGACAGAATGCAGACTAAACCTTTTTCTTCCTGCTAAGAAATTCAAGTGCTTGTGACACAGTGTTGGCTATCTTTAAAAAACAGCAATACATAGGGGGGTTGACAACTACACTGTGCTTTCACTATGATTGATGTCATCAATAGTCTAAACACAGCACTGGGGGCCAGGAATCCTCTCGTGGACTGTAAACTGGGATTTGTCACTGGCTCTCTTTGAGGCCAAAAGCAAGTGATGTGAAAATCTCTACAGTTCCCCAAGTAAGGTGAGGGCTGATTACATTGCGAAAGTATGTAGATGCTTCGATGACTAACTAATTGTCTCAATAAGTGTCAAGAATCCTTGTAGGAGATCCTTACTTATTGTATACCAATTAAAAGTAAAAGCTTTGAAGTTACTCCCTGAATATATTCCAACATATGTCAACACTTTTTTGCCCCAAACAAATCCACTTCAAAACCAGGTGACCCCCCCTTTTTTTTTTTTTTTTTTTTTTGTTAATCAGGCATTTGTATTACCTTGTTTATTCCTTTACTATTATTATCTTTCAGATGCATCCTCTTGATGAAGCCCAGTTTTGCTGTGAAAGAGCAGGCTGTTTGGCTACAGGTCTGCAATTTCAACTTGACCCTGGAGAGCTCTCCCTTTCCTCTCACTGGGACACATGCCAAAAGCAAGGATGTAGCCAGGCAAAGACAAACAATTGATCAGCTGCAGGCTTTCTGAAACTCTGGAGCCTACATGGCAGATGCAGCTGGTCATTAGAGCAATCAGCTGCATCTCACACACACCTTCTAGAATGGGAGAGCAGCCAGATCACTCCACCTGCACTGCAGAGGGGGCAAGAAGTGGCAGTGACCACACAAGGATGAGAAGGGAAGGTTACACCTCAAAAAAAATTCTGCATCATTTTTATTCAGAAAGTCCTCGTAGAAGTCATAGTTCACAGCATAAAACAAAGAGCCAAACTAAAAAAACCTAAACTAAAAAGTGAAGAGATGTTCATTTAAATGTCCTTAAATATTTTATCCCCAACAAAAACTATATGAATTGATCCTGTTTGGGAAGAGTAATGAAAAAATAATGATTTATCAAACTCCTTTTTAATCTCACAGGAAGGGTTATTTATGGCAGCAGATTCCTTGAAAGTTCAGCTTCAATGAAGAAGATAACATAAATCCTTTAAAATACATTTAATTAACAAAACATAACCAATCTCAGGACCTCGTTTTGGAAGTAAATCCTTCAGTAACTGTAGCATTCAATTCAACTACCATATGTATTCTTCAAAAGTTTACTAGGTATCAAGTGAGAATCAATGTGATTATTTGACTTTATCATAGGACAACCATCTTTAAGAAAGTGTACAATCAAATGTGTTTGAAACTTGGACATTACTTGTACTTTCAGACTCAAAATAGACAAAACTAATCTGTTTGAATAGTATCCCGTAATTGAAGAGTTGAAGCTAGCTGCAATTAAAGACATACAGTGTCAAAAAATTCAGGCTGCAACGGATGAAAACTTGCTGCATTGCTTTTTACTTCGCATGACTAAGACACAAACAAAATCTCCATGTATTCTCTAGGTGTAAGATTTTTCCAGAATGTATGGATCATACATGTCCAAACTGTACTCCCTTGTGTAGAGCTCTCTCTCAACTGCAGTGTTTGTTTTGACTGAGTTGTGGAAAGGCTGCTAGAGTCAATTCTTCAGAAAGCAGAAGATACAGTTATCATGATATAAGGATCAGACTTCCCATAATCTTGAGGTCTATATTTGTCTTCATTGAAAAGAAAAACATTTTCAATTGCATTTTCAGCGTAAACATAGGTCTCTGGAGTTGGGAGCTCTGGACAGATATTTAGCTTTTTTTTTTTTTTTTTTTTTTAAAGTAAGAAGCGGTAGAATATGGTTCTAAAGAATATTAAAATTGAGGACTTTGTGGAAAGGATATAATTAAGCATGCTAGCAGTAACATAATGTGATTGAAATGCAGAAAGGTGAATATATTTGCAGAATTTTCCGACAAAGAACAATATATTCAAAATGTAATTCAAGTGAATGATGCAGACATGCCTTTATCCTCATCTGCACTTATCAGCTGCCAGAGTGAAATTTCCCCTGTTCTTATACTGACTGAAGCTTATCTACAACACTGAGACACAATGGACCTACTCTAAAGATGCAGATCCTCTTTTGACATTTCTTAGTTCTGTTGGATTTAAGTCAAACCCTTAGGTATCTAACTCCTGGGGTGAGCACCAGGCTCATGAAGGATAAAATGCATCCCTTTAGCATCAGCAGCCTGATACTGCATCAAAGGTTTATATTGCTGCAGTATGTTTAAGCAAAAACATTGAATTTCCAAGTGACTCTTTAGGAGAATTGACTGTGGAAGATAGTTTCCGAATGTAGGGTGAGTGTGCTCCACACATTAACAGAACCTAGTGTGATCTATAGGCTACCAATACCTCAGTCAGAAGTAAAGGGTAAATTAGCTCAAGAAGTACATGAGCAGCGTCAACTTCAGCAGGAGATCCCTTCCAAAGCCCTCTCCCATTAAACACCCTTCAGGGTCAGAAGAACAAGGAAGAGGTTAAGAACCAACCCCCTGTTGTCTAAACTATACTCTACTAGAATTCTGTTTTTAGAGTGTTTCATGCTGTGATTATTGAGAGGCAGCCTGAGATTGAGAGGCAATGTCTCTGCTTAAAAATCTAGCTTTTTTTGTGAATTCCAGGCTATATCATACAGGCAGGTCCACAGAGGACATAATTGCAGTGGCACTCATTCTATCACTAAGAGATATCAGTCTGGGTAGCCCCTAGAATGGAATCGGAAACTACCTTGTCTCTACTTGCAAGCAAGGAAAGCAATTTGAATATGTAGCTCAGGCTCAGGATTTCTTACCCAGTTTACACGGAGCTTTAAAGTAAGGCTAGGATTAGTCCACCCAGTTTTGCCTCATCTTGGTATCTGGGAAATGCAAAAACAGGTCATGTACTTCTTGGGCACTGACTACTGGGCTGTCAGCTTAAGTGTACCTGAGGAACATTTTCAAGAGCCAAAATCATACTAAAGTGAGCAATATCTATGCTGTGTAGTTGCTTCACAAAGCAGTAGAAGCTGTGTTAACTGTTTTCAAAGCACTTTTGATACACTGGATGAAATAACTTCCATAATTACAAATCAGTATTATTTAAAGGTTTGAAATACAATAGATTTTACTGGCTGCTGTTTTAATTCAGGCATACAGCCTTTTCTCAGCTTGCTTCCAACAGCACATCAGATAGAACAGTATACCACTGGAACTGAACACAGCAGTTGAGCATATAAGAAAAGCAAAACAGTCTCAAAACAAGAGAAGTCTCGCAACCCAATAATGGGTATAATGGCCCACCTTACTACCTCCCTTTGATGTAGCAAGGATTGCATCTGAAGAATGAATTGACATTTTTCATGGATTTGTCATTTTGTCCTGTTAATTTGACTGAATTAATGCATATTTCCCTTTCTCTCCTAAAAATACTGCAGAGAATACCTCAAGGCTGATGCATTCTCAGCCAAAGCAGATTTCTGTACATAGCCTTCCTGACTATGTGTTTACACTCTCTGCAAACTGGTAGTGTTAGAAATGCAGGCACAAGCAAATTAAAATTTAATTATTCACACAACCTATGAGGATGAAATTCAGCCTACTGCAGAGTACCTGCACAAGAACACCTGTGTCATTTCAGTAACAGAGGTAAAGCATTTTACATAGAGAGGAATATAAACAGATAAAACTGACCTATCCAGCTGTTCTTTGCACAGTGGAAACCACAGTTTCCTTGCCCATGTTCCTAATAATGAGTGTGTCATTCTAGTACGGATGATCTAGAGCACAAAATGGTGATCACTTACCACACACTCTGTACTAGATGCCTCCATGTCATACTTATGGAGAAAAGTTCACATTACTGGGAACTCAGGATGATATAAAGTATCTGTCCTTGCACATTCCTCCTTCTTCCTTCAAACATATTCTGTTTGCTTCCACGGTCTCTTAAATGCAGACTGCATAACCTCTTCCTCAATATCAAGCTTCAGTTAGACTTGATTTCATAGCACTACTGAAAATCTCTTGCTTTCAACAACAATAAAAAGACTGAGACTTAAAGTAAAGACACGGTATTGTTTTTTCTTTTTCCTACAGTTTTCCATCAGTCTCCATTTGATCTTTAGAAGACCTCCCCTTTCCTCATATCTGATTTTTAGCTACTTGCTCGTCTGTTATAACACAGCTTGTGGATGGTGCTGCAGAAGGGACTGATGGCCTGGCAAATTTCATCAAATGACTCTGCTGTTCAGAATGGCTATCAAATAATGTTAACAGTGGATTAAACATTGTCTGAATGACTTCAGGCTTGATGGCTATTTGATTTCATGAGTCTAAAACTTGTATTTCTATGAAAGTTAGCCAATGGAATTACACTGGCATCAAAACAGTGCAGTTGAGCGGAGAATTGAGCCCTTAAATTCAATATGGAAGAACTAAACGAAGCTCCATAAGAGATGAAGACTATAATAACTTCAAACACTCTTGTAAGACTGTCTGAACATCAACATTCATCATTTCTCACACTTTGTCATCTGCCCTCAGATACATTTGCCATGATATTCCCTAAAGGTATTGACCAAATGTTACAGTATTAGAATCTAAGAAAACATTGTGGCAAGAATAGAGGAACAGATCAGATAGATCAGCTGTTACAGCTTATTGGATGGAGCAAGCAGATGGTTCTAACATGATGCACAGAGGTTTAATCTCAGTATTTTATGAATTTACACTCATCCACAGAAATCTGGTAAATTTCACACTTGAATAGCAAAGTATCTTTGTTATAGAAAAGCTCACTAGTAATGCAATATAACAATAAAATATATGAGATGTTTTAATTCAAAATGATCAGTACTAATCCTCAGTAATCTCTAATTCTAGCTATTGTTTCACACAACACAATGACTGTATAGGTGTAAGAGAAAGCAATAAAAATAATTTAGATTTCAAATGACATCCAACAGGTAATGTCTAAGTTTTTACCATTTGTAATAATATTTTGAAAGGAAATTTCATAATATATATATTTTTTATTTGTTTTCTTTTGATTCAGTTTTGTGTATGCATTTTGTATCTTTCATACAGTTTGGTCTTTCATACAGTATCTTTGTGGATTATTATTTTACTATGGAGCTCTCATATGTGCCAAATCTCATTTGTGCCAAATCATACCAAAGGCAAGGAACAAGTACTGGTTTAGACTCATCTCCAGCAATTCTGCAGTAATTCTTGAAGATGCATAAAAATAGAAGGCACATTTTGTCTTAGTGCTAAGCTGTTAACCAAATGTAACATAAAACTCTTCTGGTCCTGCTCCTGTTTGAACACATCAGAATGTTAACTTGCTAAAAAGGAAGTAACGTGTACAGCACAGAAGTGTATGCACGCACTATAAAGGAGGTTTTTGTGTGCCAAGAAGCTGATAGACCTGCCTTTACTTTTGTGAACATGATAAAATTGTTGAGAACTAAATACAAAAAACATCCTCTAAACCTTATTTATTGTCTTGGAGGTTTGAATCATTCATTACACCACTTCTGAAGAACAAGAGCTAAGGTTCTCAAAACAAGCATCCAGAAAACAACAATCCCTAACTCAAAGCAGGTACTTGTAAATTTACATGTTGGCCTCCTGGATTCATTAGACCTCTAAATGATAGATATAAAAATTACGTGACAGCTTCATAGACAAGCCTTCAGAACATACTATGACACTTTTAGTTATAAGTAATAAACTTGTACAATACAATTTTATTGGCACAGCAGGGTACCTTGTATCGTTTCCTGTTAACATTACTACTTTATATTTAAAGGAAAAACAAGTATGAAAGTGTTGATTAAACATTAAAATGATTAATTTTAGGATCCTCTGACTTTCTGTCAAGACTGTATTCGCATATATTCAAATATCATCTGATAAATAACTCAACTGGAAATTAGCAACAACAAAAAACAAAAGGAGTAGGGAAAATGAAGATATCTGGAAAGATTTCAGTAAAGATCTAAATCCTGGAGTGTCTCCAAGCAGCAGCCTTGATTTTGATTAATATTATAATACAGCCTGCTAAAACAGCATCTCATAAATATCCATGAAGCGGTTTATTAGAGGTGGTTGTAAATACTTAAAATCTTGTCTTGCAAACCATCAGATTTCAGAAAAGAGGTAGTTGGGAACATCAAAAGGTGAAAAGAAGATGAATTCTTAGGAGATGTTTTCTTGCTTCTTAAGACTACAACGTATTTGTCCAAAAATAGTATTATGGAGAGAGGAAATATATAATTGGAAAATGCATGGGTTACTTTATAGCCACAATAGAGAGAGTCAGACTGTTAGAGAAAAAAAAAAAAAAAGAAATACATAAAAATTATCCTTTCTACAGCCCTCCCACCTCTTTTTTCTTTGTTTGTTTGTTTGTTTCAAAACTGAAACAAAATGACTACTCATAAGAAAATATAAATGGTATACATTGGAAAATTGGGTGGAATCAAAAGTCCTGAGAAAGAAACCAGTGAAATACTGAGGCATCAACAATTTGTTTTTTCAATTCTTCATCTTGAAAGACTGTTTTTACACATAAGCATCTTGTGATTATAGAACAGAATGACTTTAATTCAGGGGTTGTAAGATTTGAAATTTTAGTCATCTATCCTCCAAGTTCTTGTTCTACACAAAATGTTTGAGTTCATAAACAAGGACATTCTGGATAGCAGATTTACTGTTTTTTCTCTTAATATGAACTTTTGTTCATGAAGACTGTAATACGCTTACAAGAGATGGAGAGCTGGCGAACCACCACTTTCTGAAGTGATCATACTAATGAAGTACCATAGCTCTGATTAGGACACCAGCTTCCAGTAGTAAAAGACACTATTTGGTTCTTCATCTTTTCTGGGAAAGAGCACAGTGGGGACACTCACAATAGAGCTATCCTGTAGGAAATGAATTATGATCATAGACCAAAACATCTGTCTTGAGGGAATAATTAGAAATGTGAATTAGCAAAAGTCATGATTGATCATAAATAAACTACCTGTAGTAAGGCCAACCTGTGCTTGCTATTCCAGGTCAGCTCCTGTCTTTGTTGCTCCCTGCAGACAAGTTGAAGTCACAGTGTGGATTCAGTACAGTGTCAGCCCAACACTTTAATTTCAATTCCCACTCCCTTTGCTCTGATAAGAACTCCACATGTAACCAGCCCAGTGCTGCAAGTCCTATGTTTTCCTTACTATCTGTGGCAGATACAGGCCCCCAGACAGTGCACAGCTCTCCCTACCCACAGTCATGAGATATGGAAACATGATGTGACACGATGGGGTATGTTCATCCCCCTGAATCAACGCTGGGGTTGCATATGCTCCTGGGAAGGACTGAAATAAAAGAATGCTATGGAAAATTATTGTGTGCTCACTCTGCCTTCCTTCTCATTTTCTGATTTAGCTAGTCCCCATGAAACCATTTGTCATGCATCACCAACTCAGTGCTGCCAAGGTAGAGCTGCTGTTATGCAGGGAAGACTTGAAAACAAAAAAAACAAAAAAAACAAAACCACATCTGATGCTTTCTTCTCACATACAAAGTTTTGAATTGGAAACTATGTCAATTTTGTACATGGTGCTGCAGTTCAGAAGTCAGATGCTATCGTTCTTCATTGTCAAGTCCAATCTTTGTGCTATGTATTGCTCAATGCACTGCCATCTCACTTCCAGTGTGGGAACCTGTAGTATTTTGGAACATGTTCCTTCTTGGTTGTCATTTGAAATATATTAGTTTTCAGCATTCCACTTTCACTTTAAAGTGCATGAATTTGCACTATTGCAAAAATCAGAGTTTCGGTGAGTGCTAGGATGCAGATCAGTCATAGAAAACAAAAGACTAACTGCAAATATAGACAACAGGAGGATGAAAACAAAAGAAGAGGTAGATAATGGGAAAACACACTAACATAGAAACCATTTACTTTTTAGAAATAATATCAACTCTAGTAACGTTGTTACTGGGAAAACTCAGGACTTAATGCTCTTGAAAATGACTTAATGCTCACTAAATGGCTGAAGTGAATGATTTTTATAAACAGACTTCTTGTGAAAGTGCTAGAGTCACAGTGTACCTGGTTAAAGACTGCTTTTGTGTCTCAACTTCATGTAAAAATAATTTATAAGCTTTTTAACTTCCAGGACCACCAGTATTCAGGCTAAAAGGTACATTCCTAGCTTCTACTAAAGCCAGAGTTCCTGATTTCTAGTTGCAGTTCATCACTGTGGCACTGCTTTCTCTAACATTATATATGAACATGAACTGAAAGGATATAATTTATCTCCTTTTAGAATCTATGAGTACAAGTGCATTCATGGACTATTTATGGTATGCTTTCCCAAATAAAAATAATAAATACCTCTGTAATTAACTAATCCATTATATATCATTATTACTGTTTTCCAAAAATGGCATAGTAACATTTTGAAATTGTTGTGATACCTTTAGTTTGTTTTTTTTTCTTAATACTTCACTTTTTCATTCAGATAAAAAAATAAGTATTTTTCTAGCTTGTCAAATTTCAGGCTACTCCATTTTCAAGTGAACTCTCCTCCATTACTAAGAAAAATCCCTGAGGGAGATGAGCAGTAGCTGAACACACCAGCCAAAGAAAAATGATGAACTACAAAAACATACTCTCACAGTATAGATATGGAAGGAAATCATATGCTATTCTCCTGTTCCTATACAAGCATTATTTTCAATTCAATTGTATGATGCAATTCTCCCCCACCCTACGATTTTTCCCCTGGAGTACTCATTCACTTTCAGCAGCATTGCTATTTTGATTGAGGTATTTTTCCTACTCCTCACTGAACGTGCTTCTTATAAGATGGTACACTAACTCTCTGTATTAAAAAAAGAAAACAGAAAAAGTAATGTCTTATCAGTATAGCTGACATACTTCTAGCAGAGTATTTAATATAAAAATACAGCATGAACTATCATTTATTAAAAGAAGAAAACCAAAAAGAATACATTCTAAGCAACTACAGCAACTCCTTATCTGCAATTACAGGACAAAAGCTAATCAAATAATTCTGCAAACTCATCCTCATGAGATAAATCCTACAAGTGCTAGCAAGACCTAGGAAGAGCCATTTCACTTAACTTAATAGACTGAAGTTTTCAATGATGTAGCTAGGGCTGGTAGAGACTGTATATTGGCAATCTCAAATACTCTTTGATATGCTGAGCGTTTCCTTGATGAATTATTTTGAAGATACTGGGGTTGAAGAGAGTCAACACCTATAAAATTCTGGTCACTTATTCAACTTTTCAATTTAACCGAATTCTTGAAGCACTAAAGCTTGACAGTTCTATCCAGGGAATACAGAAGCCAATTACAGTTTATCCTTAAGGTCAAGAAATTCAGATCCCAAGACAGCAAGCTGGGAAATGGCTTCTAACGCTAGGAGTCCCCCTCGGGAAGAGTTCTGCCAGCAGCACTTCCTGTTTAACTCAGATTCAAGTTCTTTTGTTCATAAACCTGTAGTACACTACACAGATAATTCTTCTCCAGTAGCCCCTACAAGTAACAAACAAATCATTCCAAATAAACTCAGCACAACTTTAGAGTAATTGATCTAATGTAACACATAGATGAACAATCTTGAGATGCACAATACAAAAGCACACTCCTAACAAGGATACAGTTTATACCTTGGCACCTTGATAAGTGGATTGAGAGGTATTCATGGCTCTGTACTGGGAATCCTGGAATACTCTGAAGATGTTTTTCTTGCATGTCTCTCTTTTAATAGGGATGGAAGAGGTAGGAATATCCTGTCCCAGTGTTACACAGCCATGTCTTCCCAATGGTAAGCACAATTCCTTTAGCAGGAAGCTGTTAGAGTTTTTACAGTAAAATGCGCAGTACTGGATATGATTAACAAGCTTGTATCTATGAAAGAGTAACTCTAGAAATTGTCCCTCAAGTTTCCAGAAACATATGATTTTTGTACTGTATCAAGATTGTGGAAGGTTTTTCTTCAGATTTTCCTTAACATAACAACCCAATAATCACTTGTGGTGATTTCTCATCATAATAGGAAATGGTTCCTACATCCACTGATCTTTAGTAGTCATACAGGAAGCGCAGTCAAGGTTTCCCCTTGCTATTATGCTTTGTATATCTAAATAAGGACTTCTGAGAATGTCTGAGTGTCCATTATTAGTAATAAATCAGCCTATTTTTTAGTGATCAAAACGTTTGTGTTTATTTTGCCTAAAATGAGAAATCTGCACTTCCTAGAACCACTCACGAGTAGATGTTTACAAGCTGACACAAGCTTAAGTATTTAACATAAATCCACATACAAGAGTTTGTCTGAAATTTTTGACAAGTCTATGAATGTAAAGACTGTAATCCTGCAAGATTTATTACATAAATTAGAAGTCTTAATATTGTATAGAATTATTTTAACCTCCCCATGCAGTAATAGAGCCTGGGCTTCACAACATACAACTCCATCTGTTCTGACAGTTTTGCAGTATATATTAAAACATAGCATCTTTTTCTTTACATAATCAAGGAAAACTAAAACTGTGTGCAGCAACAGAATTATGCCATGGACAATGGAGAAGTCTTCCTTACATGGAGGACAGCTGACTAGAGATCATGTTTAGATTGGTCCCAAACTGGTTAGGAAGAGATGAAATTACCATGGAACTTTCTCCAGAGCAATAAATGCTTAAACAACTGTTGAAAATGCTGCTGTGGGAATACTAAAATAGACTGCAACATCATGTCTTCTGTCTTTATGTTGTTATCCATAGTAAAGGCTCATCTGTTGAACACAGATGGATAACATGACATATTCCATCTATGAAAACAGTATCTTCAGAGGAAGATTAATCAGTGAGCATGGTTAAGTTTTCAGCATGATTGCAGCACATCCTGGGGATAAGGATTTTATATAACATGTGGTTACTTGTTTTTCAAAGTTGGCATAATAGTTCAAAATATGTTCTCTTCTTCTAAGAAGCAATATTCTAGGAAAGAGTATTGTAGGTTGCTGCTTCTCAGTCCATGAGGGGACCTTTCAGAAATGCATCTTTGTTGAAGAACATCTCAGCAAAGCATGGCATAGGAAGGGTTAATGCATTATTTGAGAGCATTGTAATCTAACAGACTGTTAAACAGTGTGCAAGAATTAAGTGACCTGAAAATGGCATAACTAATTGCAGAGCCTTGGAAAAAAAAAAAAGAAAAAAAAAAAGTAACGTGGAGGTTCATGAAATGTGTATGAACTGTATCACATATTCATGCCCTATTACTGTGAATTCTGAAGTGTCTTACTGCTCAAGATAATAGACCTTGATTCAATTCAGTCTGATGTAGGATGAATTTCATGTGCTAATTAGTAAAGCATTTCTTAATGATTAGGAAAAAGTAGATAACATCTGATTGAAAACCTAACTGTCAGAGATAAAACAACAATACAACTCAGGGAGGAAGGAATGCCAGTCAGGCTGAATTCAGGTGTCTTAATTATGATAATTAATGATTGTATTCCCTATATAAATGAACTCAACCAACATGAAAAGCATATTGTAATTAAAGTACTTCTGAAAAGCAACATTTAAACAAATGCCATCAGTAATATTAATTACTCTTCTCATTTTCCATTTCACATTGGATTGCATTGGTTCACTACTGGACTAACATGCAGACTTTGAGCTACTACAGTACCTATTTAGATTAGAATTTAGTACTAGAAAAAAGTGGGCTCAAGAGGTCCCATATATTTATCACTACACAAAATCAGTGAATTTTCTCACTTGCAACGAAAATATGTTCTCCCATTAAAAAGAAATTGCTGTTTTATTTTCCATCTCCAATAGGCTACAGTAATAGACCTCTGTCTGGCCAAAAGCCAATATACAAGTAGATGTTGTTTTTTTTTTTTGTAGAGACCAGAGGAAATGTTCACAGAAAGAAAATACTTCCCAGGAAGAGATCTGCTCAGGAAATGTATTTTGTGTCCTAGAGAATTTTGCTTTTTTTTCCCCCCATCTTAACTATTGAGATTTAGGTTAATTGGGCAAAAATTAAATGATGGTTTGTTCATAGTTTTTCTAGCTTTTGTTGTTTTGTTTGTTGTTGGTTTTGCTATCTGTTTTAAACACCCAACATCTTTCCAGGGAAAGCTTGATTTCATTCAGAATAACGCATTTGTTTTGTTTGCCTAGGCCTGTTTGTAGTCAGTGTTATGAAAATAGCTACTTGTCCACTGGATTCTTGCACCTCTAAAACAAACGCAGCATTTAGACACTCTTGCTTAATGCTCACACTGATTTTATCATGTATTTACCTGTAAAATCTGCAGGTGACAATATCTGTGTAAGTATTAAAAATCTTACAATCCTATCTTTTAGGATTGATAAGAAATACATCAACAAATCTTGTTACTTACGTTTGCTATACTGTGAAAAAATGCTTAGCAATAGCACTTCTCAAAAAAAATGAAAGTCAGTGTATTAAGGGTAATTTAGCCTAATAGTAATATTGAGAGTGCAGAATAGCTCCCCTGGAAGCCAATCCTGTTCTGATTACAATTCTACATAGGAGATAAAACATAAGCTAGCAAAAGTTTCACAGCTGCAGACCAAAGTGACAACATAGAAGAACAAAGAGATCAGTGATAATATATAAAGTTCTGGCTTCAGTAAGGTCAAGAGCAAATTCCCATTGGTTTTAATGATGCTGGATATTTCTAATTTATCATGTTTCAAGAGACAAATATACAAACATTATTTGGTACAGAGAAGTGGTCTGCTAAATCACACCTCTGCAAATATGCTTTCTTACTTTTTTCCTTGTTTAGTCAGTCACCTGAAAAATTTGCCAGCGGGCTTTGAATGTATACTTTGAAGTGATTCAATTCTATTACAATATAACCTGCTCACTTCATATTTTTGAACATCCTAAAAAAGCATTCTGTAGTTACTCTTCCAGTCAGAATAACCATTTTCAAAACGGAAAAATGAATTACCTAAGGAAAGACTAGAAATGTCCCTGTAATATGTACTCGGTATTTCTTCTCCCTTCTCTGTACTGCTCTTCACCATTCTCTTTTTAAAAGCTGGATCTCTCCTAACTTTACAACTGAGCCATGAGAAGCCTAAGAGTTGATACAAGCAAAGGGAAGAGTTATTCTTTTTAATAAACGGAGTAATCCAGAAAAGCCATGTATTCTCAAGCACAAAAACAGCTTGAGCAGTCCCTTTTCTGTTAAGACTTCTACCTTTCACGACATAAACTTTCATGCACTTTCTGTGATAACCAGAACAGACTGCATCACTACTGTAACCCGTAGTGCTATTTCTAATTTCCCTCTCCACTACTTTTTAACATAACTGACAAAAATTCATTTCAATTATAGCAAGGCTAGCATTCCTGTCAGCTTCCACAAGGTTGAAATTCTGCTTAATAGGCACAAACATAGTCTAAGTCTTTCCTGGAACTAATTATGCTGTGATTTCAGCACACAGACCCACAGGGCAACAAGATTTAACATGCTACAAGGACTCAGCTGCCTTCTGGACATAAAGTGAAACTCTGATAAGCTAGAGTTATACAGTCATATGTGAAAGGAATGACCACTACACTGTATGCTCACTTAAGGCTCAGAGGGACCTGAGACTATAATTCTACCTATCTATGTTGTGAACTGGGATGTTTGTGCTATGCTTCTTACTCACATGAAGATTTACGTGGGAATGCTATACAGTTCACATCAGAGCAGCAGGCAAGTAATCATACTCCTTACAGCGCACCGCAATGCAAAGCACAGCAATGATAGCAGAGTAGCAAGGTCCTAGGCTACAGTAAACGAGGACTTGTTCAAAAGAAACAGGCCTGGGCACAAACATAAAGGAAAGAATCTGCTTGCCTTCAGAAGGCCTCAGATACACAGATATCTCCAGCAAGGTACCCTTGCCTCCACAGCCAAATGAGGTCTGGGAAGGTGTGGATCCTGGCTCCACCCCTTCCAGTCACTCAGATACATTGCATGCACCTCAGCTCCCCTGGCTTAGTCCTGCCTTTCCATCAGGTGCTCTATCATTGCTTCAAGCCATGACTTAGCATTTCCACTACATACAGAAAACAATTTTTCACTTTTAGCTTCCTTTCTCTTGCTCTAAACAGACTGCTGTTGACCATAGCCTGCGTGTCCTTTGAGTGTACTAGCATTACCATTTTGTCTACAGCTTGTACTATGTAGAGTGTTATAAGTCCATTTTTTAATTCAATGGTCACCAAGTCTTACGCAAGACTCAACATTGAATCAACCATTGCCTTTTTTCTTAAATTCCATATAAGAATTTAACTTCATTGATGATTCACATTTAAGAAGTGCTTCAGTGCCTATTCCAGTTCTTCACACTAACTTGCAGGATCCAAAAACAATTGAAAAGTATAATCAGATTTAAAAATGAGAAAATAAGAGTGCTTTTGCAAAGATGTGTATTGCATTTAACTTCTTTTAAAGGCTATTTCCCTTTCTTTGGTTAAAATTGGTCCTTACGTTCAAAAACATTTTTGTCAACAAACTCAAATACAGTTCTAAACTATGTGATACTGCATCTTTAAATATTTAGTCACTGAAACTGTGAAAGAATTTAATGATCAGACCTGCTTTAATTTCCAGTCTCTCTTTCATCTTTGAATGGTGATTTTTTTTCAACACTACAATTTTATTTGTTATAGAAATGTTTTCAACTACTATGTTTTATAATTTAAAGAAGTGATTATGTACCCCTATACTCCCACTAGCCTCTGATAATAGAACGTAGGAGTTGAAAAAGGCACATCTACTAGTTCAATTGCACTGAATGGGAGAGCAGGGCTAAACAGCACAGCAAGAGGGAAATTACTTTGGTGTTTATGTTTGCAATTTAAGGCTCCGATCCTGCAGATTTTTAGGCAGTTGAGTAACTTTACACAACTGAATAATCTGATTTAGTTCAAAGGGAGTACTCAGATTTGTTAAATTTCTTACCTGCCCACATGTTTATAAGCTGGAGGCCTAAATTACCACTGAGCTGTCACTTTTGGTGGAGGCAGTTTCACTGGATGAAAAGACCATTTTTTCATTTTCTTGTAATTGTTGCCAAAGGAATAGCATCGCATTCCCCTGGTCTAGTTTTATGAAATAGGAAACAAGAGTTTGCACTGCTAGAGTGCACATGAACATAAATTGAAAATGGTAGTTGGGCTTAAACTTCAGGAAAAAGAAGCAAGACTAAAAGGCAATTTAAAATACAGCAGAATATGTTCTGTTATGTAGTATACTCATTCTGCTCCTGTTGACTTTGGGAGTATCTGAAAGTACTGAAGAAGGAGGAGGTATTGGCACTTAAAATGTAGGCTTCAAGAGCAAACCCTCTCCCTGCTACTTACTACATTTCTTGCCCATTAGTGTAATGTATCTACTGTCACAGTACTATGAATTCCATGTTGAGAATCAGCATAACAAAAATACTATAAACTGATACAATAAACAGACAAAAATGTTAGCCACAATCAGCACATATTAAGGGAAATCATGAGACTTCTACCTGTGTTGAAAATGAAGGCAGACATTTACTTTCTAGAGTTTACCTCTGAATTCTTCATTCTGATATTTTGTCCAGACTATTAAATACTTCAGTGAAAATGCTGCCTAAATACTGATACAAATCCATTGTTCTCTTACATTAACAAAACAAACAAACAGAACAAAGCAAGCAAACAAGCAAACAAAAAAGAAGCCAGCAATTTTAGTACAGTGCTGTTACACTCTTCCAACAAGAATCAATTTTTCATCTTCAGACAATATCAGTCTAAAGTCCTGACATGACCAAAACTGAATCATCCTAAATGAGGTGTTACCCTTTTAAAATACAGGATTTTCTTTCCTCCTTTTATAATTCATATTACCTGCACTGTGGGAACAACTTCACTTATTAACTACAGTTTTTCAAATACAATGAATCCTCTTTAATGCCATCAACATTTTGTCAAAAGAGCATCAAGGTTTGTCCTCTGACCAGGCATCACTGATAAAACTGTTGGTCAAACAAAATGGCATGAAGAGAGCCCATACCTTCTTACATTTCCAGTGACATTAAACAGGAGTAAGCCTCATACATTAAACAGAATTATCATTGCCTGTGATGGGCATTTATGAAAGAAAAAAACATGCTATAATAGGGATTCATTAAATATGTTGAAGGAGATATTGGAAACAATACAGCCTGAAACATAGACCAGTGAATTAAAATCTTAATGCAAATTAAAATAATAAATACTTCAAAAATATTTAAATATATTTTCCTGTTCATTAATGGTAATTGATACATAAAAGCCCATTAGTCTGAATAAAAGGTGTGGCTCCCAAGAGAATGATCAAGAGAATGATGATGCTTTTTGTTGAGATGTATTGGTCCAAGGGCTAGTATCCTAATGTGATGCGCAGTCTATAAACCAGCTGTGCCCCAAAATGCACTTCTACAATCATTTAGCTGTGCTCCAACTGGATATGAAACACTGATAAAGAAAATACTGTCATACTGATTTTGTAATGACCTAAACTCAGTTTGCATGAGCATAAATGCACAAAGATAGAAAGCTGGGAGATTCAGATCCCAGCTGTAGATATTATGATCAAAACATAGGATGGAAACATCTCCTGCTGTGGTGAATAAGGAATAGATACTTCCACAAACAAAATCTTTTGGATAACTTACTGAAGGAAACAGACCAGCTGAGGAAAGCTCTAATTTACATTTATTTTATTCCATACAGAAGACACAAATAATCTGGTTCTAAATGCTGTACAAACATCTTATTCTGAATTGTACAAGTTACTCTTGTTTAAATAGAGTTCTTTTTTTCCGTGGAATCTTGATAATTAAGGCTTTCTAATCACCTCAGTTGTCATCATTACTTCAGCCTTAATTGCTGTGCAGGACTGCTACTTGAGAATACTCTCCCACCTCCCAGTTGAGTTGGCTTTCAGCCAGGCTAGTGGAAACAGGAGAAGGAGGAGGAGGATGTGTAGCCAGGAGACCTGGATGGCTCTTCTCAGTATTGGCTCCACAGGCAGATCAGCTTAAGCCAAACAGGAAACTGGAGCCTGAGGCAGCTGATTTGAATTCTGCCAAGGGGAGCTATAACACTAAAACATGCTTTCTCCCAAATAATAAAGCTATTTTGCTTTTTACTTTTTTTTTTTTTTTTTTTTTTTAACATTTATAAAAGGGTATTTTAAAAGATTCATAGAGATTTCATTGTGTCTGGGAAAATTTCTGAATGTTAATGGTTGAACCATTCACACTTTTATTGTAACACTCAGAACAATAGATTTTCTACAAAATCTGAATCTTAATTGAAAGGCTAAGTTATTTAAAAAAAAAAGAAAGAAAAAAAAAGAAAATATGCACAACGAATTAATATTCATGTCATATTGTTCTTGCCCTCAGAAATAGACTTCACTCTATCATATCCTTCTCATTCTTTCATTATAACCATATATGTCTTACAAATCATAGAATCGTGTATGTTGGAAAAGGGCCTTCAGGATAACCAAGTCCAATCATAATCCTGGATCTACTGAGTTCTGCCATTACACCGTATTCCTTAGCGACATGTTCACACAACTCTTAAATATCTCCAAGACTCCACAACCTCTCTCTGAGAGGGAACTCTTCCTAATGTCCCATCTAGAGTTGCTACTTTATAGCACTTTTTTTAAAGCCAGTTCAAAACTTCTGAAAGTAGTAGTGGTAAAACATAATATATGTATGTATAGCATCATTTACAAAAAAATGTTGCTACCTCAGAAATTGTGGGCATCCTTTAAGTAATAAAGAAAGAGCGAGTTCTGTATACTTCTGCCAACTCAAAAAGGCAAAATCTTTTTCTTTCCCTCCCTCCTTTTTGCCAGCATTCAGTATGCATTATTCATAAAGTAAAACTTCAGATACTTTCCCTGTACTTTGAAAGATTCAGATTTGGATCCAAATTCAAATGCTAGGTTCCTAGATAAAGCCATATCATCTCATCTGGTATTATCTGGGACATACCTTCAGAAGAAAGTTTGAAACATACGAGGGAATATTCTTTCCTTTTTTATCTCCTTCATCCTCACAAAAAGAAATTTTCAACCTATCAGTAGATTTCTTAATACTAGTATCATACATAGGACAGGCTCCACTATGCTTTGTATATGCATCCAGTAAAACACTTTAATTGGATTAATAATTACATTCTCTTACTTTATATGAAAGTTTTCTCAATTTTTTTAGGATTCTTCCCACCAAAATTTCTCCAAAATGCAGCTAATACACTTGCAATTTACAGTTCTAGATGTTCCCAAGACTCATAGGTAGCCTACAGAGATGCCACTAGTCACATTCAGTTGTCCAGTTGCTTCATTTTGCTAACCTCTTTCTAGATTAAATGTAGTTCAGAGTTCTGATGTGAATATTTGTATTTCTAACTTATACGCTATTTTTGTTTAACTACAAGGTCTTTCTTCCACCAGAATTTTAAACATTATTATGAACTAAACTAATACAAAGAATTGCCTCTCCCATACTTTTTGAAGAGGAATCCTCAGCATCATTTCATCCTATACTATGGCTACTAAGAAGTCGAGGAATATGGAAGCCAGGTATCCTGAACTTACATATTAAATTTGTTTACAAAGGGAATCATTAAGCTTAATGTGCTGATTTAATATGCATGATTACTGATTCAAATCTAAACATCACCAGCACTGACCAGGGATTTTGTACATCAAACATAGTTCTGGACAACAATCTGCAGTAGAAAAGGTAAAAAAAATAAAACATAAAAGACACATGATTTTAAGCTGTTTTGCTTACTGTAAAAGTGGAGTAAATGCTTATTGGTAGGAGGAAGGACTAGATCTTTTTATCAGTAGAAAAAATTCAGGCTTCAAATGTTCCTGAAAAATTCAAGAGTCGATTTGTTTCAATTGTAATTGTACCTGTGGTTAAAAACAAATCATATTTATTCTTAAACTCAGTCAAAGCTGAGCGCTGAACGAAATTATGCTTTACAGTCAAAGCAAAAATGTAGTAATCTTACTTGCACAGGCAGTGGTGAGAGAATAGCAACATGGAATCTGAATACCTACATGTGCCACTAATTCAACACATACGTCTTCATCTTTAAAAAGCCATATTAGAAAAGTAACATTTAGGAAGATACATCTACCATGCTTCATTTACAGCTTCTGGAAAGGAGCTGTTGTACTCTCCTTATACAAAGAAAGGATTTGAAGAATAGTCTCAGGAACAAAAGTCCACACAAGTTTTTGGTTGGATGTTGCTTTCTGAGCCTGCTTTGTCTTTAAGCAGAGTTTACATTGTGTATGTCAGAAGAATTTCTATTTCCATCACACTGCTTATCAGGTCTGATCCAGCTGTGGATTTCTCACCCATGACCTCTTCTGTCTGACAGAAAGGGTCTCTGCTCTCAGGCTAGCAGAAAAACTTAGACTCACTCTAAAAGCTTATATCCAGCTTTAGGCTTCTCCCTGTTCAGGAGTTTATTAGCTCTTAGGGTTTTTTTGCCTCCAGGACTATCACTTCGTATTACACTGAAGACAGAAAACCAGGAAACTCATACCCATCTTCTGCCACAAAGAGAGTTAAATAGTATAGAATACCGCAGCATACTATTGCTGTTTATCTCTCACTACATCCTTAAATTCTCTTCTAACTTCTCATTATATACTTTTTCTACTTTACATTCTTCCTTCTATCATAGGTTGAGTACTGTCAGGCTACAGCCCATAACCACCCACCACTGCCGTTCTACTGGGCCGCAATCTTTTCTAAAACTTGTTTTTAATTGACTTCCCCATCACAGCTGGTGAAGGAAAGGATACGGACACAGATTAAAATATTTCCACTATTGTCGTAATATTTCCCTTGGGAAAAGAAGAGATTTTTGGTCACTTCTCATAATTGCTCTCAAACACACATTTATCTATTTTTATGAAGTATAATAAACATATAAAGCATTCTCATACTTTATTTACTAAGGATTCTATTTCCAGAAAGTTATTTATATTGTGTCATAATTTTATCTTTTTTTTTTCCAAAATAACGTCCACACTTGTGTTCACAGAAAACAATAACAAGTTTGTTTCTTTATATTTGATAATAATATTTTTCTCTTAGCTCCATAAATTAACTTAGAGTAACAGTCTGATGTAGAAAAATCACAAAATAAGCTAAGACTTTTTTGTTCCTATTTATAGTTTCTACTATCTCTGAGTCCAAGACTGAATTATAAAAACTTCTGAATGTCTCATCACTACTCTGCCATTTCATCCCAGATTAAATGCTCTGAGAACTTGGAATGGAAACACAGAAACTATTTACTTCCTTGGAAAGCCTTGAGGTATAATCATCTTCCTGTTGACCTTGTAATTTTCTTCCACACTGGCTGAAACTTTCAGCATTGGAGAAGAATCTTCATACCATAAGTATCAGCATCAACTACTGAAAATATATTTTCCATTAAATCCAGGGAAAGATTTCCATTCCCCACACACGTTTATATTTTCAACTGTTAGTATGAGAACACTGTCACACAAATAAGGTTTTCTAGAAACTCGACACGGTGATTGACAAAAGTGGTTTCTCTTTAGACAGTTTATCTGTCTACTGGAGATGACTTTTAAAGTGGAAAACTGCTTAAAAATGCTACAGAATGAATGACAATAAAAAAAGAGATATGGGTGAAAATAGTGGTTTCATTTCCTCTGGTATATTTCTTACTGTATGAAAACATTCCAATTTAAGGAAAAAAATTGGAAAAAAATATCTGCATCTGACCTCTAATTGCAAAATAGGCACATAATATATTTCATATTTGACAGTATACTTTGCTTCTAGAATTACTTGTATTCATAGAATCTTAGAATCCTTAGATTTGGGAGGGACCTTTAAGGGTCATCTATTCCAGCTCCCCTGCAATGAACAAGGACGTAGATAGCTAGTATAATATTCATAGTAACCCAGGACTGAGGTTTTCCTAGAATCCAGCGGAACTTGAGGCTCTCACAGTTTCTGATGAGGCTTTCCATGTGGATAACATGCTTCTGAGCAAGTTCCAAGCAAGTTCTCTCCCTGTTATTACATGCAGTGAGAAATACTTCTGGTATTCAACTCAACTTCTTCATGTTTTCGACTCAAAGGGAAATCAAACTTTCTCAAGAAATAAACCCTAGTAGAGGACTAGTAATAATTCAGCAAAGGAAAAATGCAAACCAAATTCAAAGGAAAGATCTTCTGGCATAAGTAAACCACTGCATATATATTAAAATAGTTATTTTAAAAGTTCATTAGAATATAAACTCAGTATATAGTTTTGGTATACTGGAAATACTGGGATTATCTATAAACATTTCAACAGGATGGCATCAAAGGAGAGAAATACTACAAAGGCTGAGATTCCTGCATATCCTTATATTTACACATTACAGTGTAGAATAACGGCATTGGTCCTAGTGCAAACAATGCAACACAGGACCATGACTGCTGAGGCTGCCTTTCCTGGTTTTCAGAATTTGCCTCCTGGGCCTTAGTAAATTGTGAACCCTGATGCAATTACACTTGATAGGCTTGCCCTGCTTATGCATATCTTTGATCTTTATATAAACAGTCCCTGGACAGTTGTGCATGTTGAGCAGTACTTTGATCTATGAATAAAATCAGTCAAAAGTACTAGTGCAGCAAGGTATACCACAACACTTACAAAACTAAAACATTGACATAAACTGCTTTCACAAACTTGTATTCCCAAGGGGCAATAATAGGCCTCATTTGCTGTTTTTCTGGTAAGTTGTTTTCAGTTAGAACAGAACTGAAATGATAATTTTAATGCAACAAAAGGAGGAGAAGAACAATAAAGCTCATTTACTAAGTAAAAATCTTACAGAAAAATGACAAGATAATTTAGTTCAGAATTCTTTCTGTTTTATTTATTTAATTTTATTTAAAAGGCCCAGTTTAGGGCTGATATAATCTCAGAATCTATGAAGAAACATAATCCTGAAAATAATTTACAATAAATTATGTTACTGAAAATAGGGAGGTTACATGGAAAACCTCTCTAAATTCTGTATTTACTATAAAATATTGCCTATAATAATATACTGTGATTCAGAACTCTAGAGCTTTTTTCAGTACTTTCTGTTGCCATTATTTCTTTCTTTTTAATTCCTTTAAGGATATTCACACAATGATAATTTTTTTTCAGCTTCAGAATATAAATAGTTTATTAAAGGATTTCACATTTTACAGAATAGAACAAATATCTTTATGGGATGTTGACTCTAAATGCATATCAAACTTGGAATGAATCACAGAATTGCACAGGTTGGAAAAGACCTTAAAGATCATTGAGCCCAACCACGACCTAACCATACTACTGTAACTAACAACTCTCCGTTAAATCATGTCCCTGAGCACCACATCCAAACCGTTTTTAAACACATTCAGGGATGGTGACTCAACACCTCCCTGGGGAGCCTATTCCAGTGCAAAACAACACTTTCTATGAAGAAGTTTTTCCTGATATCCAACCTAAACTTACCCTGGTGCAACTTAAGACCATTTCCCCTCGGCCTGTGTTTGTCACCAAGTGAGAAGAGACCAGCCCCTTCTTTGCTGTAAGCACCTTTCAGATATTGGAAGAGAGCAATAAGGTCTCTCCTCAGTCTCCTTTTCCCCAGACTGAACAGCACAGTCCAGAAGAAACTTGTGGATACTAGACAATAGTATCTCATTCATTACCTGAAAGGAATATATTCATTTGGATAAAAGTGATGCAAGTGGAAATATTACAGGAAAACACAAAAAGTTTTTAGAGAAGTACTGTTAAAAGATAAATTTTTTTTTTTTTAATTTTGTAACTATGAAACAGTTGTTCACAAACTGTTCTGTTAATAGCGAGCTAACCAAAAGAGTCATCTGCTTTGAACTCAAGTTTTACTTTGTATTAGTATACAATATTTGTATTTTCTTATGAGAAATTTGCTTGTATGAAAAAAGCTGCATAACTCAAAGATGGCCAGAAGTTACTACTATTTAAATTTATACTCAGAAAAGATTTTGAATGACATCAGATTAATTAGCTGCAGTTTTTTAATTACCTCATTATTTGATTATGCTTCTAGCTATCATTTCACAAACTTCCATAAATTAAACTAATGCAAGTGGAGGTGTTGTTGAAGACCTTTTCTGTAACTAAAAACATATTTAGCAATATATTATGTAAGCGTAATTTGGAGTGAAAGTGTTATGGAGTAAGAAATACTGAACTGAATATAGAAAATATTTGAGTCTCTTGAACATATAACACGTATTCGCAGGGATTACCTGTAAGCCTACATGAAGTACATCAAAATTAGAATTCAAATGAATTGGGCTGTAAACTCAAGTATTTTTTATCATAGAATCACCAAGGTTGGAAAAGATCTCCAAGACAATCTACTCCAACCGCTCGTGTACCACCGATTTTTCCCACTTAACCATGTCCCTTAGTACAACATGTAACATTTCTTGAACATCATCAGGGGTAGTGACTTCACCACCTCCCTCAGCAGTCCATTTTAGTGCCTGACCACTGACCACTCTTTCAGAGAATAAATTTTTCCTAATATCCAACCTGAACCTCCCCTGGCACAACTAGAAGCCATTCCCTCAAATCCTATCAATAGAGGCCAACCTCCACCTTGACACAAATTCCTTTCAAGTAGTTGTAGAGAGCAATAAGGTCTCCCCTGACATTCCTCTTCTCCAGACTAAACAATCCCCATTCCCTCAGCTGCTCCTGTTAAGATCTGTGCTCCAAACTCCTCACCAGTTTCGTTGCCCTTCTCTGAACACGAATTATAGAATATCCCAAGATAGAAGGACACATAAGGATAACTGAGTCCAACTTCTGTCTCCACACAGGACCACATAAAAATCAGACCATATGTCTGAGTGTTGTGAATTCTGCCAGGTTCCAGTCCCATCATAGCCATCTCACATACATCCTCTATGTTCTGTTTAGTATCTACTGAAAACCTCCAGGCATTGGCTTCATGTGAAAAGCAAGATTAGGTAGTTTTCTAAAATGGATATTTTCCCTGAGAAATAGGGGAATTGGTATATTAAGTAAAAGAATTGATCTGAGATTGAATTAATGATCATCACTGTCTCTCTTAAAATCTATAAATTGAGAAAAAGTGTGCTATATATTGGTTAATCTTCTGCCTACTTTGTAATTTAAAAATCACTTAGCCATTTCTAAAGATCTCTTTGCTCTCTCACATTCAAATAATGTTTTTCTCATTGTGTACTCTGATAATTTTTTTTCCACTCAAAATTATCTTCATTCTTTGCTTTTAATGCAAAAATTCAATCTTATTTCTACCGTTTCAGTGATTTCTTCCTTCTTCAAAATCAAACAAATAATTTGCACATGGGCATTACTACAGCGTAGGAAAATGCTACCAGATTTTACTGAATTTGAATTAGTAGCAAAGAGTTGGAGTTTCCTGAATTTAGTGCTTTTTTCAAAATGTCTATTCAGTGTTTAAGATAGTCAAATAGTAGTCTAATATATTTCTACTCATCAATCAAATGATAGTAGAAGAAAATTATTGCATATCTCAAAGAAGTATTTTACATTAATGCCGTAAAAATGGTTAACTGAATGAATATGTGAAGGAACGGCCACTTGAAACAGCAGAACTGGAGGTTTGAGAATCCAATAGCTAAGAATAACGCTGCTCCATTTTCAATGTACTAAAAGGTTTTTACTCAGTGGGAAACTAACTTATTAGAAAGGGCAGTCTAAAAATGTACTTCTAGGAGATTTGGGAGTAGTAGTCCTTGAAATAAAGATTTAGTATTGTAGATTTTACAATTTATCCATTTTTGGTGGTTGTGATGTATGAATCACAGGGGTAATAAACTTAAAATAGGTTGAAGTAAAGTTAAGTACTTCCCAGTATCTTCTACTAATTATCCGTGGAATAGAAGAAAAGAAATTAATGAAGAGACAGAGGCTCATCTTGGAATAAAAGGGGAGTATATTTGTTCACTATAAAGACTTTACTGAGTTGGTTATTTTTTTTCAGAGAAGGCTGAGTGATTAAGAAATATTTAATGTCTATACACTGCATAAAATATCTGATTTTCTTTTTATTTAAATGAAGAATCTGATACAAAATGAAAGATGGCAGACTGAAAATACTGTAAACAGAATTATCAAGAGCTGTGTTCTTCCCTCTGCAAAATCTGTAGGTAAATCCTAGCTAGCAGACTTATCCACTGGAGCTGTTTCAAAACTATTTCATGCTTTTTGTCCTTTTAGCTCCAGATTTCTTTTGAGTGAAGACTGTATAGTAAGACAATATTTGTCACATATATGATGGCTCTAATTTAGCAAGCAATTGATATATGCCGTTGCTCAAGGGTATCTCTAAGCTTTTCTTGCAGCTATTCCAAAGCTTGCTGACCAAGATGATGTGTTTATAGACTGATACAGAAAGAAAGGATAAAAACAAACCCTCAATTCCCAACACATTCCAACATCTTTCCTAACTCTTAAAGTCAAAGATGTACTTCTTCATTTCATGATGCTTTGGCATTTTGAAGGTTGTCAATATAATGTAAGAGAGTGTTCTTCTGTTCAAGAAAGGCACGTTCTGTATGTATATAGTGTAAGTGACAAATTACAAACTCGAGGTACTAATGCTGATTTAGGATGATCTTGATAGATGCAAAAGCGTATTAAGTTTTATAGCCTTTTAATACACTTGTCTCAAACCATATAGGTTAAGCAACAAAAAACCACACACACCAGAAGGCTCATATAATGCTCATGAAAGAAAGCACAGTGTTTACCTAAGTGTTGCCAGGGAATATTTAAGGTCAGCTCAAAGTTTGGCTTCCTAAGTTCTCATTCTTCAACTCATCAGCATAGCTAATGCCTCCACACCTAAGTCCTTTTATCATTTCATAACTGGACAATCTGAACTCTCAAGTAAGGTTACAGCTTCTTGGCAGCAATAACTGTGTACTTCAATTTTGCAGGGGCTTCAAGAATTGACAATAAACCAATATGTTTTCAAATTTTCTTTCCTCAGAAACAGAAGAATCCTTGATTCCTTACTCTCTGTACAAGGATATTGTATTAAGATACTGAAGATACTAACCTTCACGTATTATCAAGAATCAGTATATACAAACATACTAAGGGAAACTGACATCATCTGTCTTATCCCACCTCTGAGAGAAAACATTAAAAATGGCATTGTTTCTGCAACTGGAAACTGATGAATAGCAATTGTTAGACAAAAATAATCTATTATTTCAGGTCCCAAGTATGTACAATGTATTTCAAGTTAAATAGTATCCATTTGCTATCAAATAAATACAATAGTTTTTAATCTATTTCAGTGAAAGTGTTGACAGTTCATTAACTGGATCCTGTAATGAATACTAGATTGACTGAACAAAGCAGAAGTGTTCAGTTCTAAGATGTTCAAGAACATTGCTCAGGCCTTTTTCCCCATCAGCTCCTACCTCAGAAAGTCAGTTTAAAGCCTTGTATAGCTATAAACATGTTAATATATTGCATAGTCTCACACAGAGCTGAGTTTAAATGAAATGCTCATTCTAGTTTGTGCTTTTCTTGATACACTTTCTAGATCAGTCTTCCACATCTCTAGCTAATTATCAACATAATCTCTCCAGATAATCTTATCAGAGGATGACTGTGTCTGAAGATAATCTTTTTAGGGGATAATCTCACCACAGGATCGTCTTGTCTCAGGGTAATTGTATTATAAGACATCAGTAGCTCCTAAGAAGATGGTAAGTTTTCAGAACTGGCAATATATAGCCTAACGTTTTAAAAGCATACAAAAATATGTTATTTGATGGCATCACAGTGGAAATCAATGCATTTCTCTTTATGTCTCTGCAAAACAACCTACTAAAAAAATCTTATGAAAACAAAATCTAATTAACAGTAATTTTGATAGCAATTACAGATAAATAGTATTTAGCTTTTTCATTGTAGGTCATAATACTTTGCCTTAAAAGCTTCTCTCAGATGAGATTCCACAAACATTACTTTGTTAGTTGATATTCCACAAGACTTCATAGCAAGCCTCAGCATTGCTCTTAAGAAAGAGTAGAGAATAATCCATTTTTACGGGTCAATCAAGACACTAAAGCCATGTATTATTAGTCACTCACAGTAAAGAAGATCCTATAAATACTACACCCTCCTCATATACAAGATCTAGTAATTTTCAGTGCCTTTACCAGTCAGCTAAACTCCTACAGTCAATCAAATAGTAGTGGCAGAACTAGAAGTTAGGAGTTCTGATCCTAGGACCTTATCTATTTTTGATATTTCCAGAATCACATAGGAAAAATCATACTTGGAACCTTCTTTTCTTTAGATAAAGACTTACTAATTTAGCATTCTTTGCTGACTGCGGACCAGTCTCCATAGGTTGAGGACAGGATCCCCCGCCTAGTCTGAAAAGGAGTTTCAGTGTGAATACCAGTTTCTTTCTTGAAAAAGTATGATAAACATAGCAATATTCACTTAAATGAAAACAGTTCTACTCAAAAGCTACACTGTCAGAATGCACAGTGCTACTTTTGAATGTACTCACTGGAATCAATTATAATTTCGAGGCTTCTCTGGTAACCTTACACATACTTGTTGAGATAATTTTACTCTGACCAGTTGGTTAGTATTGGTTCCCTCACACTTGACCAGAATGTCAGATATTATCTGCAGGTGTTCCTTCACATCATCTCCGAAGATAGATTTAATTGATTTTGGGGTTTTCTAGTTCTACTAGAAAAACTAAAAAACATGTTCACTATGACTTGTTCATATAAAAATATATAACTATATATACAAACTATGGGTTGTTAGAAACACAGACTTCCTCTTTGTTTTATACAATTTCTACTGTTTTCCAGTTTTTACTTCAACACTTCAACTGTCCAGCAGCATGCACATCATGGTGTGCCTACACTAATTGATGCTCTCCATTTCAGCTGTAGCTTTCACCAGCTGTATACCGGTTGCCTACTTTCAATTTATTTGGAGATACTCTTTATTCGTTTTTCTCCTAACCCTCATGACCCTATTTGTACTGCTGCTGCTGAAAAAAAAAAAAAAAAAAAAGCAGCGTCAAACATCCTTGAATCAGTTCAATTTGATATTTTCAGGCAGTACTCTGTTTAAAACCTCAAGTGGCGACAGTAAGCCTTCATGATTTGCCATGTGCTTCTTTTTCCCATCATACAGAAAACACCATTTCAGTAAATTACCAGTCTTTATAACTGATACAATTTGTGGCCTTGTGTTACAAGTTACATTTCTATATAATATTATCAGTGATTATCGAAACTTCCACCTTTTATACTGATTAATAGTCTGTCCCAAGCACCATTTAAAATTAATTTGAGAAGGTAAATAAGACTATTTGCATATGAAATCATACTGAAATTATTTGTATGATCAAAAATTACTATCAACTGATACATATTATATGAATTTTTATTTTTATATATGGTGACTTGGAGCTTTTCGTAATCTCACAAAGGAGAGAATCTGAGCCAAACCATTTTCTTGCTCTGGATAGATCCGTATTCAGAAATATAAGCCATCTCACATTAAATGCAATTGGAGTCTTAGTTGTCCCAGATTCTGCAAATAAATACTAATGTAAATTTTGAATTTTTAAGTTTCAAAAGTAAAACTTCTAACAAGCTTTTTCTTTGTGTTTCATAGCACAGTCCACAGAAATTCATAGGTCTGGCATGGGATTGCTATGATACACAGTGTCTCCCAAAATTCCAGAATCTGTTTTAACAGTCTCCTTTTTTTGCTGCTTTCCATTTACAGACCAATAGGTATCTCATCCCATTGTTATATTAAGATACTTCTTCACCATTTGTCAAAATGCCACTTCACGCCCATATATGTAAGTGTTACATTCTAGTACAGTAATTCCTAGAGGTAATGACAGTAGTCAGTATCAGAAAAAGATTTACAGGCCAATAGAAAAAAATAACTTGTATTTACACAAAACAAAAATAGTTCTGAATTTCAGTTCAGCCTTTTGTAATTGTTCATCTATTTACACAGATGAAAATGAGAAACAATTTATTTTTTCAAGTGAAATAATGAAAACATTTTTTCTAATATTGTCAGCTCTGACCTAAGTGCTTCCAAGTTAGATCTCTTTAATATGAAAACAAACTACATATATTTCTTTACTAGAAAATACACTGTTCATTAATTGTGTGGTTTTATGTGTTTTTCAAACTTAATGCAATTTTTTGCATTTTTTACTAGTTTTTTTATGTATCTTAAAATATGTTAACCAATTTAAATGATAGGCCGTGAAATGTATAACAGAAAATTTTATCACTAATTTGAAGTTTATTAGAACTGAGACATATAGAACACTTGAAGAATTGAAGTGTTAAATCCAAGGTACTTGGAGCTATTTAGCAAAACTTTAAAGATCAACAGCTCTGCTTCAAAAAATCTTTAAGTGTTTATTAATTTAAGTAAATTTCATAAAATTTCTTTGATTACATTTTTTACAACAAAGCTTTTGCAAAGTGAGCATGCATCCTAATTGTTTATTTACACAATATTAATATTCAGACAGAAGGATCATGGAAGCGCAGTTAATTAAATATAAATTAATGTGGTGGAATATTTAATTATCTATTCTACACCTCACAACTAATGATTATGTAAATGCCTTGCATTTAATCTTGTTCCCAGGAAATTAACTTAATGACCTTCAACAAATGAACATTTTGTATGCATTGCAGGACACTTTATCTAAATTTTAACAGCATGGTATTAGTTTCAGATAATAACATGATTACACAATTTAAAATGTAAATGTATACAATACTTTTGTTTTCTTGATTTTACCTTAGAATATAAACTGGAATGAAAATCTCTTTATATGTCTATAGCTCTAAATTTCTGTGGTCTAGGTTTTAGCCATCATTCATTTTTCCAGTTTTACTTTCAGCACATGTTCTTTTTCATTCAAACAATAGTCTCTGAGAGGCATCCTAGCTAGATAGCATCAATAAGAGAGATAAAAAAGGTACAAGAAAATAGCTTACTCTAACACAGAGCTCATGCTAAACTGTCCCAAAATAGGCCAGTAATGAATATCAAAAGGTATTCTTCATATAAAAAATATGAAGCCCCATTAATTGCAGAAAAGGTCTGTATCTTTTGAAAGGGGAACTTATCTGTGTTAAAAAAATTAAACAATTGTGTTTCTGGTAGATATGTAAAGCAACATTCCATTAATGAAACCATTTTCCCCAGGCAATGCTACAGGCTTGGGGCAGAGTGGCTGGAAGACTGTGTAGAGGAAACTGACCAGTGAGTATAGGTTGATGCTTAGCTGAACAGTGTGCAACAGTGCAAGCAGTGTGTCCAGGTGGCCAAGAAGGTCAAAGGCATCCTGGTTTGTATCAGTAACAGTGCTGCCAGCAGGAGCAGGGAAGTGATCATCCCTCTGTACTCAGCACTGGTGAGGTTGCACCTTAAGTATTGTGTTCAGTTTTGGGTCCCTCCTACAAGAAAGACATCGAGGCCCTGGAGAGCTGGTGAGGGGTCTGGAGTTCGGCCTTACAAGGAATGGCTGAGGGAGTTTAGATTGTTCAGACTTGAGAAGAGGAGACTCAGGGGTAACCTTATTGCTCTCTACAACTACCTGAAGGGAGGTTGTGTTGAGGTGGGCGTCGGCCTCTTCTCCCATATAACTAGCAATAGGACTAGACAGATAGGCTTAAGCTTCATCGGGGAGATTCAAGTTGGATATCAGAGAATTCTCCTTAGAGAGAGTGGTCAGGCACTGGAAGGGGCTGTTCAGGGAGGTGGTGGAGTCACTATTCCTGGAGGTGCTGAGATGATTAGATGTTGTACTGGGGGTCATAATTTAGTTAGAAATGTTGGCGATAGGTGGACAGTCAGACTGGATGATCTTTAACCTCTTTTCCAACCTTGGTGACTTGGTAATTCTATTTTAAAAATTACACATAGAAAATAGTAACATTGTGAGGAAGTTTCTTTCATATTCCAGTTTTTGTACTTTTAGGAATACTATGCGTGCCTGAGCTTTGGAACCCAGAACACTTTTGAACGATCTCAGGATGCAATTACTGTAATTACAATAAGTACCCTTAACTATCACTGAAGTACATACCAGATAAAGTCTTAAAGTATCTGGAAAAAAATTTTGTGCTACTGACCAGTATAACTAACATGCACTTGCAATTTAGGATTAATCTAGAAGGCAACATTTTTCAAAAGAAGAAGAGAAGGTTATTTGTGTCACGTGTACAGCCAAAAAAGGGCTGATTACTACTAATTTGTCTGCAGGCATAGGAGCACCCATGCAGACTGTCAAAAACTTTCTTTCTCTTATTACTCACCCTTTCGCTTTTGCAGGATGATAACAGCAGGAAAGAACTGAAGTGCATTCAAAGTCAGTAGAAGCCAGTAGGAAATGATCTGAAATTAAAACAAAGGAATAACAATAAGCTCTCAAATTACATTTTACAGCATTTTACACAATTTTACAGCTTCACGGTATTTATAATTTTGTACTGTGCTGCTATTGCAGTAAAGTCTGGTAAATTTTACCATGTAGTGGTGCTTAGAAAAAACTCAGAAACTATGCAAAGAACAGTTTCAGACAAAAACACCAAAGATTTCAAAACTTACAACATCATTTTAGTATTATTTAAATTAAATTTTTCATCTGTGAAATACAGAAAAGCAAAAGGGCTTAAGAAGATAGAATCTCTGTTTCATTTATCAAGAATGAGAGAGTAATAAATCCCTACTTTTAACCAGGTACAGTCATTAAAACTACACACTTGCTTATCCTCAGCATTTGTTCTAATCATCACTGTAATTGCATTCAGGAAAAAGAGCATGGAAATTTTGCAAAAAAAAAATCCTTTGAGTAATTTACCTATCCTGACTTCAAGGGTAATAGATTTTAGTTTTAAGAGATTGATCATAATTAACATAAGGAAGCTACATTTTGAAGAAGAAATTCAGTGTAAAAGTCTGTTTTGCTCTAGATTCCTAATCTGGACTTTTTTCATGTATAACCTCAGGGTCCCTTGAGAATATGAAAGGAAGCAAACAAAACAAAAAGCAAAGCTAAGTATAATGACCCACAAGTATACACCTATGTACTGTGAATGCAATTAGATAGCCCTGTACAAAGTTCTTTGAACTTGAAGACACATTGAAACCGAAATCTTGAATGCTGGTTATCTTTCCCATTATTAATGCAGAGTACATGCTAAAATATTTTGTCCTTCAGATTCCGAAGAGGTACGTATTCATTACCATTCACTCATCATAACTGTCATACAAAAATCAGTTGAATAATTACAGCGAAGTGAACCCATGAAAGTGAGTTGATCAAATTAAAATTAATTAGTTGACATTGTATTCTTTGTTTATCATGATCTTTTCCAGTCATCTTGTGCAGGGTTATACTCATATCTCTGAAATTGTTTTCTGTCTCTGCAAAATAAATGAGTGATGGTACACTAGGTAAGTAAAGTTCAGAATATTACATCTTTGTCTCTCTCACATATCTTGTTGTTTACAATAGGAACTTACCTACCTTTCACTGGGTAAAAATCTTTCCTTTCATACTCCCTTTGTTATTTCTGATTGTTTTAATTGTCCATTACTTCTTTCTCAGGATGAGAGCAAAGTAAAACTGACTTTTAATCCTGCATGGAGATGAAAAATTCTTGGAGGATCTTAGCACTCAGTAGAAGCTGATTACACTCAATAATTACACAGAATGTTCAGTACCTTCTAGGATCATTTGCCAGAAAGAAAGTGGGTGATGAAGAGCAGAAGTTATTTTTACATATTATTTCAAGGGGCCTAATTCAACTCTCATTTAAGTCAATGGAAGATTTTGCTCTGAGTTAAATGAGAAAACTATCAATTAATATTTTAGACCCTTAAGAATTATGCCAGTTGAACATCTGTATATCCAAAACTTCTATAAGAAATGAGCAAAATCAGATTCTAAACACTAGCTTGTAATCTATCCACCATGTAGTACTAGTACCCATCTCTACTAGGGAGTCTGTTAACAGCAAACTGTACTGAGTGATGAGTTCAGAGCTGGAAACAAATGAGATAATTTCAAAAGTGGAAGTGGTATATTCTAATACACCTCCATATATGATGCTAGAAACATTTACTACAAGTAAAAACCAAAAAAAAAACCAATGGAAGATTAAACGTCACCATACTTTTCAAAACAATCATTAACTATATTTGAATCACAGTTCCCTATTTGAAGCAGGCTTTATAAACCTTCTATGCCTCCAACTATAAGCCTAATGTATTCTTCAGAACATGGATGCTGAACATTCCTCTTCCTCTTCCCTTTTCTTTCATCCCTGCTGTCTTTTCCTTAAAACTCTTCTTGATCTCCTTTCCTAAGAGATCTAGACCTTCTCTCTGGCCTTCTTTTTAAATGTAGTGGGAAAAAATGAACACTAAGAAAATAGCAGCAGTCATAAATTTTGGGGGCTGCACCACCACAAAAGGTGTGTGGAGAGAGAGTTCTAAGGGCAGAGTGCTGGGGATGGTCAGAAAGAAAAGTTAATCAAAGTTCTGCAACCCCTTTCTTACTGCCAGGTTCCCTCTGAATCAAGATGACTGTTTGCATTAACATATTTAGAAGAAATTAATTTCCTGTAACGAAGAGCACACAGGAGAGCAATCCAGCTACCATCATTTGTGGTTATCTTTGACATCTTAGACAAAATGATCTGGCTATTTTCAGGTAAGGACATACTTCAACATCAGATTAGAATTCACACAGTGACATCCATACTGAGACACATTAATAGCTCTACTTTTGAGTGTGAAGTTTTATTTTTTGAATGATGTTGATATATACATTGTGCCATCTCTCCTGCTTACCATTCTTACAGTCTGAGCTCTTTTACCGGCACCAAGCATCTTCAGAAACCAGATTAAATAGGATTTCACCCAGAATCACTGGCATCACTTCTTCAAATACTTAGGCTTCACAGTCATAAAATAGCAACTACTCCTTGGATTATGGCAGCGCAGTCTTGATCCCATGTAATCTTACCACATACATTGAAGGTTTCTAATTTTCAGTGACAATCAGGCCCCTGCTTGTATTTATGTGGTGTGTTGACATTTCAAATGTCCTGCAAATACTTTTGCATTGATTTGGACAGAATGGCTTACAATTTAGAAAACTGAGCATGTGAAAATCTATTGGAGAATGACATTATTGCAACTTTCACATAGGATGGAGATATACATTAGTATTACACATCGCCTTTCACTTTTTTTGTGAGATAAAATACAGACTTTTAAAAAGCATTCAGTTTTTACTCATCCTGTTGAACATAATAGTAAATACCAAAAGATTTTGAAAGCAGCAGAATTAGGTCAGTGCTGAGCACCTTTGGAAATCCTTACTAAATCAGTAGCTCAGCCTCTATGCTGTTAAAGAACATCAGCATCAAATTTCAAAGTTGAAGATGTGGCTTTTTTACTCTTTAGGAAAGAGCAACATATAGAAATGACTGCTGAAATGGAATAAAAGTCAGCTGTACGTTTATGAATTTTTTATGCTGCTACGTCACTCTTTTTCATTTCTTATTAGTTGAGACACAATTGTTATTAGCTAAACAGTGAGTTCACTTTATTAACAGTTTAAACGTAATGCGAAGCCAATACATTTAATGTTCAACTTCTTTACATTTAAGTGAGCATTTTGCTCACTTAATTAGGTAAACTACAAGGTTTTTCTCTTAGTGGTTCCTCTATTTAATGTGAAAGTAATAAAAGCACCATAGGGTGCGCTGTATTTAAAAAAAAATGTGTTACTGTGTGTATATATATTTTTCTGTGAATTCTAATTTGCATATAATTTTTCTCACCTTTGCTAGTATTATTCAAGATTTCTTCACTGTAAAATATGTGATTCCTAATGAAACCCTTTTAAAAGTGACTGCACTCAGTCTGTAACTAATTAATTATCAACATAATCTGCTCTAGTGACAGTTATTATTTATCAAAGCTTTATAATGCAAATCATGGCATTTACATTTCTATTCAAGTGATGTCTACATTTAAAATCTCATGACTTCCTGTTTTTTGTTTTCTACTCTCTCCTCTACACTTCTCATTTTCTTTTAAAAAAACAACAAAACATTGATAATTTGGCTGAAGCCATTCTCTTCTTCATGGCATTTTCATCTGCTAGTAATAGTCTCATTGCAGACTGACTAGACCCAGCTATTGAACGTAAAGCTAGACAGCATTTCACTATATATGAAATGAAGAAAGATCATGCTGGGACAGTCACCTTCAACATCATGCATTCAGTCTAAATTTACAGTAATAGACTCATACTCAGAGAATGCTTGCTGTGTTTGTTTGCAAACTAGTATGCAGTACTTACAAGTCTGTGGTTTTATTGACATATTCCTTTCCTTTCCTGTGGTTTTTAATTGAAACCCCTACTGCTCAGCCTAGCTTCTGGAAGTCAGAGAACAGAAGTTCTGCATTTAGTTTAGCATTTAGACAAGATGAACACATACAGGAGAGTTCTGCTGCTTGATCATGAAATACATAGTTCAGAGTTGTTGGGGGGTTTGTTTTCATTAAGTAAGACTCATGATATGTGTACAGAATTAGCTCTACAAAATTAAATGAATGGTGAAGGAAATGTCTTAATGTGAATAAAACTGTCATTTTAATATCATTGGATGACTAAGAAAAATATTTGCTAGAAGGCATTTGCTTCCCATTGCAACATATGCATTGCTGGCTGCATGCCTGACCTGAGTATTCAGTTCACAGACCTCTAAATTACGATGTATTAGTAAGCTTAGTTAGCCAGGGCTAACTTTTCATTCTGGTTACTATGTGAGTGCTCCATGGGTATCTCATGTGTACTGTAAGAAATATGTGAATTGTTTAAAAGTATATACAGCTCTTCAGCAATAATGAAACATTATTATTTTAGATGTTAACAGTGTAACAAAATTCATATGTAAAACTGATGTGAACTGTCATGCAAAAGTCTTGCAAAAATAAAATCACACGCCTGTTTTGATACTCTGATGGTCTGTACCATTTCCTTATGATGGAAGTTAAAATCCATAAAAGCACTGGTTACCACTTAAAGAAAAAATAAGGTAACGCAAATAACACTTAACTATGACCTTGGAAGAACTGGTAACTGAAGTCTGAAGAATTAAGCTCACTGTTTACTTGTTACTAGAAAATATTGGATTTTTAAACAAGATTACAAAGATAACCAGATTACTTCTATTTTTCTACAGTTCAAGACTGTAAGGCATAAAATTGCTGTCCTGTCTGAAGCTCTTTAAAACAGAAAGGGAACTCTGCTGGATCTACTAGTGGGAGCAATAATATTTAAGAATTTGCAAATACCCTTATCAATGTTGTTCACTGTACAAGAAATAAACTACAACAAAATCACATTGTAAGATGCTGTGCCACTCCTCTGATGGATAAATGGGAAACAGCTGTCAGGAATCCATTGACACTCCAGCATGTGAAGGACCTCCAGTTGGCTGTCCAGTGCAGAGAAAGATAAAAGAAAGTCATGTATTCTGACTAAGTACAAAAGCAACCCATTTGGCCTGAGCCCATTCCAACCTTTTCCCACTTGCCCCTTGAAGCTTTAAGTCACGTGTGCTAAAGGTAAAACAACTACTAAGTTATTGTTGCAGCAAATATCCTCAGGGAATAGCAGGACGAAAAGCACCTATTCCACTGCAAATAGCCACCTGGCAAGCATTTATTTGCTGGCTAATATGATCTAAAGAGAGTAAAAGCAATAATGAAACAGTTTTTCAAACTCCAGTGCTGGTGTTCTGGTTTATTTGTTGTAATCCTACTTAGCTATACAGACAAAAGCTAATGAGTATATATCCTCCCAATTAATCCATATTGATTTTAAACGTGTAATTTTTTCCGCTTTCTTTTCCGCATCAGTTCCACAATCAGTTTGTCAAAGTGGAAACTAGATTATCTCCTTCAAATGAGCTTCAAATGAGAGGCTCTTTCATGTCTTTCCACTTTGCCTTCCTTCAGAGAGCAGCAATTTTTACTTACATACGTCACTGTCATGGAAAGATGACACTTTAGCTTTGAGCTTCATCTAGAGATTAGGCACCAAGTGCTCTTGAGCTGCAGGTTGTGAATTCCTAAACCTCAGGGAATCTCAGCTGTAAATGCTTTCAGCTTAAATTATGCTATTCATACAGCACTTGAGGATGGTATTTCACTGAGGGAATGGACAGAATGCAAGCTGAGTTCTGGTCATATCCAGAACACACTGCCTATATAGTTGGCAGAAAACTACATTGAGAAAGGTAATTTCATAAACACCCTGTCACAAGAGGACAGCTGTCTTTTGGAAAAATGTACTGGAAAAAGTAGAAAACGCAGCAAATGCAGTCCGGGATTAAGACATTTTCCATCTTTTTAACAAAGTTTGAACAAGGAAATTTAACTTGTGATGCTACTATATGACTCATATAATATTTTGGCATTATCTCCAATCAATTCTTTGAAAATGAATAATGACATCTCAATAAATTACTGAAGATTAATTGTAAGTTTGTATTCACTCTCATTTTTCAGTAATGACAGTTTTATCTTCCTCATTTATTTATGATAATTTAATGCTCTACCTGCCCACTTTGTATTGTAGACTTACTGTCTTTTTACAGTGAAAAAGACTCACACTAAATACAATAAAGGGATTTAAATTAAAATGCAATCTTGGGTAAAAATATCAATGCTGATAACTTTTATCACAGAGTATATCATTTTTCTTTTGCATATATGGTAACAGGATTGGAATGCCTGATTTATTCTTCATTTAAAATTCCAAAGAATAGTCTTATTTACAAAGTAGGAAACAGCATTTTCCTAATTGAACCCTTAAATCTTTTTCACAGTACAACGTGTGATGATATACCAGGCCTCTTTTCCATCTAACCCTAATAATATTTTCACATTACAATTTTGAACATAGCCTACTTATGGATTATTTCATTTTAATAAAGAATTTACAACTTCCCACTTCATAAACGTAACAATTATTAACTTATTAACCATATGAATAAATTGTGATAACGATACAATTTAATTCAAGTGTTCAACGCTTCACTTGTCAGGTCCAATTTGACTTCACCACACTCGTCCTTTGGAGCACAAATGGCACAATCTTGATGTTAACATATGGAGGGCCAAGACTGCACCTTAATATCTAAAACGAAGTAGGGAGGGTACTTGATCTGTGGTGACAGCAGCAGCAGAAGCATGCTCAAACGCAGCTCAGAGGCCATGCTGTGAACAAGAACTCTGAATTTGCCAGGCGTCCTGGGGATTTCTGTTGAAGCACATATACTGTATAGTTCATTTAAAAGTATCTACTGGCAGTTAGGACAGATCTTGTCCAAAAAGGAAGGGAATTCCCTTTCATCTTTATGGAAGCTGTTGCAAAATGATATAAACATCACCAAGTCTTGATTCTAAAATGTTAATTTATCTCCCCAAATTGCCACGCTCACATATGGCTCATAATTGCAGCATCATGGAGTGTCAATTGAGCAAAACAGATGTATTTTTCAAAAAAATGTGACAGTGTTTGCAAAAGTGCTCTATTCTCCATGGGTGCCCATGCTGCTTCTACCTTCTGCTTCAGTACCTACATATTGATGCTGCTGAACTAAATGCAGATTTTCTGCTTCAAGAGTATACAACATTATCATTCGGGCCAGCAAAATGTAGTAGTTAGACAATTCCAAATAAAGCAGTTAAAGCAAACACTGTGCCTTAAGTAACAGACCTGAATTTCCTAAGGA
This sequence comes from Meleagris gallopavo, assembly GCF_905368555.1. Lineage (NCBI taxonomy): Eukaryota > Metazoa > Chordata > Aves > Galliformes > Phasianidae > Meleagris > Meleagris gallopavo. The sequence continues at coordinate 12,944,312 of NC_139416.1, forward strand.
TCTCTCAAGAAAATTAAAAATGAATATTCTGACATTGTTAGATAACTCATGAAATTAGGAAAGAAATCTAATGAAGTTTAAAACAGTTTCAGATACAGTAGTTAGGAACAATAGCTTTGATGAATTAGATCCTTGTCCCATTAAGTTTCAGATTTGTGATTTGGATCTGTATATCTCTGGTAAAATGAAGTGCTGAGTTGCTCTGAAACTACTCAACTGAGCTCAAAGAACATTAAATTTGATTGTGACGAAGTTCTTAGAAAAGCTGTATTTTCTTGCATAGTCCTACATGGAAACTGCTGTTTGTTGGTTTTCTCAAACTGGAGATCTATCTCTTTGAAAAAGTCTTTGCAATGCAATTGTTGGATGCCATGTTGGTTCACCTATTGCTATTCAAGATTTCATTTGCTACAGTGTTATGTGAATAACATACACCCTGAAGAAATATTCAAGGAATTCAGAATTATTTAGTGCATCTCATCTCACAGGACAGGAGTTTTTCTGTGGGAGATATTTTATTAGTTCTTAGATTTTGCAGAACTCTTATCTTCTAGATTGACACTGGTTTTAATACTGAGATTAATTTTGATAGCCTTTTCATTTTCTTATTAGTTCTTTGAAAAAAGAAGCCAGGTTTATCTACCTTTCAGAAAGTTTGAACACAATTCCTTTTTCCCTTACTTTATTTTTTTTTAATTTGGACTGTCATTCTCATGAACTATTTTAAACTTTTAAAATTATCTTTAAAGAACTTTACTGCTTGAGTTTTCACTCTGTGATATAAAACCTTTCAAAATTTCAGGAAAGAAAACAAAAATAGCTATTTTTGGCACTGTTATCTTTAGATAATTTCTATCAGTTGTCATTGATAATGGCTTGCTGTGCAACTAGTTGTGCTCTATAAAAGAAATGGTGTCTCACATCTCCAGGATTTCATTATAGTTTAGCTCTCCAGTAGTTCAGGACAAGCTTTTCATTGCATTTATGTCTATCTTCATGCATTTTCTTGCAGGAGAATTTATAGAGGTATTTTCCTCATATAAAGAAGAAATCTCCAAGTGATGGATGCAAAAATACTTCTGAAACAGTGTGATATACTGCTGTTGTCTTTCAGCTCTTTTGTATGCAGTACTCTGATGGCAGTTAGATGAAGTGAGAGAGTAGGGTCTGAAACCTAATGTACAAGTCAAAATCCTTTATCAGATACAGTCAAAATAAGAAATAAGAGTCATATAGAGAAAAACAACAATAATAATTGTTCTTTTATAACAATATGCTTCTTGTAAACCACAAAGTTTAAAACATCTACAGAAAATCTCCTTTCCTACTCTTCCCTATTAAGAATGTTTGGAATATCTAACATTTTTGAGTTGTCTCTTGTTCAAAGGAGAATATATCTAATTCCATGAGAACAAGATAAAAGCACAGTTTGGTTCCCTCTCAAAGTCACTTTCTGTTTTACAGAACTGAGTCTATTCTTCCCGTGCCAAATCAGACACCCGTCTTGTTATGAAAGTTGATAGAGCAATACACTAAGGCACTGGAGACTGCTATTGTACTCCTGGATCTGCTTAGGAGAGCTTATTTCCTTCTCTGTGTCCCTTTTTCTCTAATGTAGGAATAGGAATAGTAACACTTGCTTTGTTTCTAAAGCATTTGGAAAATACAATACAATGCTGTAATGCTATTATTACAAACTTCTTATTTCACTTTCAACTATACAAAATCATACATGACACCAACAGTTGTTTAGAAAGATATCATAGCGGACACAACATCACTGCCAGGAACAAGCTTTGACACTTGTGGCTATACTGCAGAGAATAGCATGATTGTGCCTGAGAGTCTGACATTCCATGTTAAAACATCAGCTTTGCAGATAAGACTCTATATTGGCTTCTTTTATACTTTATGTCAGTATAAGATGAAGGATGCAATTACAGACTTTTATCTTCTCCACCCTATCAGATAGACTGTGAACCTTCTCAAAATGTCACCACTGAAAAGAAAAGGCAAAGCTGAAGTCTTCAACTGTGTAATGCGTTACTATCTACTGTGTGGTTTGATTCAATTTTTACAAGGCTTCCCTATGAGGTGCAAGAATCTGATTTATGATTCTACATTAAAGACTACTTCGCTTTTGAGATTCTGGTTAAATACTATATGATATGACAAGCATATTGAAAAACAGACTTTCAGATTCTTATAATGCGCTTTAGCTTGCTATACTTGCAGTACATTCACAGTGTAGGGTGTCCCACATTTTTATTTTTTATGTATCTCTGGTAAATATAAAAGTTGAATTTGATATACTAAAATATATTCTCTCTCAAACAAAAGTTACTAGATCAGATCCAAAGAAAAGTCTTCATCTCCTCGAAGTGCCTAATGTATTACTATGGGCAAGTAGAAATGAATGTTTTTATCACACACTGTTATTATGGATGAAACTTTGATTCTGGGCATCTTCCTAGGAGATGGAAATGTGTGATATCACATTCCAGACAGATTCAGTACTACAACAGTGAGGTTTAAACATGAATACTTGGATCAGTATCAAAATCTGTCTAGTAATAAAAAACCCTACTTTTGCCTCACAGTGTTTATAAATTGCACAGATTGTTTCTAGACATTCCATGGCCACAAGAAGGTATTATAGCATCTGTTCAAATTGGATTTGTGACTTTAGGAATGTTTTCAGTAAAAGAATGTTGTATTTAACCACTGGTATCTATAAGTAAATAGGCTGTGAAGCCAAAAAACTCAGCAGAGGGGACAGGAAAAATGAGAAGGATAGCCAAAGTCCTACTGTCACTTCTCATGACCAAACTAAGTACTTGGGAGAGCAGTGTTCTGGCCAGAAAAATGGACTATATGAGGAAAAGAGCCAGTGTAACTTTGCGAATCATCTATGTCTAGAATCATCCATACATGGCATAGCTATGTACCAAATCTTGCCTTAGTGAAAACAAAAAAACAAGAGACAGTTCGCATTCTGTAGTGATCTTTTAACAAGTAAGAAAAGATATACAAAAATTAGCATGTTCAAGGAAGCCACTTGATTCCAGTCTATGTCAACTTCAGATTGGTCTGAATCTCTTACAACTAGACATATAAGCTAGAGTTAGATATGTATTAAATTATTCTTCACAGAACAGTCATGGAAAAGATATCTAGGCTGTCAAGAAGAATTAGTAAAGAACAGGTAAGTGGACAGTAAACAGAATTACTCTACTGTGCATGTAGTATATTCACTTTACTACATGTGATTTTTCACACTTCAAAAATTAATACAATTAGTAGATTTGTAGAGTTATCAGAGATATGATACCTTATTAGAAGGGAGGCTCAGTAAACCAGAATTTGCAAGCTTTGAAGAAAAAAAAAAAATTATGAACTGTAAAGAAAGTAAGCACAATTTAGTAGTTTTCAAAGCAAAAACTGATCAGGCTTAAAGTTTCAAATACCTTGTAAAGTGTATTATTACCTTATACAGTGTAAAATCCCACTGTATAACTCAGCGCCACAAGGTGCTTTGTATACAAAAGCATAAGTGGGTTCAAAAAGCAGAAATACAACTATATGTTAACATATCCTTAAATATAGCTATTGATATGATCTTGATATATTTGCTATTTCAGAAGGTCTCTAAACAGCATTTGACCACAGGTCAGCTTACAACTTGGAAAGAAAGATGAAGTTCTTCACTCCATCACTATGCCTCAGTATTGCACCAGATGGCCCATTCGTCTGAGCCAGTCTCATCATTCTTCTCTTCAACACTACTGTACAAATTCCTCCAGCAGAACTAGTATTGGTGGCTGGTTTAATATTTTCCTAATTATTTTTTTTTAAGCTTTCATAATCTTGTTGTCATAGTCAATTGCAAACACATTCATGGCATGGTAGAGTTAAATCACAAGTATTCTTAATTTAAAAAATATTAGCATACTAGATAATTAATTAGACTTTTACACTTCAGTGAGTTTTGGTTCCCCAAAGAAAACTGAGCATACAGAATATAATTTGATTTAACTTTTTGTGAAGGTCTAATCTACCTGAAACATTGTTGTATTTCAGGGGAAGCATAAGCTGCTTAGATCTTGTCTAAGAATCTCCTTAGCAGAAAGGAAATGTATTTATTTTAATGTAAAAAATACAACAATATGTTTAAAAAGAATGTTTTATCTATATCCAATGAGAAAAAACATAACAACAATTTAGGCTGTATCGATGAAATATTAGTAACATTTTGAGTATGTGAACAGTTGTGACAAAAGTGGTAATTCTACTAAGGATTAAACACTTAAAACACAAAACGAGAAAGAATAGATAAAAGAAGTGAAGAAAATAAATGCTTTAACAACTGCTAAGTAATGGTGTGGACTGCTTGCTTAGCACTGGGCACATGAGGAGTCTGCACAGCTGATGAACAATGCTTCCTATTTACAATTGGTGAGAAGAGCTAATAGCAAAAAAATCTCTTCCAACTTTAGTTACTACAAAGACTAAGTAGCTAGAGTGTGCTCCCCATTAACCTTAACTGAGAGAATGAGAAAACTGGATGATCCTATGCTGCTTCTACATTTAACATGAACTCAAAATGTTTCTTTTCTGAATTGTCCTCCCAAGTATTCTCAGTTCCAAATGGAATTATTCAGAGACACCACTGCAGATATACAAGAGGCTGTTTCAGAACGTAAAAAAATACACCCATGTTTATGTTATACTGAGCCTCAGCTGATAAACTCTCTTAAACCCAGAGGCACTAGGAAGAGTAGTGCACAAATATTTGAATGCTTCCCCTGTTGAGCAGTCTTGAGCTGTGAGAGCAAATGCTGATCCTAAGCTAATGAGCTCTACCAGACACTGACCCTGTGAAGAACTACTTTGTGTTTCCTCACATTGCTTGTTTAGTATCAGGAGCACTGGATACCCTTATCTGGACTACCGCACAACATGGCTGAGCCATTAACTGTTACTACTTTCAACATGACTGAGCAATCTGTCTTGCAAAACTAAGTCTTAACACTTCCTTAATACTTTTCTGTAAGGAGTTTCAAGGCAAAGAGCATCAGGTAAGTGAAAATCTGATTTACCAATATTCCAAGAGGTCCCATGACAGACAGTCTGTCCAACTAGAGAAAATGTCAGCATGGATTAGAATTCCTGTTTCAATTCCTGTTTCATCTCACCTGGAATTCAGTTTGCATATGATGAAGAAAAGTATTACATAAGAGCAGGGACATACATCATAGTCATACAGTAGGTGTGTAGGTAGGAACTCATGAAGAGCAATAAAACCATGTTCCTGCCCAACTATCACACATGTTGCCTATTCACCTTTGGCAGAAGCCCTGCTTGCTTCTCTTTTCTGCCTTTACTCTTTTTCTCTGATGCTCATAATTTGATTTTTGTTTTTTTTTTTCTTGGCTTCTCAGAAGATGAGAAGTGCAGCTGACACAGTCTGCTTCTAATTTAAATAGTTGAAGGGGGAGGACTCATCCAGTCTTTAATGCTACATAGACTGAGTAGCAAAATATTAGTTTCAAATGCGTTGGATGGAATAAACTACTCATTTTGTGAATGTACAAGTAATTCAGAGTTTTGATCTAGTGTGATTTAATCTAAGAAAAATTCTATAATTAATCAGCTCAACAGAATGTATTTTTTAAAATGTCTGTCATGTAAATTGTATTTTTTCACAATCTCAGCAAATGAATAAAAATGTTCCCATCTTACACTGTCATTTATAACCATTAAGCCTCTAGACGACCCCTCATTTCAAATGAATGTATTGTTGTTAATTTTCAATTTTATATCCTGTCATATGGAGGTTTAGGAAGAGAGAAGTATTTTACAGTCTTAAAAACATGGAGAAAGCATTGTCTTAGGACATGCCTGAAACTCCCTGTAGCCTAGTTTATTTTAATCTGACTAGAATAAAAAAGTCTTAGAGGTACAAAATATGTATTTTGAACGCAGATTATTAAACAACAGAAACGGTCAGAAAACTTCAGCTTGTAAAAGCTAACCCTGTTGTACATTTCTTATTTCTTTATGTGTCTTTTATACAACGGAACATCTTTAGTCCAACAGGTGAGGAATGCCTCACTACTGCATCCTCTCTCTGATAACTCTTAGGTTGGGGAAATATGTATTAGATAAAGCAACTGGTGCATAAAAAAGGGGTGAATTTAGTGTGACACCTAAGTGTTAGATGTGCTCAGGACACCTCAATCTATTGGATTTATACTCTCATGGCAGAGAGGGAAAAGGCCTCTATAAAGGTCTAAAGAAAAAATATGCAGAGCTATCATGCTGGCTATTACACAGCCAGTTGGAAAGAGATGAGCATAAGTTTATACCAAATTAAGTTTGCAGTGTGATCTCCAAATTATGCTAAAGTCTCATTGTAAGCATCTAATTTCTTCTTGAACCTGAACTACTGCTGAAGTTAACCACCAAGAAATTTTTCAGCATAACACAGACATCTCTTAAAAACACTTAATAAAATTGCTCTGAAAGCTTCCACCAAACCTTCAGGACTAAGCAGCAGAGCAAGAAAGCTTGCTCTCAGCAAGATACCTAAGTTCTGAGCATTTTAAGTGGCTCATAATCTAGGGTGGATTTCAGCTTCTAGGAATAATACACTCTAACGAAGTCACCTCAGCCCTTCTGTATAACCATTACCATTTTCTTCGCTGAGGTAGCCAGAAAGTTCTTAAAAAGCAAATACAGATTTGGACAAAAACTAGACAGGATATGATTTGGCCCATTTTCAGTGACATAATGCAGCAAAGATTTAGAAATATTGTGTTATTTCAGGTCATGATAGTTTTGAAATAATTTATTGTTATCTAAAACACTGTGAGAAGTTGCCACTGTGTACCTAGCACCCTTTTTTAAAGTTAACATTTTTGTTCTGCCAAAGACACTTATAAAATATTGCAAATGATATTATCTACATGCCTGAGTATATCCTGTAAAATTTTCTATTAAAGTGGGTTTGAAAATCAAGACAACAGTGTTTCTTTTTTGATTTTATTGCAGTCAATAGTTTAACTATTTAACTTCATTTGTCTTAAAAAAAATGAGTTTTCAGTCAGCATGTCAGACAGCACACTGAATGTTAGTTATTATTAAGAAATTACGAAACATGCAACAGATGGTTTATGTTAGAAACCTGATGTGTCAGATGAACTTTCCATCCAGTCAGGATGCCACTACATCCAGAATGCCAGATCTCCTCTGCATGCACAAAAATAAACTAAGATAACATTCACCCACATATCCACTCGTTATTTGGTGTTGTTTCTTCACTGGCTGTCAGGCAAGATGTGACATTGGCTCCAATATACTTCTAGAGGAGTCATTCTTAGACTCATAGGTATACTAAAAAAAATGATCTCCATATTTGTAAGCAATCAGTTCCTTTGAAATAAAAGGAGTTCCTGAACCAGGCTTTCTGTATTTTTACGTACCTGTGTGAGGTCATGTATTCTGGGGTGGATTATAAGGGAACTGGACACCACATGCAAAATCCCAGTAGGTGTCATATTCACAGGTAGTGAACAATTCATGGACATTTGCTCTGTGTGAATCTAGATTTGGAGAACCATCTGGGTTAGCAGGGGCAAAAAAAAAAAAAAAAAAAGCCTAGGAAATGCTAGCTTATGAAAGCTCAGGGTACTATACTTTTATGATATAATACATTTTGAGGATCAACAGCTTAATTACAGATCTATTAAAGAATCATAAAATCTAAAAGTGGAAAAGGATTATTACATCACTTAGTTTTACTAATGTAGGAATTTCTCTAGAGCATATTTATTCTTCATTGGCTTCTCAAGTCCATCTTAGAACATGCATAAATGGGTTTCTGCTAATGCAGAAATACCCCTGGGTCATATTTATTTCTCATTTGCTTCTTAGGTCATCTTCAAAATGGATGTAGATGGACAGAGCTCAGCGCATTACCTTTGATGGTGTATATATCTATATCTATATATCCGGGGACTCTCTGTTGAAATACGTTTTCAATTTCCAGGTTATTTTGCTACCCTCAATGTACTTCCTTTTAGCTTACACCATTACCTAGAGTATAAAGTCTAGTAACTTTCATGTGCTTGAAGATGGTTACAACATTTTTCTCATTGAACTCCTTCCTAATCAATTAAGAATAGAGTAAAATATTTATTCAAAACAATTCAGACTCCTAGCGAGCAAAGATGTAGAAAAAAGACGATAGAAGTATGGAATAAGGCATTATTCAGAAGATGACTGGCTGAATTCTGCCCTAAGTAGCGTCCACTTTATTATTTCAGTCTATTCATCTTTCAGAAAAAGATTAATACACACAATGATTGGATAATGACAAATGAGATCAAAGATGGACTAATCAAGAAATAAGTGTTAAACCAAAATGCAATAGGAAAGTGTGTGAACTAATTTTAATAGACAATAGTTTTCTGGTTTGGGTTATTTCTTGTTCTTCAGTTGCAAGAAACATTTTGTTCTACCAAAATGATTTTTCTTGAGACTAGTGACAGTCTCATTTTTCACCATCAAGTAACTCTGTATTATCAATTACATCGTATCTTATTATAAGATTGTCTGTTCCAATGCTCCACTATGATATTGTTAGGGGGAAATGCATCACAGAAAACTTTCAGAAATGAAAGATACGTTTCTTTAATAACATTTCTATAAATAGACTATTAGAATGCAGCATGTCAAAGGCAAATCATTTTGACTAATAAAAGCTGATATAACTGGGACTGTGGAAGAAATACAGATACAGTAGGCGAGTCTTCAGCTCCTCTCTATCTACTTTGACTCTAGAAGGCCAAAAAAGTGCAGCTGGAGGAGAGGTAACTCTGAAGAAGCACAGAACCTCTATGTTTCAGCAGTCCCTAAATAACAAAATGGACTTTGAAGCTGCCTGAGTCTATATCAACTAAGCCTTACTCAGACCTTCATTTATGCAACATTGAGGCCTGATATCCAAATCTGAGAGATTAAATGTGACGCATATGTTAAGCCATTAAAAGGCTTTTGATCATCACCATTCTTAATTTGAATGTTTGTATAAACCTTATCCATATCCACAATACTTCCTGAGCTATAACTACTCACTTTCCTATGCTATGATTTCCATGTTTCCTACAAATGAAGTTGAGGATCTTCTGAAGACACTGATGTTCACTAGCTCTGAGGGTTTTACTCTATTGGCATTTCTGGGAACAGAAAGAAAGAGCCAGAAGCAAAATCCAAACTAGTGTGCCCAGAGTACGAGAAACACATAAAGGAAATATTGTTGCTGTTACACAGTTGCCTATGAATCTGTCACATTTCGTACCTCACAGAGAACAGTGGTTTTTCATCATAAAATAGCAGCACCAAATAAATTCAAACCTTCTCTTTTCCCTAGTCCCAAAGATCGAAACACAGTGCTAGCATTGTTAGACCTACAGCTTCTGTGCTACTGGCTCACCTACCCATCTCAGTCTAGCTCATGGAAGACAGTGTGAATCTCAAGCACCTACATTACATTTCCATGAGATTCTTTAGTGACATATCAAATCACATTAGATTTTGCTCTTTGATTGAAATATGATATATTTTTTTTAAACCAGGCATGGATATTTCCATAAGAAACAGCAATTTTTATGACTAATTTCATTTCTCCAGACACCCAGCTTTCAACCAGCCATGTTGTCACATGTAAGTGACACATTTGGAAAATTTTCAATCGTAAAGATTAGAATGCTGTTTTCGGAAAGACTTCAATTTCTGTAACCATTATTGTGCTAAGAGTCTATGCTTAATGTCTTATAGTCAAGTTTGATAGAAATTAAAGATATTTCCTAAAAATTACTGATAAATTGATATTCCTTCACCAGTGCTCTAAGTCAGTGAATGCTTTCATATGTATGTCTCCCATTAAAGTCAATGAAAATTTCTAAGGCTTTTAGCCCTGATCCTTAAACTAGATCCTATCACAGTTCAGTATTGTTGATTACATATCCTATACAACATGTTATGACATTAATGAGGCCCATTATATATTATAAAATATCTGTGTTGTGTTATAACATGCTAAATGGACAGAAGAAACAATTTATATCAAATTCATAAGGCAAATTGCAATCTATACTGTGTAAGACCTATAAAACTCACTATGCATAGAAGACAGGTGTACTCAACTGACACTCTTGAAAAGATAGGTATCAAAATAACCTGTTGCAAAAGCTGCAACTCATACATTTATTATTTAAAAATGCATATCAATATTAACTTGACAGGTCCAACTGTGAGATGATAAAGTTATCATTCAACTTAAAAGTAAAATAATAAGAATGAAAGGCAATAACAGCTTGTATTTATTTACTAAATTTTGTGTTTAAATTACCTCAGTATTATCTGTCCAAATGCATAGAACAACATGATTTGATAAGACAAATTCCTTGTATCTGATGGATCCAGCTTGAGTGAGCTGGTTGTACTATAACAACTGTTCATTTGATAACATAATAAAACTTGACAAAAGTCATCTTGATAGATAACAAATAGGCTTTTTGCTAAGCCTAGTAACTCCTTAAAGCTAGTATGAAAGACATCTTATTTGGGCATTTCTCCTGAATATTGAAGAGTGTGTAGTAATAGGTACAATATCAGCAGCACTCTTTATGTTCACTGATTTTAAGTTTACACGTTGCAATCAAGAAGTAATTAATACTGGATTTTTTTCAGCATTTAGACATTCTCTGGAAATCTCAGGAATTGTTAAGTACTTTCAGACAAGAAATAGAGACAATGTGCATCTCATTAGTTATGTATGTTACATCTCTTTTTAAGATAGCCTGCCTATCTGGAAAGATCATTACTGATTCAAAGACCAGCAACATATAAAAAAAGGAAGACAGGCTCATGAAAAATGTATTGGACCTGGATCTAGTAAAACATGAAAGATTTGTTAAGTATTACAAGTATTTCAAACAGAAAGCTGCAGGTCTGTGACAAAGAATGCAGGCCACACCTAAAGAAACAGAAACTCGATCCTAGAATGCAATTATTCTTTTACAAACATAGAAAGCTAGTAATTAAAGGAACATGAGTTTGTAGTGAAACAACGATCACCAAAGATATTTAGATGATCCTTAGATGTAATAAGCACAAAAATATCAAATAGGAAGAAACAGGTTATATTGCTTCAGTGCTGTGAACTTTGTAAGCCACTCCAAAATACTGGGCCTGCTTCCAGTACCCAAAGAAGTACATTGAAGAATAGGACAGGCTTCAAAGAAGAACAATAAAAATAATTAAGAGATTGTGTAAGAGAAAGTCTATTTACACAGTTGCTATAGGCCTCAAAGCAACAATTAATTTCAGGTAATACCATGGCATGCACTATGCATGACTCAAGACAGAAGTGCTGCAACATTTTCGCTTACTACTGATATATTTCAAAAGCTGTTTTTATTTCTACATAGTGGTAAAGAAACTTCTACATTGGGGCAAAGTTTTGGAAATGCTTAACTGTTAAAAAAAAAATCCATAGTGTGGACTTGCAAAAAAGTGAAACAGTTGTTCCCATCCAGTTTCTAGAAGACTTAAGCAACACAAAAACTGAATTACTGTTGTTACCTTTCCAGAGTCTCCCACAGTGATGTTTGCCAATTTTTTCTGGAGCAGGTGCAGAAAAGCATGGTGACATTTACCATTCAAATGAAGATACTTCTGCTGTTTGTTTGAGGACATTCTACAAAAGATTCCTCCTATTGATTGATCTTCCTTTTTGCAAATTCACTGGAGTTTTTCTAATAGCATTACTCAAAAGAATTCTCAGCCAAACTGAATTACAAAGAACAAATGGTTCTAGTGCCTCTACGGAATTTCTGCTCAGCAAGCTGATGAGGTTTCTATTTTTTTTTTCCCCCCCCTGGAGAAGGTTTTGTTATTCTATCAGGAATTTTACTGTCAAAAAAAAAAAAAAAAAGGCTTCGTTAAAAAATGGAAAGAAAAATCCTATCACTGTAAACTTCAACAGCAGGAAAAAAAATGTATTTCTGAAGGTCTCAGGAATTTTTTTTCCCATACAGACTTCAAGAAAAATCAGCGTTCTTTCTTATGCACATAGCAAATCTACCTACTGAACCATGAAGTTTAGGACTCCCCAGCTTCATGTTTTCTCCTGTCCTACCTGACTTTACTTTCAACACTTCTCCCACATCACTGATACTAGGTTGAGTACTGCCCAGACTCCAACCAGCACCAAACTTGGAACTCAGTTCTGTTCTTCTTCATTGAGTATCCCATCTTACAGATTCTGTATAATGTCCAGATTCCCAGTATAATTGCTACAGGAATAGAAAACATTCTTTCCTAAATATCCTTCATCTTTTGATTTGGGTCATTCATACACACATTTCAAGACCTATCTTGTATTCAACACCTTTTCATTATGAATGACTAACAGATAAAGAATTCTTAAGACTAAGTATTTTGTATTGATTGGTGCAATGCAGTCTGAGATTATATATATAATTTGGACAAAAAGCAGCACATCTTGAAAGTACTAAAAGTAAATGAAATATTAATTAGAAATCAAGTATGTTGTTCCTGATAAAAAATTTTCTTCCACTATGTAGTGAATACGAATGTATGAATATGTATGCAGCTCTCCACATTAAATATAATGTACAATATGTTTGCTCTGAAAGTTCTTATTGGGAAGCAATCGTGAAGATCATGGAGATAAAAGAAATTCAAGAAATACAGATAAAAGCCTGACATCACTGAAGTTAGTAGCAAAAACTCCTTTTTGATTCAAATAAGGTTGACTTTTATGTTTGTTATACAATAGTATATTTTTTCTGGAATAACTGTTTTGTGGCACATCCATCATGCAGAAAAGCTCTATTTTTATTTTACTTTTTTTTATGGTCTAACACTGCATTCTCTGTACCTTGGTGTAACAAAAAATTTAATATTTGACAGACTGAACACTTCCTTTTTAAGTTACAGGTCACCACTGACTTTGCTGTTTATCTTATTCAAGAATGAATTTTCTCTCTTTTAAGTGAAAATTTGATACTGATATTTAAAATCCCACACACTCCTGTTTGTACTACAACTATTTTTAGCTACAAAATCTGCTTGATATTCATTTTTCTATTCAAATAGTAGAATTCTCAACCTTATCTTCATTCAGGCCCCAGAAGTTACAGACCCTCTTCATTTGAAAAGTGAATATAAGAGAAAATGAATTACTGATATAGGAAAAAACAGAAGACTTAGTTGAAAAATAAAAAAAAAAGCATCCAATGAGGTTCACAGACAGCTTACCTCTTCTTTATATTAAATCATATTTATCTATTCATTTTCCCTGACTTTTACTGTACTTTGATTAGTCCCTGAAGCACTGAAAATATATGAAAAATATTGTTTGCTGGTACCAAAGTTATACTCAAATAAAGTAATAAAAATTAAAAAAAAAACATAACATACTGGGGATTACTAAAGTTATCAGAGATAACTTTAAATTATTAATACAATAATGAACCATTAATAATGAATGCAGGAAGTATTACAAAAGCTATCACAGCATGGTCCCATTCAAATTTTACTTACCAGATGTGATTTATTGATTTCCAGAATTGATAACTCAAATATTCTAAGGGAGGTATGCTGAGGAAACCATGCATACATAAATAATTGCACGTGAAATGAGCAATGCTGCTGAGGAAAGCTTTGGACACCACCATAATTTTAATCACTCTTTCAAAACATGTAGACTTATAGAGGAGTCATGCAGACACATTACAGAAATGCTGAGCTTGTAGTTTGTGCAGACATTCAGTTCTAGTTCAGGCATCCACATTGGGAGTAATAGCTTAGGTAGGAATTCCAAGTGGTTCAGTATAGCTTTCCGTGATTTTATTAAGACTATTGAGACGTAACAATCAAAAAGATCAATGCACAGAAATGGCAATGCAGGAGGCACAATAACAAAGGGACTAGCACAAATAGAAAGGTGTTACAAAAGAAAAGCACTCACTTCTCTGAAGTGCCAAGCTCGCAGGGAAAGATACAAAGATTATTCCCAGGGGCAGTCAGTTCTTAAATGGGTTCTAAGAGAGGTGCAGCCAGGCTCCACCCCTTCCAGTCACACACAGGAATTGCCTTCACCTGTGCTCCCAGGGCTGACCATGCCCTTTCTCCAGGTGCTCAATCAGCGGTTCAGGCTGTTCAGGCACTTAACAAAGCGACCTAACTTTCAAAAAAAAACAGCATCCTCACAGATTTTCTTACAAAGTTAGCTTGCTTCTACAAGGTTTTTACAGTTGGACACTGCAGGTCAGAAATAGAGTCCAGATTTTACTACAATTAATCTCCAATGTGCACACAACACAATTGCAGGAATCTAGTCACACGTATATCAAACTTGTAAAGATCTTTTGGGCTGAAGACACAGGAGCTATGTTAGTTGAGGACCTATTTAATATTGAAAGTTCCTTAACTAAAGTACATCTGATATTTTACACGAGCCACTTAGATATGTGAAATTAGGATTAATTGGCAGAGGAAGAAAGCTAAGAGAGATTAAGTTTAAAAAACGAAATCTTTTCATATGTTCTCTGTTACCAGCCTTTTTATCTCCTACATCCACACCCAAAAATAACAGAAGATAACTATTCTGCCTGAAATGTTTCCCAAATGTTGGTAGGTGAGGGCTCCCAAAAACTACTAAGAATGTGTTGCCTAGTACTGAATTATGTTTCATTTCATCAGTATTCAGCAGTGCTGTCCTGTCATAAAGAAGATTAAAAATAGAATGAAACCACAAGAAGAGCAAGCAAACAGATATAAACACTTAGAAGATATTTAAGATTCTTTTAGCCCAGGCAGCTGCGGATTTTGTCTGTGCCTATTGAATATCATTCCCACTCCAGAAGCTGCTACAGAGTTCCCTCTCCAAAGGGAGGTATGACTGCTCAGTGTGGCCCATGAGAAAAGGCTGCAATTGAAAGTCAAGCAGGTAGCAGCCACACTCACTATATACCCATACTTTAAAGAGAGGGGCGGTTGTTTCCCAGCAAGTGAGAGAGGTGTAAATACTCCCTAGCACCAGCACTATTCATGCCTCTTCATAACAAATTCAGCAATTCAGACTCACAGCATTCCTTTGTTCCTCCCTCCCAACTGACAGATTCTGCATTTGTAGTTTTCTTCATTAATGGAAAGTAGATTGTTTGTTACTGAATAATACTGGAAAATTAGTAACATCTGCTGTGATGTTTGCTATTCTTATTATTCTCTACACAAATACTACTGGAGCCATCATATTTGCCTTCTGCAGTGACTTCATTAAATCAAGTGGGAATTAAGGCCTTCAAACAATCATTCTGTTGATAAGAGGAAGAGTCCAGGATCGAGAAAAGTGAAGTAGAAACCAGAGGCTCTGGATTAAAGTACTTCACAGTTCTGAAGATACTCAGCTCACACCCACTGGCAGGCTGTGTGGAAAGCTGAAATTTGTTTATTTGAGGGATGTGGGGGAAGTCATCATCCCCAGAATCCCTCTGAAAAGATGAAAGGAACTGGAGTTTAAAATTTACTTTCCAGGCAACCTTTTCCTTTGTGATAGGTGATAAGTCACTTGATAACCCACTGGCAAAAGCATGGAGGGTGTTAAATTTTCTGCTTCATGAAAAATCTATTATTATTGTTAAAAAATCAATAACAGATGTATTGCCCAGTGGGTCAGAAATTCCACAGTTGAGGAACACAACTTGAACTCAGGCGTTTCTACATGGGAATTAGTGAGGGTACAACATCAGTGCAGCCTTGTGAAGAACAGTAAATAATGTGACCTTTTGTCACCCTTTTCTATTTAGCAGTCTTCTGCACTTCTCTATCATGCTGAAATAAGTATGAAATCCCTTTTTTTTTTTTTTCCTGTTGACAGTAGTTCAAATAAGCCCTTGTTGTGGATATTCAAATATTTCTGATCTGACAGTATATCTTCCCATATGATGGCTTACTTTGCACAGCTATTATTAGTTCATTAGCAGAATGAGCATTAGCCATGGATTTTGAAAGAAGTAATGCACCAGCACACTTTTTCACTCCTTTTTTTCTTGCTCTTTGAGAGAATGTGAGGAGAAAAATGTTAGATATTTCCCTCTCTTGCATTACTAAGTAAAGAAGGGCAGAGATGAGTGTGAATCAATATCCATCCTTTAGCAAATAAATAAGATAGAAGGACCAGTTACAGAAGGAATTAGGCGGCAGCAACCCAAAAGGAATATGCTCCCCTTCTTCGAGGGGGTGGAAGGATAGCAATGCTTGAAAGCCAGCTAGAGAACATATGTGTCAGTATCAGTAATATTTACAGTTGAAACTTCATGAACAGCAAGAAAGGGCATAGACGTACAAATTCTTACAGATTGTGTTGAAGTAGCTTAAAGAGATGCTTTCAGTTTAGACTAACATGTTCTAATTTGTATTGAAAGAGACTGGAAGTGTCAACAAGGTCATTTACCACATCTTAGCAATTGAGAAAGGAAGCTCCACTTTTTTAGAAGAATGCTTACAGTCACAGTCATAAATTCTTGAACATTTCCTAAACCATTTGCCAGAGCTTGTCTTTGTCCAGACTGCACAATACCAACATCTGTCATAGCTAGCACAATTCTAGAATGTTTGCCATTGTCAGTGATTCCTTGCACTTACAATACAGGTTGCGCAAGACAGTAACTGTTGAAGTAGCTGTCTCCTTAAGGATATATGTGAGGCTTTATAAAGGTGGGAATAAACCTATGTTGAAGGTATTAAAGCATATTCTGTATATCCTTTGCATGGGAGCTGTTGAGTCACAGCCTGAACCCCCAATTGAGCACCTGGGGAAAAAGACTCAGCCCTAGAATCTTCTGGTACTGGTAAGCAATCGTCTTCCATACTCTTGTCACTGTCCCTGGCATTCCTACATGCTACTGGTTTCCTATGAATCTGTCTTGTAGTCTAGAACTGAAGCCATTTTGGATCCAGACTGCAACCATCATCATTCTCTTGCAAATTCCTCAAAGCTGAGAAGGCAACCCCCGATGTGACCCACTTGCGCTTGTTGAAAATCTTTGGGATAATTTTCCCAAGCTAATGCTGAATTTTGTAAAACAGCTGTGGAAATGTTCTCCTCTTGTACTTCTGAGGAAATTCAGAAGTGGTGACACATGGCTCTCAACAGAACAGTTGCAGACACTTTTACTTCTGTCTATATGTACGTCAGGTCCTGTCATGTGCTGGTTGTGTCAAAACAGAAAACAGGTACAAAGGATTGGAATGGTCTGAAAACCAGACAAATGGCGCTGCTTTTTCTGTCTGCCTTCTACTGGTCAGCATTACACTTCTGGGGAGAAAGAACATCCTTGCTAACATGTTTTCTTAGGCACAGTCAAACTCTGTTATTTATTTTGAAGAAGCACTTTTAAGGCAGAGAGCATGAGCTAATGTTCAGAGTAGAAAAATCAGGATAAACGATCCACTTTACTGTTAAAAACAATCTTCATAATTATTTGATGTTTTGTTAATTTTAACATTTTTTAACATTTAAAATTTTAAGGAGAAATCTTATGGCATTGATTTGGGGAATTGGTTATGTATTAATGTTTAAGGAGTTATAATACTGGAATTTGTGTATATTACTTTTAGGAAAACATACTGTGGTAGTAGAAAAAGAATATGATTGATGAATAAATATAGAGAGATGGACAGATGTAACCCTACAACATTTTGCCACATTACCATCTCAGCCACAAGAAGATGGGGTGGAGCAAGGTATAAAATGAGCTTTAAAAATATTCTTGAGTTACAGACTGTTCACTTGCATTTCACCATAAATACCTTAACAATTATTTCAAGAAACATTATTCTTCCACTTAAGTACATGCTATACATGAATGATGTTATCTGTAAAAAGCAATAAATTCAGTCACAGCAGTAAAATGTAATTAGAGTATTTTTCTGTGACAGAATTGATTTTGCGTAGGTACATTAAACTCATTTGTAAAAAAGAGACACTGATGTCGCACAGCTCAAATTTTTACAGATGGAGTTTGCAAATAAAGATTTCTCCTCACTTATGGGAGATTAACTTTTTCAAGATTATTCTGAGACCCTTAGGAATCAATGAATAGCAGCTGTATTTTTCACTGGTGGAAAGATAAAAAGGAGGCAAAGATTTGTAGGTTACCTGTCGTCAGTCAGCATTAATTTCCTATCATGACCATGAATCTATTTCAGTCAAGGATGGCAGAGCAATATTAAAGATGGGTGAGTCAAGAATCACGTTTACAATTTTAGCAGTCTACTTTGCAACTTCATTTGATGTACAAGGGCATGCACACATCATCATTTATTTTACTTCGTAGAGAAGAACTAATAGCCATGTTTCAGTGTCTCCTCTGAGAGTATAACATAACTCTAGCACTGCACTGAAGATTGCATCTGCGAAGGCACAAGCACTTCTTGTCACCCAGGCTATCAATACCTTTTCAAATGAGTTCCACAAGAGGAGGTCCTCAATTACACAGCATTGATAACTGCAGTAGGTTGCCAGAAAAGATTTGCTTCTACTTATGCGATCTGATATTAAAAAAAAAAAAAAAAACCTGAATTATTTTAAAATATTTGTTTTATGCTTTTGTCTACTAAAACAAGACTAAAAAAAAGTCACAGAATAAAAATTCTGTTGTAGTAAGCGTTAATGAGGAGTCGGGATGTGACGGGATAGGACCTCCCCTGCTCTGCTGTGTGGGTCACCACGTGTGCTTAAGGGGCATAGACGAAGCACGTAGGATATATAAATCACTGTTTAGTCACAATAAATGCCATTTTGCAGCATCCTCATATTGGTGTCAGTGCTGTTATGGTCCTAGCGAGGGGAGATCGCTAGCCCCCGGACAACAAAATTCATCAATTTAGAAAGCTTTTCTTTCCTTGAAAAATTGTAGCATATGTAAAAATAAATAGTTTGGGAGAAACTCATAAGCAATTGGTTAAAAAAAAGTGTTTTCAGGAGTTATTGTAATTTTTTCACCTGTCCTGCGCTTTTTTTTTTTTTTTTTTTTTTTTTACAATAGTAGAAATCACCTCACTTTCAGCATTTAATTGTAGTGGGAGATATGGTTACTTCATTTTTCCTTCAACACTGTAACCTGCTACCATTTTGCTTACAGAGGCAAAACGTTGCACATAAGAGAATCCTCTAGTATCATTTCTCCAAATCCATCTATTCCATTATGTTATCTAGGTTTTTAAGCTGTGTCAGTTCCTGTTGTATCATACAATAGCACCTTAAGGAATGAGACTATCATCTGTTGAGGCACTGTTTATTTTTTCCTTTTTCCTCCAGGGAGAGAAGAGTATAGTACTGCTTGTTTCAATACTAGTTTTCTTTGTTTTGCTTTGCTTGTCATTGGAGTAATGGTGACAATCTTTAATTTCTGGGGGAATTTATTCCATGCTGACTCCTATGCAGGTAACATTTAAACATGTAAGAATTTCCATGGGACAAAAACATGAAGTTTTCTGTCAGAAAGTTTATTTTTTAAAAATTAAGATGAATGTCATAGCATAAGGAGACAGGAGTTGGAGACAGCACTTTATTCAACTTCTTGAGTGTGCGGCCAGCCAGCAAAGAGAAAAAGGAGAGATTTACAGTGCCATGGCAGTCACCTTTTGCTGAAGAGATATTTCAACATTTTTTATTACTTAGAGTTTCCTAAGCACTAAGATTCACATCCTACAATGTACTACTGCATAGTCTGGACAAGAGGTGACAAAATACGTGGGTAACTGACTCATGCCATCATTCTTCTGCTGTATAGATCTTTGAAGACAACAGGCAATGGTTGAACTAAGCACTATGCGTGCCACTACAGTAAAGCTTAGCAACAGTGCAGAGTCTTGAGAATTGACTATCCAAAAGACATTGCTATTCTTTAAGATGTCTTCATCCGTTCACCATCACCACCTCTTCCTTGGGCTCATTTCAGTTTCTCCTCATTTAACTTCCATTAAAAACTGCACCAAGCTGGTGTAAGCCCAGTATTCTACATAAGTGAGAATTACTACATTATTATGCTATATACTAATGACTGCTCAATTCTTAAGTGGATGCTTAAATATGCCATTTTTGACCAACACAAAAAATTTATTTTTAAGATTAACACTTCAGAGAAAGCCAAACAAAGGATTCTGTCACTGATCAGCTCACAGCAACTGGATCAGAGCCATCAATTTTAGCATAAATTCAGGAGTGATTATTACACATTGACTCACGTACTACAAAGGTATCATTAGTAAAGTTGGAAGTTTTCACATTACTGGTACACTAACAATAATATAATTCCAGACTCCAACACTCACCGTGTTTGTAACTGACAGGGTGAAATAGGAAAGTTTGGGTTAATAAACTAAATTATTTAACAGAAAGTTTAACTTTTTTAAAAGTAGCACAAAATTTGTCTGGTACTGTAAGATAAAATCCTTTAAAACTTTTGCCAGTGAGTAGCACTTACATCTTGCAGTTACAAATAGCAGTAAGATTTCTGCAGTGTAGAAATGGTCCTACCTCAGAGCATCAAACCTTTTATTCTTTTCCAATGTTACAGAATCACTCATGCTCTAAATAAAAGTTGAGAATATAAACTACAAAGGATCTGAAAGTCCTTCTACTCTTACTCGATGCCATCGTTCTGTATAAAAGATGTTTTAGGTAACTCAAGACAGATTTTGTCTCAAATCAGAGGAGAACATGATTTCTAACAGAAGAGTGTGAGCTAGTATGATACATATGTAAAGGTGCTGACTCTTTTAACTAGAGATTTCCTAAGTTGCCTTCAAAATCATTAATATGTCAGGATGAGCTGACCCTTTCAGCAGGGGCTGGAGTTTAGACTTACCTCAGCTGTCAAGTATTACAGTAAAAGAATTACACACTGGAGTAATTGGGAAGAGTACATACAATTAAAACAGACCCTCTGTGGGACAAATGAATAGCTAGAAAGGATATTTCCTGATGTAGGTGATTATTTTGAGAACCTGAAGATGTCTTGAAAGTTGCATGTTTCAGTTTAGATAGTCTATGAGATTTAGGCCTCTAAATAATAGGAAAAATATCCAAAGTGTTAAATCAAAGAAACAGTGCTTTGAAAAGTTAGAATTTGTTGTTTCTTCTAAAGAAAAGCAGAAAACAAACTGAGGTAAGACAGTGTCTGAAACAAGACATGATAAACTCCAGCATCAGCATTCCTAGTTTCACAAGTGGAAGAGCTGTCCCATATGCCACACTAGTGGTTAAACCTTAATAATTCTCAGTTCTGAGCTTTTGCACCCTAATGAAAGTTAAGGAGAGGGAGTACTTTGGTTACTAAATAAGGCAGTATAGTAAATGCTAGTGTGTGAAGAGCACTGAAGCAGGCTCATGACAGATGAGTAGAGAAGTAAAAGCATGTGGAAGAAAAGGAAGCTCCAAACATAGGTTTGTATTATACGTGCAAGGAGGGGAAAAAAAACAAACATGTGACCTTCTCATAATGTACAGGAGCTAAATGTGGAGAGCAGGAGGCAAAAGGAAAGGCAACTTGTTTTTGAAACTCTTGTGCAGTGAGCCAGCATTATTGCAAAAGCTGTAGAGACTCACTGAAGCAAGGTTTCCGGATAGTGATGCCTTCCTTAGGTATAATTTGCTCCAGATATCTCTGAAAGAGACCTTGATGGAAAAGAATGGTCTAATATAGATCGATTACACTGTTCCATATACCATACTGGGACAGTTTCAGGTGAGTGATGAAGGAACTGATGCACATTACTGCATAAAGTATGCATACAGTATAACTACACCTATATGCTTCTCTCCAGCTTATTTTCCTTATCCAAAGATCATCTTTTCTATGTGAAGAAAAGCAATGGGAAAGAAGAACTGTGGATCTTGGTCAGAGAAGTAGCTTTGTACCATCAAGTAGTGACCTTTTATCTGATTTGGGATAACTGGATTATTTATTTTAAGAGATCCTTATTAATAGAGCTTGGGTATTTATCCACATAGCTAAACCCAAACCTCATGATACAAAAGATCATTTCATTAGCAGACCGAAGTAAAAACAATCTACTGTTGTATATACAGTACTGCTCAAGATTCTTAATGCCAACGTATCAGATTCCCTAAGGATTCCTATCTTCAAAAGCTGCTGCATTATCCTTTTCCATTCCTGAATGGAGGGCTTGACCAGGGCTGGCCTTCTAGTCACTGACACGCACTGGAACAGCCTTGACTGGCGCGTTGTGTTTGTAAAGGCTTTAATCAAGAGTGTTTAAAACTGGCTGGAGGCTGCTTAGCAAAACTAGCTGATCTGGATGAGCATAACTAAGATCACAATTAAAGAATAGTTTTAAGTAATGCTGTTGTTACATTGTGAATGATTTTACTGTACAAAATAATATGTTTTCTGTGAATCAATTATTGTATGCAATTACACTGGCTATATGCCTAGCCATGTTTTATTTTAAATTAATCAAACCATTGGTCAAAATTACAGGGATAAGTGAGTTTGGCTCAAATCAATGTCATGGCACACAGTAAACTTAATATTCTGTATGACTTTTAATGTAAAATTGTTTTAATTTTGTTCACTTCCTCTTGCCAGAGAGACTTGCAGGACAATTTTTCAGATAATTTAGATGTGTAGTTACTGTGATTATACAGACAATTGTGTGATAAGTTATTGTAAGCTGGCATTTCAATGTTTACTTACCCAGCTGGCACACATAAAGGAAGTAATTACAGTCACACATTAGTCCCATAATCACATACTTAAAGTGTTCTAAAATCTGGTTCTGACTGTCCAAGTGTAATGGCTTGCCTCTAAGAAAAAATAAATAAATAAGATTCAGGTTGTGTTTATATTGTGCCTTTACTTTCAAGTCAGTGAAAGCGGTGAAAATCTTCACCTGCAGCTGCAGGTAGCTTCAGTTGCAAGGAGGCCTAAAATTTAAAGTAAGAATAGTTTACACTCCCTCTCAAGACAGTCTTGATACAGAAAAACTGCAACATTTTATATGCCCTGCTATGCTTTGCAGTTTGCTGCTGTGACTCATGGCACCAACGTGTTACTCACATGAAACATTAAGGACCAGATTCTTTGCTTAGATTCATTCAGTTGAGAACTAAAGCCACTGAAACTGCTATGTTTTAAAACCAGTGAAACTCTGTGGAAAAAAAGAATTGAGCTTTTAGAGCCCTAAAAGTACAATGGAGTGATTAATTAAACAACATTAAAGATTGTTATAACTCCTTGGTAAATGAGAATTTAATGACAAAGCCTCAGTAGGCTTGGCAACTCATATAAATGTCACAAAGTCAGCTAGTTTATCCACAGATTAGCTGAATTATTCAAGCCTCTTGTTTTTTCAAAATTGAGCTGAAAGTCTTGCACAGGCAGACTTTGCCAATGGCGTATCTGGCAAAGAGGAAAAAAGCATTCCCAGGCAAATTTCCCATGACAAAATATCCCTGGTAATAACAATTTTTTTTTATTTTTTTTCACATAAGAAGTGATCTTGTCAATCAACTAGGACTACGGTGAAAATGCTCCTGAAATAGTACTAGAAGAGCTACTGATGACAGACCACAAGGAAGCCAACAGTCTTCCAGAAAGGGTGAGAAAAAAGGTCTTACAATTAAAAACGTAGAAGAGTCTGCCTATTCTTGACAATACAGCTTTTTATTATAAATCCAGATCATGAAAGGTCTAGACTGAATAGACAGAAATGTCGAAGAGCTGCAGTCCCTGTCTTCACCTGCATGTTTACATCCTGGACCAAAGCCCAGTGACTTCACTATTTTTCCATTTGAGCATAATAGATTTTTTAGTTCACATTAATTACAGGACTACATGGTTGATTCGTAAATAATTACATCCTGCTTAGATCAGTTAATTTTGATGGTTAACTCATACATTTGACTAAAAGAAATAGTTTTTACTGTAGAATTTCAAGAATATAAAGAAGATTGCAGCCAGCAAAGGATATTTTATATTGTTTAGGAGAGAAATAAAATTCCCCCAAAGTGTATTCCTGCACTTTCTACCACTTTGTATTTTAAGTGCTTTTAATAGGAAGAATAATCAGCATAAGGTGCAAAATCTTGCTTGAAATTACTCTTGTCAAGCTGACATGATAGCAATTGCTTTTCTTTGAACCGTTTGTGATTAGTGATCCAGAATCACTTAAAAGCTGGTGTTCCCACCTTCAATCCAAAAAACAAACTCTTTGCAATGAAACACTGACAAAGAAGGAGGGAATCTTCCTTCCGTTCAAGTGTCCTCTACAAGCAGTTCCATTCAGAAGTGTGGATGTGGGGAGAGAAAGGGAGGGAGATCAAACTACATTAATGATTATGGAGAATTCCTTTTGGAGAAGAGAAAGAGAGGGGTTGTACATTCAGATAATAAAAGTAGCAGTTCCAGATTTTAAATTCTTGCAACAACAAAAATAAACTCTGTAAGAGTACAAATAGGGCTCACAGTGCAAATTTCTCAGAAGAAAGCTCTCTCTTTGTACACACACCAGCTTGCACCCTTCTTCCCCCCTTTTGAAGAATAAGTGGGTTATTTTGACTTTATAACTGTAAAATGGAATGATACAGTTTTTAACTTGTGGCCATTGTATACAGGTGATCATTGTATACAATGATGAAGAATATTTAATTTCAACTTTTCTGTTCCCAAAAACATTCTTTGGGATTAGCCTGTGAGAGGCTGCCGTAGAAGAAAGGAAGAAGCCAGGCTGGTTGCTGAATTTAATGGAACACAAAGTCACCAAGTTAATTCAATTTGAATCCTGGAGTGCAAAAGGAGGGAAGAAGAAGGTCTTTCTAAAACACTTTAATTTTCTGTTCTATCTTGTTTAATATATTTAATTTTTCTCAATTCAAAATGCAGATTACCCTGTTACTATTTTCTTTGCAGAGAAAACCACAAAGGTCTGGCAAACTCAGATTACTGGTAGTCCTTTACCTGTACCAGCCCACACCACTTCTTCAAATTCTGTTTAACAGAGTTTGAGAAATCAAGAATTGAAAGTCCAGAGTCAAAAAAGAGAGTTGATGCATAAATGGAAATTAGTAGTTGTTCAGTAATTTAACTGCCTTTACAACATTTCCTGGAAAGACACTAAGCCTCCTAGTGAGGACTCTGGAAATTACAGTGATGTAGACAGAAGCAGGAAAAAGAACACCTAAGGTAATACTGAGAAGAAAAGTTGAAGAACACAAGTTCTGCATGATGTTTTTCACATGTATTTTACAGACTTCAACAGAGTAGGGTTTTCATTTGTTTTATGACTTGAGCTGATGGAATTATGATTGATTTGAATGAATATTTACCTCAAAAGCTGAAGCCTTGAAAATAACAAATACCAAAAAAATATTTCGATTATAGACAAATCACAAAAAATAACTTGCTAATAATGGAAAACTGTTATAGCTTGTTAAGAACTACAAAAGCTTAACTTTCCTTCTTTAGATCATAAATCAAATTTTTCTGATGTCAGATTCTGATTTAGGTTTACAGTTATGCAGCAGGGAGGTCTGATTTGCAGTGTTTTTTTTTAATTTGAGCAACTATTGTGCTCTGTTTCAAAATGAAGCCTATAGAGACTAGTGGAAGTTGAACATAGAAAACACGGTAAAAGGAATAATAACCGTCATTCTTTTTTCAAGAAGGTAAATATTAATGGTAATAAACAATTCTAGGAAGTTCTCATTTCTTCCACTATACTGAGATTGCGTTTTCCATACTGCTTAAAGTGGTAAGTTTGTTTATTTTTGGAATACTTAATAGAGAGGAAAAACAAAACCAAGAATCCAATTCTTAATGTTGTACAGGGTGTCTATCAGAGTCAGGATCACGTAATTGAGATCATGACGCATTTCAATTTTCAATAAAGCACAGAACTAGGTCACTAAGGTACAGGGTCAGAAAAATTTTAGACATAATAAAGACAAGAATTATTACTTTCATAAAAGAAGAGCTTCTCAAGCAATAAGATTGGTGACAAAAAAAATAATACTAACTGTTGTATCCAAAAAGGTCCAATAATGAATTTCAGTTACATTTACAACATTCCTCATTTGTTGTTCAGCATGAACTACAGCTTATGAACCTACTGATTCAACAGAAATAATCAAGTGTCTTCAATAAAACAAGATGAATGGGATCCTGGGGTTTTATGAAACTTCACTGATGCAACATGCATACTTATTTTCTGACAGTTGGTTTACATTGTTGCTGATTTTCAAATACTTTCTCATATTATAAAGGCTAATTATAATGGAATTAATATGCTTCCCATTACTTAGAGACACTACAGAGGGGAGTTTATCACAAATACTACTCCATTCTTAAATGTTTTCTAAATAGTACCCTTAGAACTCTAATGCACTATGTTTACCTCAATTGCAGGTGGTTGTTAAATTCATATACCTTTAGATTTACAATTACTAAGAAGCCCTTTATCAGACATTTGATATGTAAATGAGTAAAAATTCATTTACTAGTTCTTGCCTCCGCAGAATATACCTTTCATAACAATTTGTTTTCTTTTTTCAGTATGACTGTCAAATCCTAATCGCACTAAAGCATGTAGCTAAATGTCTGTAACGTCATCAGCACTGGAACGCTGCACTTAATCTAAGAAGCATGTGGGTCAGCTACTTAAGAGAAATGTGCTACTCATGGGTAAGAAGTGGCTCACTTAACCCTGGTGCTCCACACAAGTATCATATGTAACTTATCTGTGATATGTTTATGTGAACTTTGAATGATATTGTAGCTGTATAAAAATAAGCAGCCTTAACGTGAAAATATACTATTGAAAAGTCAATAGAGCTTTCACGAATATCATATGAGGTGAGTCACAGAACTAATGAGCTGTGGTATTAAGCTAAGGCATTTATGAAACCATGATTTAGTGATTGCTTTATATTTCCACTTCATTCCTTTGGGTAAAGCATACTTTCCCCTGCCCTCCAACACTTGAATCTCAAAATGAATCATCTCCTAAAATATTTGTATACCATCTCAAGTTTCAAAAACATACTGAGAGCTGTAAAAGATACAGTGTGATGTCTTTGTGGTAATGGGATCAAGAGATGATATTAAGTGCATCACAAAACTGTAATGAAAAAAGCATGTGATTATTTGTAGTCAGCACTAATATTTTCAATAATGCATGGCAGAAATGTTATATAAAATGCATTATTCATATGCTTTTCTCCCACATGCACCTTAAAATGGAATGGTTTGCTCCACCTTAGAAATTTATGTGTCTTATTCTGTTCTTAACATTCTTACCCACAACACTTTCTTTCCTAATTGTACAGTCAGTGAATTGGATGGCACATTCTCCTAGTGGATTAATCATTTTCTTTAACCATACCTTTCTTTCTGGATCCTTGAATAGAAAGTGTGATTTCTAGTATTCCTACCAAACACTGTTTCTCTGCAGATTAATTTTTCAAGTGAAATTGACAGAACTAATCTGTTAGCCATGCCTCTTCCTTAGCAGTTTTATGAGTGAAGGAAGTTTGACGTTCAGTGCTGCTGTGAATGGATGTATATACTTCTGATAATATAGTCAGCTTTGGCATAATAATATGTCTCTTAGTTAAACTCCACATGGATTACGAAATGGCATGCATGAGGAGAGCCAGAGTGTAAAGCACTTACAGAACTGAAAGTGAGGTTCATTATTAAGTCAATTTGTGCAGTCTTACAATTATTACTTGTTTTGCTTTAAATGAATGCCAAAAATGCAGCAGTGAATTATTGCTTTGTCTGCTTCAAATAGTATTATTATGTAAATAAAACTCTATTGCATTTTCATTAATGGAAGGGGACACACAAAAATTTAAAATTTTTAAGCACTACCTGGAAAACTTAGCTTTGATTAGCAACTATTTCTAAATACAGCATGAATCTTGCAAATAATTTCAATCTGATTAAAAAAAGAAAGATAAAGCATACCAAATCAATATGTAAAAAAAGAAGGACAAGGCAGTTAACTTGCTTTTCATTTCTGAAAATGCTTGAAAACTTGAGCTTGTGTGCTAAAATGTTTTGTTGGCAGTAGCTTTTTTACTATTATTATTTCAGACAAAGAAGATTACAGTCTTCCTACAGCTTTGTTAATGGTCCTTGAGGAAGCCTACTTTCCTGGATAAGCTACATACAGGATATTATATTTGTACAGCCTTTATATACCATGCAGTGTGCAGGATTTCGTTATGGAAGACCTATCTGGGCTTTATTATGTCTACTCCTATTGGGAAAAGAATGAACTGTGAAGAGGTGGTCAGGTCAGATCTGTCAATGTTCTTGTCATGAAATTCTGACTCATTTCTTTTATAAATTCCATAATCTAAAATGGTTATGTTTTTGAATCAACATTACTCAGATATTCTTTTTGTATGATTACATCCCAAGGCCTTTGATTTTCTGTTCCATGAAAGTAAAGATAAACGTTACCAGATCATAGGTTTATAGAAAGATGCTTGCCTGTTCTCCCACTCCCCATGCCCCCTGACACCATACCAAATTAAAATAAATTGGCTTCTCCAAGTGAATAATTTTAGCTATCTTGGTAAAGTTACAGAACAAGAAAAAAGGGATCAAGTTGAAACAAATAAAAAACACAACGAACATACACAACAGTCTTCCTGAGCCATTAGTTAACTGCCATAGCACTGTAATTCCAACCACTGCAGTAATTTCTTCTATAAGGACAGGACAATAGTTGCAGCTCTGAAATATTTTAATTTAAAACAACAACTTGAACAAAATGCTGTGCCTGAGCAGCTGTCAAGATACAGGGAATGGGAGTGAATCAGAAGACACTGGTGTCAGATGCATCAGGCTGATGTGAGAGCGGAGCTTTTAAATGCAATCGCTGTGCTTTCCTGCTGTCCTTGTGAGGTCATTTTGTGTAGCATGTAAGCAAATGAAATCAGAACTGGAAAACAGTAGGTTATACAGCAGGGACACATAGCAGATAAGGAGAAAAGACATGGTGGCAAGCAGCGATATGAATTAAGTGGAAACTACTAGCACTTTCAGGGTAGAGGATTTGCTTTAGCCTCTTGTAAATCAGGAGATGATTTGTCACTGCTTTCTTTGGGTTAGACCCCTTGTGCCATTCTTCACAAAAGGAAGACATTTTTTTATTAAATCAGATGGCATAGCCTAGGCTTGTCTCATCATTTAATAACTGTTAGCCTCACCAAGGAATAAAACTCTTTCCATCACCCACTTTTTCTCATTCAGAGTAAAGTGTCTTTTATAGCAACATCAATAATGAACATTAGGATGAGATAAAGTTATGTAGCTCATCACTAGTTCTTGAATGAAACCAGACAGGATGGTAATAACTTTGGGTGATTGATTCTTCATCAGAGACTTCTGCTGTAGAACAAAGACAATAGGCACAACAGTGCTATTCTAAAAATATATGCAAGCAGGGCTGTACTGAGATTGGCTATCAACATTATGTGGCTTTCCTAGCCATGGCGAGGGGTCAAACTATGGCAAAGAAAACAGAAGAAAACAGAAATAAAGCGAACAAAAGCAATCAGTCAAACAAAAAAATAAACAACAGCCAAACCTGTAGTGATGGAGGAGAAAAACTGCATCAAATGAGCTACCTAGATGGGTATTTGAGTATTTGAACTAGTACATGCCAGCTACCAAGTTATGATGAGAAAAGGCTAATGTGAAATCCCACATACACATTATCATACACAAATATACAAGGGCTGCTCTCAAAGTACTGCCTCCCATTTTACTATGTTGCCCACAACATCAGAGGTGGATGTTGGTGGTATGGCAGTACAGGTTGAATCTTCTGCAGTGGAAATGCTAAGTCATGGCCTGCAACAGTGATTGAGCACCTGGTGAGAAGGCAGGGCCAACCCAGGGGAGCACAAGTGCATGCAATGCATCTGAGGGACTGGAAGGGGTGAAGCCAGGATCCACTCCTTCCCAGACCTCATTTAAGGATTGGCGGTGGAGGTGAAGGTATCTCTTGCTGGAGATCCCTATCTATCTGAGGCCTTCTAAAGGTAAGCAGTTCTTTTCCTTCATTTCTGTATTTGTGGCTGCTGCATTTGGGCTTATTCTTCTTTGCTGTAACCAAAGATTTTGCCACCTTGCTATTATCATCCTATCACAGCATTACATCTTCCCACCAATGTTCCATTGTACTTTGTTGCTGTGACAGTTGGCAGCAGAGGGGCAGTCTAACAGAATGGTACCTGACATGGAAGTAAATATGAAGCAAAGGTGTGGAATTGAATATTGCATGCAGAAAAAAATGGCACCCATTGACTTTCATGAATGCTTGCTGAACACTTATGGAGACCAAACATGGATATGAGCACAGTGAGTGGTGGGTGGTGCATTCCTGCAGTGGTGACAGCCACAGTAAGTCACCTCCACTGGCGCCGATTTTGATGAGTGCAGCATACTGGCTCTTGTTCATTGCTGGCAAAAAATGTAGAGCTAGTGGTGACTATGTTGAAAAACAGTGTTCTGTGACTGCTAACTTGCTCTATCAAATAGTGTTATTGTGCTCTTTGTATCTGTTTTATTTTCCAAGGAAATAAATAGGAGGCACTACTTTTGGGGTGACCTACATACAACTTCAAAGTTACCTTATATAATATCAGCCATGACAGCAATTTTAGAAGTTCCTGAAGCAAATCTATATTGTGCCCTAGGAACACCATCTAGTCTACCCTTGTCTCTGCCTACAGCCCATACCTGCACCGGGCCAGCTCCATTATTTGCTGTGCTTTGCTGACCATTTGTGCTAAAATAGAGCTGTGGCACCTACTGGTTCAGTCTGCTGTTGATCACAACTACTCTGTATAAAATAAACTTATCTGCTGTACTTTACAGTAAAACAGAAAAATACCATCTTAGTACTTAAATTCCATGCTACCAATGCAATGCACACCTTCCCCTGTACCTCTCATGGATTAGAAATTAAGAGAGTGAAGCATATGAAAGCATCCAAATGAGTGGCATTGAAACAGGACAGAATTTCAGGTACATTATGCAGAACCACAAAGGAAATGTCCAGAAGGCTTTTGATTCCTGTCAAGATATTCATCTATTTCCATCATCCTTGGGAAAATGAGCTTTAAACAAGTAAAAAAATCTGGTTAATAAACTGATTCACTTCCTTACTTTAGGTAACAGTCCCTCTACGTGACCTTGCAGCTTTGCCAAGCGAGACAGACAATCTGTTTTATCTGAGCAGCTTTTCCTTTCTGCTAACATTCCACTGTTTCCACCCACATAATTTGTATTTTAACAGAAGAAAATAATTTCCATTTTAAAATTATCATACTTGCTTTTCATATGACCCATTTTTTTATATGTAAGAGTTTCTAAATCAGAATGACAGCCCTCTGCATCTCAGAAAATAACTGACTCCTTTCTCTCAGGTAAGATTTAGAGTCCCTTTTTACTTTTCTCACAGATTATTTAACCATTTTTCTGGCCTTATGGTGGCTTCTTCAGTAATTCAACATCATTACTCTAGCTCCTTCCAGTGGTAAATCATAATGTTCAACAGGAAAAGAATAGAGCTTGTAATACACCTTTAATCATTTAACCCTATGGTAGCCAAATAATGACTGTCTTTTTAACAAAGTCCTTTTACTTGTTCCAGTTTTGCATCAAAGGTAAGGGTAAATGAAGCTCAAAGGTATAGCCGAGTGTCACTCACAACTCTAACACACTTTGTGTACGTAGATAACATTATGATTTTACAGTTGTAGCAAATCTACATTTCTGGCTAACAACAGTTTCTGCCTAATTCAAAGCAGGGTGTGGGCTATGGGCATCAGAAATAAATTCAATATTTGACTGTTTTGAGAATTGTATATACTTTTTGAAATATTGTTAGCAAATTAAGGAACAGGAAAA
The DNA here is from genome assembly GCF_905368555.1 of Meleagris gallopavo. NCBI lineage: Eukaryota > Metazoa > Chordata > Aves > Galliformes > Phasianidae > Meleagris > Meleagris gallopavo. The sequence continues at coordinate 12,976,366 of NC_139416.1, forward strand.
GCAATTGGTATTTAAATAATTGGTGAAAAAGATGCTATAATACCTATTCATCTAGATTACTATATATGTGGGAAATTCTACATGGATTAATTGGAAGATGAACTTTTAACTCATCTCTTGACAATCCAGGAAAAAAAAAGTGAAAATTCCCAAATATAACGTAGGAGCTACATATGCTAATCAAGGGAAGTCTGTGCCACAACATCAAGGAAAAAATAAAGTCAAACAGTCTTATTAAAGAAGGTAAATCATAAAGTAAAAAGCAATTCATTACAGATCTGCAGGTATGTTAACAATGTTCAGCAGTTCTGCAATCACAGCTATAAACTGTCAGAAGAGAATATATGTGATCATTTATTTGATTATAAAGTACCTAAGAGTGTTCAGCAGGTCAGATTTTTCAACTGGCCGAGCTCTATAATAGCTCTTCTCAATCAAGGGATTGTGCCACACAGTGGAACACTGAGCACAGGTACAAGGATGACGGAGGTCACTGACCCATCTATTTAAATAAAAAAGGAAAGTCTACAGTCTGCAAAACCTCCTTCCTACAGGTTCCTGTTCACGATCTTTGCTTTTGCTGTTAACATTTGAATTTAGGACCTTGTCATTAGGTACCATGGTGTAATAAGCTGGAGTTGAACAAATACATAGGGAATTGTTAGTCTGAACAGTAATTTGACCTTGTCACACGATTAAGACCTCAATCTTTGATAAGATTATGCACATGCTTAAATCTGCCTACTTGTAAAATGCTATTTCAATTAAACACCGGGGGCAAGTTGGTTGAGGGAATCAGAGAAAGAACATTTACTTCGTATCTTATAATTGGTTGAATCTATTTCTGATTAATCAGCCTCCTCTTGCCACGTTAGTACTAGTTATGCTTAAATTGAGAGCTGGCTGCTCATTTTGTTTCACAATTCACATTTCTCTTTCATGAGAGATTTTTAACTGAGAAAGCTCCATGCTTTTCCTAAGGTGAAGTTATGATGAAAATGAACAGTGATACCCAAGGAATTGTGAACTTAAGAGGCTGATTCCAAGATGAAGGCTCAGAAAACGGGACTCAAGCACCTAAAGTGTCCCTATGTCCAGAATTAAGATCTTAAAGGCTTGCACAGCTGATTCATTCCAAAATGGGCACTTCTTCAATTTACCTGAAGTTATACATGATATTGGGCTGATTTGGACATGGAAAAGGAAAACATTTACCTTGAAACCAGGTGTGAACACGATGCAGCACCAGGCAGGCGATGGAACCCTGCTGAAGGGGCATTCAGATGGGGAACATTCCATTACACTGTCTGCACAAACACCCGTCTCTGAGCTTACTTAGGATGCATTTTTTCCACATCCTTCATCAAAGCTGAATAATTCTGCACAAAATAACCAACTGTGTGTTGAATAAGAAAGAGGGGCTGTACCACTGCAAGCAAATAGAATGTATTCCTCAAAAAAAAGTTTGGCTAGTCTTGGCTGATCAAAATGTTCGATGGCTGCTGTCTGAATTGCAGAAATTCCACAAGCGGGACTGTCCGGACCCTCTACTCGCCCCTCGTCTCCGCGCCGCTTCCCGCCCGGCGGCTCTGAGGTACCGCCACGAGGCGCCCCGTGCCTAGGCGCAAGGCTGAGGCGCCGCTGTGTGAGGAGCCGTCCGCCGCGTTCAGGACGCTGTGCTGAAGCACAGCTGCAGACAGTGCTCCGTATAGATGCACAGGTAAAGATTTTCTTGCAGAGCTTTTACTCAATCAGTAGTTTTGAGGCTTCTGTTTTTTGTTGGTTGTTTTTTTTTTGTTTGTTTTGTTTTGTTTTTTTCCCCTTCAAGTTTTCTTAGGATCTCAATCATTCGTGTTGGATCTCTTAAGTTCACCTAGACTGCCCACCTACCACCAACGTTGCCCACTAATCCATGTCTCAGTGCCACATCTCCATGGCTCTGGAACGCTCCCAGAGACAGTGACCTCTTCAACTTCCTGCCAGCCTGCTCAATTGCTCTTTAGGTGAATCTTTTGCAATATCCACCAACCCAAACCTGCCCTAGTGCAACCTCTCATCCTGTTGCTGTCACTGAGCTCCACCACTCCTCATCCACAGAAAGCATAAAGCAGATAGAGGTGATTCTGGAACAGAGTGGTGTTGGCTATCTGAGGTTCCCACTGCCTCCCCATGAGTGCTGAGCAGCTCCCACACTTATCATTATAGCAATTTTTTTAAATTTTTTTATTTTTAATAACGAATTGCTGAATTCCCTCTATACCAAGCAGAGACAACAAGCATAGGTTCTCAATTCTGCTCTCAGGGCAAGGAACTTACTGTTTAATGGATCTAGGTCTAATAAATTGAAACAGCTGAAAGCTCTATATACAGCTTTGAAGGTATGATTGCCATCTTTGAAAGCTTAGAAACAGTTGAGATAAAATCATTGGGTAGTGTAAAAGCAGAAACCACCAGGTTCCATCTGGTTACTTATCCTTCGCTCTGCTGAAAAATCTGGCAATAACATGTGAGGTGAGGGTGCTGAACAGCTTGAAAGGTTAGAGTGTGATTAATGGGATGATGTGTGGATGCCACACGGTAATCCCTCTACACTCCATCCAATTCAATTTGGCATGTATCATGTTGTAGAAAAGATTTAAATAGTTTTTCAAGGCCAGAAGAATAACATTATCTCAATTCCTTTTTAATGTAGTTCTCTCACAAATGCATTTAGTATGGAAAAATAGTTTCAATAAAAAATATAAATTAGTTAAAATACAGTATCCCTCTCAATTGCCAATCAAGACATGCTTATTTCTCAGCTAAACTATTGTTTTCAGGCAGAATTTCCAGTAAAGGAGTTTGAAATCTGGGAACTAGGTGATGGTAAAACACAAAATAATAATCTTTTCTGTACTAAATTGAGAACTTGCAGAGGAATTGCCAAAAAGAAGTCTACATGGATAATATCATTAAAGACCTTCACTATTTAGTATTTTTATAATAAGTCGGTCATGCAAAAAGGGATTTTAAGAGCTTAGGGAGGAACTATTTAATATTTCCAATTGACAAAAAAATATATATGTAGAATTTTAGCTTCTTTTATGGCAGAGTCTGTTTGTTTTTTTTCCTGACCTTGTTTTTGTGTATAAACCATTGTAATTAAAATTGGTAGTGAAAGGACCACTATGTATACATTTGGAAGAAAACAGCAAGAGTATTTGAGGCCACTCAGTAACGGTATTAGACATTATGACTGATTTATTTGAAGAAGCCTCCTGTCCATCTAAGGCCATGGATATCAGGCTTTCCAAGATAATTGTGCTATACTTTATTATTAATCTTTGTCTCTAGAATTATTCACAGGAAAAAAAAAATGTTTTCATGGTCTTATGTTAGCATCTTCAAGAACAGGGTACTTAAGGTACATTACACTGCTCCAAGCAGATGCTGAATATTGGCAAACTGCATGCAGTAAGAGCCTAGTATTCCAACAACATATGGAGGAAACAGAAAGCTAGGTAGGAGGAGATGTAAGAAATACATAAATCCTCACAGTGTTACTCATTATTTCATTAAAAAAAAAAAAAAAGTTCCAGTGAAATTGAGAGGCATTCATAGAGAGCATAGAGAGGTGATTAAGTGTTGTGGTTTTTCTAATTCATATTTCAGATATGATGAATTTCTTCATTAGGATCAAATCTAATTGCTACTATACGTTAATCTGCCACACTTCTTCTACTGCAAAATGTCTATTTTCCAGTCCCTCTGAAGTTCATTTTTACTTGTTTCTTATATTTATTTATTATCTTTTCTTACTACTCAATCACCTTTGTAGTCATGGCCAAGAGAAAATGCAGGGAAAGTTGTTTTGTTTTCTTTGAAGTTAACTGTAGAGATCTTCAAAGTTATTTAATTTTGTATGTCTGCAAGTTCTTCATTATTTTGCCAAAATGTAAGTGCAGTTTATGTATTTGCATATTTCATATGGTTCAATTCTCTACCTCGATTTGGTAGTGTTCCTTTAAAAACGATGTATGTGTACAATAATGCTTAAATATCCAGAGCCAGTTGTTGAAGAATTTCTGCATGTGAATTACCACTCTGAGTTAGAGAACTGTTATGCCCAATTTCTGTGTGCACTGTTTGTGTACAATGAGCACTGAATTTACCTGCAGTGTTCTCCCACTCCCTGTTCTGGCAGAGAAGCAGTTGGGAACAAAGAAAGGAAAAGATTCTTGGGAAATGACATGGAGAAACAGAAAAGTAGATGGTATTTTTATAAGTTCACAGCCTTGCTTTTGGATGTTCATTTCAGAAGAATCACCAGATAAATATTTATGTATCCAGTGGAAGGACAAGATTCCCAAACATTTATGAAGCAGAATCGGTAATCTAATTTGTGGGGATGAAAGACCATGAGAAGTGATAGCCCTTTGTGTGAAGTGTTTTGCACTCTGATCATTGAGAATCTTTACCTGAACGCTGAAGAAACTAGTTTTGCATCTGCATTTAATATTGTTTGATTATTGCTGCTGGTATGCAGGCTGTAAGTGCTTTGCACAATGGATAGCATGAGCTGATAGAGGGGTATTCCTTCAGCTCTTGCAATCTATGCTAATCTGTGCGAAACACCAGAATGCGATGTTATGATTATGGCAAAGCTTTAGTTAAAGTAGAGGGAAACTGCATGTGCTCTTGCAGAAAGGTGAGTGCATATCATGAGTGCTGAAATTCTTGCTCAGGTTATGTGTGCATTGTTAAGGGTTAAGCTTCTACAGTAAATACAACTCACACGGCAGAACAGTTAGCAAGCCAGCCAGCATCTGTTTCGTGAGTACATCTGCACTGACGTGGAGAGACACTAATGCCATGGTAGCGAAAGATGTATGTAAATCTCATGGATTAATGAGATAATTTGCTTGATATTTCTGCAATACTTCTAAGGTTCCTGACATGCATACATTCCTGAGCTTTAATGTAAGCCATTTCTATAAATCATCTTTTTAGAGTTCATGAAATGATATTTATTGTTGGTATCCTCTTGTGAAAATCACCAGGTTAGAATTTTCAGTTCTGAAAAAGAGCATTTTTCAGGCTTTTTTTTAGTTGAGTAAAACCAATGACATACTAGATTGAGCAAAAAGTTAAGTGTTGTTATGATCATTGTATTAAAACTTCAATGTTTTAATTATTAAACTATTTCAGGCATATGAAATATGCCTTTTAGAAATATCACTGAAGTAATAAAAAAACATGAAAGCAAAAATTGATTGAAATTAGCTGAAGTCTCTGGGAAAAACTCACTTAAAGAATATTAGCCCAAAATTGCTTGCTTTTCCAAGGGCAGTTACTGAATCAACTTTCTAAAAGATGCAGTTAGACACAACTCAGTGATTTATAGCCATGTTCACGAAAGCAAATACTTTATGGAGGTTTGGTTGTGCTGCACTTTTTTCCTTTATTTTGTTGGAGTAACTTAAGTATTTAGATAACATTACTAATTTCTTGCTACACAAGGCAGAAACCTAGTGTGATGAAATAACTTGCTGAGCAGTGTGTATGCATTTCAATATTTAGACATCTAATTTATTAAATAATAATTCTAATTCCATTTACAATTAATTGATTTGATTTTGGAACTGATAGAATTATGTCTTTACAATAGAACAGTTGTCAGTAGTTCTGAATATGGCAAAGAAGTTAGTGATGGTAAATTGGCTTTATTGCACTGTTTGCTTTTTGACAAAGTTTTATAAACTAACTGGTATCATCCTGCAGATGGTAACTAATAGAGAAAGTAAAAATATTTATGCAATAAGCAGATGGCAAAGAATAATTTGCATTGCAGTATACTCCCCTTGACACTTAGGTTGTCATCACATGATTAGGAGTGATCAATTGCACAGTTTGGGAAGGTATTGCTTGTTGCTGAGCTGGAATTGACTGTGTGTGCAGTCTTAATCCTCAGCTTCAGAGCTAAGATAAAGAGTTTCAAACTAATTGTTAGTTTACACTGCCACTGTGACCTTATTTGCAGCCCTCTGTATTTTCTTAGTTGCGGATAATTCCCTTTCTTAGCTGCATGGTTGAGATGCTTTCCAAACCTCGTGTTCCATCCCAGAATGACAATTCCTGGGGTAGATATTCTGGGAAGTAGTCACAAAAGTCTCTCTCTTGAACCCAATGCAATGGGAATATGAAAATCAGTTAACCAATAGATTAAGCAGGTAGAAGAGTAAAGACAGTACCTACCTACACTCTTAGACATCCCATATTCAATGGATCATTCTTTGCTTTGTTTAGATGTGTTGTGAAAGCATGTAAGAACTTGATTTGCACAAGAGACACAACATAGGTTTTGTTTTGGTTTTATTATCATTTTATTTCACCTTTTTTTTATAATGTTTTGGTTAAATAATGCTAGGCATCATTAATCACATTTCAGTGAAAATCTATGTAAAAAAATCTACATTCTTTTAACTTGGATTGAGTAGAACATTAAATCCTTTCCTACTTCTTAGGAAGCTCTTCTACCACTTATGGAACTCCCAACTCCAAACTAGTCTTTTTTAAGAGGCACCTCTCTAGACCAACACCTGCTCAACGAGGCATTTTATGGAAGCAGGACTCTTTATCTATCTCTTGTCATAGAGATTAAGAGAAAAATAGTACAGAGGTATTGAGCCTAACAGTCAGTTGGAGTTAAAAACTGCATGAGCCAATAGTCCATCTTTTTGTCAGTCTTTATAAAGAAAAATAAAATGTGGGTTAATACAGTCATTCCTTTATTTATACTGATAACATTTTGATTTCAACATAATACAGAATATTATATATATATATGTGTGTGTGTGTGTGTGTGTATGACAGATTTTATTGTATCTAGGATTTTTTTGAGATGTTTCAGTGCTTATGACTTGCTCATTGGGCATAAACTAAACTTCACATAAAAATCATCAGCATAATAGTAAGGTTTTATTTTATTCCTTCTAGATATCATTTAATGAGCTTTGCTAGATACAATTTTCTGATTAAAATAAAGCTGATTAAAAAGTAAATTAAAAGTAAACTCTCAATGATTGTTTTATACCATAACGGTTTTAATCACAGAAGTCATATCAGCTGGATCCGTTTGCATTGCACTATCATGCCTGCCATGATGCTACTGTATTTCTGATTGCATGCACCACTGAGGACCTCAGTCTGCAGAGCTGCTAAAGTTGTATTATGATAATGAAAATCATGTATGAACATTATTAAGCAAACAGTCAATCAAATTATAGTTTTTAATTTTTATTCTGTTCTTAATCAGCAGTAATCCAAGTACTGACATTGTTTCTTACTTTCAGAGAATGATATCCAAGTAGTCGTTTAATGGTTTTTTTTAAATGTGATGTTTGAGGAAGGTGAATTACCTTTAAACTCTATAGATTGTCATTTAAGGTTCATAACTGTTTGCCTTTTTCTGCCATTAAAAAAAAGCAGTTGAAACAGCTGCACTCTTATGGCTCTGTATTCTCCAAATCACTATCAATAATTTAAAAGAGCCGACATACTGTGAGAAAACCTTGCTTGTCAGAATTAATTGTTCCTTTTCCAGTCTCTGTGTATTAGAGAGCTGCTTGTTGTACAGCAGGAAACATTTGTCTGTAATGTACAACTGTGCACACTGAAATTGTTAAGCTTTGTTTTGACCAAGCTAAACTTGTGTGCCAAAATGTGCAAATGTACGCATGCAGTTATGAGGAGTCAGTAGGAACCTGTCTACTTTAAACAGCTAGTCAGTTTTTGTCTTCCCATAATGTAATGATAGCTTCATGTGCAGCCAGCTCCTCAGCTGGTGTCTTAAATCACTTTGCTTGTCTTAACTTCCCTGAAGTTGTGCATTTCCACCACCCAAGTGTCTGGTTGTCCTGCTTATTAGAATAAGATCTGCTGACAAAAAAAACCCAGAGCTGCACTACACCATTTTTTTGTTAAAGGTGCTTTTCTCTAACTAAGCATTTCAAAGTCCCTTAGAGTTACCGGAGCAAGTAAACAAAAAAAAAAAATCACACAATCTGGAATGGAAATAAAGATCAAATATCTTTTAGGGCTACCTAACAGCATGTTGGTGTAACATCAGTGCATCTGATACATTTATTGCATTCAGCTTGACCGCATCTTTCTTGGTTTGACTTTTCTAGCACATCACCTTGTCCAGATCTTTATCAATGTGAAATAGCATCGTGGCAATGTCTCTGTCAGTGTTGGGGCAGACACTGAGGCTGCACAGATCTTGAAGGAGCATAGAGGAAATATGGAGGTTCTTTTGTAAACCTTTTCTTGTTTTACAGTTACCAAAATACTGATCTTTCATCCTCTCTTCTAGCAGAAGCTTCGTCTGAAAAGAAAATAGCATTTTCCTCTTCTGTAAGACCTTGCTAGGCTGTGGTGGATCTGCAAGTGCACCAGATTGCTAAAGCTGACATAGCAGACCAAATCCACCTTTTTGGAGTTCTTAGAGCTTTTCTTTATCATCAAAACAAATATTAAGGCAGGTATGATCTTCAGTATTTATGTCATAACATAGCAAGTTTAAAGACACTGACCCTCTTATAATCAATGTAATCCTTAAATTAAAAAGAGAATGGATCAGACCTGTAGACTTCTCTAACATACCAAGTTCTTTAAAACTCTTGTTTTCTCCACAAGTGGTTAGAAAGTATGTTTTATGGTTCAGGTTAAGAAAAACAGACATTGCTCAGAATTTAACTCATATGTGAACAGCCATCTCCCATGCTATCTTCCTATTGAGGAAGCAGAAGGAAAAGATGAGAGAAGAGGTTGCTTCTTCCCTGTGAACTTTACTCTGCTAACAGAGCATCAGCAACGTCATGAGTGGGAATGGTATGTTTGCATATTCAGCTCAGTCAGTGACCTGCGAGCCAGCCAGGCCAGTGAGTGATCAGAGGATCTCTGAGACCAGCTTACTCTATGGTGATTTCCATTTTTCATTGTGCTTGACATTTTTGAGGCTTGTTACAGTCTAGAAGTTTATAGCACAGGGCTGGGGAGATTAAATCTTACAGCAGTACTGAAAAGAAACTCCTAAGGAAATGAGTGAGAAATCAAACCAATCTAGTTTGGGAGCTTTTTGTTAGGTAGTTGCAATAAATAATTCTTTTGTGATACAGTCAAATGAAATACGTACACAGGATTCTTAGAACTTCCAAATATAAACAAATAGTTATTCTTTCTGTTAACATAGTATGAAAAAGATGTCAGGATAGTTTTTGATGAATTGCACAATGCAACTACTAGACACTACTGAAATTTCATTTTTTTTTTTATTTTATTTTACTAATTTGAAGTTTTGACTTCTCTGTCATTTCCTGGCAAATGGAAGTATTAAAAATAGGCTATGGCTTTCTTGTAGCTTTTCTTCTTTTTCTTTTTTTTTCCCCTGTAAAGGAGCTGTTCTATCTTTGCAGATAACCTTTATAGTACAGGAAATATTATGTGTTCAGAGGTAACAAAGAGAGTGTCATTTTGGTAATTATATGCTGTTTGCTACAATTATAGCCCTCAACCTGTAATTCAATCTGTGTGGGCAGACCATACGTCCATGTGAAACTCCATTGACTTAATGGGTTTTGCATTGGTATAAAGATCAATTTGCATGTCTTAGCTTATAAAGTCAGACTAATGTGCATATCCCATAAGCATTTAAAGACACATTCCAAAGCCATGACAAGCATAGAAATTACACTAAAATGAGTAATGAGTCCGTGTTCATCAACTGTACATTCGCTCAGCAATACTGAAACTGTGGAACTCATTGCCATAGGTTGTTGTGGAGGAAAAGAGTATAAATAGGGTCTAAAAAGGATTGAGGAAGTTCATCCTCTAAATCAGGTTTTGGGAAGCTAATTTACTGTTCATAACTGGAGCCTTGGAGGACAGATCTAGACGCAATTAGTTTGCAGTTGCCCCCTTACTGAAATGAACTGTGGGCCTTCCTGGATACATTTAAGCTTCAGTTGCTCTGAAAGAGGTTATCAACCTTCCTGAAAAAGAAGGTAAGGATACTGAAACTGCAAAGTGGAGTAGAGAAGAGGAGCAACACCTGAAAAAAAGGAAGATGGATGAAGGTCCAAGGATCTAAAATTCTAAGTGAAGAATTGAAACAGAGCACAGTAGGAATGAAATATTGGACTTTATGAGTGTTATACTCATCTTCTGTGACATTTTTCATTGAAAGAATGCCAAGTGATGAAATGTGGAAGAAGCTTACTTTATTAATGTTATTCCACATTTAATTTCAGGAAAAAGGAATATTTCAAAATTACCCTTTGAATTATTTTTTTTTCATCTCACATATTTCCATTTTCTTGAAACAACAAACATCTTTGTCTTGAAAGGAGTGTATGAACTGAAAAGAAAAGGGACTGTAACTTTGTAAGCACTTCAGTTGTCTCTTTCATCAGCTATTTGCAATCAAAAGACATTCTATGTATTATTTCAGGTGGTATTTGAACTTCACCATACACTTGGATGCCTTAATGACAAATAGGTGGTAGGTAACAATTTGTGTGTACCTGCATTGTATATCTCGCAAAGCAAAGGTACAGCTGCAGTAGTGAAAAAAATGTTTAAAGTGGAAAGGAGTTACTAAAATAGTTAGCCTTTATTTGTACTTGTATAATAATGTATTCTACAGTAAAATCTGGAGACTTATCAGCCAAAACAGTTATTACGAAGCATACAGGCACAGTTCTGTAAAGTTGGGAGATTGTATATACCTATCAACAGCTTACTGAAGGCTCACTACAGTCTATAATTATCTGAAGCTAAAATTCTGTATCAACCAGTCTTTATCATTAATCATTTGTTATCACACAAAGTGAGTGACTTGTATATTGCTTCTTTAAACAACTGAATTACTCTGTTAATGCACTAGGCATGTATATTTCTAGGTCAGTCCAACAAATTATAAATTGCAGTGCATAGAAACATCTCAGTACCATAAGTACTAAGTCATTGCTCATATTTTTGTGTGCTAATATGCTTTGTGATTATGCAGTTTGCATTATTAGTAGATTGGTAGGAAGGGAAGTTATGCATCAAAATTGAGACATTGTGTTTGCAACTGCAGAGCAGAATAGTAGCAAATCTAGAAATAGAATCTCAGAACTCTGATATAAAGTCAGATTCTTTAATCCAGACCAAACACTGACAAAGTTGAAATTTGAAAGTGTTTCCAATAGTTTAAAAAAAAATAGAGCTTAAATATCCATTAAATTCCTTAACTTTTTTTTTTACCTAAAATTCCTTTTTTTCCCTATATTTGAACTTTCTTAAAATGTAACAATTTTTCAGAGAAACACAGAAGCTTTTCACAATCGCCTTTTAATTTTTAACAAAAGAAACAATGACCCAGTTATCTCAGTTATCTACTTTTTCAAGATTATAACTATCTTTTTTTGATTATAATTAAAGCATTTTCTGTGGAAGCTCATGGAATGCTAGACATAAACAAAAAGCTGAATATGGAATGACTTAGTTGAAAGTCTTCCACTCTCCTTCACACACTATTGATGCTGATATTTATGTTTTTGGAAGCACTAAGAGAAAAGGATCAGCATGAAAAGTAAAATATATATATTATTTTTTGCAAAAAATAAGAATTAATCTTTAAGCAGCATATTTTTGCCAGTCTTACTATAATTGCTTTTGTTAAACATATTGAAAATGTTTGGTCCTTTGCATGGCACCATGAAACTGCTTGATTTCTTACTGATTTTTTTAATGTCACATCAGTCAGTAAAAAAGGTCAGCTGTTAGAGGCTATATTGAAGTGCGTAAGTGATGCTCATCAGTCACATAAATTCTATTTGGTGTTAAAATTGGTTGCAAGTATCCTGTGTTGTTGCATGAAGAAAATGTAATAATCTATTTTTATATGTTTATTCAAGCTTTCTTTTTCTTAATGTAGTCTGCTTTTCAGAATCTTATTTTATGATGCTAAGAGTGCTATTATGTGTAGGTTCTTAAACCTTTACACATTCCCTAAACCCTCTCCTATTCAAGTAATCATTTTGGTTGAATATAAGCACTTTCCATTGCAATGGTTTGGCAAGATTATGCAGTACATAAGACCCTGTAAAAAGAAATTAATCTCAGTTATTGGACAAGACATAAAAAAATGCTGCTCAATGAACATTTGAAAGTAACTTCAGATCGTAGTAATACTCACTTTCAGTCATCATAAAGAGTACAAATATAGCAAAGAAGCATTCTTTACTTTCAGATTCTTAATCCAGCAAATTAGTGACTAGTTTGAAGTTGGAGCAGTGCAGAGGTAGGGGAAGGAGAATGTTTGTGTAAGCAGGCTAGTGCCTCACATGCACAGATGGGACATAGTATGGTATAGTAAATACAGGAAGCCCCTGAGGGAGGGTAGAAGAAAAGGCAAGTGGTTAAATTGAAATATGAATACATACAGAAGTAAATGATTCTAAATGAGTCATTCGTTGTCCAAAACATCATGTCATGGTATTAGGGAACAAAAATTATTTTTATATTTATCTTGGAATGATATCATTTTATATTAGATATTCATTGTTACACAAACTTGCAGTTATTAGTCAAAATTGTGTCCTCTCTGAGGAGATCATGTCCTAAAACAGGGCCAGGCAAAAGTGCACAGGGGGATGGTGTTGTTTCCTTCAACCACTCAGCAGGGAGAAGCACAGGAGTAATGCAGGCTCACTGGCTCTCACAGTAACAAATTTTATAGGCAACCCTTCAGTGTCAAGTGCTAGCAGGACTGATGTAAAGCATGCTAATGAGAAAGGACATTTCATCGTCATTTATTAAAAACAAAACAAAAAATCAACATAGGATTGTATACTTGTATCTCTTTTTCAGCTGCTGATTTCAAGTTCCACTGGGGCTAAAGAAGGAACAAAGCAGTTTTAAACAGCTGCTTTTCAAACAACTAAATTCATTTTCTGATCAGAGATGAATTTTAAAGCTCTTAAAACATCAACTTCCATCTGAAAATCAGGGCAGGAACAGCCAAGAAATTAAATGATTTACTACCAGACCATTTTTATTAGCAGTATGCCTCCCCACTGGCAATGCAACTTATGAGCCTGGAGCTATTCACTTTTATTCTGTAATGGGTTCCTTCCATGGCCTTTGCTCAGAACAGCCAAAAGCAACAGAAGGAGCTTGTGTCTGACCTTTACTCCTAATAGGAAAGAGATAAAGCTGTAGCAGTGGTTTCTTGCAGCAGTTTTACAGCATACTGCTACAGCTCATTACATATGGCAGGCTGACCTATATATCGAATAGGTCAGTGTTTCAGGCAACCTGTCTTCAGCCTTCCAGAATGTCCCTCTCCTTGTCACTTCCTGTTCCACTTTGTTTCTCGTGTTTCTGTATGCTTTGCTGCAGTATTTGTTATTACTCTCTTGTGAACAACAGCATCTTTTAAACCTACCATGCAGCCTAGCCATCCCAAATTCTCCCTGTTCTGGTTTCGTTTTCAGCACCAATTATGAACATATTGTTCCCCATTCTCAAAGATGCAGGACCGCTCCCACAGAACAGAGAATTTGCTCTATTTAATAGTGTTACTGTGCACTTTGTAGTCATTGTAGTTTCCACAGTAACAAATAGGAGGCATTACTTTCAGAGCAAAGTCATTAATTTATTTACCTGGAGCATGGATGTGATAGTGGAGCAAGAAGGCAGAGAAAAAAGTCTATTCAGTTTCATGAGAACTTTTTCTTTTCTCTCCTATAGGAGAGAATCTCCTTGGATCCTTGGAAAGCTTTGGGATTTAGTTAGCAGATGATTAGAATGGAACCTGAGTTCCCTGACTTTTGTTATTAAGCCTTGCTAATAGTCTGTGAGAAAAATTATAGTATGGGTTATTTTACATTGGTGCAACTGAAACTTTTTTCAAGATGTGGTAGTTACTGAACTTACATTTAGACATGCTAGCAGAGAGCCATCACGCTACACTGCTTTTCTTTTAAACAGGTCTAGTAGAAAATTGTCTCTAGCCAGCAAATACGCGTTCAGCACAGATGGAAACTTGGCCTGCAGCCATTTTATTGACCTGAAGGGAAGCTGCTTTTCAAAGCTTAACTGGAGCTGTTTAACCACTAACACTCTTTACAAGAAGCAACCTCCCTCCACCCCAACTCCTCTTCAAAATCAAGGCATTCAGATGTCCAAATCTCTTAATGTTAAAGGTAAGGGGCAAAACAGAAAAGTCAGAAGCTTTAAGAGCGTATGTATGTTCAGACTTCTGTTCACATCTATTGCATTTCCCATCGTTGTTTTTCAGACCAAATATAAAAACAATTCTGCCTAATGTTGGACCTTTAGCAAGTCTGTCACCTTAGTATTTATGTCAATACATAAAAGCTGCAAGTAGAGAGGCAGTCATTTGGCATCTCTATTCTATGCTTCTCCATGTAGGAGATAACTTGGCTGTATGTTTTATGTTCTTTTTGGGCTGCCACAATTAGATAAAGGTGCCCAGGGATGTCAGTGGTTTCCAACTAGTGGGAATATCAATGTATTCTCCCAATATTTTTCTAAGATATGTTCTCTTTACTTAACTGCCTTCTGCTGTGGGAGCCTATGTAGTTTTATATCAATTTCTGGATTCACAGCACTAGACATAGCAAATAGAGGGTATCTAGTTGTTGGCAAGGCTTTTATGCTGCCTAAACAATTATATTGCTGTAGAAGTTGTAAATATACTTTATCTTTCCACAGAACTTCTGGAAAAATAATACAGGACTTCTAAAATATAAAATGTTGGGAAGACTAGAAATGCAATGACTCACTTGACTCAGAATTTGAACTGGAAAACAAAATCTTTCTTAACAACAGTACATGACAAATACAATGACAGTGTTTTGACTTAGTTATGTCCCTAAATATAGGGTATTAGAAATGCAGGATGACTTAATAGAGTTTTATTTCATATCTGGTCTCTGATAACCCAGTTAAGAACACTGCATGCACAGGTCCAGGAAAGGAGTCCCTGGTAAATACCCAAAGCACCTTAAGCTGCATATAGTCACGCTACAAGACTTTTTCTCTTGCAAAACCATTAACTTGAAAGTACTAACATTGCCTGGCTTTTATTTTTCTCTATTTTTTTCTTTCACATATACGACATGTATTTCTAAGAACTCTAAGGGAAGGATGATCAAAGAAGCAGATGATTTATAAAGACAAGAGAAGGTAGTTTGGCTCAGTAATTCCGTGCTAGAGTCGGTGCTGTTTGACTTCAGAAGAGCATGAATGTATGGCCCACAGAGCTACCTCCTAAGGTAATGAGGAACAGTGAACCCTGCAACTCTGGAAAGAGGCAGAAGTTTGGCTAGAGCAAACTTTTGCTGGAGTTCAAAAAGGCACTTTTGACTATTCATACGGACATGGGGGTTGATACACTAAATACAGACTTGGTAGTTTCTTCTAGTGTTTATGTCATTTATCTATAAATAATGTAAAAAATATTATTACAGTGTAACTAGGCACTACAGTCTGGAAATAAGTCTCATTTTAAACATACTATTACTGGAAAGCTATTGAAACAACAGATGTTGTGAAGATATCTGCTGTTTTTCTGCTTTGCTGGCTTAGCCTGCTCTGTCAGTACTTCTGGTTTGCAGACATATAGATGTAAATTCTCCCTAAGCAATTCCTAATTCTAACAGCAAAACTATAAATTGCAGCTAATACGAGAAGATGCATCTGAAATGTTGAAGCATTTTCTGGAAATGTTGCCTTTATCTTTGCATTTAAATAGGTCCTTACTGATGTCACCTCCTTCAGTCCTCAGCCAAAAGTATTTGTTGTGCTTGACTCTCATCGGTTTATTCAGCTCAGGAGTAGTAATCAAGTGTTTCATTTATACTTAGCGAATAGGGTAAATAGTCCCTGTAGTTGTTCATTAAAACCCCCACGATGTATGCATCAATTACCAAACAGCTTGAACAAAACAGAGCTAAATTAACTTTCTGAAACACGTTGTCATAGCCAAAAGGAGTGTAAAGCATTAGACGTGATTTCATGGCTTAAAGTTCATCCAAAGTACTATTAGCTTTAAGTCCAATTTTCAACTGTCAAGGGGAATATTTACAATAGTAATTTCAGATCATTATCTTAGCATTTCAATGCAAATAGCCACAATTTAATTCATTATTACTCACATTACATCTTTATTTTGCCACCAACTGGTGGCTGACATTTCCCAAGCTACTAGGAAGAAATGCTAATTAGACTGGTGTGCACTCTTACCCTTTCTTAATTTCATCATGTTTGTTCTTCTTCAGTCACATGAAGTATTTCTCTCCTTCTGGTCAACCATTGCCTTTTATCCCCTGCATCTCCTCAGCGGACCAGTTGGCAAACTGAAACAGTGACAGGGCAAGTAAAATAATTGCCTCTTCCTGCCTTTTTCAGTAAAGTATCTAAGAGTATCTGTGCTAGCACGGCAAAAATGATCCCTTTCACTCAGCCTTCCCACCCAACTTAATTTAGAAAATCTGAAGTGATCTCTGGAGTGGAATACTATATGCATTAATATGCAAATGAACTGCCAAGAAAGTTCAGATTTGCATTTAGACTGGACAAAGGGGAAGGAAATGGCTTTCTCATGCTGTTCCCTTGCATCACCACAATTTCACAAATTACTAATCCCAGAAATGATGCCAGAAGGGATTTTCTCACTACATTTCATTCATGCTCTAGTGCGTTTGATTCATCTCAATATGCCTGGCATTTTACAGTAAACCTGAAAATTTAAAGTGCAAGTAGAACCTCAGCAGCTTTGCTAAGAGTCAGATGTGTTTGAAACAAACACAATTAGTAAACATTAAATTAAAAAATATCCTGTCCTGCTAGGGGCTAGAATAGTAATAGGTGGGGGGTAAGGTAATCTCATGGAAGTTTCCCTAAGAATTAACAATTATACCACCGAGAGCATCTTCTGTCCATTAAGAATAACTTATTCCAGCCTACATAAACACCATAGGTAACAGATTTTGCAAGTGAATGCCAAAATAATTGAGGGAGAAGGAAAAAGTAACCCTTAAGGATCCATAATTATCTACTCTTCCTCCTGATTTGCAATCTGTAGTTTAGAGAACTTATAAAATGAGGAAATGTTCCGAGGGTTAAAAATATGGTTCTTTTAAATACTTTGTTTCCCTTTGTCTCCTATAAAGTCCCTCACAATTAATATTTTTCAACAAATGTTTTCTTGAAGGCTTTCTGTATGTCTAATATCTATTTTAATCAGGAATTTTGATTAATTTCATTTTTACCAAATGAGTCAATGTTTCTGTATCTGAAAACTGACAGCATAGGTCAGTTTCATGGGTACCCAATGGGCATAGGTACTTTTCAAAAAGTAGGTGTAATGTTGAAAAAGTACTTGCCCTGGGGCATCAACAAATAGGAATTTCAAGATGAGTGTTATGTTTGCAGCTTAATCTTTCCAGGGGATTTTTTTCTCCTCCCAGCTACTGTAGCAAAGCAAATACTGTAAGTCATCACATTTCTGTTTGCCAGCATGTGTTTGCCCTTTGGTTTAACTGTGTGCAGTGCAAGGGTAATAGGGCAGTGTCTTTACTGCTGGAGATACATTTGGCTGCATCTGGTTTTTAGGTGGCTAGAAATGAAGTATTAATATTTGTTCATTGGAGAAATGGAACAAAGTTTTTTCCTGTCAAAGAGCTTTTTCCTTTTTCCTTCTTATCCTGCCATCCTACACTGAACTTTCCCCTGTGGCTGTCCTTTGACTGAATAAAGGGATGTTTTACTAGGAAAATAATCTGCCTATTCTTGCCTATACCTGAGGAGAGGACAAACTATTGCTGCCTTCCTTTTCTTTTTTTTAATGTAATGTTAGCAGCACAACTTTTCCAGCCATGCCTTCATAGGGCTTTTTGTGCATGAAAGTTCCTATTTCAATCCTCTGTTTATATGCAGCACAAGTTGAAATACAGTTTTATTTTTGTGGCTCTGATTAATTCCCATGTTGTCCAGTGCTTAAATTTTCATGTACTTGCTTAATAGAACTTGTATTTTTGGTTGTGTCAAAGCTAGCTTGTGAAAAAAAATGTGGAGAATTTATGGTGTACCTATGCTGTCTGTACCCTCACATACTCTTACTCTACCTCTAGTGGTACCTATCTACCTCTACTATTTACCTACAGTGGTAAATGGAAAAGGCTTTCAATTGAGTTTCTTCATCTATATTCCTTTTTTTTTATTCTTCTCAAATATCAGAATTCTTCCTATGTATAGGATAGTAGTACAGTGCCTTACAACAGAGAAAACTGTTTTGGTTGTACCTGGTACCTGTGTTGTCTTTTGTTTTTTGTTTGTTTTGAGGCCAACAGCACTCTGAACAAACCATCCGTTTTACAGAAAGCACTCTTAGTTTTACTGAGTTAGACATTAAACCTGCTACTTGTAGGAGTGCCTGTACTCACCCTGTGCTGCTTTAGTCATGACATCTGATTATCTTTCTCTTTACTTCTGACTGTGATGAAATGTGATTCAATGCCCTCTTTTAGGTAAGAAAAATCATCTGATCTAAGTGTGCCTCTAAGGAAACTGGTGAAACTCCTCATATTCTTCCTGAGTTTCTTTGACAGCACAATGAGGAGTGGGGGGGTCTCTGGACATCAGTGGGACAAGAAAATATATTTATTCCTGCTTAGGACAAGAGGTGTACTTTAAAACATTGAATTCTATGGAAATTTTCAACAAAGAAAGAACTCCTCGGCAGGACATCATAGTACCCCTCTGCGATCACTGGATTACTCAGTTTTCCTTAAAGCCTCCTGAAAAGGAGAAATATTGAGCACAGAACGTCAGTGACAGAAGAAGTTGTTTCATCTCTCTATTAGAAAAAGGACCACTTGGCAGGTACATTGTAAGGTATCCTTGCAATAGTCATTTTAATATTAATAAAGGTAGCATACAAGTGCACTTTCAATCCTGGTACTGCCAATTAGAGAATGATACTCCTACACATTCTTTCTGCTCTTTGCTTTTTTGCAGTGCTTTCACCTATGCCATCTGTGATGTTTGTATTTCTTGATGACCTTTTCAACAGTTTGTTGTTCTCATTCTTCTGTCCGTGCAAGAGAAATGGAATTCTCCAAGGACAGCTACTTGAACATATGGCAAGATATAACATTATAGTGTGTAAACTGGATCTCATTACTGCCTCTGTATACTGTTGACTTAATTTATTTCTTCCTCTGGTTTTTCATTTGGCAAAAGCTTTTTTTTTTTTTTTTTTTTTTTTTTTTTTTGTTACTAATAACGGTTCTAACTAGGGGAAAGAGTCTCACTGAATGAGAAGTGGATTAAGTGTGAATCAAGTCCACACCAGTTGGGGAGCTAGACCAGGCAGTGGACAGAGTCCTCGGATGCACAAAAAGATGGTTGTGAGAAAAAGTAATTTTTAGAACAAGATGAGGTAGACATAGTGAACAACTTAACTTGCTTATTTTCTTTCTATCAAACTCTACCAAATATGGGCCTAAGAAAATGCATTTGTGCACGAGGGCAAAAGCATTTGTGCGTCAGTGGATTCATTCTTAGGTCCAAAACTGAATGGAAGGACAAGTCATAAGGTGGGAAGGCTGCCATTATTTAGAGAATAAGGGTGTAAATGTCAGGCAGCCTCTCACAAAAATGGAGTGTTGTGCTGTAGGCAGGAAAAACCTATGCATATCATGAAAGCAGTAAAAAAAAACAGCTTGATGTGCTGTGCCACAGGCCTAGTGAAGGGGCTGAAAGGTAGGCCTAATATGGGTTAAACATTGGGGTTTTTTTTGCAGCTTGTATTTCCTGATGACCTTTTCAACAGCTGCCTGCTTTTGTTCTCTTGGCCATATGAGAGAATTAGAATTCTCCCAGGGCAGCTACTTGAATGCCTGCCATATCTATCCATTTGTGTGAATTAAAAGGATGTTGTGTGGACATCATAAAAACAGAGAGGAGTTGGGGGCTACTGAGTTAAAATGGAAAGCAAGGAGGGCATTATCAAGTGGTTTTGTGGTTAGAATGGGAAAAGAAATAATAGATAATTTACAAATACGTGGATGAAGAAATGACAAAACTGCAAAACACTTTACTTGTGTTAGTAGAAAGATGAATAGACAATAATCTGATGAAAAGGAAATGAGAAATCTAGGCAATAGAAGAGAAAGAAAAACAGCGTGTTTTGTTTGTTTTGCTTTGGTGGAAAGCAACTTATCTGAAGTTTATCTAAAGATTTCAAAGTGAAGGAAATGTTGGTGGATAATAAGGCAGAGCTGTGTGAGGATTGATCAGTAGAGGTGAACTAGCAACAAAGGAAGTTAAATGTGAAGTGAAATTTGAGATAGAAGTAACAGGACATGAGATGGGATGAGGAAGGGATTCACAAAGAATTAAAAAAAAAAAAAAGGGTTGCCTAAAGTGTAGTTATTACTTTCAAATTTGGAGACCAAACTCTAGTTACTGAAAGTCCGCAACAGGAAAAGTATCTCATTATTTCCTATATAGTCTTCCACTGTAGTACATTTATTTCATATATCCTACATCCAAAGAAATTATCAGACTGCCAGCTATAGAGACTAAGGTTTGCTGTTTTACTCACAGGATGTTACACAAATTACTAGTCAGAAAATAAGACTTGTCGCACTGCTTAGTCACAAAAGCTGTAAATGGCTCTGTGAAGCATCCATTAGTATGTGGCAACACATTTGGTGATGCTGCAGCTGTCCTTAGTAAGGCTGCCAATAGACATGCATTCTGGTAAGGAGAGGTAGGTTGCAGATAATCTAGATCTGAAGAGACTTTATCACTAGTTTTCAGATAATATGCAGCACTGTAGATTACATGCACTACAAATATACTGAATTGGAGACGATTTACACTGACAAAGTTGTGGTAAAAGGTTTGATTGAATGTTGCAATTCCAGATCATTCATTTTCCTGAAAAAATGCTCGTGTTTCTGTCAATGTTTGCTGTTCAGGAAGCTCCATTTAAGCTTTAATCTTTGGAAGAAAGTCCATTTCACTTATTGTGTTCTAAGCTGGTATATTTTTAATCAAGTACTGAAAATAGCACGTCAAGAGAAGTGGTTAATCCTCAGATCAATATAGCAGATAACCTAATCTGTTTATTATGTTTGAGAGAGTAAGTGCTCCTATCAATTCTGATAAAGAACGAAAACAGTAATCTGTGCAAAAATCTTCAGCAGGTTTCAAATGTTTCGCTCCTGTTGGCTTTAGCAGAGCTGCTATATAACTTCTGGAATTCCAAATTTCAAATATTCAGAAACAGTGAGTGGGAAGCATGTGCCTGCAGAAAGCACACACAAAACCAATTCACTTATTCTGTGTTTACTTACTCCACAGAGTTGTCTCAAAGCACCGACTACAATCTGCATAAACAAGATTGCTTCCCTCTGGACCCAACTTGCATAAATATTTCAGTGGATAGATACATAAATTTGAAAAATGTTGTGGTAAACAGAAAGGAAGAAAAACAAATCTGTGATGGACTGATTTGTAAACGAATAAATATTACATCACCTTTACACAATAAAGTACCATAAAGGACATCAGAGTTATGAGAAAAGCTTTCTAGACATGGACTCTCAGGGTCCTAGACAACTTGTAATTGAATTATTGATTTTTTTTTTTTTTTTTTTTTGTGATATCCTTTTAATAGCCAACTGGCTGATGTTGGCTGTTTGATAGTTTATTTTGTTTCTTTCTATTATACCCTACAATCTCTTTCATAATCATTCCTAAGTAATTATTCAACTTAGACTTTGCTCTGAGCATTGCTGATGTCCTTTGGTTTCTTTGCCCATCTGAGCTGTCATATGGTGCTCTTTCCAAAACCACATTTGTAGAGCACAGCTTTGGAACTGTTTAATTTTCTGCAGTGGAGTTTATTATTAAACACTCGACTGTCATGAAAACAATTCAATATACGTGACCTAAATCTATTTGTGGTTAAATAGTAAGGTCTGGGGGTTAATAAAAAGAACTGCAGCAAGCTGCTCACAAGATAATTCAAGAAACTTAGAGAAGATCACAGAACTGTAGTCATTTTCCCATTAGGCTTAAGATAAAAACAAATTTAGAAGTTAATACTTGTGTATTACTATGTCCTTAGCAGCACTGAGAGAGATTCCATTGTTTAGAAGATTAGGTGAGAGAAAATATGTACAACTGACAGAAAAATAAAATAAAAGCTACTTTTTCATAAATTTAGTAGAATGTCTTTTTTGCTTCTTCTGGTTACTTTTTCTTTTTCTTTTTGAAAATGTCCTTAGTCTTGTGAGTGTGAATTGCTGAAGGAGAAGAGACCTAAATCAGCTTCCAATTCAACATTTAAGCAAGCACAGTCACTTCTTGAGTGCTGCTGAGTGTCACAGCAAGACTGGGAAGGGAAGTGGCACTAAACGACTTCTGAAAAGTCAGTAGGCTTATTAAGTCTTACTTAAAAAGTTGATTGGGGAGCTAATTTAGAGCTCCCCTGTCCTGCCTTTTAAGTATGATGAAAACCCTTAAAAGTCTCTTGCTGGTGCTAACAGATTCAGAGTGGCATTGAGTGTAGACATGAAGTAGGAACAGGGAAACACAAAGTTAGAAGAATTGGCTACCTTTGGAGTCCATGCCAGTGCATTTCCTCTAAAGGGAAAGTGAGAGATGAAGGATATTTTACTATCTCCTGTTGACAGTTTGTTGTTTTTTTTACTGTGTTTTCAACCCATTGGCCCAGAGTCCTGTCATCAGAAGCCTCTTTTTCATCCACTTTGTCAGTGTATAAAAGCTGAAAGTGGGTATTAATGTCACACACGCACATTCTGATTTCCTAAGCAATATAAAGGGCCTGTGGGGTAAATAACAAACCCCGGTGCATATATACAGTATTTTATGGATGGCAGTGAAATTCCCTTACTGTTCATGTGGCAACTGTGATACCATGTAAATAGCCGACCAAGCAATCAAAAGGTAGCATTAGAAACTGTTGTTCATGCTCTAAATTGCTTCTAAGCTGAACCTTTAAAACTGAATGGCATTTCATAGCAAACTGCCTGCCCTTTTAATGAAAATGTCAGTCCTATAGAAAGTTCTTGTTTAGAGGAACCATGTGGTAGACAATACTCCTAATGAAGATCTTCTTTTGTCTTTGAACTTGCCCTCTCTTTTATTTCATTACATAGAGATACCAGCCAGGACTCTTCAATTATGGGAATAGCTTTTCATTTTAACTACTGTTTTGTAGACATTCTTGCTAATGCATTTTGTCCATCTTTGTTTTTCAGCTTCCCATTTCTATTGTCATCCACTAAAATGACAGGAGACAGAGCTTTTTCATTAAGGGAAGAGCTAAGAAGAGACAGTATAGTTCAAACTCTGTTTGGTAGAGTGAACAAAGGCTTGACTGTTTAATTTTACACTCACTATAGGTGCATATTCAACAAGATAATAATATCTTATGGCCATTAAAAGTGTACTAATTGGAAATATTTTGAGAGAATGAATTTTTAATCTATGACATCAATAATGTGACCCACTACAATGTCTGAAAGTATTTCTTTCTTCACGGAGTGTGTGCATGCTTATTTTTATCCTCTCCCAGTCAAGACCTGAAACACATTATTAGCTTAAGCTTCAGTGAAAGTAAGTAAGATTAAATAAAAAAAGTTTTTCTTCTCATTAGAGCAGGCTGCGTAGTACATGTATGGGAATTTGTGGCACACCCACAGCTTCATAGACAGACACAGATAATGTACATCTTAATGTGTTTCTTTAGAACCATGTCAATAGGATTGTTGGGGCTGGACCTGACTCAGCTGTCAGAGTAAATGCCTAATATTCCTAAACATTCACTTTGAGACCCTGGAAAGATGACAGGGTCTCTGTCTGCACCTCTTCCTGAAGTTTCTTCTGTTTGTGATTTCAGATTTATTAGGTATCATGTATCTTGTGTGGATATTTGTAGGAATTCTCCTTATAAAGTTTCTTTCTCTAACTTACTGCTCTTCCTCCTTTTTGTCAGAAAGTTGTGTTATCTCTTTCAGGCTGCTAAAAAAGAGTGCTATGGATGCTAGTTTAAATGGATAAGATAATCCAACTTTGGACTTTCCATCAAAAATTTTAATCCACATCTTCCAGCTACAGAATCATAGAATGGTTTGGGTTGGCAGAGGCTTTAAAGATCATTGAGTTCCAGCCCCCCCTGCTGTGGACAGGGACATTTTCCACTAGAGCAGATTGTCCAAAGTCCCATCCAGCCTGGACTTTAATACTGAGATGTGGC